>NW_028227272.1:60634750-61255500 GCF_978045245.1 Mus caroli | reverse complement strand
ATGTAGATATACACATGGTTTATATAAATACAAAAACTACATAGCAAAATAACATATGTACATCAAAAAGTTTATTTGTAAAAATGAAATGTTGTCTGTCTCCATACTCTAGAAAATATCAGAATAATTTAACCACAAGAAAATACCACTCAAGATAGAGGGCTTGGGATATCTCAGCAGGTCCTGTTTGCTGGGCAAGCCTGGTGGTTTAAGTCCAATACATGTAACCTACACATAGGGGGAGTAAGACAATTGACCCCATATACATCGTGCACACACACATAATAAATATATTATATTTTAGAGCTGCAAATTGTCAAAGGTCTTATCAATCTTTCTGAATGTCTACTCAAGAATAAGAGTAGATAATTTCTTTACTGAGTGAAAGCAAAATAAAGAAAATAATAATAAAATGTACCTGAAGTCATTTTTGCCAATAAAAAGTTGATTCTCATTCAAAAACAAAACCAGAAATAGCTAAAGCTCTTTTATTAGAGATTTGGTCTTCTGTGTTGTCAAATTTCTATTACTAGGATTACCATGATTATATTTAATATGTTAATTTTTAAGGCCTTAAAATGAGTTTTGCAGTTATATCATAAGGATAACAGGAATTCTATCAGAACTTTGATAAGTGGATATCAGAAGAGAAAGAATGGCAGACTAAAATGTCATTGAGCAGACTATTGCTTAAGCAGCTTTGAGCTGACATGCCTATATGACCTTTCCCATCACTCTGATCTTTATTTACAATAAATTTGTGGAATGATAGACATGTTCCTTGCTCTTTGGAAAAATCTTAATTTTGAGCAACCTTCATTGTTCTGTTTATAACCTTCTGCTATTCAGAGAAGAGTCTTCTGTGCTCTGTATTTCAGGTTCTTTGACATATTGGTAATTTCCTTTGAATTTAAATTTCAACAAAAAGCAATCATGTTGACATATTAGTACATTTTATGCCTTAGTTATTCCGTACCAGAGTCTTCCTGGGTGAGGCAGCAGAGTAAAGAGGATGTTTTCAGCCTTGGGGTTTTTTGTTTTTGTTTTTGTTTTTGTTTTTGTTTTTGTTTTTGTTTTTGTTTTTTTATTTTCTTTATTTACATTTCAAATGCTATCCCGAAAGTTCCCTACACCCTCACCCCTGGCCAGCTCCCCTACCTACCCACTCCCACTTCTTGGCCCTGGCGTTCCCCTGTACTGGGGCATATAAAGTTTTCAAGACTTAGGGGCTTCTCTTCCCATTGATGGCTGACTAGGCCATCTTCTGCTACATATGCAGCTAGAGACACGAGCCCTGGGGGTACTGGTTAGTTCATATTGTTCCACCTATAGGGTTGCAGACCCCTTCAGCTCCTTGGGAACTTTCTCTAGCTCCTACATTGGGGGCCCTGTGTTGAATCCAATAGTGACTGTGAGCATCCACTTCTGTGTTTGCCAGGCCCCGGCATAGCCTCATATGAGACAGCTATACCAGGGTCCCTTCAGCAAAATCTTGCTGGCATATGCAATAGTGTCTGCGTTTGGAAGCTGATTATGGGATGGATCCCCAGGTGGAGTAGTCTCTGGATGGTCCATTCTTTTGTCTTAGCTCCAAACTTTGTCTCTGTAACTATATCCATGGATATTTTGTTCCCTATTATAAGGAGGAATGAAGTATCCACACGTTGGTCTTCTTTCTTCTTGATTTTCTTCTGTTTTGCAAATTGTATTTTGGGTATTCTAGGTTTCTGGGCTAATATCCACTTACCAGTGAGTGCATATCAAGTGACTTCTTTTGTGATTGGGTTACCTCATTAAGAATGATATCCTCCAGATACATCCATTTGCCCAAGAATTTCATAAATTCATTGTTTTTGATAGCTGAGTAGTACTCCATTGTGTAAATGTACCACATTTTCTGTATCCATGTTTCTGTTGAGGGACATCTGGATTCAGCCTTGGGCTTAGAATAATATTATCTAAATATTGTCTGTTGCTCTTTCCTTTATTTATTTATTTATTTATTTATAGTATAGAATAGAGTTTTCTTCAGAGCATGGGGAGGGCAGTTAAGAGGGTAGTAGAGGCAGATAAAGGTAGAGAGACGGAGAGAGTAGAGAAGTAGAGGCTGGCCATGGCCATGTGGAGAAGGGGGGGAATGGAATGGGGAAGGTAAGGGCCCAAGAGGGCAAGAAAGTGAGGAGCAAGAGTAAGAAAGCCTGTTGTTCTTTTAAAATTATCCTTTGCTACACAATTTGAATTTTTAATATCTATTCATCATATATAACTTATTTATATATGTGTCTATATATGTTAAGGAGATAATAACATTGAGAAGATTCTGAGAAATTTAAATTCTCTAAAAAAGATATTTTTGAGAATATTGATGCAATTTTTATCCTGTTTTCTACCTACTCATTTGTAAGGTTAGGTAGCATCGCTTTCATGAGCATCTGATGACTTACATAAGTAAAAACACATACAAAAATACCATTCAGTGCTTCCCATGCCCTCTTTTCTAAGGAATGATTTAACCCAACATTAGTTCTACAGTTATTGAGTTGCATAAGTCATGATCCATGTCTACAAGTAATTTTTAGGCTTATAGAGAAGGAAAAAGTAATTCCACTAATTCTCATCCAACAAATATTTTATCATATGCCTGTATAATAGTATTGCCTTAGAATTAGCACTATTGTATCACTTAAATGTAAACACTATTGTGTGGCAGTTGTACTACCATAAGTCAACTGTGAGAAAATCATTAACAACATTTCCTTTATTTGATGCCATGATTTTGATTCTTATCCTTTAAAGCAGAGAAAAGAAAAGAATTAAAAAATAATTGATATTTTACTATAATCATACTTAATATACCATAAGTTATTAGTTGACATAGATGTGAACATTTTGGACAATACATGTTTGTGTGTATTTATTCAGAAATTTGATATATGTTAATTTTTTGTGAAAATATATTTTATCTAGTATGCTCATTTTACAGATTAAAAATGATGAAAAACAATGTTATTTCTCTAAAATCACTCAGAGAAAAATGTGTGGTGGACTAGAGAAGAGAAGCCAAGTCCCTTGAATTTTGGTTCAATTCTTTATATTACTGTTTTTAACATATGTTAGCTATTGTGTAGTCAAAGATGATATGGCTCAGAATGATATGAATTTATAAATGATTTTTCTAATTTTAAGAGTTTGATTAAGTCACTTCTAGTGTATTACATATTTACTTTTACCTCTTTTCTAAGACAATAATATAATATAGTTAAAAAATCTATCAAATAAAAACTATGTGTGCAGATACAATATCAATAGCACCAGAAGGGTTTCTTTTTTGCACGGTTGAGAAAAACTTGACTTCCCTGAACAGAGGGAAATGTCCCACAAGGATGAAGCCTTCCTGGAAATCAAGTAACTTTTGCACAAGTTTGATGAGCTAAGTGTACATTAATCAGAAACATATGAATTAAATTTTCCTTGAAATATACATAAAATAAGGAGGAACCATGGTGGTTTGCGGATTAAGTCTCAGTTTCTATTGCACTCAAAACGTTTTCTGGCCTCAAATCATTCCATGTTTTTTATTCCTACTTGGGAGTTCATAAAAATGTGTACTATACCACAGAATAAAACTGGATCCATCAGCAACCCAGTATAACTATTAGGTAGACAGTCACATAACATGACCTAACCCTTCCTGTACATATAAAGTATTAGGGATAAAAAATTGAAAAGAAGATTATTATGTGAAACAGGTTAACTCTTAGGTACTTGGGGACAAGAAGCACCATCTTCTGATAAAGCCTTTAGCAGTTATTTTCTTAATCTCATTGGATCACTTTTATTATATGGATTCTAGAGTTGAGTCTCAGTGATTTAAAAATAAGTACAATGGTTATATTTTTATGATCTTCTTTTGATATACAAGATGAATCCCCTTCCTTCCCTAAGCGATTCATAAGAAACTACCCTAGTTTTATGTTGAAGAAATGTATCTTGGTGTGTGTGTGTATGTGTGTGTGTGTGTGTGTGTGATGGAGTTTTAAAGAAACAACAAAACAAATAAAAAGTCTCAGTAAGATATATTTCATATGGAAAGACTAATATCCATGATGTTTCTCAATTCATGAGAATGCTACTTTGCATAGCTCTCTTATTCTGTCATTATTTCGATACACCACAAGATACATTCCATCCAATGGAATCTGGAATTAAGCCTTGACTGAAAAATCTATCAGCACAGAAGATTTTAACATTATCTAATAAGCATTTGTTTTAGTTCATTTCTATTGAGTTTACTGGTAATTGAATTACATTGCCAAGGGTTTTGGGTATGAAATCTGTCTCACCAAGGCTCTGCTAATTAATGTAAAAGTAAAAGCTCACCTTTGTATAACCAAATGTATTTTATTATAATGATTACCTGGCTATGTTATTCATTTACATATTTTCTAGTGTTAAAGAAATATCACAATATTCTCTATGTGTATGTGTGTTTGTGTGTGTGCAGTATATGTTATGTGTGCATGTGTGTTGTTCCGTGTATGTCTGTGCATATATTTGTGTGTGTATATTTGTGTGTGTTGATGTATGTATATGTGTTTTTGTGTTGCTGTGTATGCGTGTCAGTATATGTATTCATGTGTTTGTATATGTGTCTGCCTGCACATGCTAAAAAATTCCTAACTCCATCTGAACACTAGAATACTCAAACAAAAAGGAATCAGAAGAAAGGATCAAGTCACAAATGTTGTGAAAGTAAAACTATGAAGCCCTTTCTGAATAAAAGCACAAAGGCGTCTAAGAAAGTAACAGAAACTGAACAACATGAGATTTTTGTTGTTGTTGTTATTGGCTTTCCTTGACAAAACAAAATCTTATAAGGAGGTTTGAGACTTTTGTAGCTGTTTCTGATGGTGCTCCATAGAATGTTCCAGATTATTCACAACAGAAACCTCCTGTGTGGGATTAGATGAGGAAAAGGTATGGATTGAAAGCCCTTTCTATGTAATATAATTTAAAAAAATCTATCTCTGTACCATTCTTCATTTTTACAAAATTACATCTGCCAGATTTTACATTTGTCCTACATAAGGATCTTGCTTTCCTTCTAGCACATACCTTGAGCTTCTCCCTGAGTGGCATTTGTTAAATAAGACAAAAGGAACAATGGCCCCATTAGCTTAAGACAGAGATCTGTTCTTTATTATGCTTACATCTGAAAATATGTACTTGAGAAATCACCCAGGCAAGTTCACCAGACACTATTCTTCAGTAACCCTGCTTTTCTACTGTGTTCCTTATTACAAGACAGACAACCTCCTATGGGAGTGTAAACAAAAGAAATAACAGTCTCTGTAAGAAGAAAACATCATTTAAGAAATTCTGGTGAGTCCAAATCTTTTAAGAACATGGTTTCTGAAATTACACTTAGAACTTACCTTGGTTGATTTTATCTTTTTTAAAATAGAAGCCCAGGCTGAGTATGAAGGAGGGCTCAAGTGGGGACCCATGGATCTCCCTGGGAAGGGGAAACAGAGTAAACTTTGTAAGTGAACTGGGACTGGGTCAGAAGGAGGAGGAGGGAGACAGTACTGGCAGAGATGACTGAAATTGAGGACTTTGGAGGGGCAATGTGATAATGTAGTGCAGTGTAAACCACCTAGAAACTTGGAGAGGGACCCTAGCTAAGACACCTAGTAATGGTAGATACAGAGTCTGAACCAGCTGTCTTCTGTAACCAAGCAAGGCTTCCAGCAGTGGGACTGGGACACCATCCCAGCCAGTAAACCTTTGATCTACAAAGCTCTACCTACAATCTCTTCTTGCTCCAAGATATGTGGGTGGCAACGAACTTGTAGGAATGATCAACCAATGACTGTCCAACTTGAAGGCCATACTGTCTGGGAGAGGAGCCCAGGCCTGACACTTCCTCAACTGCCAGGGACCAGAAGTTTGACAGCCCAAGAGACTCAGGATAGGACCAAATATGAGAAGGACATGACTGGAAAAAAATTCAATGAAATAATGCTGCAGACTAATCTCTATTGGGTCTCCTATCTGCAGGGGATGAGTTTTTGGTTGGAGGTGGGCAAGGAGTTGGCAAGAATGGGGTGACAAACAGACAGGATACAAGGGAGTTTGGATCTGAATGTATTGTCCAAACGAACACCAGACTTTTTTATACAGAAGAAAAACAAGAAAAACCAGGTGAACACATCTGCCAAGTTACATTGACACAAAACAAAAAGGAATGTATACATAAAAAGATGGCGGGGGACCAGGCCGAGTTTACCACTTAAAATGGAGCCAGGTGAATTCTCTGATGTAATGCTAGTCTACTGTTAATCCCACCACCAGGGGTTCTTTAGTAAATACCTGATTATGCTATTCCTCTGGGTTTAGTGAAGAAACCTGTGCCAGGGGAATTCCCTTCCACTAACCCTTTCATGTGATAACCCACCCATTTACTAGGCCATTGCATATTCCTGTGTTTGTGTGTGACTCGGCTATTGTCCTAAGTAATTACTATGCAGACTAGCCCTGAGCTTTCCTAGCTCTGTACTTTGTAATGCCTGATTATTTTCACTGTTTCCACTAGAAGTAAATTTGAATGTTACTGAATAGGTAACATTCTTACTGAATTCCAGGCTCACAATCAGCTTCAAGGATTTTCTAGAAACCATTGGAAAACTGGTGGAAGCTTACCTATGTCAAAAATCAATCCTTAAAGGCACTTATAATAAAACAATACTGAAAGAGAGCACATGGATCCATACACCAGACTAACATGGGGACAGGGTTTGAGTATACGGGCTATTGGAATGCTAAGGTTCCAGGAGGCAAAGTTTCCTTGAAACTCTTTGACTCATGACTGCTTTCAGGCTTTACGCCTACCAAGCAGACTGCACTGGAGTGGACATAGCAAAATAATATTCTGCTATACCAAGAGACACAATTGTCATCAGAAATGTTATTCAACAACTCATGGGAGAAATTCTGGATCCCCACAGATAAACATTAGGCAGAACCAAGAATTTCACACAAGTGGTATTGGGGAAGTTTGTGAGAGCCAGAGCAGTTGAGGACACCGGAAGATACAGTCCTACAGAATCAACTGCTCAGGGATCATAGATCATGGAGACTGAAGCAACAATCATGGATCCTATATTGATATGATCTAGATCCTCTGAATAGACAGTAAAAGTCTGGGTGTTCCTGTGGAGATTCTAACTGGAATTGGAGGAGTATCTGACTCTTTACCTTGCTTTTGGGTCCCTTTGTTCTTATTTGGTTACCACATCCAGCCTTGATATGAGGATGTGTGCCTAGTCTTATTGTAACTTGTTATATGGTATTGTAACTTGAACTTGTGGGGTTCAGTTAATATCCCTGGGAGACTTCCTTTATTGGGGGGTGAGAAACAGAGGAGGAGTGAATGGGGGGGGAGGGATATGAAGTACTGTGAAGAGCAGAGAAAAACTGTGGGTTGGATGTTATGTATGAGTAAAACAAAACAACCATAATAAAAAACCCAAACAACCAAACAACAAAATCATAAGTCAGCAGAGCCCTAAACGTGGGTAGGAAAACACAAGGTTTTCTAGCCAACCCCCCCCCCACCAAAAAAAACCCAAACCCCAAACAAAACAAACAAACCAACCAAACAAACAACAAAAACAGATCAGGAACCAGTCATCAACCTAAACTTCAGTTCTGAACACCTTTGACAAAATATGAGCCACAAAAGTCTCAAACAAAACAAAACAAAACCAAAAACAAAAAGCCAAAAAAAACCAAAAAAACAAAAACAAGTAAAAGAAAACGAAAAGATAGAGAGAGAAAGAGCCATTTCAGAAAGATAATTAGGAGAAAATTTGAAATAGAAAAGTGTGTGCGTGTGCGTGTGTGTGTGTGTGTGTGTGTGTAATATTCTCACATGGAAGTTCAGGTGAGACCTGCATGGTAAGGCTTAGGTAACCTTGACACTACACCGCATTCCCTTCCATGTCTTTTACATGCCCTCCTCACAATGTGGTTTCTCCAGTTTTATTTTTGACTGAACTCAAATCCTCCTGGACAAGTTCCTATTAGACCTTATCCAGCATCTACTTTTTAATTTACTTTCATCTTGTGCTACACACCAACTCGCTCACTCCTTTGACATCTTCACCATTCTCGGATTTTCTCATTCCACTGGAAAAGCATCACAAGGCTTTCCCACCGCCCACAATCCATTCCAACACCATGCTCCTTGAGAAAAATCACTGTATTAGGAAACATTTTGAATAACTTTCAGACTTTGTATCTGCTTCTGTGTGGTTTTCCCACAATAAAGCCTAGTTGTGCAAAGTAACAATCAAACAAACAAACAAACAAACAAAACCACATAGCCCCACTGAATTAAGCACAGAACAACACGTGACCACATGTGTGTACATAGGCCAAAGATCAGTGTGCGGTGAGCATATCTATTCTTTTGTGGTATGGCAAACTTCTGTCTCTTCAGAGGTAACAGTCTTTCACTCTTTGAGATCCATTTCCATCAACAAACTTTGCTTTTATTCTCAGTAAAGTATATTATTTATTGTTAATAAGTGAGACCCTTTAATTATATACCATGCACTTATTTTTATTCCATTTACTGAATTGCCAAATTGCTTAATATGTTTATAATTTTGCCACAGTCTTTCGTGTATTTTTATTTAATTTTTTTTCTTTCATCTTATATTAGTGATGTTATTGAGTGATAAAGAGTTTGAGTTCGTTATGCCCCTGTCTGCATTTCTGTTTTAAGTACGTGGAAATGAAGGTGATTCTTTTCTTTAATATGGTTAATTATAGGAGTATTTAGGTTTTTCTTTATAGGAGTCCTTCTGGTCTCATAGATGTGAGCACCTCTTGACTAAAATTGGTATCTCAAGGTGGCTATGCTCCTTACTTCCCAGGCTGTCTCTGTGTTCAGTCTCCATGTTTTTCACTGTTTCCTTAAATCTCTAAGCAGGCATTCTTCAGCATCTTTTGTATGTGTGATCATTTTACAGTTTCCTGTGGGCTCTGTGTGATAAAGAGATAGTAAAGGGTATCTAGAATCTAGTTTATAGAGGACTATCAAGGCTATGAAAGCACATATGTATGTATAAAACAAAAATTTATCACAGGAGATATATATTTTGAAAAAAACTACATGAGTTTATAAAAATTTTTGATACATTAATTTACTTATATCTACATATCACTATATCCATGAGGATAGGTTTCAGGGTTTGGTGTGAGTTTGAAGACACCAGATTCTGACTCCTCTTAAGTTACTTTGCCTTGGTAAGGACAGTAAGTACCATGATGATGAGTATTTACCTGATGATGGAGGAATGCATGGATCCCAGTATAGATTGCTATTGAAGGATAGAAGAAGCCAGCTTTCCAATAGAAAAAAATCAGCAGGGAAAATAGACAGTGTATCTCCTGACTGGATCACACAATGAAGAGAGGGGGCTAGGCAAGGAGGAGACTGCAGTGTCCAGACTTGTTTTTAGGACAAAGGAAAGATGCACATCTGATCAAAGCTCTCTTTTCTCTCATTTCCTTTTATTTATTTATTTACTTATTTATTTATTTATTTATTTTTGATTTTTAATATTTTTATTACATATTTTCCTCAATTACATTTCCAATGCTATCCCAAAAGTCCCCCATAGCGCCCCCCACTTCCCTACCCACCATTCCCTTTCTTTTGGCCCTGGCATTCCCCTATATTGGGGCATATAAAGTTTGCAAGTCCAATGGGCCTCTCTTTCCATTGATGGCCGACTAGGCCATCTTTCGATACATATGCAGCTAGAGACAAGAGCTCCGGGGTTCTGGTTAGTACATCATGTTGTTCCAACAATAGGGTTGCAGATCCCTTTAGCTCTTTGGGTACTTTCTCTAGCTTCTCCATTGGGAGCCCTGTGATACAACCAATAGCTGACTGTGAACATCCACTCCTGTGTTTGCTAGGCCCCGGCATCGTCTCACAAGAGACAGCTATATTTGGGTCCTTTCAGCAAAATCTTGCTAGTGTATGCAATGGTGTCAGTGTTTAGAAGCTGATTATGGGATGGATCCCTGGATACGGCAGTCTCTAAATGGTCCATCCTTTCATCACAGCTACGAACTTTGTCTCTGTAACTCCTTCCCTGGGTGTTTTGTTCCCAATTCTAAGAAGGTGCACAGTGTCCACACTTTGGTCTTCATTCTTCTTGAGTTTCATGCGTTTATCAAATTGTATCTTATATCTTGGGTATCCTAAGTTTTGGACTAATATCCACTTATCAGTGAATACATATTGTGTGAGTTCTTTTGTGATTGTGTTATTTCACTCAAGATGATGCCCTCCAGGTCCATCCATTTGGCTAGGAATTTCACAAATTCATTCTTTTTAATAGCTGAGTAGTACTCCATTGTGTAAATGTACCATAATTTCTGTATCCATTCCTCTGTTGAGGGACATCTGGGTTCTTTCCAGCTTCTGGCTATTATAGGGCTGCTATGAACATAGTGGAGCATGTGTCCTTTTTACCGGTTGGGACATCTTCTGGATATATGCCCAGGAGAGGTATTGCTGGATCCTCCGGTAGTACTATGTCCAATTTTCTGAGGAACCGCCAGACTGATTTCCAGAGTGGTTGTACAAGCTTGCAATCCCACCAACAATGGAGGAGTGTTCCTCTTTCTCCACATCCTCGCCAGCATCTGCTGTCACCTGAATTTTTGATCTTAGCCATTCTGACTGGTGTGAGGTGGAATCTCAGGGTTGTTTTGATTTGCATTTCCCTGATGATTAAGGATGTTGAACATTTTTTCAGGTGTTTCTCTGCCATTCGGTATTCCTCAGGTGAGAATTCTTTGTTCAGTTCTGAGCCCCATTTTTTAATGGGGTTATTTGACTTTCTGGAGTCCATCTTCTTGAGTTCTTTATATATATTGGATATTAGTCCCTTATCTGATTTAGGATAGGTGAAGATCCTTTCCCAATCTGTTGGTGTTTTTTTTTGTCTTATTGATGGTGTCTTTAGCCTTGCAGAAGCTTTGTAGTTTCATGAGGTCCCACTTGTCAATTCTCGATCTTACAGCACAAGCCATTACTGTTCTATTCAGGAATTTTTCCCCTGTGCCCATATCTTCAAGGCTTTTCCCCACTTTCTCCTCTATAAGTTTCAGTGTCTCTGGTTTTATGTGAAGTTCCTTGATCCACTTAGACTTGATCTTAGTACAAGGAGATAGGAATGGATCGATTCACATTCTTCTACATGTTAACAACCAGTTGTGCCAGCACCATTTGTTGAAGATGCTGTCTTTCTTCCACTGGATGTTTTTAGCTCCCTTGTCGAAGATCAAGTGACCATAGGTGTGTGGGTTCATTTCTGGGTCTTCAATTCTATTCCATTGGTCTATTTGTCTGTCACTATACCAGTACCATGCAGTTTTTATCACAATTGCTCTGTAGTAGAGCTTTAGGTCCGGCATGGTGATTCCACCAGAGGTTCTTTTATCCTTGAGAAGAGTTCTTGCTATCCTAGGTTTTTTGTTATTCCAGATGAATTTGCAGATTGCACTTTCTAATTCGTTGAAGAATTGATTTGGAATTTTGATGGGGATTGCATTGAATCTGTAGATTGCTTTTGGCAAGATAGCAGATCCTGAAGACATCCAAAACACCATCAGATCCTTCTACCAAAGGCTATACTCGACAAAACTGGAGAACCTGGATGAAATGGAGAAGTTCCTAGACAGATACCAGGTACCAAAATTGAATCAAGATCAGGTTAATGATCTAAACAGCCCTATATCCCCCAAAGAAATAGAAGCAGTCATTAATAATCTCCCAACTAAAAAAAGCCCAGGACCAGATGGGTTTAGTGCAGAGTTCTATCAGACCTTCAAAGAAGATCTAATCCCAGTTCTTCACAAACTATTCCACAAAATAGAAACAGAAGGTACTCTACCCAACTCATTCTATGAAGCCACAATTACTCTGATACCTAAACCACAAAAAGACCCAACAAAGATAGAAAACTTCAGACCAATATCCCTTATGAATATTGATGCAAAAATCCTCAATAAAGTTCTTGCTAACCGAATCCAAGAACACATCAAAACAATCATCCATCCTGACCAAGTAGGTTTCATCCCAGGGATGCAGGGATGGTTCAATATACGGAATTTCTCTCATTTCCTGACATGTTAAATATCTGTGGGTTTCTTTATTTTGCTGCATCAGACAGGGCGTTGTTTGCATTTTGCTGCACACTTATATCTTCAATCTATACACTTCAGAGGAGGCGATGAGGAAGAGATTCTACTCGAGTCTAGGTTAGAGAACTGAGTCTAGATTAGAGGTTGTGAGGGCTGCTTACATAAATGTGCAAAAAAGCGTCTGTATCCCTAAAGAGTTCACTCCCGCTATCTCACAAAAGCTGCATCTCTAGAACATTTGTACAAATTGAGAGTGGCTTTCCTGGATAATAGGTATTCTATCCCCAATTAAAATTGTTTCTTTAACCCTTTGAAGAGATCTTATCAATCTTGTAACTTCCAGGAGCTTCTCGAACTCCTAAGGTTTACTTCTCAAATATTCTATATGTTATTTATTTCCTGAGTCTTAAACCCTCTCTTCTCTCTCCAGAAATTGATATTTCGATTTGGAAGGGACAACTTTATAACACAGTCTCTTTTGATAGCCCAGGCTAGACCAGGACTCACTATGTAGCACAAGAGAGCCCTAAACTGGTAGCAATCTCAGAACCTCAGAAGAACTTAGTTTATAAGTCTCAATCACCTTGTCTGGCTTTGACATATTTTTAACTGTTCACTAATCTGTCTGGTACCACTTTCTTTCATGTATTAGAGGTATTGGCCTGTTTCCACTTTCTTAAAAATACAAAATGCATTTCTTCCATACCTATTCATTTAACTGACACATTCTAAAGATGAACTCAGATATTGCATTTTCAGTGAAATGCTCACTGATCTCAGTTGGAGATGATCTCCACAAAGACAAGATCCCTGCAGCTTGATAAATTGTTCCATATACTTATACTCAATTAAACTGGGTTCAAATAAATACATATTGCTTGGAAGTTGAAACAAATATTAGTTCTTTATGGAAAAACAGAACTTCTTTGAGTGGCTATAAATTTTCTTTTTAAAAGTAGAAGTGTCACATCTATTCTTATATCTATATATATTTATTTCTCCCAGCTACTCATGGTTTACTAGTTTGCACAGAAGTCTATAAACCATTTGACATCATCTCCTTGAAGAAATATTTTATATGGCAGTTGCACTTAGTCTATTAAGACAGAAAATATTTATGCTTGTACTAAGAAATATATTTCAGAAACTTAAAATTTACATATTTATATTCCTAGGTCAGAGCTGGAAACTTTCATAACCGTAATATATGAATAATTCTATGATTTTCTACTTAGAAAGATGAAAGAGGTAAATAATTTTTAAAATGATAATGATATAGTATGAATTTTAAAAGTATATAGACCACATATAGAAAAAGAAACCATCACTTAGAAAAAAAATAGATCTATTTTTTTCTACACTTTGTTCAATGATGGTGAATGGGAATAGAAAAGAAATGGTAGGTTTTAAGAATAAATTTCCAAGACATAGTTGAAAGTCAATGCAAAGCTCATGGTAAATAGTGAAGACCAGGAAGAAGTTAATAACACTTAACTTTGCTTCGTAAGCAATTGGATGGAAAATGGTTCAATTTACTGAATCTAAATCAATAATATAAAAAAAGAGATTTTGGGAGAGGAAAGAACACAAACAAAGAAAAAATACTTGAGTTTCAAATACAGGTAAAAGCAAATCAGATAGGGGACTAATATCTAATATATATAAAGAACTCAAGAAGGTTGACTCCAGAAAATCAAATAACCCCATTAAAAATGGGGCTCAGAACTGAACAAAGAATTCTCACCTGAGGAATACCGAATGGCAGAGAAGCACCTGAAAAAACGTTCAACATCCTTAATGATCAGGGAAATGCAAATCAAAACAACCCTGAGATTCCACCTCACACAAGGCAGAATGGCTAAGATCAAAAATTCAGGTGACAGCAGATGCTGGCGAGGATGTGGAGAAAGAGGAACACTCCTCCATTGTTGGTGGGATTGCAAGCTTGTACAACCACTCTGGAAATCAGTCTAGTGGTTCCTTAGAAAATTAGACATAGTACTACCGGAGGATCCAGCAATACCTCTCCTGGGCATATATCCAGAAGATGTCCCAACCGGTAAGAAGGACATATGCTCCACTATGTTCATAGCAGCCTTATTTATAATAGCCAGAAGCTGGAAAGAACCCAGATGCCCCTCAACAGAGGAATGGATACAGAAAATGTGGTACATTTACACAATGGAGTACTACTCAGCTATTAAAAAGAATGAATTTATGAAATTCCTACCCAAATGGATGGACCTGGAGGGCATCAGCCTGAGTGAGGTAACCCAATCACAACGGAACTCACACAATATGTACTCACTGATAAGTGGATATTAGCCCAAAACTTAGGAACCTAAGATATAAGATACAATTTGCTAAACACATGAAACTCAAGAAGAATGAAGACTGAAGTGTGGATACTATGTGCCTCCTTAGAATTGGGAACAAAACACCCATGGAAGGAGTTACAGAGACAAAATTTGGAGCTGTGATGAAAGGATGGACCATCTAGAGACGGCCATATCCAGGGATCCACCCCATAATCAGCTTCCAAACACTGACACCATTGCATACACTAGCAAGAATTTGCTGAAAGGACCCAGATATAGCTGTCTCTTGTGAGACTATGCTGGGGCCTAGCAAACACAGAAGTGGATGCTCACAGTCAGCTAGTGGATGGATCACAGGGCTCCCAATGGAGGAGCTAGAGAAAGTACCCATGGAACTAAAGGGATCTGCAACCCTATAGGTGGAACAACATTATGAACTAATCAGTACCCCAGAGCTCTTCACTCTAGCTGCATATGTATCAAAAGATGGCCTAGTTGGCCATCACTGGAAAGAGAGGCCCATTGAACATGCAAACTTTATATGCCCCAGTACAGGGGAACGCCAGGGCCAAAAAAATGGGAATTGGTGTGTAGGGAAGTGGGGGGAGGGTATGGGGGACTTTTGGGATAGCATTGGAAATGTAATTGAGGAAAATATGTAATAAAAAATATTTTTAAAAAAGCAAATGAGCTGCATTTTAGAGCAAGTTAGGAATATGAAACAGAAAACTATAGAAAACAGAAAACTCTATAGATCCAGTGCTGGCTAATCGTATAAACATCAGTAATTCACCAGTGAAAACATGTCATGAGTTGTCAGTGGGACCACGAAATAAGACTTGGAAGGTGTACAGCAGCTTTTCCTCTAGTGATGCTCAAGTTAGGTAATAAAAGAGTCACAAATTTGCAGTTATTTTAATTCTTTGTATAATATTTGCAGAGACCCAAGGAACAGCTTCTTTAATAAGGCGACACTGTATGAAGGATTGCATTCAAGACAAGGCACAAGAGGGTATAAACCAGGATGTTCTAAACTTTGATCATTTATCCAATGATGTTAGAACAAAGCAAGTTAGGTCAAAGCCAGATAAAAGTGGCAACAAAACAGAACAGAACAGAACAAACAAATATGATCACAACTAACCAAAACCCAGTTAACTGAATGGGACAGGAAACATTTCATTTTGAGGAAGATGAAA
The DNA here is from genome assembly GCF_978045245.1 of Mus caroli. Lineage (NCBI taxonomy): Eukaryota > Metazoa > Chordata > Mammalia > Rodentia > Muridae > Mus > Mus caroli. The sequence goes on along the minus strand of NW_028227272.1, from coordinate 61,239,752 downwards.
GACATCAAAGACTTTCTCTGGAAAGAATATACTCATAAACATGGGCATATCCATGCTTGTGCAATGCATTTTCACTCGGCATATTCTAGACATCATCGAATGAAATCCTTATCTCCCTGCTGGCTATCGTTCTAAACTATCATTCAGCAGTTACTTCCAAAGCAATCACTCCCATCAACTGCTCAGTAAATGTGCTTGCAGTGACATTACACAAGCACACTAGTTACAAGAAATAGCTTTTATATAATTATTTGCACCCTAAATGATATCTGGCAATTTAAGAATTATCATTATGTTAAACGGTCTGCTCCTGATTATTTAGTTTAATGAGTACTTGGCTGATTGTCAAACTTTCTTTATTTGCCACTTTCCAAGTTGTTGTATGAGTGATGGCACATTAGAAATGTCTGTTGCCATACTTGGTATGTTAAAAAAAATGACTATCTATTATAAAAGTATAAGCTATTATGCTGTAATATTTCAGTTTAAAAGGTGGAAAATCTTGTAGCTTTTCATTCTGATACTTACATTTAAAAAATGTTAACAATGTCAAAATATTTATGTGTCCTTGGCATCACTGAATGACAAAATCAGCCATTTATACCAAAAATGTATTGTTCATTTTGTTAAGTGAGGTAATTTCCCATACTTATTAAGTAGTATTTCTTAAAGCTTATGAAGAATGGATTCTAATGATCCTAGAAACTCTCACCTAAGAAAGGACACACATATTAATGCTCGTGACACAGAGAGTTAAAGTGTCTGTGGCTGTTATTTCACATAGGCATACTTAGGGTGGGAAGCTTCAACTCTGATAGTAAGTTTTAAAGTTTAATAAAACCGTCAGTGTTAAAAAAAATTGAAAGCACACATTATCAAAAGATTGATGGTTTTGATTTATGAGTCACAGGCAAAACCACAAAGCCTCAGCAATCACACTGTGTCTCATTAGGTAGAAACATGGATTAAATCAATACACAGTAAAAATGGAACATGGAGAGACACATTTGCTTATGCGAATGAACTCATAGCTTAAATGATCAAGTTTATGTTTTTATATTTATGCTTATCATTCTCAACTGAATTTCTTACTATTGCTTCTCTGCTTTCTAAATTTAACTTTAAAATCAAAAGAACAATATTGACTGAGCACTGACTCACTTAAAAATAGATATGTATGGTTCAAATACCTTTAATTATTAGTATTTATGTTTGGTTGAGACAAAAAGCCAAGTGGAGAGAGACTGCTCCCTTATTTATAAGTAGGCCCAATTAAATTACATAACCTTACAGTAAAACAATGACCTGCTTCTCATTATTAAGAATTTCATTCCTTGTTCTCATAGGTTTGAACACTATGCCTAGCTTGGTAGTAAAGTGTTCTTTCATTTTCCTACCAGGGGATCTTCAAATGATTAACTAATAATAGTCTTGCAATGATTTCCAGATGTTATTTGCAGCAGAAGGGTTGTCTACTTATCTTTCAAGGAGATGGTGTGGGAATTGGGGTTCTCTTGCAGTTGTAAAATAGAAATCACAGAAGTAAATATTTCCCACCCAGAATCTAGAATTCTAAACAAGATCACTTTGAATACAAGCTTGTGGATTGATTTAAGAAATTTGGTTTGGATAATTAACTGATGTCATCATACATTTATCATTTGCAAAAAAAAAAAAAATGGAGTTGTTATACAAGCACCCAGAGTAAATGCAAAGAAACAAAGAAACATTAAAAAAAAGACTCTGAATATTTATTTTCTCTAGTTTGTATTGAATGTCACTGATTATTAGAAGAAAAAAATAAAAAACCAATCAAACAAAAGACTAAAGAAAGAAGTAAATGATGCAGGATTAAATTCTGAAAGAGAATATAACAGGTAGAGTACCTTCCAGCTGCAGGGCTTGACAATTGGCACAGCTTACGAGTGTTTATTTCTTTATATACTTATTCAGATATTTACCTTAATTAATAATATATTATCCTAGAGGAACCTTGGAAAATGTATTATTTAGACTTCTCAGGACATTGGAGCAATGTGATGGCTGAATAGGATCCTCTGGAGACCTCTCAGCCGATATTGATACACCAAAGTGTCATGTAAGAAACTATGAGTCACTGAACCGTAAAAGTCTGGGGAATGACACAACAAAACAAAAAGAGTGTGAAGAAGAGAGGAAAGGGAGAGTAGCCTGTGATACCCTCTTTCAGCTCTAATGAATCTAATGTGTCCTGCTTGTGGGAAGGAGGGAGGATTAAACGTAGACCTCACACTTGAATCCTAGTACCAAACTGCAACCTGAGCCTACAGAACTCATCTAAACCAGACAGCAAACAGAGGATCTCTACCATCGAATCTCATTCAAGATCAGGTGTCAAAGTTGAACAAGTCTCCACTCCTTAAAGAGCAGGGTATGAAAGCGACTGTAGGTTTTGTCTCATAGTCCAGCACAACAACTCCAATAGGTGCACTCAAGCAATCAGAAGTGAAGCCCTGTAGATAGGCCAGCATTCACAGGCAGAGCTTTTGTCCATTCCAGTGTTAATTAGGTAGAGAGATGTTCATCTGTAGCACAGGATTAAGTTTAAACCCTATCAGCTTCTGCCTTGCAGTATATCCAGACAACACTTTGATCATTTACAAAGGCTATCCAGTCCTCAGAAGCTGAGCAACTCAGTTATAAATTATCAGCTGCCAGCTCAGCTGCCAACACACTGTCTCTACTGTGCTCTAGGTGCAGGAAACACAGCAATCATCCAGCCAAAGATAGGGCTTAAGTTCTGTTCTCTAATGGGCTTCACTTGTATTTTGCCTATGTTATCAGCTATGTGGGTGAATGAATACTCCTAGCACTGTACAGTTCTTGTGGCTGTGCAACTAGGTAATAATCCACCTCGGAATGCTCTGAACAATGGCCCATGTTCTGTCTTTACTAACTGCACCAACTTCAGGTTGCTGCATAACAAGTCAGACACTATTCACTGGGGCTACTACAATTGTGTAGCAAGCGTATTACTTTATCTTAGAAATTAGTACTGGGTTGATAAGTAGATCCTTACATTTCTCAATGATTTCATGATTATGAAACCTCTCTAAGAGCTCAAGTCAAGATCTTTTTAAAATAGTTTTTTTTTCCTTAATGAGCTATATTCTGATATTGTTTTTCCCTTCACACAATACCTTAAAAATTCTTCCTACCTCCTTTCCCATCTGAATCCATACCATTTCCACCTCTTGTTAGGAAATAGACATCTAGAGAATCACAATAAAATAAAACAAACAAACAAATAAACAAAATCAGATATACCGGGATAAGACAAAAATACACTGAAGAAACTGTCATAGATAAACAACAGGAAACACATTGGATGCAAAGGCACACATATCCACACACACAGGAATCCCTAAAATCACAAATCCAAAAACTATAGTACATACACACACACACACACACACACACACACACACAACTCTATGTAAAGTAAAAAAAGAGAAAAATGACTTAACAAAACTTTATGAGAGAAAGAACCTCCCAAAGATTACAATGAGTTCCTTTTAGGGTAGGCCATAAACCACTGGGCATGAGGCCTATCCTTAAGAGTGAGACTCTGTTGGAGAAAACTAGTTATTTATTTGAGGGGTTATCAATAGGAGATAGATAGCATCATATATTGACTGGTTACTCCCACAAGCTTTGTGCCACTATTGTGTTAGTGCATCTGGCAGACAGGACACCGTTATAGGTTGAAGGACTTGTACCAGGTTGGTGTTTATCTTTTATCTTTGGTAGCATGCAGCACACTTTGAATCACCGTGAACACTAAACCATAGGAGTGAAAGCTCTCAAGAGGCGTCAGATCAACTTCTTCATGTTCTATGAGCTGTGTATTTTCTTCAAAAATAGATCTTTACCTTAAATTTATGGAGAGCAACCAATAGAATTGGCATTAGCATAGGTTGGTGTGTGTGTGTGTGTGTGTGTGTGTGTGTGTGTGTGTGTCCTCACAGATCCCCTCTGGACAACAGCTTGATTAGATGTAACTCATTTGCTGGACAAGAAGCTTCATTTGGTGGCAAGAGTTCAGTTGAGGCTCTGTCTTCCCCATCATTTGGCAATTTCATTAATATCACTTTCATTTGTACATTGTTTATGTACATATTATATAGGAAAATTCACGGTGTATAATAGGTAGAAGGTTCATATGGATATGATATATATACATTATATAGGAAGAGTCTAATGTTTTAGGCTTCCATATGACCCCCTGAAATGGACCTTAGTTTTAGTGGTCCCTTCCTGTATTCCTTCCCTTATCTACTTATTCCATTTTCCTCCCTGTGTGGTCATCCCTGTTAGCCCCTTCGCCAACCCTGTCTATCCATAACTATTCTATTTCAGCTTCCTAGTCCTCCTCCCCTGGTCCCTTATTCTAGCTTCTAATTCCAGTTGTTCTATTGACTGTAGCTTGATGATCAATGACTTAACAGCTAATATACACATATAAGTAAATACATAGTCTTTCTGGGCCTAAGTTGCCTCATTTAGATGATTTTTTTTCTAGAAACATCCTGAGAAATTTCATGATTTCATTTTTATTAATGGCTGAATTATACTTGATTGGGTAATTGTGTCACATTTTCTCTATCAGTTTATTTACTGACATACATCCAGGCTGCTTTCAGTTTCTGGCCATTGTGAATAACTCACTAATGTAGCAATAAACAGAGTTGAGAAGTGCTTCTGTAATGGGAAGATGTGTCCTCTGACTATATGACCAATAGACATATAGCTAGATCTGATGTAGATCAATTTCCAGCTTCCTGGGGAATCATTACACTGATTTCCATCGTGTCTATAGTCTCAGCAGCAAAGGATGAGATGAGTGATCTCTGTATTTCAAGTCCTCACCAATATGAGATGTCATTTGTTTTATTCATCTTAGCCATTCTGACTTGTGTAAGATGAAATCTCAAAGTAGTTTTGATTTGCATTTCCATGGTGAACTAAGAACATTGAACATTTCTTTAAGTGGTTCTCAGTCCTGTGTTTCCTTATTTGAGAATTATTCATTTAGTTAAGTAACCCATTTTAATTGGGTTAATTACTTTATTGAAGTCTAGGTTTTTGAGTTATTTGTATATTTTAGTTATTAGCCCTCTATTGTATATGTCATTGGTTAAAAACATTTTCCAGTTCTGTAGTCTATTTCTTTTTCTGAAGATAGTGTCCTTTACCATACAAAAGATTTTAGTCTCATGAGATCCCATTCATTAATGTTATAATTAGGCCTGTCCTAACAGTATTCAAAAAATCTTTTCTTGTGGCAGTGACTACAAAACTATTAATCACTATGTCTTTTATCATATTTAGTATATCTGGTTTTATGTTGAGGTCTTTGATCCATTTGGAGATGGCATTTGTGCAGGATGAGAAGAATGGATTTATTTGCATTCTTGTATATGTAGTCATCTGGTTTGACCAGTACCATCTGTTGAAGTTGCTATTTCCATGGAGTATTTCTGATTTCTTTGTAAAAAAAAAAAAATGTGGACTGATGTCACAGTATTCACTTCCATTCCAAAGGTCAATGTTGCCTACTTTTGTGTCATTACTATGGGGTTTTTCTTGATGCTGCTGTATAGTGCTGATATCTGCAGCACTCAGTATATTTCTATTTTTATTTTACAAATCTTTCACTTGCTTGGTTATATTTTATGTTTTGGGAGGCTGTTGTGAAATGTTTCCTTGGTTTCTTACTGATTCTGTTTCTTATTTGTATACAGGAAGTCTACTGATTTTTGTGGATTAATTTTCTATCTGGACACTTTGCAGAAAGTGTTTTTCAACTGCATGCATTTCCTGATAAAATTTTATGGTCACATATGTATACAATTATATCATCTGCAAATAAAGATACTTTGATTTCTTCCTCTCGTATTTGTAGTTCCTTGATCTCCTGAAGTTGTCTTATTGTTCTAGCTAAGACTTCAAGTACATATTTTATAGATATGAAACAAGTTAATAGCCTTGTCTTCTTGCTGATTTTAGTGGTTGTGCTTTCAGTTTCTTGCTTTTGGGGTTGATGTTGACTATGTACTTGCTACAAATTGCTTTTTATAAGTCGATATATATCCCTTTTATTCTTTAATTCTATAGGAGTTTTATCATGATCATGTCAAAGGTTATGTCTACATCTGAAGAGATACACATGTGTTTTGTGCCTGTCAGTCTGTTTATATAGTAAACATATGTTGAAAACACCCTCTATCACTGGGATAAAGCCAACTTGATCATGGTAGATTTTTTTTTATGTGTTCTTGGATTGGGTTTGTAAGTGTTTTGTGTTATTGTTTTGTTTTGTTTTGTTTTGTGTTGTTGTTATTTTGTTTTGAAAACGTTTTCATCTGTGACCATATGGGAAATTGTTCAGTATTTCTCTTGTTGCTAAGGGTTTACATTGTTTTGTATCAGTGAGACTGTGGCTTCATAAAAAGAATTGAGCAATATTCCTTCTGCTTCTATTCTGAGCAATAATTTGAGGAGTATTAGCCTTAATTTGTCTTTGAAAGTCTTGTAGAATTCTATACAAAGTATTCTGGCTCTGTGCTTTTGTTTTCTGGAAGACAATGATTTTCACTATGGGTTATAAGTCTGTTTAAATTGCTTATCTTATATTGATATAACTTTGGTAGGTTTTGTGAAAATTATTATTATTTTGTGAAAATTATTAATTTCTTTGAGATTTTCCCATTTGATTGTGTAGACTTTTAAAGTATGTCTCTACTGTTCTCTGGATTTCTTCAGTGTCTTTTATTATGTCCCTCTTTTTGTATCTAATTTTGTTAATTTGGAAGTTCTCTCTCAACCTTTTAGTTAATTTGGCTAAAGTTTTGTCAATTTTATTGATTTCTAAATGAACTAATTTTTTGTTTCATTGATTCTTTGTATTGATTTTTTTGTTTGTTTTTATATTATTGATTTCAGCTTGGAGTCTGATAATCTCTGGGCATCTACTCCTCTTGAGGGTTTCTTCTTTTTGCTGCAGAGTTTTCAGATGTTGTATTGAGTTGGCAGTATGATACCTTTCTAATTTTGTTTTAATGTAGCTAGGTACTGCTATGAACTTGCCTTTTAGGACAGCTTTCTAAATGTTTTGGTTTGTTCTATATGTTTAGGTACATTTTCATTTTCATTCTATTCTAAAAAGTTTTAAATTTTTTTAATTGACTCATTTTCCACTCTATAGTTAGTTTTCATGAAATCTTTTGTTTCTGTTGTTGATATATGGCTTTAATCTGTGGAGTACACAGAGGATGTAGGGTGTTATTTCAGTTTTCTTGTAGCTGTTGGGTCTTGCTTTGTTTTGAGTATATTGACAATTTTTGTAGAAATTTCTATGAGTTTCTATGTGTTGCCGAGATGAAGGTATATTCCTTTGTGTTTGAGTAAAATGTTCTATAAATATGGTGATGATGTTAGCTCCAGCATTTCTTTGTTTAATTTTTTTATCTGGGTGAGCTCTCTATCGGCATGAGTTGGGTATTAAAATTTACCACTATCAGTGTGTGAAGGTCAGGATGTGATTTTACCTATAGGAATCTTTCCTTCTTTCTTTCTTTCTTTCTTTCTTTCTTTCTTTCTTTCTTTCTTTCTTTCTTTCTTTCTTTGACTTTACATTCCACCTACTGACCCCTCACCCATCATCCCTTTTGCGCTTCTTCCAGTCTAGAGCAGGCTAAATAGGCCCAGAGGGGATAGGAACTCCACAGGAAGAGCAACAAAATCAACTACCATGGACGCTTGAAGCTCTCAAAGCGTTATTTTTAATGAACATTTATGCCTTTTATTTGCTACTTAGATGTTTAGAAATTCTATATCCTCATGACTATTTTTTTCTTTGATAAGTATCTAGTTTCCTCCCCTATTTTTCCTGATTAGCTTTGATTTGTAGTCTATTTGTCATTAAAATGGGTGCATCACCTTGCTGTGAGTCTCTTTGCCTGGAATACTCTTTTCACCATTTTTTACTATGGTGATGTTTATCATTGAGTTTTTTTTTTCTTTATTTACAGAAGAAAGATGAATTCTGCTTTGATTCCAATCTGTTAAAACATACTGTTGTTGTTGTTGTGGAATTGAGACCATTGATGTTGAGAGTTATCAGTGGGCACTGTTTGTTTATTCCCATCTTTTTCTGTGTGTTTGTCCTCCCTGCCCCTTTTCATTACTGCTATGATATGTTTTATTGCATGTTTTGTCTTGAAAAAAACTATTTTTCCCCATTGCACGTGGGTAAAGTCTTCAGGGCGAAATATTTTTAAAGTGCCTCTATAGAATTGGATTTGTAGATGCATACTATTTAAATATTATCATGAAATGTGTGTCTTTCCAAATCTATTATTCTTAAGCTTTTGCTGGGAACAGTAGTATGAACTGGGACCTGTATACTCCTAGATTTTGTAGAATATCTGTCCAGGTGATTCTGGATTTAGAGTATCTATTATAAAGTTAGATAACATACTATTATGTCTGCCTTTATATGTTATTTGGTCCTTCCCTCTTGAAGCTTATAATGTTATTATTTTGTACTATACAATTAATGTTTTAATTAATACGTGTCATGAGGAATTTCTTTTCTATTTCAGTCTATTTGATGTTCTGAATGCTTCTTGTACCTTGCTATCTACCTCCTTATTTTTAGGTTAGGGAAATTTTCTTCCATGATTTTTTTTTTTTTGTTTGAAAATATTGTCTGTGCCTTTGATCTTGGCTTTTTCTTCCTCTATTCCTATTATTATTAGATTTGTTCTTTGCACCAGTGTTTCTGTTTTCTTTGTTTTTTTTGTTTTTTGTTTTTTGTTTTTTTTGTTTTTTTGTTTTTTGTTTTTTGTTTTTTGTTTTTTTGGTATTTTGGTTTTTTGATTTTTTGGTTTTTTGGTTTTTTTGGTTTTTTTTTTAGACAGGGTTTCTCTGTGTAGCCCTGGATGTCCTGGAACTCTCTGTAGATCAGGCTGGTTTTGAACTCAGAAATTCGCCTGCCTCTGCCTCCCAAGTGCTGGGATTAAATGCGTGTGCCACCATGCCCACCTCTTCTTGGTTGTTTTATGCATTGATTTCTCTCTCTCTCTCTCTCTAGATAATGTTTCCTTTTACTGAAATATCCATAAGACTCTCTCTCTCTCTCTCTCTCTCTCTCTTTGTTTTTTATTGAGACAGAGTTTCTCTGTGTATCCCTGGCTGTCCTAGAACTCACTCTGTAGACCAGGCTGGCCTCAAACTCAGAAATTCACTTGCTTCTGCCTCCCAAGTTCTGGAATTAAAGGCATGCAGCACCAGGCCCGGCTCAAAACTCTCTCTTTAATTTCTTTTATTTTGTTAATGAATCTTGCTTCTGAGGTTTCTGTTTAAATTCTTAAAATTTTCCCTAGTTTGTGTTTTCTTTGGTGATTTTATTTTCATTTTCATGTTTCAGACTTTTTTCTATGTTTTCCTTCAGGGTTTGTTTGTGTTTTTATAGATTTTGTTAATGGACTAATTTACATTCTCTTTAAGGTTCTTGAGCACATTAGTATTTTGATATCCTTGCTTTCTGCTCCAATTACACTACATTTCTCAGTATTACCGTAGTAGGGTTATTTGGCTTTATTGGGGACATATTGGCATACTGTTCTGACTGGCTGTTCTTATGGTGTTTGTTTGTTTTGCTGGCATCTAGGCATCTAGGTTGGGATGATTGTAATTCTAGGTGTTAATATTCTTTGTTGGGTGCCCTTTCCAGTCCTTGGTTTTGTTGTCCTCTTTTGTTGTTAAGAGAGAATGGCTCCTATAAATTGCCTGGTAGGGGATGTTTATGTTTCTGCAAGGTGTGACCACTATGGGTCTCAGGAAGAATGTATTTCTATGTATTGAGAGCTAACACTAAGAAGTGGGTATGAGCTAGAAGTGGGGGATTGACAGTATCCACAGGAGCAAGGAATGTTGAGAGAACAACCAGGATTAGAAAAGAAACCTGGAAATAAAGAAAGAGAAGAAGAAGAGACCACCGTATCAGGTATCCTGCTACAAAGAACATGATAGCTCTTTGGACCTGGAATTAAAGAAACTTGGTAGGCATCATTAGCAGATTTTTCATGAAATGCCTGCAGTTGTTTCATGGAATATTTCTAAGTTGGAGGCTTATAAAACTGTGTGTCTTAGTCCTAACCTATTATTGATCTGGTCTTGTTGGACTCTGACATCAAAGAGTAATTGCCATCATGGTTTTGGTAGTCCACATGTGACAAAGAAAGTTGGATCTTGTCTATTTTGATGCCCCAGGGACAGCCAGAATCCTTGACTGCTTACTGACCAGTAACTATGATCAAATTATGGAGGCTTACTTTGGCCTGGGAAAAGATATGTGGGCATGAAACTCTCTCTCTTTCCTGATATTCTCATTTGGAACAACACAGCAATAGAGTATTTGCCATGTGCTACAGGAACAGTAACAGTAGAACAGCATCACTTTCCTGGCAAGTCCAGACTCTGGTGCTTGCTTAGTACAGAAATGATTGACTGTAGCCTCAGAGATGATAGTCAGCATGGCTAGATTTTCCAGGAAAGGAAGATTTAAACAAAACCAGATTAAGAGAGTTAAAATAAATACCTGTTATTTTGTTCTTTCCAAGATAGAGGATAATACACATGAGGCATCATTATGAGCCTTTATTAGGTATAGAGAGGGCATACAGACAAATGGCTGAGACTCAGGCTCCAAATGAAACTGAAGCACAAGAAGAGGTTCTTAAATCTAATCTTAAAAAGATGATAGAGCCCTTTAAAGAGGACAATAAAAAAATCCCTTAAAGAAACACAAGAAAATACATTTAAACATACCTGTTATGTGTTTGAGACACTAAAAGCTGAAGCAAATAAATAAAAAGAAATATAGGAAAATACAATCAAACAGGTGAAGGACATGAATAAAATTTTCTAAGACCTAAGAAGGGAAATAGAAGCAATGAAAAGAGCACAAAGTCAGGCAATCCTGAAGATGGAAAACCCAGAAAGGAGAGCAGGAACTATGGATGAATTTAGGAGTTGGAAGAGAGAATCTCAGGTATAGAAGATACAATAGAATACATAAATATAGGTAAAATTAAAAGATGATGGAAAATCCATTTTCATCTAGAAAATAAAATAGTTCATGACACAAAGCATCCAGGAAATTTGGGTCACCTTGAGAAGACCAAACTTAAGAATAATAGAAATAGAAGAAGATTCCCAGCTCAAAGGCCTAGAAAGCGTCTTCACGAAAATCATAGAAGAAAATTTCCCTACCCTAAATTAAGAGAATGCTATAAAGGTACAAGACACCACACAGATTGGACCAGAAAAGAAAGTCATTCCATCACATAATAATCAAAACACTAAGTATACAGAACAAAGAAAGAATTTTAAAAGCAACAAGGGGAAAAGGCCAAGTAATACATAAAGGCAGACCTATCAAACTTATGATTTTGCAACTCAGAATCTAAAAGCTAGAAAGGCCTAGGCAGATATCATTCAGCCACTAAGAGACCACAGATTTCAGCCCAGACTACTATACCCAGCAAAACTTTCAATCACCACAGATGATGAAACCAAGATACTCCATGACAAAAGCAAATTTAAGCACCAATACACTAGCCCAGCCCTACAGAGGATTCTAGAAGGAAAACTCCAATGCAATGAGGCTAACTACACTCAAGAAAACACATATAAATAACTTCATACCACTAAAAGGAAGAGGAGGCTCATGTGGGTGTGCAAGCACACACATACACATATGCACACACACACACACACACACACATACAAATGACCAGCAATATCAAAGTAACAGGAAGTAAACATCATTAGTCATTAATATTTCTCAAAATCAATGGACTCAGTCTCCCAATAAAAATACTCAAGCTAAAGGGATGGATGCATAAGCCAAATTCCATCATTTCTCCTATATACAAAAACCATACCTCAGCAACAAAGATAGTTATTATCTTAGTATAAATGGCTGGAAAAGGGTTTTCCAAGCAAACAGACCCCCAAAACAAGCTGGAGTAGCCTTTCTAATATCTAATAATAGACTTTCAAGTGAAAATAATCAAAAAAGTCATGGAAAGAAACTTCATCAAAAAAAAAAATCCACCAAGAGGACTTCTCAATCCTGCCACAAATGTAAGAACACCCACATTCATAAAAGAAAAATTACTTAAGTTTAAATTAATAAACTACACACATTGATAGTGGGAGACTTCAACATCCCACTCTCACCAATGGATGAGACAGAAACCACACAGAGAAAGAATGAAACTAACAGTAGTTATGATTCAAATGGACCTTACATATTTATTGCACATTTCACCAGAACATAAAAATTTTGCCAAATTCATTCTATGAGGCCACAATCAACTTGATACCTAAACCACACAAAGACTCAACAAAGAGAATTTCAGACCAATTTCTCTTATGAAAATTGATGGAAAATATTCAAAAAAATAATTGCCAACTGAATCCAAGAACATATTAAAGACTTCATCCACTATGATCAAGTAGATTCTATCCCAGTGATAAGAGGTGATTCAATATATGAAAACCTATCAACATAATCAACCATAAAAACAAAGAAAAAAACATATGATCAACTCACTAGATGGTGAAAAATCATTTGACAAAATCCTTTCACACACTTTTAGCGCCCTTTCATGTTAAAGATTGTGGAGAGAGCAGGAACACAGGTGAATACCTAAACACAATAAAGGCAATATTTAGCAAGTCAATAGCCAATATCAAATTTAAATATAGAGACACTTAAAAGTATTTCCACTAAAATCAGGGACAATACAAGACTATCTACTCTCCCTCTGTCTCTTTAATATAGTACTTAATATTCCAGCTGGAGCAATAAGCCAACTAAAAGAGCTTCAGAGGATACAAATTGGAAAGGAAGAAGCCAAAGTACCATCTACCAAGGTAGATGATATGATAGTATACATAAGTAACTGAAAAAATTCTACCAGGAAACTACTTCAGCTGATAAACACCTTCAGAAATGTAGAACTCAGTTCTTTGAATTTTTTACACAATAGATAAACAGGCTGAGAAAGAACTTAGGGAGACAGTACCTATCACAATAGCCACAAATATTATAAAATACCTTGTTATAACTCTGAACAAGTAAGTGAAAGACTCTATGATGAACTTCAAGTCTCTGAAGAAGGAAGCTGAGGAAGATATAAGAAGAGGAAAAGATCCCCCACCCTCATGGATCAGTAAGATTAACAGTGAAAATGGTCGTATTACCAAAAGCAATCTACAGAGTCAATGCAATCATTATCAAATTACCAAGCAATCATTTACAGGTCTTTTTATTTCTTTTTCTTTTTTCTTTTTTCTTTTTTTGGTTTTTCAAGACAGGGTTTTTCTGAATAGCCCTTCCTGTCCTGGTAATCACTCTGTAGACCAAGCTGACCTCCAACTCAGAAATCTGCCTGCCTCTGCTTCCCAAGTGCTGGGATTAAAGGCATATGCCACCACTGCCCAGCTTCCTTTACAGATCTTGAAAGAACAATTCTCAACTTCATACAGGAAAAACAAAACAAAACAAAACAACAACAAAACCCAGTAACCAATCATCAAATCAACCAATCAAACAAATAAACAAAAAAACAGGATACCTAAAATATTTCTGTGCAATAAAAAAAGTTTTGTAGTATCACCATCCCTGATAGCAATTTGTACCACAGAGCAATAGTAATACAAATAGCACAGTATTGGCATTGAAAGAGTCAGGAAAATCAATGGAATCAAAATAGAAGACCCAGAAATAGATCCATATATCTTATGGACCCTTGATTGTTGACAAAGAATCCAAAAATATATAATGGAACAGGGAGAACATCTTCAACAAATGGTTCTATTGTAACTGGATATCTGCATGTAGAAGAATGCAAATAGATGGATGTTTATCACTGTCTTCGTCAGAGTTCCTGCACAAACAAAAATGACCAAGAAGCAAATTGGGGAGGAAAGGGTTTATTCAGCTTACACTTCCATACTACTGTTCATCACCAAGGAAGTCAGGAATGGAACTCAAGCAGGTCAGGAAGCAGGAGCTGATGCAGAGGCCATGGAGGGATGTTACTTACTAGCTTGCTTCCCCTGGCTTGCTCAGCTTGCTCTCTTATAGAACCCAAGACTACCAGCCTAGGGATGGTTCCACCCACAAGGGGCCTTTCCCCCTTGATCACTAATTGAGAAAATGCCTCACAGCTGGATCTAATGGTGGCATTTCCCCAACTTAAGCTCCTTTCTCTGTGATAACTCCAGCTGTGTCAAGTTGACACAAAACTAGCCAGTACAATCACCCTGCACAAAACTCAAGTAGAAATGTATCAAAGACCTCAATGTAAAAACAAATACACTTAATCCATTAGAACAGAAAGTGAGAAATAATCTTGAACTCAATGGTCCAGAAGTCAACTTCCTCAATGACTCAGGCACTAAGGTCAAGAATTGCCAGGCGATGGTGGCAAAAGTCTTTAATCCCAGCACTCAGGAAGCAGAGGCAGGCAGATTTCTCAGTTCAAGGCCAGCCTGGTCTACAAAGTGAGTTCCAGGACAGCCAGGGATATACCGAGAAACGCTGTCTCGAAAAGGAAAGAGAGAGAGAGAGAGAGAGAGAGAGAGAGAGAGAGAGAGAGAGAGAGAGAGAGAGAAAGAAAGAAAGAAAAGAATTAATAAATGGGATCTCATGAAATTGAAAAGCTTCTGTAAGTCAAAGGACACTATCATTAGGACAAACAAACAGCCTACAGTAACCTTGCATCTGCCAGTGGGCTAATATCTAAAATATATGAAGAACTGAAAAAGTAAGACACCAACAATCAAAATAACAGGACTGAGCAGGGGGATACCAATAGAGGAGTTAGGGAAAGGACTGAAGGGGTTTGCAACACCATAGGAAGAACAACAATATCAATCAACTAGACTCCCCAGAGCTCCCAGGGAGTACACAACCAACCAAAGAATACACATGGAGGGATCCATGGCTCCAGCTACATATGTGGCAGAGGATGGCCTTGTCTGGCATCAAAGAGATGGGAGCTCCTTAGTCCTGAGGAGGCATAGGGGAATGCCAGGGCGGTGGGGCAGGAGTGGGTTGGTGGGTGGGGGGCACCCCCATGGAGGAAGGTAGGAAGAGAGGTGGGATGTGGGCTTTTTGGAGAGAAAACTGGGAAGGGTGATAACATTAGAAATGCAAATAAATAAAATAACCAATAAAATTTTTTAAAAATGGGATACAGAGCTAAACATAGAATTCTCAGCAAAGGATTCTTAAATGGCTGAGAAGCAACTAAAGAAATGTTCAAGCCTTTAGTCATCAGGAAAATTTAAATCAAAAGACTCTGAGATTCTACTTTACACCATTCAGAATGGATAAGATCAAAAACTCATAGGACAGCACATGGTGGTGAGGTTGTGGAGCACCTTCCACTCCTGTTGAGGACAAACTTAGACGACCTCTCTGGAAATATATTTGGTAGTTTCTCAGAAATTTGGAAATGGTTCTACTGTAAGACCCAGCTATACAATTCCTGGGTATATTCTTAACAGGTACTCCCCCATCCCACAAGAACACTTGGTCAACTGTTACTTGTGACCTTGACCAAGACCCTTGGCATCAGGGTTAAGAAGGTGAATTGTCAGTACACAGACTCTGGGACAAGTGGCAAAAGCAGACTCGTTTAGTGCAGGAATTGGACAAAGCTTTGTACCAACCTCCTTGCATCTCATTGGTTCTCAAATAGCCAGATGTGGTGCTATCTTTTTCTCAATGGCTCACTCAATCTCCTGATTCAGTGACAGCAGTCTCTAGCCTTGTTGGCAGACTAGGTTGGGTCAGGGAGGAAGTATCAACATTGCATATGCATTGCAGCTGAGTCTGCTTGTCTACGTTCCTCCTATACTATATTATTTTCATAGCAGTTTTATTTGGGATAGCCCGAAACTTGAAACAGCCTAGGTGTCTCTTAACTGGACAATGGATACAGAAAATGTGATATATCTACAAGGTGAAATACTTTTCGGTCATTAAAAACAAGGATATCATGAACTTCTCAGGCAAATAGATGAAACTAGAAAATATCATCCTGAGTGAGGTAACTCAGACCCAAAAGAACATGTAGATACTCATTGATAAGTAGATATAAGCCATAAAGTACAGGATTATAGTCATGCTGTAATCAACAGACCCAAAGAGGCCAAATAACAATGAGGGACCAAGGGAAGATGCTTGAATCTTTCACAGAAGGGGAATCCATATATATATAGGACTGCAATAGAAGGAGAGAACTAGATGGAAGAGGGGATGGGGAGAGAAGCAGGACAGGGGCAGGAATATCATATATAAGAGAGCAGAGGAGAGACAATTGAGATAGGTGGTGGGGGTGGGGGATGTAGCTCAGAAAAATGGGGAGAAGAATTGAGTGATCTGAAGAAGATAGGGATTCCACAGGAAGACTAACAGAGTAAACTAACCTAGATCCTTGAGGACTCCCAAAGACTGAACCATCCACGTATGAGTAAGCATGGGCTGGACCCTGAACATATGTAGCAGATGAGCAACTTGGTCTTCATGCTGGTTCCCTAATAACTGAAGCAGGGGCTATCCCTGAGCCTATTGCCTGCCTGCCTGCCTGTGGATCTCATGTGGTCTCAGTGAGAGAGCATGTGCCTAGGCCATCCCTGGTGAAGGGGATGGGGAGAGAATTAGATTGGGGAAATGGCAGGACTCATGGGGGGACATGCAGAGGGGCTTTCCTCTTCTCAAAAGAGAAGTGAAAGGTAGAATGTGGGAGGCCTTCATTTAGGGTGGTACTGGGAGGATAGGAATAGCTCATGCTGGGTTGTAAAGTTAGTAAATAACTTTAAAAAAATCCCAATCTCAGTTCTGGTATTACATTATAGACATGAATAAGGATTTCTTCCAAACATATTGCACTAAGATACCATTATACTAATATCAAAAACAGATAAGGCCTTGATAAATAAAACCGACAGGCCAATATCCTTATTGTACAGAGATACAGCAGTCTTCAGCAAAAGATTATTCACTCGCCTACAGTCAATTGTGAGCCATGCCAAAGTTGTGAATATGTTTTAATAATATATATTAATAAATGTAATGTACTGTATCAGCAGAATGAAGTTAAAATAGATCTATTTCTATGAATACAGTAAAGATAGTCAATGAAATGCCATGTCCCTTTCCTGATAAAATCCTAAACAAATTAGGCATACAGGGAATACACTACAAAATAATAAGACCCATTTATAACTGGCAACAGCTCATATACTCCATGGACAAGATAGGAAACATTTCTTGTTACAATGTGGAACAAGACAAAAATGGATGTCCTCGCTACTCCTATCAAAAAACAGCTACAGAATTCTTAGTAACTTTCAAGAAAAACAAAGGCAATAAAGCTAATTAAAGTGGATAAGAAGTAAAATTTGCCAGTGTTGTTAATGGCATGGGTTTATGTGTAAGAACCTTAAAAACTGCCTCCAATGTAGCTTTATAAATGAACTAAGCAAAATGATAAGATTCAAAATCACCATTACTCTTAATCTTCATTGTCAAGTTGACAATATTAGATACACTCCAGAAGGACAGCTCTGGATGTGTGGGTGGGGTGTGTTCAGAAATATTTAACTGAGCAGAGAAGATACATCCTGGTCATGGGTGGTGCTAGTTCATGGACTAGGTCGTTGGACTTGTGAAAACAGTGAGTTGAGCACAACCATTCCTTTCTTAGCTTCCTGACTATGGCCACAATATGACCAGATGCTTCACATCAAATAGCTATGACTTGTACTCTGATAGTGAGCCAATAGAAAGCCTTCTTCCTTTAAGCTGCTTTTTGTTGGGTGTTTAGTCATAGTAGCAAGAAGAGTCATGACACAGTCACGAAATAAATGTCAATAGTGTAACTTTATGAGAATTATCTGTAATAGGAATGAAGGAAAACACTGGCAATACCTAAAACAAAACAAAATATAACCCACCTTGGCATTGCAGGATATTTTACTACATAGAGAACCCTAAGGTCTTGTAGTTTACTGGAAAACCTGGTTTTAGTTGGGGTGTGGCTCAGCCTTAGCATACATTTTAATTCCCCTGGCATCTGTACAGTCTGTACAGACTCCTAGTGCACACTTTTAATCCCAAACAATGAAGGTAAATTTAGTAGTTTGAAATGTTTGAAAGAAATGTCTAATTGAGGGGCAGACAAAGTAACAAATCAGAGAAAGATTTGACTCAATAGAATATACCCAACTTTTACAGGAAAAGAGAGGAAAGAGAAACAGCTTAAGGGAGAGGCTCAGAGAGAAGGAAGAAGCAGGTTTTTTTCCCTAGATGAGTTTTACAGAGACAAATTTAAGAGACATAAAAAAGGAAGAGAACTTCAGATCAATCTCGCTTGTCAATATCAATCCAAAAATACTCAATAAAATTCTCTCAAACCAAATCCAAGTACACATCAAAACCTCATTCACCACAATCAAGTAGGCTTCATCCCAGGGATGCAGGGATGATTCAATATGTGAAAATTCATCAACACAGTACACTATATAAACAAACTCAAGAAAAACAGCCACATGATTAGGTTTTCACATTAGATGCTGAAAAAGACTTTGAAAAATGTGACAGCCCTTCATGTTAAAAGTCTTGGAGATATCAGTAATTCATGGAACATACTTAAACATAATAAAAGCAATATATAGCAAACCAACAGACAACATCAAATTAAGTGGAGAGAAACTAGATGCAATCCCACTAAATTCTGAGACAAGACAAGGTTGCTCACTCTCTCCCTATCTTTTCACTATAGCACACAAATTTCTAGCTAGAGTGATTGGACAGCAAAAAGGAGTTAAAAGGGGGACAAGGAGAAGAAGGAATTGGATATGGAACTGTGGGAGAAGGCAAGGGAGGCAATGGCTGGAATGTAAATGAATAAAATAACTTAAAGGAAAGAGAGAGAGAGAGAGAGAGAGAGAGAGAGAGAGAGAGAGAGAGAGAGAGAGAGAGAGAGAGAGAGATGGGGGAGGGAGAGGGAGAGAGAGACAGAGAGACAGAGAGACAGAGAGAGACAGACTACCAGAGTGAGTTTGAGGCGAAGTATAGAAAATCAGTGTTCTTCAGTAGAGAGAGTATATCAAATGCTCACCAGTGGTTAACCAACACAAAAGAGAAGACAGTTTTGTTTTTTTTTTTATTCTTTTCCTTTTTTTTTAAGCAAGTGAAATAAACATGGAAGTTGGGTGGGTAAACTGGGGGGTCATGTGAGAAGAGCTGGGAAATGGGAAACTGTATGACAATAATATACTGCATATAATTCTCAAAGGATAAAAAAAGATTCTGATAAGAAATGGTCAATTGTCCTATGGACAGTTTTCCAAAGAAGACATACCCAAGGGACATGATTCTATAGTGACCCACACAAGAAATCACTATAGAAGGAGAGTCAAAACCACTATGAAATTTTGTCTTGCCTCAGAAAGATATAGGCAAAATATAGGGAAAGATGTAATAAGATAAGGGGTCCCCTGAAAACTTGGTTTGGTGTATAATTGTTATGGAGAATTGTTATGGAGAAGTCTCAAATATTTGAAGATTTTGATTTGATATATTAACCCACTATGACATCTCAATACAAAATTATTAAATTAAATTAAGTGTGTATAAGAGCTCTTTACTCCCATATTTATTGCAGAACAATTTACAGAATTCAAGAATGGGAAGAGGTTTTGTGTTCGATACCTAACAATCGAGAAACACAATGAATTAGAAAGATGCAGCGGAACACCATTCAGTCGTGGAAACAACGAAAGCCTAGTGCAGACAGAGCTAGAAACCAATGCTTTGAGTGGAGCAAGCCAGACACAGAAAGGCAAATCCCACATCATTTCACTCAGTGTAGTATCTTAAATGCTAGTCTCAAAAACTCTGAGAATGGAGAACTATTAACAGAGTCTGAGGAGAAGCAGGGAGGTGATAAGGTCAAGAGACTTGAGCAGTGTGATGATATGACCATGGATAACAAACATAAAATTTTACACAAAAGTACAAAAAGGGGCTTTGGAAGTTTTCAGTACAAATAAGATAAATGTCGGAGGAAAAGGATGTTTTTAGCTCTATATAAACGTGTCACATACACATGTATCAAACACTACCTGATAATTTATTAATATGTAAAACTTCTATGTTTTGCGTATGATTTGAACTCCTCTAAGTTACTTGTCCGGTTCACAAAAATCATTAAAAAAAGAATATTATATGGTTTATTATGTGAGTTTTAGTTAGTAATGAGATTCCAGCCTAATAACACAAACTATTTATAATTCTTACCACTGCTTGAAAAACTCTGGAGTCTAATGCCCTCTCCCCTTTCATTTCTGCAGTACTGGCTTTCAAACATTTGATACTCTTTTGATTATTATTGACAGACTTTGGATAAAAAACAAATTACACAGTTGAATAAGCACTTTTACCTTAGGTTGCTTAGCAAGGGAAATGCAAAATAAGTGGCTTGAAAGCAAAACTGCTTGTTGGCCTTTAAAAACATCCAAACTTACTAAATGTTGCTTTATTACTACATAACCTTAAGGGACTGGCAGACGTGAAAGGAGATGACAGAATATTGAGAAGCTGGATTCTGAGTTTCAGCAGTCTCCATCTCCCCTCACAGCCTGTGTGAAGCACTCACAGTCAGAGACAGACCATCCAGTGTTTAGACATTAGGCACTGTAGCAGTAAATTAAAGAACCTAAGGGGAGATCCATCTCCACAACGATTGCTACCACTAGACAAAACCATGAGATGTCTGGACAATCCTCTGAAGACACCTGGATTATATTTATGATAAGCTTTCTTCCTATACAATAAAATGACAGTAGAAAGTCAGCAATAGTAAATGTGGGGGGGGGGGAGAGGAGGGGGCACAACTTAATTTCTAGTTGCAATGGCATATCTATTGCACAAGTATATTTCCCACAAGTCTTAACATTGGTTAATTTTCTGTACATAGTAGTTGCTTGTTTGTAAGATAGCTATTGAGTTTAATGACTATGCTTGGTAGCTCTTGGCAACTTACCACAAATTAACATCACCTGGGAAGAGGGAACCTCAACTTAGAAATTGCTTGTTGGATTGGCCTGTGGTTATGTCAGTGGGGCATGTTCTGACAAATTATTGATATGGGAGAGTCTATCACACTGTGGGAGGTCACACCCCTAGGAAAGTGGTCTTGTATCTTTGAGAAAGTAAGCTGAGCAAGCCATGTGGTACAAACCAGAAAGCAGCTTTCCTCCATGGTCTCTGCCTTAATTTCTGTCCCCAAGTTCCTGCTTCAGCACTTGTCTTGACATTCTTCTAAGATGAGCTGTGATCAGGATTTGTAAGCTAAATAAACAAATTCCTCCTGCCAACAAACTGCTTTTGTATGGTAGTGTTTATCACAGCAACAGATATTCATATAGGACAGTGACTATAGACATACCAGTGAATAATTCAAGTGTGCAAAGACTTTACAATAACATCACATCTTTTTAGGAGCATAGTTTAATGAAGGTTTCATCACAAGTTACTTCCCAGGCAAATGATGGCTTCCAAACTCTAAGATGCACTTTGAAGTTTGGATAGGTTGTACATTTAGCTAAGATATTTATTAGTAATTTCAGTCAATAATGGGAAAGGGGACTAGAGGATGCTGTCTGATGATATTTTTTTTCAGATTTAGGTAGAAGACCAGACTATGTAATTTTTAGTGTCTCATCAATGTTTAGGATATGACATAAAGCTAAATAAATGGACTAGAATATCAAATCTAATATTTAATAACACATAACTTTGAACTAGACTTCTATATACATTATATCGAATATGAAATAGCACTGAGGAAAATTCAAATTACAAGGGAAAATAATTGACATTAATCTGGGTGCAGAGATGATGATGACAAACATATTCTGATTATGATAGTCACTTGAAGATATAACATTTTGGCTTTCTTTTTTAGCTCTGTCAAGTCTTTAAAATATTTATTTAGATACTATTAATATATTGACTATATTCTAAAGATCTTTACAGTATGATGACTGTTATTTAAAAAGTCAAACTTGCAACATATTAAAATACTCAAACCTGTAATTATCATACAATAAGAAACTATCAAATTATATGTATAATAAATATGTTCCCCACCAGTTTATATTAATTACAGAAATAATTCTTTCTTCTGAGCATGACTCAGTTTTGTTGTGCCTATATTTTATGTGTACTTTCAGTCTTAGAATTCACATTTGCTTTCCCTTTCCTTAAAAGTTTACTTTGCAGTTCACATACTTTGCTTGTTTTGGTGACCTTGTCAATTTAATTTGAATACTGTTTTAACTAGCTTCTGTGTCTATGTGCATATGTGTCTCTCTGTATAAATCTACTTGAATTGCTTATAGGTTAATCTTGGCTTTATAATTCCAATTCCTGACATCTCATTTCTGAATTAGTTACTGTCATTTTGCCTGACCTTTTCAATCTGACTGTTGTCCTTCCTATAAACACAATAACAAGAATTGAGCACCAGTCAGAATGTAGTCTTATGGCAATGGTAAATACTGATGGAATGACGATCATTTTTCACTTTGAAGTAAGTAAACCAAGGACATTTTCACTCTGACCTTGGGGGATGTTTTCATTTACTATATGTATGGGGCTGATGGATTTTAGCTCAAAATAAAAGCATTAAAAAGACAGGAACACAAATAAAATGAATGGATAATCTCTCAACACTCATCAAAGGAACATCTTTTAATGGTAGATGGTGATTAATAAAAAAGACTTAAAAGTAATCACCATGCAGAGAATAAGAATATTTGGAGTATTCAGCCCTATTTGGGGTAACTATATCACACTGCTTCTTTTCAAGCCTCAAGTAGCATCATGGAAAAGAGTGTAGAGAAAGAGTACAGATTCATAAGAAAGGCCATAGATGACTACCATAAAAGGTACTTTCCAGGTTAAACAATAGTTTAGCATATGAACTCTCAGAGATAACCACAACATACAAAAAAATCTGTACAAGATGAATCCAGGCAAAATCCATGCATGAAGCAGCAAGATGTTCGTGAAGTCTCACATCAATCAGCGTAAATATTGGCAATTGGTGGCAGTTAGGAGAAGGATAGTCATTTTTCATGGGTAGGGCTACAGAGAGTAAACCCTTCTTTAAGTAGATAACCCTATGCTTATTCACACACTAGCAGTGCTGAGTGGACTCAGTAGAAGGGAAAACAAATACACAAAGTCAGGAGGTAACAGTATTGGAGGGATGGAGGAAGAATTGAAGCAGGGAGAATAGGGAATGGGCTGGGTCAATATATATTGTATGCAGGAATTAAAAACTCAAACAATAAGCTGAATAGAGAACATCTTCTGAAAGAAAGATACGAATCAGTGAATGGCCAGAATGGTGAAGATCTACCGTTAGTATTACAGGTACCATCCAAATGGCTTGTATTCTGAATGTAAAAATAGGGCAAAGTAATAGTTTATCTCGTCTCTATCATTCTTTCTTCCCTAGCCCCTCTCCTTCCTTTCTTAGCCCTTCCTGCTTTTATTCCTCATCTTGGACTGAGACATATTTCCCCTTCCCTTAGACACTAAAACTTGAGAATCCGTCTCTTTGTGTCTGGAACTTACAAGAGTAATCTCTGAAATTTTCAGAGGTATAGCATATTATCTCTCTCAAAATTATTTTTATTAATTTTCATTACAACACTAAAAGCTCATTTAAAGCATGTTAAAGGTGCTAAGTAGATACTATTCCTTATTAGGGGATTATGATTGTTTAAACAGGAAACAATTATTTTTAATTTATGCAAAATATGACCTTATTACTTAAAAGCATTTACACATTTCAGTTTAAAGTTTAATGCAAATTATTTGAAAGAACCTCAAGAATGAATTTTCATGATTATAGAACTAAATAATATTTTTAAAAAATCTTATAATTTTTTTATAAAAGTAATAATGTGATTTGAGATGCTCAAATAATAGTAAAGAGCTTTATTGAAATCTCATTTATCAACTGGAGTGGTAGTTGAAATAAGAACACTCTTTTGACAAACACTTTGGCGTCATTTAAAAATGCTTTGTTCTAGAATATGATAGAAGTGATCAGAAGTCTTAGAAAGAGAATTTGATTAAAAGAATAAAAAAAAAATCTCTTTGCAATAAATGGAGACCATTATGAAAAACCACCACCAATCAAATCACAGAGTTTTGGAGCCCCATCTCAATGGGTATATCTATAAAACTCTTCTATACCTTGGGTTCAGGGTCATTGTAGAATAGGAGCCAGAAGCAATATAAGAGCCCGAATATCTGACTATTCTCTGATGTTGTGTCTCCAAGTAATATCAGCAGTTATACCAATAAAGTCTCACCAGTATAACTTCCCAAAGAGGAGCTAGATGGACAAGGGTGACACCAATACTTATGCCAAATTGGATGGAAAAAGCCCATGAGGATTCAACCATAAACAAAGAACTATAGATAACAAAGGAAATCTTGGGAAATGAGAAGTTAGCATTTGTTCAGTGCCAAATGGTCAGCTCTGAAAACATATACGGGTAGCATTATACAGAGTGAAGTGTTATATTTATGAATATATATGCATATTCACATATGATTCCAATAATAATTAGTGCAAAAAGATGCTATGAATTTTAAGGAAAATGAGAGGACATATGGGGAAGTGTTGGTGGGAAAAATAAGACAGAAATTAAAATATCAAAAATACAAAATAATAGGTGTGAATGTGATTTTAATATTTTTCCAAATTTAATGCTTTAAAAAGTGAAATTTTACTAAAGAATTACTAAATTTTACTAAAGAAATTTATGCTTTTACCCACCAAACACTGGTTCATTCCTTTGGCCACACTAAAGCTGTTATTGTTTATAATATGTCTGGGCACCATGGCTTATATTAAACCTGTGCTCAGTTTTAATACATAGTATTAGTCCAATACTTGAATTTATATATATGAATATAGCAGGAAGTAAGTAATTTTAGATGAGATGCTACAGATAGAAAAACAGTTAATTCAGGGACGAAGAGTGGAACATAGACGTAAAGAATGGCCATCCAGAAACTGCCCCACCGAGGGAGCCTTCCCATGTACAGACAACAAACCCAGACACTATTGCTCATTCCAAGAAGTGCTTGCTAACAGGAGCCTGGTATAGCTGTCCCCTGAGAGGTTCTTATAGAGCCTGACCAATACAGATGCAGATGTACATAGCCAACCATTAGACTGTGCATGGGGACCCTAATGAAGGAGTTAGGGGAATGACTGAAGGAGCTGAAGAGGTTTGCAACCCTATAGGAAGAACAATATCAACTAACCAGAGTCCCAAAGCTCCCAAGGACTAAACCACCAACCAAAGATTACACATGGAGGACCCATGGCTCCAGCTGCATATGTAGCAGAGGATGGCCTTACTGGGCATCAATGGGAGGGGAGCACCTTGGTCCTGAGGAACTTTAGCATAAGTAAATGCAAGGGCCTGGAGGCAGGAGTGGCTGGGCCAGTGGGGAGCACCCTCATAGAGGCAGGGGGAGGGGGAGGGGGAGGGGTTGGGGATTTGTGGAGCGGAAACTGGGAAAGGAGACTAACATTTAAAATGTAAATAAATAAAACAACCAATAAAATATAAAAAATAAAAGCAGTTAAAAGTTCTTTGAGATGTATATTTAACAGAAGCATAAATTCAGATAGATGTGTGTTTATACAAACTCACAAGCCATAGGATTCAAACATCACTTCTTCATTATTATGGCCTAGTGACTATTATATTTCCCCCACTTTCTTTTTATGACTGTAAATACTCATTACAGTTATACTTCTGTCTTAGTTAGGATTTTTATTGCTTTGAAGGGACACCATGACCAAAGCAACTCTTATAAGGACAACATTTAATTGGGCTTGGCTTACAGGTTCAGAGGTTCAGTCCATTATCATCAAAGTGGGAACATGGCAGCATCCAGGCAGGCATGCTACAGGCAAAGCTGAGAGTTCTACGTATTCATCTGAAGGCTGCTAGCAGAATACTGACTTCCAAACACCTCGGACAAGGGTGTTAAGCTCAAGCCGACAGTGACGCACATACTCCAAGGCCACACCATCTAATAATGCCACTCCCTAGGCCAAGTATATATAAACCACCACATTCCACTCTCTTGCCCCCATAGGCTTGTTCAAACACATGAGTCTATGTCAGCCATATCTCACCATAGCATACTAAAAAGTACATTTAGTGCAACTTCCAAAGCCCCTAGTCTATAGCAGTGTCAACAATGTGAAAAGTCCAAAGTTCAAAGCCTCTTCTGAGATCCATCCAATCATTTAACTGTAATCCCCAAAGCAAGACAGGAAACCAGCTGGGCAAACTCCAAACTCTGCATCTCCATGTCTAATGGAGGTCTTCAGATCTCCACATCCTTTTTCATCTTTGTTGGCTGCAACAAACTTCTTTTCCTGGGCTGATTCCAGTCCCTGTTAGCAGAATTCCTCAGCAGCTATCCTATGGCTCTGCCATCTCAAAAATCTTGGAGTCTCCAAGCAACTTCTATGTTACAGCTTCTCATTTCAGTGTCTAGAATCCACACATGATCTTCTGGGTTCCTCCAAAGGGCTGGTGTCACTTCTCCAGCTCTGCCCTCTGTATTACTCTAAGCTCAGGTTGACCCACTCCACTGCCACTGCTGTTTTCGGTGATCACTGCCATCTCCAATACACTGGGATCTTCCACTGTAATTAGGCTTCACCAATAGCCTCTCATATGCTCTCTTGATGGTGCCAACCTTCAACTCCTTTGCATGACCCTTCAGTTCTGGGCTGTCAACTACAACTGAGACTGTACCTTCTCCAATGGACTTCTATGGCATCTGACAGTGCCAAGTCTCAGCTGCTCTTCATGATCCATTCATGCCTTCAAAATCAGTACCACCTGAGTAACTCTTTCACATTACCAAGTAGAGCTACAGCATGAGGTACTACCTTGACTATCTCTGGAACACAGCTCCTTTGTGCACTCAGAAAACACTTCCCAGAAGATTTCATGTCAGTGATTTTGGTCTCTTCTTAATTACCACTAATTTCTTAGCTCCAGCTAACCAGCATCAATTTTTCCAGTAGTCTCCTTCTATTCTTGACTATAAAGCCAGAGGCACATGACCAAAGCTGCCAAGTTCTGCTGCTTGCAGGAGTTGAAACATGTCCCCTACTTCTATTATATTATCACTAGCTTTCTGTTTTTCCACTGCTTCACTGTCTAAGTTTGGCTGTCCTGGATCTTGTTCTGTAGATTGTCATTGAATTTAGAGATCTGTATGCTTGTCTCCAGGGATTAAAGGTGTGTAACACCACCACTTGTTTTGTGCCAGGCTGACCTTAAGCTCAGAAATCTTCTTACCTTAGTCTTCTGGGATTCATAGACACTATGCCTCAAGATCTTCATGATAAGATCCAGGTCAGAAACTTATATCTCCCAGCCTCAAGATCTGGATCAAAGGTGAGCCTTCCAATCCAGGATTGTAGTTCACTTCAAATATAGTCAGGCTGACAACCACCTCCTCAATTGTTATTAGGTATGTGATAGAGTGTGAGGAAGTAGCTTTTCTATGGAAAGATATTTAGTTCATGGAGAGTGAACAAAACAAAGATCCTTCATAACATGAGTACAAAACCAAGGAGTTGAAGATTGTCTTCTATTAGGAATGATGAAAGATGAAGTGCAAGACTATAGCTTCAATATTTGCTAGATTATTTGTTACAACACAGAACACTTAAGATTTTATTCAGTTTGTAAGATATGCTCCCCAATTCTATCATGTGACTGAAAATGATGTTCACATTTGCCCGACTTACATAGAGTCTTCCCAAGTACTTTTTTCTTTTAGATATAGAATATCTCACTATCAGATCTACAAATTCCATTTGGAAGACAGCAGCATTCTCATTGATCTTAATTCCCAGGTACGCATTAACAAATTGTAAATTTCAAGCCCACTTAATACTTAGTCATAGATTGATAAAATTAGTTATTTGAACCTTTAAATATTTTAGACATCCTCATAACAACATATAGCACATATCCTCACTGCTCATGTACAAGATCAGACTAAAATGACATTGTGTGTCAGGACTGTAATACCAGCCACTCAAAAAGCTCTGGTAGAAATATTTCAAATTCAAGATGTGCTTTTGGCAACAGACTCAGTTCAAGTAGCATTGACAATTTAGTGAGATAGATACTGTTTCAAAATAAAAAGACAAAAGAAATTGAGGATGTAACCAAAAAATAGAGTACATGTCTAGGTGTAATTTCCAGTTTAAAAAAATAGTGAAGAAATAAGATAGTGATTTCTCAAAGACTTTAAGTGAAGCTAT
This sequence comes from Mus caroli, assembly GCF_978045245.1. NCBI lineage: Eukaryota > Metazoa > Chordata > Mammalia > Rodentia > Muridae > Mus > Mus caroli. The sequence goes on along the minus strand of NW_028227272.1, from coordinate 61,211,214 downwards.
CATTAACTCAACTATGTCACTCCTGGAAATTTATCCAAAATATTCTATACTAGGTAACCATAATATCTACATAATCATTTTCTTTGCTGTTTTATTTATAATAGCTAGGTTACAGAATTATTTTGGTGACCATTAATTTAGGAATGTGTAATGCATATGGATGAAATAAACATAATTAGATAAGCCAGGACTAGAGAGAAAAAACACTTTATGTTTGCTCTCATATAAACATCCTAAATTTAAAATGATGTGATTTATGTATTTAAGTTAAAATGGATACTTTTAGAGACAAGGTAGCAAGAAATGTAACATCAAATGTCTTTTTGTATAGAAGATGCATGCTGGGTAGATATGTGGATAGCAAAATACATCTAGTATGAAAATAAGTATAGTTAATACTGGGGTACTAAAGACTTAATCTGTGATGAAGGCAATGTGATAGATGTTAAGCAAAACTAAAAATGTAAATCCGCATCGAATGCTGCTACTTCATAATCTAACTAAACTAGCTAAAAGACAATGTAAAAGAAAGCAGCTTAAACAGAAGTTTCCTTTAGGAGTGAATACTAAACCACAGAATTTTGAACACTACCCCAGTGCGGTGTTTTGAGGTACCACCTTATGAGTTGTGGGTTTTAAAACCAGCAGAGGATATGAAACAATACATGCTATTGCCATTGCTCTGGGTTTCACAGCAAGACTAGATGGGTATCATAGATGGCATCACATGTTTTAGATATAAAACACAAAGAAATTAGGCTGGAATTGAGCTGGACGTCTCCTAGCTACATAGGGTTCATAGTGACAGAAAGTACTATCTAGTCTGTAAGACTAAAAAAAAAATTATTAATGTTCTTTTTCATGTGTGATCCCTGGAAGCTACAATGGCAGCATCTCAAAGAAGAAGCCAACTGATAGAATAGTGTAATAGTTGTTATGGTTGTAACCAATAACTTCCTGACTGGATTTCACATCAATTCCATCAGAGTAAACAAGCTTAATACTACAAACCTGTTCACAATCCCTAGAAGAAAACATATTCCTGATATATGGTTTTGCTAAATGGAATGTAAACAAATTGGCTTCCAAATATTCACATTTATTGCCATAGACTAATACTACCATTAGCCTGGGACAGAGGAGTTTGTTTTTGGGTGTTGATTGATCAGAGGCTCCCAGTTGCCTGATGTGCTGAGGATAATGATTCTCGAATGCTCAGACTCAAATGAAACATCCTCCTAGACTCATGGAAGGAGAGGCAGAAAGAATTTAAGAACCAGGGGATGAAGAAAATCAGTCAGAAAGGCTGACTTCTAGATATGGCATGGGCTTTACATAATGTAAAGAAATGAACTTTCCTGAACAAGACCTCGAGTACCCGAGGGTGTGTAAGAGACAGACTAGTTAGGTATACAATACCTCTGATGTATCATTTCTGGATTTCTGGCCACTCTAAGCATCCATTTCAACTTAAAGGCATAAAATCATAAAATTTCACATTTAGGATTTGGATATGAAGGAGAACATACAATCATTTTCTTGCTAGGCGTGGTTTCCCTAATTATGTATAATCTATCCATAATATCACCCATTCAGCAGAATATTTAGACTATTTAGATAGGAAGAAATCAGTAAGAGTTTGACAATATTAAGGAAGAATTTTATATATATATATATATATATATATATATATATATATATATATCCAAAAACAAATGAATAAAACTGGGGCTAAAACTTAAAGGCTGGAAAAGCATAGAATATCTGTAGAAAAATTCAAGAGGCAAGGTTTCTTAAAAACAAAAATTAAACAATTTTAATTTAATTTAAGAGAGATGGAAAACTACGTATACACATATCTTTATATTTCTAATATTTGTCTTAATATTATTAAAGTGATTATGAATCACTTTAATCAAAGAAATATGAACAAATGTTATGGATATTATATAGTTAACTTTGAAAGGAATACATATGTAAATGCTTATATTCACAAATAACTAGATTTACTTAGATATCATGAATAACTAGAATTACCTAGTGAGGAAAAAAATAGCTAAATTTTTAAGTGTGTGAGAAATCAGTTGTTTTTTCCTACGTTAGAGTGTCTCAAAATTGGCTCTACATTAGATCTAGTTAGCAAAATTCTATAGACTCTATAATTCTAAGACTCTATAATTCTTTTTCTTTTTTAAAAAAAATTTTATAATCTGTTTTTACAGTTCAGTAGTCATTCCTCTGCTGGTCTGTCCTCCAACAGTTCTTCATCCTATTCCTCCTCCCCATCCCCTCCAACCCACTCCCACCCCATCTCCAAGAGGATGTCCCCAACCCCCAACCCAGCAGACTCCCCATTTCCCTGTGGCTTCAAGTCTCTCAAGAATTAGGTGTGTCTTCTCTTATTGAAGCCTGACCAGGCAGTCCACTGATGTACAGGTGCCTGGGCCTCATATCTGCTAGGGTATGCTGCCTTGCTAGTGACTCGGTGTCTGAGATATCATAGGGGTCCAAGTTAGTTGAGGCTGCTGGTCTTCCTATGGGGTTGTCCTCTTCCTCAGCTTTTTCTGGCTTTTCCCTAATTCAACCACAGGGATCCTTGGCTTCTGTCCATTGGTTGGGTGTAAGTATCTGCATCGGATTCTTTCAGCTGCTTATTAGGGCTATTGGAGGACAGCCATGTTAGGCATCTGTCTGTTAGCACACCATAGCATCAGCAATATTGTCAGGCTTTTGAGTCTCCTCTTGAGATGGATCCCAATTTGGACCAGCCACTGAAACTCCATTCCCTCAGTCTCCTCTCCACTTTTGTCCTTGCAGGAACAATTCTGGGTAAGAATTGTTAACTGTGGGATTGCAACCCTATCCCTCCACTTGATGACTCCAGTCTTTGTACTGGAGGTGGACTCTACAAGTTCCCTCTCCCAACTGTTGGGCCTTTCATCTAAGGTCCCTCCCTTTGAGTCTTGAGAGTTTCTCATTTCCCAGGTCTCTGGTACATTTCTAGAGGGTTGCCCCACCTCCTACCTCCCTAAATTGTCTGTTTCCATTCTTTCTGAGTGCCCTCTGGGCTTCAGTCCTGTCCCCCCCAATACCTACTCATGTTCCCTTTTACCCCTCCCTCTCACCTCTCTCACCCAATTCCCTCCCTCCCTCTGCCCCTCATAATTGCTTTTTTCTCTCTCTCAAGTGGGATTGAGGCATCTTTACTTGGGCCCTTTGGTTTGTTAACCTTCTCAAGTACTGTGGATTGTATCCTGGGTATTCTATAATATTTTGGCTAATATTCACTTATTAGTGAGTACATACCATGCATATCCTTTTGGGTCTGAGTTACCTCACTCAGGATGATATTTTCTAGTTCTATCCATTTGCCTGCAAAAGTCATGATATCCTTGATTTTAATAGCTGAGTAATACGGTATAGGTTTTTTCCATTGTGTAAGTGAATCACATTTCCTGTATCCATTCTTCTGTTGTGGGACATCTGGGTTGTTTCCAGCTTCTGACTATAGCAAATGAGGCTGCTATGAACATGTGCCCATGAGGCATTGAGGGACATCTTTTGGGTATATGCCTAAGAATGATATAGCTCAGTCTTCAGGTAGATCTATTTCCAATTTTCTGAGAAACCTTCAGATTGATTTCCAGAGGGGTTGTGCCAGTTTGCAATCCCACCAGCAATGGAGGAGTGTTCTTTCTCCACATCCTCTCCATCATGTGCTGCCACCTGAGTTTTTGATCTTAGAATCATCTTATTTGTTTTTGTTTTTTTTTGTTTGTTTGTTTGTTTTGTTTTGTTGTTGTTTTTTTTGAGACAAAGTCTTTCAAAGTACCTTGAATGTCCTGGAACTTGCTATATTGAACAAGTTGACCTCAAACTACCAGTGCTGTGCCTATATCATAATCTTTAAAAAAAATCTATTGAGGCTACTCTGCTTTGTAATCACATTTAAAAACTACTAGACTTCACTGTCTTTAACATCACAAGAGACACACCACACTTCCATTCAAAATGTGAAGTTTAAGGATTTGACACATTACTCCCAGTACTTTTAATCTGAAACAAAAATTAAATTTTGTTAAGCTATACAAGAGTATGTGTTATTAGTTTCAGCTGGAAAATTTCTAATTCGTGAGATCCAGAACAAAAGGGGCATCAATTGGACTTCCCATTGCCTAGGTGAACTAATTAAGTCCGGCGATTAATCTTAATCAGTGTTTGGATGGGTATGAAACAATTCTAAATTTTTAAAATATCTTAAGGAGTAAAGAGAATGGAGAAATGTTATAATTAAATTACAAAAAGAAAGTAAAAATATCTGCATTTTAAAGCATTTATCAAGTTGCCTAATAGACTTGATCAATGTCTTTCATCATGGTCTTATGTCATTCTTCTAGCAAGTGTATCTCTAAAACGAAGACTGAGGCAACTATAAGGGCAAAGAAGGCTATGGAAGGAAACAACATGCTGATTGAAACTCCACGGTAACAGTTGCTAGCCCTGTTAACATCTACAGTCATTGACCAGTATCACATCCTCCCCTGCCTTGAAAAAGGACAGCAGTGGGAGCAGGACTGGAGCTAATTATGTAGATACTCTCGTCCCTGAAGACAAGGACACTTATCTCAGAGAGATGGAAAGAAACCAGACTTTGTGCAATCAACTTTTTATCATAGTTATTCCCACTGTGTCAGTTCCTAGGGACAAAGAGAATCATTTCCATATGCCCCATTTTTATTCCTGATTGCTAACTCAAAGAAATTCAAATATTTGGGAATTTTTTCATTATGAACCATCTTTCCAAAACAATCCAGAATATTACTCTATTTTTATTAAAGGGAAAACATGTTTTCAAAATATACAACTTATTCAAGATAAGCATTCAATTATTTCAGGGATATAATGACTCTATTAATCAATTTTTATCTACTGAACAATAACTTCCATGTGATTTGAGTGGAGATATAAATGCCATTTGCTTTAAACTGGTTTAGGAACTCTCCGGCCAATATTTTTATCATGAGTAATCTTTCTAAACAACATGAAGTATTACTCTACATTATCTATATTTAGAAAACATTCCTTTCAAAATATGTAAAACAGCCAAGATATATATCTGAAACATCAATGACTCTATTAGTTAATTTCTATCCAGTGTACAAAAATTTTCATGTTATTTCAGTGAAGATACAAACTCCATTTGCTTGAGAATTTTAGAATAATCAAGGCAATGTTTTCATTATAAGCTATCTTTCTATAAACAATATAAAATATTGCTCTAATTTATTTATGTTTATATAAAAGAAAAATATGCTCCTTTCTAAATATACTGATATTCAAAATAAATAAATACATATTTTTTAAAGTTTTCAAAGTTATAATGACTCTGTCAATTTTTAATTTCTATATAGATAAAACTGCTGTATGCTTTATACTATCTAAGGATAATTAAAACAAGTGATTATTTTTCAAATTTGGACTTTACAGTATTATATGGTATTTATTATAACTGTAGATACCAAGAGCTATAAAAAAATTCTATGTAATCAATACTTATTACAAACCCAGAAATAGACTATTGTGTTCAAGATTAAAATTTTCTAAGATTCATAACTGTAAATTACATCAGACTATTTAACAGGGAACATAATTTAACCTGTACTTCTGGGTTATAGTTTTGGTATACCTTATTATATAATAATGTGATATAGTAAACATACAATAAAGATCCTAATGATCAGAAAATTGAATTTTAAAATTCTAACTAAAGCCACACATAGGATTCAATTACAGAGCAGAATGAATTTTTCTGTTGAAGCCAAAAGACAACAGAATAGATCAGTTATATTGAGACTGAGGACAGTAGAATGTCATATTGTTTAGGTCTGTGAATACAAATGTTCATACATCTGAACTCAATGCACAAAGGTTTTCAAGAAAAGGAAAAAGGCATATCATTATGAATACACATCATTTTTCTCACTGGTTCAAATTATATATTTTTTTGCAATTATACTATTGGAGAATACATATTAAAAGAGAAGATTGTCACAAGACAAACCTACTTTGGTAGAGGGTCATTTTTGCTCAGTTCCTGTCCCCGATTTTATCTATTTATTGACATGAAATATGAAAATTGTTTCTAGTATCACCTGGCATAGGTACTTCTTTGAAAGAGCTTCACTCTCATTATTAAATTACACTAAGTTTCTACTTTAAATATAAGTTGATTCACTTTGAGCTTTGTGTGGCAAAAGTCATATCAAACTATAGTTTTTTTTCTCTTCAGAAATCACTGTGGATAGTGGTGCTCTAGAGATTAAGAACTCTTCAGGAAGACATGAGAATGTATATTTGTTGTCAGGGACTCGTTTAAAAAATGTTTATGAAAGATCACTTATGTCTGATTTGGCCCTTTACTTCAATTTTTAAAATTCTCTTGGACTGTAACATGTATGCATGATCATTCCATTAATGAAATGCCCAATTATATGGTAGATTTTTCAAGGTTTCCCAGCTATGAATTGGTATTTTTGTTTGTTTCTAAATTTGGGATTCTGGTACTACATCATGGCTTGCATAAGTGTGAGACCTTGGGTTTAGACCCCTGCATCCAAGTTAAAATCTCAGTGTAGTAAAGCCTGCATATAAGCCAAATCTTAGAATCTGAGAGAGGAGGATCTTAAGATATCACTGGTCCATAAGACCAGCCAATCTCTGAGCTCCCAGTTTGGTGAGAGACTCCTACTCTAAAATTAAGGTAGATATCTTTAAAGAGAGAAACCAAATGTCAACTTCTGAACTCTTCATGCATGAAAGCAATATACACACACACCAATATTAATGAAAGCAGCCTTGGCCTTCCTCATGCTTATTCCATTATCTCTAAGAACTTTTTCTTCTGTGCTTCATATATAGTAAACACTTTAAGTGTATTAGGATGAATAATTATACATAATTATTCATAATTACACTCCATATCTAGATTCATGAGATTTAGATGAATCTTGATGGTTTGTCTGACTGTGTTTAAAAGTAGCTGAACAAGAATGCATGTCCTAGCATCACAGTCTGCAAATCTAAAATTATTTTGGTATAACTGAATCAGTGTCATCAATATTTTATTGATGAGAGTTGTTTCATATGTGCCAAAATCCTCAATTATATTCACAAAGCTGATGTGTTTAGGATAAAACATATGCCAATTATTTTAAAATTACTCTTTCAAGCTCTTTAGGTCATAGAAATAAAAGCATCTTCTTCTATGAAAATAGTACTTTGGTGTACGATATGGACCCTCTACATAACCTCATAAACTATCAGTATATATTAGAATGAATGCTATCACTAACCCTAGTACAAACCTGAGACATGGAAATTATTTCATATTTTATAAAATTATTTTTAATTTCAGAAGGAAAATCTTGCACCCATAGAATATTTTCTATTATTTTATCTAAAACTGAAGTACATAAAATATGTTTCAAGTCTACATTCCATTCTGCTATATTTTATGAAGAATTCCACAACATCTAATGCATTATTGTTTCTGCAAAACAACTTTTATTAAAGTTGTGTAAAAATTCATTATGTATATACTACGTTTTCTTTGTCTAGCATTGAATACTTAAATTACTTTTAGTTTCTTGTTATCATGTAAATATTCAAACATTCATTTCAATTTCTTTCTATACTAAAAGTGAGGTATGGAGTCACATAAATACTAAATTTATTTTTTTAATTTATTTTTTTAATTAGGTATTTTCTTCATTTACATTTCAAATGCTATCCCAAAAATCCCCCAGACCCTCCTCTCCCACTCTCCTCCCCACCCACTCCCACTTCTTGGCCCTGGCGTTCCCCCTTACTGAGGCATATAAAGTTTGCAAGACCAAGGGGTCTCTCTTCCCAATGATGGCCGACTAGGCCATCTTCTGATATATATGAAATACTAAATTTATAATACTAAATTTAGTAATACTAAATTTATCTCTTTAGAATTCCATAAGAACATATTTTCTTAACATCATCATACATACAAACTTAAGATTTGTTGGACACATTAATTAACAATGCTATTTGTACAGTGTGTTCCTTTGTCAAAATACCACACTGTCCTTACTAAATTTAAGGCTACTTTTGGTTCATGAAATGAAAATAATATGAGAAAAGTAGTAACATGTGACTTTTCCTTGTCAAGTCATCAACATGTTTAATGTCTAGTAATATCAGCTTTAATATTCCATAGTTCAGATACTTTTAAAAAATGGCAAAGAAGCAGCTGAGGATGTCCATCTGCTTTGGGGAAACCAAGGTGAATACTTACACATCTTTACTTAGAATGAGTGTATGCGATCTATCAACTAACACCTTCTTCTGCAAATCTGTTTTGACACACTATTTTCAATATAAGGCATGTGGAAATATAACTGTGCACTTCTCTCTCTCTCTCTCTCTCTCTCTCTCCCTCTCTCCCTCTGTGTGTGTGTGTGTGTGTGTGTGTGTGTGTGTGTGTGTATGCCCACAGGCCTGTGTGTCTGTGTGTATCATGACAGTGTCGGGAATTGAGTGAGTAATGACAAAGTAAATTGAAGTCATCTGCTTATTTTCCACATGCTTGCTTATGGCAAGCAGCTGCTTAGGAATTTCTCCCATGTTCCTCAGCTTGTGACCTCAATCTCAAGAGTTACATCCTTCAAAGCCAAAGGCTGACACTCTTGAGAAAAGACCTCGATGACTAATTTATGTATGTTCTGGTGCTCTATAAATAGCAGCATATTTGTGTAGCATGTTATCAGTAACTATGGTCATGTGTAATTCTTAATATATGATGTACATTATTCAAGTCTAGATAAGAAAAATCAAAACACTAGCGGAGGTGTAATTAACACCAAAATATGAAAAAGACTGTACACAGATCATAAAAATTAGAATTATTAGGTCCTGAAGGATGTGGATCAGCAGAAAAAGGCACCTTCCTCTGAACCTGACAATGTGAATTTCATTCCTGTGTCCCACATGATAGAAATAGAGAACTGACTTCCACCATGTAGTTTTCTAACTTTCACACATGTACCATGAAATGCTCCCGTCACATGAAGTAAAATGTAATTAAAAATAATGAAAAAATTAAAAGATGTTCTGTGAATATTTCACATAGCTTGTTGCTATATAATCTAATTATCATGAGCCAAAGGAAATATGACTGCTTTGCCAAGTATTTGGACATTTTCTTTTAAAAATATGTTCTTAAATTTTATGTTTCATATATTTTTAGATTGTATCCAATTTAAGTGAGTGCATAGCTATGTGTTTATGTCAACATGTTTTATACTCTATGAAAGGGCCAAAATCATTTTTCTGCTTGGAGATTGAAATTTAGTATATCAGTATAAATAGCATTACAAAACTGTAAGTTAAGACATGTTTTCTGCGTCTATTCTCACTTCTAAATAGCTGTGTGATGAACTTGAGCAAGTAATTTGACCTTTCTGACCTTCATTTTCTCCCAAATCGTAACTGAGATTTGGTCATTCTTAAGGTCACTTATAATGAAAAACTTCTATTAGCCATTTCACCTCAGTGCAGAACTATAAATATTTATTTGTTGGTCATAGGGAAAGAAATAAGAGGTTATGCTGCCCAATTTTCATGGCAATATTTGAAGTGGCCTTTCTACTTGCTTGTAGAAGCAAGTAGAAATTCTGGATGAATTTATACCATCACTTCTTTATATTTTGTCTTCGGATTTGCTATAAGAAGACTTGATAGCTCAACAAGAAGTATGGGCTGTCTTGGCATTTGAGTATGTACTGAATACACATATACACAGTCTCTGTATCACCTTACAGTATTTTCTCAATACATTGATATTCTTTTCTTGATACCATACTTGAAATTGTCATTTTTTTCATGTTTGTTCTCTATCCCTATTAGTAGCTGGGACCATATAACACAAATAAAATAAAAATTTCCTTAAAGCTAACCTCTTGACAGTTACTCTCACTAGGTAGGTAGGAGAGTTCTTTTTTTTTTACTATACATTACTTTTAGATGATAATGTAGCCACATTTCTCCATTCCTTTTTATTCCTTTTCATTCTCCCTTTCAAATGTACAGCCTCTTTTTCCATTAATTGTTGTGTTCATATATGCATATATATGCACACATACATATTCTTAAATACAACCTACTCAGTTTGTCTAATGCTACTTGTATGTATGTTTTCTAAGACTTCAGAATGACAGCGCTTCACATAACTGTCAAAAGCTCTTTGAAACTGTTCTTCGAAATTGTCAATCCCTTTCAAGCAGGCACTCACTTATGAAAAGCATAGAAAACTCTTGTTTAACCAGTCTCAAAAGCTTTAGGAAAATTACATAAAAATAACACGTAGAAAACCTATGAGTGTCCTACAACAGCACTTTACCCTTGTCACTTTGGCTTCTCAAAGAGTTGAATAAACTCAGCATTCACTGCTTTCTTCATAACTATTAATTTTCCTGGAAAGATATCATCCTGAAGAAGATATTGAAACATGTAGAACAGCCAAACTGAGTAAAATGGCATACCTTCTATATATTTTGCTGACACGGGCTGCTATTCAAACTTGCAAGTAGGTGTGGCACTGTGAATGCTATTAGTACATGACAAGACATACCTATCTACTATGCCATTTGTTTCCACACCAACTGACTTGTATTATTATCATTCTTGAGACAAGCTTCCTCGCAGGGAACTTTTTCTTGCTATTTCACATTTCAGCAACTTTGAACACCTTTGTGACTTTAATCAGTCACTGATCAGTGGATTCACGTTTTCAGAGCTATGTACATAAATATCTTATAATTAGATATATCACAGGGGAGTGATTTATTTAAACTCTAAGACAAGCCTCATTTTTAAGTTTGCATTTACTTGGCAAATATTGGAGGCTGTTCAACAGAAGGGAAAAGTAATATAAAATTTATGAGCAAAAATCTATCTCTTACTGAAATTGCTCATTTTAGAATCAGCTTACTAATAAAAGAAGAGGACAGGAAATATCTCACTGTTTTACATCCCATGAATTGCCATTTTTAAATGACATTGATAAGAAGTCCTTCCTGCAATAAAGTATTGATCTTACCCATCATAAACACATGAGGAACATGACATGCTAACAAAAGAACATTAGAGTGCCTAGCTTTCTTTAATAACTTAGAGACATCAATTATATTTGTTTTAACAAAGAAAAAAGGCACTATCTCATGTCTTTTTTGTCATGGTCTTCCTGAATATATTATGTTCAATAAGATGTAGAAAGGATAAGGGAATTTTAAAAAATGTAAAAATAGGGTAAGTATATTAAAATCATTAATAAGAACTCTCTACACTAATGCTAAAGAAATATTTAAAACCAATTTTAAATGTGAAGATGACCTTAAAAGAAGAATAGCTTGGGCACAAAGTCCCATGGTCCCCAGAGGACTCGCCATGTACCAGGCACCCTACACACCCAGGATGATAGGATCACTGGTGAGTGGAACACAACATCTGTTCCAAAACAATCATGACCTGTACCAGCAGGAGTAGGGACATAAGAAACCTGCCCTACCAGCGATTTGGATTCTTTCTGGTCAGCGCCAGATCCTGGCCACCTTGGTCAAGAACTCTGTGGACGGTACCATGATCCTAGCATGCCCAGGATCTTAGAATCACTGGTGAGTGGAATACAACATCTATTCCTACATAACTAGGAGTTCCTGGGGCCAGCATGAGCAGGGACACAGGAGCCCTGCCCAACCAGCAGTTTGGGTTCCTTCTGGTCTACCATAGTTTTAAACACAGTGGACAACCCCACGATCCCTAGAGGAGGTACTACTTCAAGGCTCTCTAACACACCCAGGATCTTAGGATTCCAGGATCCAAGGATCCCAGGAGCTTGGTCACACCAGGATCTCAGGGTCCCAGAGGAAGCTTGACTGCCAAGAACTCTGACACACCCAGAATCTCAGGTTCACAACATCCTGGAATCACGGGATCACAGAAAAAAATGGACTCTGAAGAGTTCTGACTCAACTTGGATTAAAGAAAGGACAGGCTCCAATAAGATATATTGAGGGCAGTAAGCACTTGAGATAATCAGATGATAGGAGGCAAGTATAAGAACAGAAGCAACAGAAACCAAGGTTACTTGGCATCATCAGAACCAAACTCTCATACCATCCAGTCCTGGATACAGCATCACATCACCACAAAAACAACATATGGATCTATAGTCACTTCTCATAATGATGATGGAGGACTATAAGAAGGAAATAAATAACTCCCTTAAAGAAATACAGAAGAACACATCCAAACAGGTGAAAGAACTGAACAAAACCATCCAGGATCTAAAAATAGAAGTAGAAACAATAAAGAAGTCACAAAGAGAGACCACTCTGGAAATAGAAAATCTAGGAAAGAAGTCAGGAGCCATTGATGCAAGCATAAGAAACAGAATACAAGAGATAGAAGAGAGAATCTCAGGTGCAGAAGATACCATAGAAAACATGGACACAACAATCAAAGAAAATGTGAAAGGCAAAAAGATCCTAACCCAAAACATCCAGGAAATCCAGAACACAATGAGAAAAGCAAACCTAAGGATAACAGGTATAGATGAGAAGGCCAATTCATGACAAAACCAAATTCACACAATATCTTTCCAGAAATCCAGTCCTTCAAAGGATAAAAAAGGGAAAACTCCAACACAAAGAGGGAAACTAAGCTCAAGAAAAAGCAAAGAGTAATCTTTCAACAAACCTAAAGAAGATAGCCACAAGAACAGAATTCCAACTCTAACAAAAAACAAAACAAAACAAGAAGCAACAACATCTTTTCCTTAATATCTTTTAATATCAGTGAATTCAATTCCCCAATAAAAAGACATAGACTAACAGACTTGTTACATAATCAGGAACCAAATTTTTGCTGCATACAGGAAACCCAACCCAGGGACAAAGACAGATATTACTGTAGAGTAAAAGGTTGGAAAACAATTTTCCAAGGAAATAGTCCTAAGAAACAAGTTGGAGTAGCCATTCTAATATCAAATAAAATCAACTTTCAACCTAAAGTTCTCAAAATAGGTAAGGAGTGACACTTCTTACTCATCAAAGGTAAATTTTACCAAAAAGAACTCTCAATACTGAACATCTATGCTCTAAATGTAAGGGCATCCACATTCATTAAAGAAACTTTGCTAAAACTCAAAACACACATTACAGCTCACAAAATAATAGTGGGAGACTTCAACACCCCACTCTCATCAATAGACAGATCCTGGAAACAGAAGCTAAACAGAGACACAGTGAAACTAACAGAAGTTATGAAACAAATGAATTTAACAGATACCAATAGAACATTTCATCTTAAAACAAAAGGATATACCTTCTTCTCAGCACCTCATGGTACCTTCTCCAAAACTGACCATAAAATAAGCCACCAAACAGGCCCCAACAGATATGAAAATATTTAAATTACCCCATGCACCCTATCAGATTACCACGGACTAAGGCTGATCTTCAATAACAACACAAATAATAGAAAACCCACAGACACATGGAGGCTGAACAACACTCTACTCAATGATAACTTGATCAAGGAAGAAATACAGAAAGAAAGACATTTTAGAGTTTAATGAAAATGCAGCCACAACATACTCAAACTTATGGGACACAATGAAAGTAGTCCTAAGAGGAAAACTCATTCCCTCTAAGTTCCTCCAAAAAGAAACTAGAGAGAGTATACACTAACAGTTTGCCAGCACACCTAAAAGCTCTAGAACAAAAGGAAGCAAATTCACCCAAGAGGAGTAGGCTACAGGAAATAATCAAACTCAGGGCTGAAATCAACCACATGGAAACAAAAAGTACTATACAAAGAATCAACCAACCCAGGAGCTGGTTCTTTGAGAAAAATCAACAAGATAGATAAACCCTTAGCCAGACTAACTAGAGGGAACAGAGACAGTATCCTAATTAACAAAATCAGATATGAAAAGGGAGATATGCCAACAGAATCTGAGGAAATCCAAAAAATCAACATATCCTACTCCAAAAGCCTATACTGGAAAACCTGGATAAAATGGCCAAATTTCTAGACAGATACCAGGTATCAAAGTTAAATCAGGATCAGATTAACAATTTAAACAGTGCAATATCTTCTAATGAATAGAAACAGTCATTAATAGTCACCCAACCAAGAAAAGCACAGGACCAGATGGGTTTAGTGCAGAGTTCCATCAGACCTTCAAGGAAAATCTAATTCCAGTTCTTCACAAACTATTCCACAAAGTAGAAGCAGGAGGTACTTTACCCAATTCGTTCTATAAAGCCACAATTACACTGATACCTAAACTACATAAAGACCCAACAAAGTAAGAGAACTTCAGACCAATTTCCCTTATTAATATCAATGAAAAAATATTTAATATAATTCTCTAAAACCGAATCCAAGAACACATCAAAATGATCATCCTTCATGATCAAATAGGCTTCATCCCAGGGATGCAAGGATGGTTCAATATATGGAAATACATCAACATAATCCACTATATAAACAAACTCAAAGAAAAAAAAACATTATCTCATTAGATGCTGAAAAAATATTCGACAAATCCAACACCCCTTCATGATAAAAGTCTTGGAAAGATCAGCAATTCTTTCCAAGAAGAATTGCTTGGAAATGTTAGGCCCATACCTAAACATAATAAAAGCAATCTACAGCAAACCAGTAGCCAACATCAAACTAAATGAAGAGAAACTGAAAGGAATCCCACAAAAATCAGGGACTAGGCTAGGCTGCCCACTCTTCCCTACCTATTCAATATAGTTCTTGAAGTTCTAGCCAGAGCAATTAGATAACAAAAGGAGATCAAAGAAATACCAATTGGAAAGGAAGAAGTGAAAATATCACTATTTGAAGATGATAAGATAGTATATATAAGTGACCCTAAAAATTCCACCAGAGGACCCCTAAACCTCATAAACAACTTCAGTGAAGTAGGTAGACATAAAATTAACTCAAACAAATCAGTAGCATTTCTCTACATAAAGGATAAACAGTCTGAGAAAGAAATAAGGTAAACAACACCCTTCATAATAATCACAAATAATATAAAATACCTTGGTTTGACTCTAACTAAGCAAATGAAAGATCTGTATGATAAGAACTTCAAATCTCTGAAAAAAGAAATGGAAGAAGATCTCAGAAGATGGAAAGATCTCAACCCATGCTCATGGATTGGCAAGATTAATATAGTAAAAATGGCTGTCTTGCCAAAAGCAATCTACACATTCAATGCAATCCCTATCAAAATTCTAACTCATTTATTCACATAGTTAGAAAGGGCAATTTGCAAATTCATCTGGAATAACAAAAAACCTAGGATAGCAAAAACTATTCTGAACAATAAAACCTTCTGGTGGAATCACCATGCCTGAGCTCAAGCTGTACTCCAGAGCGATTGTGAGAGAAACTGCATGGTACTGATACAGTGACTGTCAGGTAGATGAATGGAACAGAATTAAAGACCCAGAAATGAACCCACACACCTATGGTCATGTTATGTTTGACAAAGGAACTGAAACCAACCAGTGAAAAGGAGACATCATCTTCAACAAATGGTGCTGGTTCAATTGGCGGTTATCATGTAGAAGAATGTGAATCGATCCATTCTTATCTCCTTGTACAAAGCTCAAGTCTAGGTGGATCAAAGAACTACACATAAAACCAGAGACACTGAAACTTATAAAGAAAGGGGGAAGAGCCTCGAAGATATGGGCACAGGGGAAAACTTCCTGAACAGAACATCAATGGTTTGTGTTGTAAGATCAAGAATCGACAAGGAGGGAATGCCATAAAATTGCAAAGCTGTAAGGCAAAAGACACCGTCAATAAGACCAGAGGGCAACCAACAGCTTGGGAAAAGATCTTTACCAATCCAAAATCTGATAGGGGGTTAATATCCAATATATATAAAGAACTCAAGAAATTGGACTCCAGAAAACCAAACAAACCTGCTAAAAATGGGATACAGAGCTAAAGGAAGAATTCTCAACTGAGGAATACCAAATGGCTGAGAAGCACCTGAAAAAAATTTGCTACATCCTTAATCATCAGGGAAATGCAAATCAAAACAACCCTGAAATTCCACCTCATATGAGTCAGAATGAGTAAGATCGAAAACACAGGTGACAGCAGATGCTGACAAGAATGTGGAGAAAGAGGAATACTCCTCCATTGTTTGTGGGACTGCAAGCTTTCCTCTAGAAATCAGTTTGGCGGTTCCTCAGAAAATTTGGACATAGTACGACTGGAAGATCCAGCAATACCACTTCTTGGCATATACCCAGAAGATGTTCCAACATGTAATAAGGACACATGCTCTACTATGCTATTAGCAGCCTTATTTATAATAGCCAGAAGCTGGAAAGAAGCCGGATGTCCCTCAACAGGAGAATGGATACAGAAAATGTGGCACATTTACCCAATGGAGTACTACTCAGCTATTATAAACAATGGATTTATGAAATTCTTAGCCAAATGGGTGTATCTGGAGGATATCATCCTGAGTGAGGTAACCCAATCATAAAAGAACATTCATGATATGTACTCACTGATAAGTAGATATTAGCCCAGACGCTCAGAATCCTTATTAGAAGGAGGAACAAAATACCTATGGAAGAAGTTACAGAGACAAAGTTTAGAGCTCAGATGGAAGGAATGACCATCCAGAGACTGCCCCACTTGGGGATCCATCCCATAAGCAACCACCAAACCCAGACACTATGGCAGTTGCCAACAAGAATTTGCTGACAGAAGCCTGATATAGCTGTTTCCTGAGGGGCTCTGTCAGTGCCTGGCACATACAGAAGTGGATGCTCACAATCATCTACTGGACGGAGCACAAGTTCCCCAATGAACAAGCTAGAGAAAGTACCCAAGGAGCTGAAGAGGTTTGAAGCGCCATAGAAGGAACATCAATATGAACTACAAATACCCCCAGAGCTCCTTGGAACTAAACCACCAATCAAAGAAAACACATGGTGGAACTTGTGGCTCTAGCTGCATATGTAGCAGAGGATGGCCTAATCGCTCATCAATTGGAGGCCCTATATCCTATGAAGTTTCAATGCCCCAGTATAGGGGAATGCTAGGATCAGGAATGGGAGTGGGTGGGTTGATGAGCAGGGTAAGGGTGAAGGGGATAGGGGATTTTTGGAGGGGAAGCTAGGTAATGTAAATAAAATAAATATCTAATTTAAAAAAGGGAAAAAAGAAGAATCAAATGATTATTAGACAATGGTTCCTATGGTTTTAATTCATAAACAGGGAACATTATAAAACAGGGATCTTTTCCTGCCAGGCAATCTGCCTAATAATGTTCATGAACCTGAAATCTGTTTTATTCAGAAATCTGTTTCTCAAATAATAATGAGCTCTATCTCTAAAAGTTCTTATGTTCTATTATCTGGTAACTTTCTTTCTGAGTGTTGTGTTGATTTGTTTTTCTTGCTCAGAGTTGAATTCAGGCATATCACTCCATGCCTGCTAGAGCAATTTCTACTGATTCTCTTTTCATCCCTAGTATTTGCCTTAGGTTTCTATTGCTATGATAAAATACCAAGACAAAACCCACTTGGGGATGGGTGTATTTGTTTCCACTTACAACTCTTGGGGAGAGAGGGAGTAGGGTATAGGTTATTCTTGATCACTGAGATAGGACTGGCAGGAACTCAAGGCAGGAACCTGGATGCAGAAACTGAAGCAGACGTCACAAAGGAAAGCTGCTTACTAATTTATTCCTTACTGGCCTGCTCAGCTACTTTCTCCTACAATGTAAGACTATCTGTCCAGGGATTACACCATAACCCGAGGGTTCAGGCCCCCGCTATCAATATTGTTCAAGAATACACTTGCCATCTTATTCTTTTTAAGGCTAATTTTAATGTTGAAAATAGATATTTTTCATTCAACATATTTTGATTATGATTTCCCTGCCCCAACTCCTCCTAGATACTCCCTACCAGCCCAAATACACACACTCCTTCTTTCTCTCATTAAAAAATAGGCAGGCATCTAAAAATAATAAAATAGAATATGATAAAATAAAAAAAAAGACAGAATACAACACACCAATCAAGCAAACAGGAGGCCGAGAAGGGGGGAGGGAGGGAGGGACAGAGAGAAACAGAGAGAAAGTGACAGAGACAGACAGACAGAGATAGAGAAAGACAGAGACAGAGAAAGACAGAGACAGAGACAGACAGACAGATAGACAGACAGACAGACAGACAGACAGAGACAGACAGACAGAACCATAGCCAGAAACATGGAGTTTTGACACAAAATAGTTTGACTGTTTTCGCTTTTTTCTCCTCCTACAGATCTGCATATATATTACAGCTTTATGTGTTTCATGTATTTATAGAATTTCTGTGTATGTAAATGTATATTTGTGTGTATGTGTGTGTGTGCGCGCACACGCACGTTCGTGAGCATTTGTGCTCATTTCTAATGAAAGTGTGCATGCATAGATGCTTATATAAGTCTTATAGGTCAATATTGAGGAGTTCTTTTCACAATTAAAACTCTTTCTTCTTCATTGACTCTACCTTGTGCCAAATTTACAAAGCCAACCAGATACTAGTAAATACAGAATTTTAACTATAATAAAAACAAATCTCTGAACTTATCATCTTAATGAATGTGTGGCTGTTTCATAAGAAAGCTGAAAGCAGATAGCAAGAAGCTGAATGATAATGAAGAAAAGACACAACTCAGAGGAAATTTTACTATGAAAGTGAAAAGACTAAAAGGGAATGACCTGGCTCATATGAGTCAGAAACTGTCAAAGTCTGGTTGAAACCCTTAGGGCAATCAGGAGAGTAAGCCTAGGCTTTTGTGAGTTCGGCAAATATGTACTGTCTGTACAGCAAAGAAAGTCAAAAGTAGGTGGAATAGAGGCAGTTTGAGCTGAAGTTAGTGGACACCAGTTTTTACACTGAGATATGAATGATCTTTTACAGTTTTGTAGCTTAAAAAGAAAGATTTGAAACTATATGCTCCTAATAGTAACAGTTTTAATTTTTCGCTGTAAAAAGTATGAGCACAAATTGAGAGAGCCAGCGGGTGCTAGAGTCAATTCAGGCAGTATATGCTATTCCCCCTGTTCAGAGAAACAGAGATTAGGTATGTGCAAAATCAGTGTTGTAGAAACTCAAAAGTCATGAAGTGATCATCCCGATCTGATGTTTGTGAGGATGATATGAAGACGAGAAAGGCAGAGGGGTGGGAAGGTTTCAGCTTGCTGAGCCAGGAGATTGATGGAACACTCTTGAGTTATAGTCTCTCAACTAAGTCCTCAATGGCCAGGGAACAAGCCTTTATTACTTATTAACATATTGATTTAGTAGCACATGAAACAATGAACACATGCTTTACCACATGGTGGAAACCCAATAAATAACATGAGAATAATTTAAATGGAAATTCTAAACTGAAACACTGAATAAATAACTTCTCTTGCCCCACCCTGAGTTTGATAGTGAAATATTAGGAAATTTCTCTTTGGCAAGTGGAATGATTGATCTTGATGATCTCTTTACAATACTGACGATCATCTAAGAGATACAACTCTGGACATATTTGAAAGCTCATTTCCATAAGCTCATTTCTAGAGAATATTAAGTGAGACAAGGAGAGGGGGACACGTTCCAACTTGTATAAAAAGGCACAATGTGAACCTTGATGAGTTCCGTTCTCTCCCAGTCAGTGTAACTAGAGCTAACATAATTGAGCAGTGTCTTTGGCTTTCCAAGGAACTCTTTACCAGCCGCTCTCCAAAGATCCTCTAGGCATTCAATTCTGGATCAGGAGGGATGATGCATCTGGCTTGCTCAACTGAGCAGCTACCAGATTCTCTGCCAAAGCATAGGAGAGAGGCAGTGTTGGACTACCCAGTCTCTATCATGAAAGCCAATCTAAGTCTCCTGTAATGATATGCACACATTAAATGGGTTCTGTTCATCCACAGAGCACGACCCGACAGCAAAAAGTGACTACAGCTTCAAAAATTCACTCATGGTCCCATGAGCCTCTCTCTTTCATATGAAGAAATGTTTCAATCTGGAGGAAAGTGCTCATATCACGCTTTCATGTATCTTAAGAAAGTAAACTTAAGTAAATAATGCTAATTCCTCTATTCATCTATGGTGGCTGCTATATGGCAGAGCAAATATAGAGATTCATTTAAAACATGCATCCTTTCTCTTCTAAAATGTCCTTAATTGTTTACACACTACTAAAGAGAGTAGTAGTCTCTTATTTATAAAATGTGAAACCTTGGAATAATACTTTTTTTCTTCCAGTATATCAGTTTTGACTAAGTGTTCTCTTATCTGGTACTACACTGTTTTACGTTAATTGTATATTTTTTTAGATAACATGTTTAAATTTAATGCATCTAAATATCTTACTATATACATATTTTTGCATACACATAAATATTAACTAACATATATGTTAACTAACATATTTATAACTAACACACACATATACAAATAACATATGTATGTGCATATAAACATGTATGTTCATGTGTAGCATGCAAACCATAAGAAGTTAAGCTTACACATAGATTTGCTTGTGCTTATCTGTATGTGCTAATTAATGCACTCACTAATAAGTGGATATTAGCCCTAAAGCTCAGAATACGCAAGTTACAATTTGCAAAATACATGACATTCAAGAGAAGGAAGACCAAAGTGTGGTTACGTTGATCCTTCTTAGAAGGGGGAACAATATACACATGGAAGGAGTTACAGAGACAAAGTTCAGGGGAATAACTAAAGGAATGGCCATCCAGAGACTGCCTCACCTGGGGATTCATCACATAAACAACCACCAAACCCAGACACTACTGCAGATGCCAATAAGAGCTTGCTGACAGGATCCTGATAAAGCTGTCTCCTGAAAGGCTCTACCAGTGCCTGACAAATACAGAAGTGGATGCTCACAGCCATCCATTAAATGAAGCGCAGGGTCCCCAATGAAGGAGCTAGAGAAAGTACCCAAGGAGCTGAAAGAGTTTGCAGCCCCATAGGAGGAACAACAATATGAACTAACCAGTACCCCCAGAGCTCCCCGGGACTAAACCAGCAAAAAAGAAAACTCATGGTGGGACTCATGGCTCTAGCTGCATATGTAGCAGAGGATGGCCTAGTTAGTCATCCATGGAAGGAGAGGCCCTTGGTTCTGTGAATGTTCTATGCCTGGCATAGGAAAATGCCAGGACCAGGAAGCAGGAGTGGGTGGATTGGGGAGCAGGGGGAGGGGGAAGGAGTTAGGGGATTTTCAGAGTGGAAACTAGGAAAGGGGATAACATTTGAAATGTAAATAAAGAAAATATCTAATAAAAAAAAAACCCTAAGACCTCAGGAAAAAAAAAAGGAAAAAAAACAAAAACAAAAACAAAGAATTTTATTGCTACAAAAGAAAGCTGTAGTTTTCTTTCTTCTGCATAACTTCAGGGTTTATGCTTAATATGTTATTCCAATTTCTCTTCCAAATGTAACAAACACCCCGTGTTTATACATTTTCATTAACAATTATCAATTTTATTGTCATTTTTATTAGTTTTTTGAGAATTTTATAGAAAACGTTTTGGACTTGTTCACCCTCCTTCCTCCAAGTCTTCCTAGATCCCCCCATTCCCCGCCCTTTCCACCTAATTTTGTGTCCCATCAAGGCCAATTTGTGCTATCCAAATATTCCTAGACATAGTAGTCCTCCACTGGAGCATGGTCAATGTATCAGCAGCTATGCTTCTTCTTTGCACTCCTTCCCCCATCACCAATTCCTTTTCCTAATGCCTATGTCTAGCTATGCTGGTTCTTTGTTCACAGCTTGTAGAATTGCCCCTCGAGCTCCCCCTCAGACCACATTTCAAATGACCTCTTCTGTCTTCGAAGTCCACACTAATTCCAAGTTAGATGTTCTCATTCTAAATCCAAGAAGCACAAGAATAGCACTATGGTGGCTTCTTTCCTACCCCATCCTTTTCCTCAGTTCCATTCCTTACAAAAATCTATATCTCTAAATGCCCACATCATCAATACTAAATACAAATATCTCTCCACAAAGTGTCCTTCTGAAGGCCAAATGCTTTCTCCTCTTTTTGCTATTTCACTACTGTTAAATGTTGGGAGCTATTAAGACAACTCTATTGTCTTGATCTCCAAATTGGGCCTCTCCCCTTGGAAGAAAAGGGGGTCAAAAGCAGGCCACTGACACACAGTTCCGAGAACAACCACAGAATGTTCCAGCCCTAAGTCAGCACCAGATGTCCTGACCACAAGATGTACCCTGATACCACCAAGTTCCTGCTTCCCCGTGCAGTTGCCAAAAGAAAAATTTCCTCCGCCCCATCCCTCCTGCTGAGAAGTACTTCCTCCTTTGCTTGTGCATTTCTGCTGCCCCATTCCTCCTGCTGAGAAGTACTTCCTCCTTTGCTTGTATATTTATGCCCCATTCCTTCTGCTGAGAAGTACTTCCTCCTTTGCTTGTGTATGTAAGCCTTGAGCCTTGCTCAATACAGAGAGACCTTGATGCTACTCAGACTGCTTCTGTGTAGTTCTTGCACTTGGTTCTTGTCTCTCCCTCCCCCCATTTGGTTCTTAGGAGAAGGTCCCCTCGAGACCCTCAAATCACTGGACCTGCTGGACGGGTCAGTTAAAATTCCCACAAAAGATACATTTTCATTCATATATAGATGTCCTTTATTTCCAATGGGTAAATCAAAACACAAATGTAAACTATAATATCATAAGTAAAAAAAGGTCCTAATACACCAACCTAATGAATGCTTTTGCTTAGCAAGATAGTTGGTTAAGGTTGGCTGCTTCTCTTTTAGTGAAAGAGCTGTCTGGGATTGAAGATTTTACTACTCGGTTATTGTTTATGCTGCAAGTCTGGAAAAGGCCAAAATCCAAACACTGTTTCTACTGAATGTTTAACAGTTTTGTACTTAAGTCAAGAAAATCTTAATTCAAACCATTCTAGATATGGAACTATATGTAGTTATTTATGAATGTAATAGGTTTGCAAATATCTAATAAAGCCTGCAATACGGTCTCTACATGTATTCCAGTTGTGATTTCTTTCTTTGCTGAACATTTACTGATGCACACAGGGTTTTTGCATACCTTCCAATGTAGCAAGGCAAATGAGCACTGCAAGTGTTTGTTTTTTAATCATTATAAGATTTATGTAGATGCTGATGAAGAAATTCAATGATTTGCTACAATTTTTCATAGCTATAATTATGTTTTCTATTTAAGAAAAAGAAATCAAAACACACTAACATTTTTCTGTAAAGGGAAACATTTACAGGGCACTAATTACTCAAAGTAGTATCTAACTGTGCCTTTTCCATTTCTCTCTCTTTCTCTTTTTTTCTATTCCTACTGAGGGATTGTACAATTGCAATTCCCAGTCTTGTTATTTAGAGGAAAGACAGTAGAAGAAATTCTACTCAGGTTCTCAGTTGCTATCCAGCTTAAGATCATTTCATTTGAACACATTTAGAATTCCATGTAGCCAGCACATTAAGAGGATTTTATCTTCCCTCAAAGCAAGCTCATTATCCATAGGGCAAAACCAATAATCAACCACCATGATATTTAAGCTTACTATGTTTAGAGCCTTTTTAGACGGTCCATTTAAATATTTCCTAGCTTAACAGTTGCTAGTAATAGCAGCATTGGCTTCTGAATATTATTGTATAGCCTAATGTCTGGATTAGGGAAGCCAAGGTACAAGAGTATACAAGTGAGAATTTAAAATTTATTTTATGAAACAAGCATGGGCATCTATGTTGCAATTAGCTTTAGAATGATTACTTTTCTGTATAATTTTAAAGCAATCATAAAATAGCAACTTTAGTCTGAAAAGCCTAACTAATGCTGGTAATAGGACGAAGAAAAGACATATACACAGATACCTATACAATAAAGGTGAGATTTTCTAATCACCACAGTCACAACCTGAAAGCTCAGGAAAGGGGTCGACTAATTCTAATAGGCAATCTTTGGAGGTGAGATATGATATGCTATTAACATCCAGGCAGAGGAAGCCGTAGTTGCTAGTCTTTGCACATATTGATCAATTGTTCCTAAACATACACATTCAGCTCCCAAGGAAAGCATTGCCACTCATCTTGAGATTGGCTCATACGGGTCATCATTTTGCCAAACTACCATGGGCCAATTGGTCTCAAAGTCCTTGACAGGTTGTGCTCATGTCAAAATACACATGCATTTCATACTTTGCTCACTTGAGGTTTCCTCTATCCCTTACAAAATATGCAGAAATAAGTCATTCTGGATGTAATAGTGTAGGCTGAGCTCAGTCAGCAGTACATAACAGATGGAAAACCAACAACAGAAGACCTTGAGTGCCAAATGCTAACCTCCAAAAGAGATGAAATATTTTGAGGAAAATATACATTTTATTTCAGAACAAACTGCTCCATAAAAACATAGATGAATTTTTGCTTTTCTTTTCTTGTCTTTCTTCTTTCCTTTTTTTTTCTACATTGCTATTTTTACTCATTCTTCAGGTATGAATCTTGATATCACTCTTGATCTTGAGTTTCAAATGCCCAACTTTGTATATTTCTCCATAAAATGGATGACTGGGCAACCTTATATTGCTTTATAACTTTCATGTGAACTGTGATGTCTTCTCTAAATATTTATTTTTTTATTAGAAGAACCTTATTAACTTGCTTGTATGACTTTACTATTGTCTTTTGTCTTACTTTACTATTGCTGTCATAAGATATCATGATCAGGCAACTCATAAAAAACAGTTTATTAGGGATTATATTCTAGAAGGTGAGAGAGTCCACCTACCATCTTGTATGCTATGGGCATGGCGCTAAGATAATACCTGGGAGTCCAAAAATATTGATACTTTAGCACAAGGCAGAAAGAGCTACCTAAGAATGGTGAAGGGTTTTTTTGAAACTTCAAGTTGCAGTCCCCATGACACAATTCCTCAAAGACACAGCTGCTAAGCCTTCCCAAACAGTTCTACCAACTGAGGACTAAGCATGAAAATATATGAGCCTATGAGGTACATGGTCATTCAAAGTACCACAGCTTGTTAGACAAGAACTCATGTGAATCTCAGTGTCTGATATCCTTTAAAATAGTAAAATGATGTATCAGAATATCCAGGAAATCAAAAAGGTGAACTTGGCTTGGCCTTGAAACTTTAAAGCCTGCCCCCAGTGACATATTTCCTCCAGCAAGGGGATGTTTCCTGAAAGTTTTGAAACAGTACTACCAAGTGGGGAGTAAATATTCAAATGCCTACTGTGGACATTCTTACTCACCAGGACACATTCCTTTGGACAAGCACAGTAGGCTTTCCTTTGAATGACTTTCCAGATACAAATATCTCAAATACACAGGCAGTAATATGATTGGCAAAGAACAAAACATTGAATAAAGTTGTAGACAGAGCATAAAGGCATGAGGGAGTTAAGATTGATTGAAAATTAAAGAGAAGTGGACTGTAGGGTTTGTAGGACGAAGAAACGAAGTGTGATCACAGTGTCACCCCATGGGGAATGTATCTTGGAGAAAGGGGAGTCTGCAGGACCTAGGTGGAGTGGAAGGGGGATAAACTGTGGTTAGTGTATTATATAAGATAAAAATCTTTTTATATAAGAAAAAAATCCGTCGGCTTTCTTTGTAAAAAAGAATAGTGTGATGTGATTTATATTTGAAGGTTACCCAATCAGTTAACCAAATTGGAAATCAGTGTAGTCTCTACAAGTGGCTCAAGCCAGTCTTCTGAGCTGACATTCCGATACTCATTAACTTAACTAGAGAATACCAACATTAGCCACCAGGGAAGCGATGTGTCAATAAAAAGAAATGTACCAAAACCCTTAACCAGAGATATGTTCTTTAACTCAGACTCTGAAAAAGTTGTAGAGGTCAGAATTCTCATTAAAATTAAATTGATCCATGTTGTGATATGGATATCTTCTATAGAGGAACTTAACAGAATATAAAATTAAATATAAGGGTCAATGTTACCCTTGCCTAGCAGAAACTAATGACAAGTTGCAAATAAATGCATCATGACAGGGTGACTGTGCGAAAAGATATTTTCTAGACATGATTTATTCAGTGTACTCGCAAAGTTATACAGCTGTGATCATCAGCACAAGATATGCGTAATACTATGTCCAGCAATCTTTCATCATTGGTAGGGAGAGTCCATGAGATCCCTCCTCTGTCTGTGCTATTAATGGCAGCAGGGGAGATGGTGCCATTTTTTTCAGTGCTATAATCATGTGAGTTGTCATTGCTTCAGTTAATGACTTCCTACCCATGCAGATATAAGGAACTCTAAGCTCCATGAGTCACATACAAAAAGGAGATATGAATATAATAGAGGGGCATAATTAACAGGATGATTTCAAGGGAAAGATCAAGAGATAAGAAAGAGGGGATTGGAGATGAAGAATCACTAAAATGTATCATAAAATGTATCAAAATGCCAACATTTTTGCATTTTCTTTGTGTGTGGGAGTCTAGGCTATCTTGTGGTATGGCACATATGGAAGTCAAAGAACGAACTCCAAGAGTTGGTTGTCTCCTTGCTCAGTGTGGGTCTTGGGACTAAACTCAAGAAGTCAGACTTGGCATCAAGTGTCTTTGTTGGATGAGCCATCTCCTTGGCCCAGTTTAAGAAAGGAAACAATATGGGGAGAAATAACAAAAGGAAAAAACTATTTTTCCAACTTTTAAAATGAGGGCATTTGCATGTTCACATTCTGTTGACCTCACAAATTTTATAGCACACACCATTTACAGATTTGTAAAACTAGGAGCTAAGCCCTATACCTTAGCCTTATATAAACTTATTTTTGCCAAGGCATTATTGCAATGGTTAAGAAATATTGGAATTGATCACAAGACAGTTACATGACACAAATGTAACTTTGTCTTGATTATTTACTATTAACTAAGAACATAGGCTTTATGCTATACTTAGGATCTTTGGTTTTCAGTCTATGTAATAATACGAAGGTACGGAGCAACATGCTCTGAGCTCTACTGCTCACTCACAAAACAGTAGTCTTCTTTTCTATGTATAGAACTCCTTCTATAGATTCATTCAGTTTTGTAGCTTGAATCAAGAGTACTTGCTCTCTAAGAGATGGATTTCTATTAAAAAGCAAACTTTGTCACATTTCCTAAAAAGAACTATCAGTTACAATGATATCTGTGTAACCCATTAAATATTTCTAAGGCCCTTAAGTGTCTAATGTATTGATAAAATATAAAAAGATGTTTGTCTAGTTTTGAAATAGTCTTTTCTCATTACAGGATAGTTCAGTATATATTCTACTTTGAAATCTGGTGAATAAAGTACTTGCCACTACAGCTTATATTTAACTTAAAATTATAAAATATCCATGAATAATGATCAATGTAAAATGACTGAGGTTTACCACAGTGCTACTAAAATGTTATGTCTCACTTTATTCAGCATTCCTTAGATTATTTATGCCTTTGCAAGATTAAAAAGTACAAGTGAGTTTTACATTTTCTTAGATGTACTTAAATGATTTTTCTTGCACATTTTTAAATTAAAAAGATAAGGAAAATGAGAAACTTCTCATGTAAATCTAATCATAAAAATTATAGACTGAAGAGGACAGAATCCAATGGCAAGATTGTTTCTCGTTTTAATGTCCTTTATGCAGAAGTTGGAAAGAAAGGAGAATGCACTTATTTGATGGCAATGATTACATGAGAAATTAGAATGGGGACTGAAAGGGACAATAATTAATTTGGTACAGTTAGGATAAAGGCTTAGACAATGACCTTTATGAGACATGATGTAATTGGTAATAATTTTTACCTTAGTAGTGTACAGATTAAATGAACACCTTTATCACAGGTAAATTAAAATCAGATAATACATAAATGTGGAAGGAAATTTGTATCAACATAGAAGGTTTATATACAGCCATTATATATTGTAACACACAAAAAGGCGGATTTCCTTGCCAGAACTTCCAGTTGATTGTGTGTTACACAGTAAAGAGACTGGTTTCATAAAATTTCGTTTTTTAAGGACCATAATGCTAGTCATATTTTGTCCAATGTATTTCCCTATACATTATTTCCAGGACATAGATTTTCTTTATTTTTGAATTTCAAAGCAAAAGTACTATAGCTATAAAGTGAGTATAGCTAACTTGTCGTTAGCTGTCACGACAAAGAATGAGTCTTCAATTGTAGTGTAATGTGCATACATCAATTTCGCAAAAAGATGATGATACAGCTGTGGGATGACAAGGGAATTCATCATGCAGTGTTGAGTAGACCTCTTTTTGAGGGCTTGCTTACATATTGCAGGAAAGAAAGTGCCATTTACTGCTTAACATCTCTAGGAGCTTTGGACGAACTGATGAATAAATATATTCATGCCTTTAATTGAATGTGACCCTTGTCGTGGAAGGCTAGAGTAGTGCATTAATATTATTCATGATGGATTCGAGTGGATTTAAATGCCTTGCATTTAAAACAGCTTATTCATTCTTATCTGACCATTTATATAATTGCAATATGATTACAGTTGTGCGGATTACTGTAAGAAGGCCTATATTCAACAGTGGTGATCTGAAGAGATAAAAGATATGCAGAAATTATAACTAAATCATTCGTTGTAGTAAGCATCACAGGGAATACTTTCATTCAAAGAAAAGCAAAACACAAAGAACATGTGTTCATGTCTAAGACAAAGCCAGTCCTCTTGCCTCAAAATTTGCTGTTGAGTTTTCTGCCTCAAGAATTAAGAAGATGCTTGACAACTCAGAAGAGACGAATGGTGGATGCATATGAAGGGCTAGAATCCACAGAATTAAAATCATCTCAGATTGTTCTATATGTCTTAAGTAAAATCAACTACATTATGAGAATCTAAATCTGCATTGATGTGCCTAATTGCATTTGTTTTTCCACCCTGGGTTATTTGTTTCCTGAGAAGGTTGTGAGAAAAATGTGGGGGAAAGTATTATAGAAATGATAAATGGTCCATCAAATAATATTAAGACTTAGAGCTCTGTTCCAAGTTTATGTACATTTAGTTTTTAATTAATTAATTAATTAATAATTTACACTCCATATTTTATCCCCTTCCCCTGATCCACCCTCCAATTGTTCGACATCCCATACCTCCTACCCATCTCCTCTCTCCATATGAATGTCCCCACCCCCACCCAACCTCACATCTAAACTCTCTGGGGCCTCCAGTCTCTTGAGGGTTAGGTGCATCATCTCTGATTGAACACAGACACAGCAGTCCTCTGCTCTGTATGTGTTGGGGGCCTCATATCAGCTGGTTTATGCTGACTGTTTGGTGGTCCAGTGTTTGAGAGATTGTTGGGGGTCCAGAATAATTGAAAATGCTGGTCCTCCTACAGGATCACCCTTCTCCTCAGCTTCTTGCAGCCTTCTCTAATTCATCAACAGGGTCAGCTTCTTCTGTCCATGGGTTGGGTACTTTCAGTTTAAGTATAGTAGGTTAGAAGTCATATAGTAACCTACCCAAAAGAGGGATAATTACTTGGTGATTGACAATTAATTACTATTCTGATAAGTTTTCACATATAAGCTCCAAAAGCATTCACTTAAGTTTAACCCATCATCAATGGCATTCACTTTCAACCTGTAAAACATTGCAAAGTTCAACAATTTACTTGAAGGAATGATCTAGATAACCATTTTAGTTTAATCATTTTAATTATTGTGTGAACACCAATACCCATTTCTCATACTTTCTGCCATGAATAAGCCACTCTTTTTATGGTGGAGTCATGACCCTGTGGTGTAGTTTACAAAGTTATCTGATATGAATCTAAGTGGAACACCGTCTGTTT
The DNA here is from genome assembly GCF_978045245.1 of Mus caroli. NCBI lineage: Eukaryota > Metazoa > Chordata > Mammalia > Rodentia > Muridae > Mus > Mus caroli. The sequence goes on along the minus strand of NW_028227272.1, from coordinate 61,181,216 downwards.
TGTTCTAAAGCAGAAGGAACTTAAATATTCTAAGTTTTGTGGCAAGCAGCATTTGTACTTTTTACATTCTAATAGCCTAAAATACTCCACTAAGGAAGTATAGATTATATGTGTACACACATATATTTGCACTGTTGTGAATATGCATGCTGAAGTCAGAGGCAAACCAGAAGTGTGATTCTTTAGCCACATTTTCTGACACAAGATATCTCATTGAACCTGGAATTTGGTGATAGGCTATGCTTAATGGCCAGCAATCCCCAGAAATTTGGTAGTCCCTGGCTCCCAATCACAGGGATTATAAGCTTGTACCACACTGCTCACATTTTACATAGGTGCTGAGATAAGACTCGCTTCCTCTAGTTTTCATGGCAAGCATGAAATTGAACTATCCCTCTATCCCAAATATGTACAATGTGCATTACATATATATCATAGTATAAAGAACCCTAAAGCTGATGTCATTTTTAAAGTTTAAAACCACATTGTATTTTTATGGGAATACTAAGGTGATTAGGAGTTCTCCTCTGGGTTACTCTTCAAGGAATCAGGTGTCTAGATTCTCAGAAATTGGTCCTTAAGGGGAGATCTGTCAGTGGAATGAGAACATGGTCGGAGAATTATATGAATTTTATGCCTTCCTCTTCTGAGTAGATGCCAAGACAGTCACATAAAACAATGCTAAATAGGCAGCTTTGGGGAATGAGAACTGTGAGGAGAATGAACTCAAGACAAAAAGTGGAGAGATTTGCATTAAGACATCAAGCAAAGCAAACATTTGCAGTATCTGCAGATCTAAGTTTTGCAGGTTGTTCACATTGTTTAATATGATATGAAGCCCGAGGTAGCAGGGAAGCTTTCTTTTCTTCACTTCATGAGAAGAAAAGAATATGCTTACAAGTCACATGCTGTTTCAAATACTCAGGATATTTTGCTATATGTTCTAAGGCAGTAATCTGTATAATCACAACATAATTCAATACAGCCCATGTATGCATCTCATAATCATAACCTGTGGTATTACTAAAGGCAGAGGTACAAACAAGTATTTTGGAATATATGTATATATATATGTATATATAAGTGTATATGTATACATATATACATATAGTAAAAAATCATACAGATTTTTTCAAATCCATGGAATAGCAAGAGTTGTAGCCATAATGCTACATATTTAAATTTTATCTGATTTTTTAAAACATTAATATTTTTATGATATCATGCATTAATATTTTTGCTACCTCCATTTGAGACATGTTGATTTGCAACTGTAATCCCAGTTTGGAAGGCAAAGGTGGGGGATTATGGACTTGATACCAGGCTCAGCTACACAGTAGACTCACAAATGCAGAGAGTCATAAAAGGCCAAAGAACAGAAAATAAGTGACTGCTATTTGCTTGGTTCTGCCTACTCTAAAACCAAGTGACGTTACAGATAAGGCAGAATGAATATAAGAGCCAGAGAACTGTTAATATACCTATGGAATACTGCTTTCTGAATACAGATGGCTATCGTGATCATGAGCACACAACATATGTATCTGTCCACACAAGTCCTGGATACATACATAAAACAAATTCACGGGGGTAAATGTAGAACCAATTGGAAGTAAGGAGTTTGCAGGAGAGAGCAAAGGGTAAGTGGGGCAGTCTCTGGATGGCCTTTCAGAGACTGCCCCAACTGGGAATTCATCCCATATACAGTTACCAAATCCAGACACTACTGGGGATGCCAACAAATGCTTGCTGACAGGAGCCTGATATAGCTATCTCCTGAGAGGTTCCGCCAATACAGAGGTAGATGCTCTCAGCCAACCATTGGAATGAGCACAGCGTCCCCAATTAAGGAGCTAAGAGACAAAGCACCCAAGGAGCAGACGGCATTTGCAGCCTCATTGGAGGAACAACAATATGAACCAACCAGTACCCCCAGAACTCCTAGAGACTAAACTACCAACCAAGGAGTGTACATGGAGTGAAACATGGCTCCAGTCACATATATAGCAAAGGATGGCCTTGTTGGATGTCATTGAGAGGAGAGGTCCTTGGTCCTGTTAAGACTCTATGTCAAGTGTAGAGAAATGCCAGGACAGGGAAGCAGGCTAATGAGCAGGGGTATGGGGTGGGATAGGGGGTTTTCGGAGGGGAAATGAGGAAAGGGGATAACATTTGAAATGTAATGTGGGTGGGCTGGGGAGAAGGTGGGGAGAGGGTATAGAGAACTTTCAGAGAGGAAACTAAGGAGATAGCATTTGAAATGTAAATGAAGAAAATGTTTAATAAAAAAATTATCTATATTTTTCTCTGCCTGGATATGTCTTATGACTATATAGTATTCCATTGTAGTATCATCTGGTTATGAATGTATTAACTATTTACTTATTAATATATATTTAATATCTATTATGCATTATTTATTGAAGTAAAGTTACATGCACATTTATTAATCAATGTTATATATTTATATATTTAATTCGTGTTATTTTTACATATATTTATTAAATATGTGTTGACTACTTTCAGTGTGAAACCATCATAAAATTATTTTACATAATTTTGGTATCCTATTTGTCTGTTTGTGTGTGTTCAAGTGAATTTTAAATGAGTTGGTAAGTATCTAATCCTATCTTTGTTGTAGCATGTAGGGAAAGGCAATGTCAGGCCTCTATAAAATTGGTTCAGTGACTTTCAGAGTGAGTGTCTATTTCTTCACGTCTTCCAACAATGACACAGAGTCCCTCTTGACTACTCCTTCACTGCTGATTGGTGGTTACACTGGTCATTATCACTAGGATTTTAAATGTATGTGTAGGTACAGAAACAGTCATCTTGGGGAATTTCATTTGCTTTTGTTCTCCTAATCATAAGCACCATTGCCCTTGTGTTTGTATGCTTATATGCCATGGCATTGAATCTTTCCTTGGAAAGTTTACTTTTTAATCGTCTAAATCCCCACAATGGGTTGTGTTTAATGTTTAAGATCATTTTAGATTTCTGTGGAGGATGAACTGTAAATAGTATATGATAAAACATAGCTAGCAACTCATCAATCCACAATGGAACTTCTAAAAGTAATTGAGGAGGTAAGAAATGAACTAAATCTAACATGATTGATCCCTGCTTCTAAAACCCTTGGGCTGGGCATGGACAGAAGATGTTGAAAGATGAAGTCTCTCTGAATTTACACACGTAGATTTTATGTCATTTCCTCACTTAGTAAACATTCTTATAAATCAAAAGAAGATTAAAAATAACCAATTAGGCTTCAACATAAATGTATCTGTTTTGAATATTTTTACTGTAACTGTTAAACTGTATAAAATATACAAAAGTATAATCAGTGATAAATATCCAAAGGACACATAGTTAAAAACACTACTATGAAGCCATTTTGGAGACTGCTGTCATATGCATTAGAACCTGTGCAAAAGCAAATTGACTGACAGAATTGGGAGCTGAAAGACGCACAGGATTTAAGAGCATTTACTGCCCAATCATGACGAGTAGAGTTTGAATTTCGGCACCCAAGTAACTAAGCAGGCACCCGCAGCTCCAGGTCAGAGGGATAGGACATATTTTGATGTCTTCTTCACATACACCCACGAGCATGCCTGGAGTATGTTAGATATGCCTGGTATCACCAATTTTCCCTCTCCTAGCTGCTGCAGATATCATTTGCAAAAAGCTTCCCATCATGGTGTGTCGATATTACCATCATTTGATTTATACGCTACCCTAGGTTCTTAGTGTTAGCCATCCTCTATATTTTTAATTATTTAAGATGTTTTATGCGACTATTTAAATTGATAACTCTGCATCGGATTTTTTTTAATGTATGCATATGTGGGCATCTGATATACATGTTTGCCATACTTTCTTCACAGTAGTAAATTCTCAGAGACAGAAAAAACCTTCTTTAGAAAGGAAAACTCACAAATTTGGAAGCACTGCTGAGAAAAGCAGGGAGCTTTGTCTTGTTCAAATTCATTTAGACAACAGCATGTTGGCAGTAAACTGCTGTGAATGCTTATTGCAAATGCAAGGATGAAAGGAACTTGATATTAAGCCACAGCTCAATATAAAGATTTCAGTGACACAGACAGGAAGAAGAGGCCTAGGCGTGATGTCAGTAAATTCTAGTTTAGTCAGTATTTGTCAAGATAGCTTGACATTTTTTTGATAATAGAAAACTCAATATTGCATTGGTGTTGTTGCTTGGGACTCTTATTAGATCACTAAAAATGTGTGTTCAAATAATAAACAATATGTGGCAAAGTACACTTTTGATCAAAAAAAAAAAACTGTGGCCACTCATTTATGAATTTCCACATGTAATAGGAACGAATTTGAAGCAGAAAAGACAGCAGATTCAGTGGGAAGGGAATGTGAAACTGTCCTGTGTACTCAGTCATAAGCAATCCAATTCAGTAATGTTTAGAATGTAAGTGATGTGACTTCACGCAGGCACGGGACCCAGAGGGTCTGCGGCAAAAAAATATCTGATAATGCTTTACAAATACACATCCAAGAGGAGACTTATCTTAATGTGCATGTCAAAGGATGCACTAAGAGTTCTTAAACATAACTAAATGACTCTTCTTTTAAGAACGTAATAATGTTAATTAAAAAATAATAACCTTGTGTTTCAACTGCGCATCTCTTAGATACTTCTGGAATAGGTCTATTCATTTGCTTCTACACCTTCATCTTGATGCCAATCACATACCATATAAAGACAGACATACTGCTAAAATAAAGGAAAGTCAACATAGTCAAAACTAAACTATGTCAACCATACCAATGGTATCTTTTAGATGATAGGCCACTGTCATTACAATGTGTTCTGCATCATTGTATGCTGTTCATGCATCTGTATGGCATCCTTCAACTGAGTTCATGCACTTATGATATATATCATCACAAGAGCATATATATATATATATATATATATATATATATATATATACATGATTACACTTAGTTAATGAACTTGATCAGCTTGGGCTTATCTCTTTCCTAACTCAGTGTTCAGAAACCTGATTGGCATTTTGAAATCCATAATGGAAGACTGTACTCTTACCTTGGAACTCTGCAGATTCAACACATTGATTTATCTTCACTTAAGAACATTAGAAACCTACTATGAAATGTCCTTCGATTATCTTTATGATTATTTTTCAATATTGACCGAAAAGTGATTCTTCATTTTCAGGTCAACTAGATATATGGTAAGAACCATATATTAATACTGAATTAAGAACACTTGTTTTTATAGGAAGATAATATATTTTAGAAGTGACCATCACTGTAAACCCCGACACCATTCTTCCAGCAAGAAATTCCCAAACAAGGGAAGATTTTATGTCTGTCACAAGTAATAGAATCCAAGAGATGGATTCATATCATGTGCTCTTCCCTTAACTTGGGCCATTATAAAGTTAGATAATTACAGGATCCATCCTGAGACTCAGAGTCAGATATGCTCTGTGTGTGAAAAGGGTTGAATTCCTGTGAATCTCCACATTTTGTATTTTGTGTATTAAGCTGTCAGGGACTATCTAAATCACTTCCTTTTCTGTCAGTCTGTCTTTGGACAACATCCTTTGAGACACCAACAGCATTCAGCAGTGAGCCCCATCCCCAAAGTCTCAAAATGATATGTAAATCCTGCAATTCATCATGCTCTGTGTAGTACGGGGTTTAATTCTTCCTCCTAGGCCTCAATCTGCTGAAACATTACTCTGATATACAGTACAAAAGCAGTAACAAAGATGTTCATATCAGCCCATTGTGAGATGGTGGCAGGCAGAGAAATCAATGAAGGGATGGGAACAATAGCGGGAGTTTAAACAGGCTGCTGAAATTTGCTAAGACTCAGACAAAGGGCCCATGCTGAAAGGGCGCTGCTGTGGTATTCCGCGGGCCCCATTATGTGGCTGAAACAATCCTCACTCAGAGAGTGGATTTGCATCTGTAATAGAGTTCAGGCTCTGTTTGTGAAAGGCTTTCCCTGGGCCTGACCCCGTGTCTCAGGAGCACATTGATACCCGGCACCTCGCCTGTGCCTTGTCCCACACTACAGAGAGCAGCATCATGGGAAAATGCATTCAGTTAAAAGAACGCCAAGGAAGGCAAGAGGAAGGGAGAAAAAAAATTAAAGGCTCGAGGCAGTTTTGGTGGTACTTAGCAGTGAAAATTACTTTGGCAAATAATAGAACCTACTGCTGGTAATTACTGCTAACAAGCTTCGCCCAGCCCAAATGTGACACTTGGGTTGATGTGAGAAAAGCTGATATAGGCCAAGCTTATTAAGCCTGAATGAAAAGAACCTTTCCTTATGAAAATACAGCAACTTGGGGGCTCTGCAAATCATGTAATCTAGTGTTACCAATTATTCACTAAAACAGAAAAATGGTGCTGCAATATTTAAAATCCGCCTTACATTTTATTCAGCTTCCTTCGCTAATCCCAAGCAACTGTAATCAGGAGCATCTTTGGTTTCCTAAACATGCACTCTTGGTGCCAAACAAAATATTGTGGGGACTTGGTCTGCTCCATGTTAAAGACCACTGGGAGACTTTTTCTTACTTGATAGCCAACAGATAACTTGCAAACATTTTCTTCCCGTGGAAGACTTTCATTCATCAATCAAATATTTGTTTATATAAAAACCACGGGTTATTCAGGTTGTCTCTTCCATGACTTATTAATGATAATAATTTCAAATTAAATGTCCTGTGGTTTGACACAATAATATCAGTTTCATCGACTTGAATCTTTTTAGAGTACCATGAGAAAGTGATCATATGCAATTTTGGTCTAGGTTGACTAAGATGTGGACCTGCCATAGACTTTGACTGATAGGCTATGTGCCATATTTATCATGAAAGAGATACTACATTTTGAGAGAAAACTTACAAGTCCTGGGTTACAACAAATAGAAAATTTAAAGAAGTCTCAAAAATGTATGTCATTTATTACTTTATATGCTACCTTAAAAAGGACCCTATTCTTCCCAACATAGGACACAAGCAATAGGTAAAGTAGAAATGTTTCATGTGTGTAGCAATAATTCCATGAAAATAAATTCAGTGTCTTGAATCCAGCTCTGTGGTAGTTATCTGATACATCCATAATCTTCACACACTCTCATAGTTTTAAATTTTATAGCAGAAACTAAGACACAGATAATCCTTTTACTATGTAGAAAAATAACAAGTATTTTACATGCAGAAACATTAAAATCACTGACATAGAAAACATGGACACTTTTGGCCTAATAGTGTGCACCTGTAACAATGTTTAAAAATGATGTTTCTACTTAATCTTTGAGAATTTGATATACTGTGTTTTGACCACATTTATTCCCCTTCCTCTGACTCCTCCCAGATTTTCCCTACCTGCCTATCCACTCAGCACCTCCTACCCTCCTCTCTTTGTCTATTTTAAAAATCCGTTGAGTCCAGTTTGTGTCACGTGACTACTTCTAGATGTAGGATGTGCCATGGGATTTGGCTGGTATCCCATGCATCACTCCATAGAAGAAAACTGACTTCCTCTCCCTCAATAGCAACCAAACGCCAGTGCTTCCTCATCTGTAGTTGGGACTTCCTTTCTCTCTCTTTTCCTGCCCATTAGGATTTTGTCTGGCTTGATCTTGTGCAGGTTTTGTCCATGTTGCAAATTGTGAACATTTCTAACTTCTTAACATGGCTTTCAATTCTCAAAAACACCATTAGTTCATGCTTAAGTGCATTAGTTTTATATCTTCAAAAATTTGATTTTCTATAACATAGTTCCATTGGGCACAAAGAAATAATAAGACATGTTATACAACCCTAACAGTTTAATAAAATTCTATAGATATCTTCTACATTTTGTAAAAATAATCGTAAAAGTCTTTGATTTGGTAAAAATAATCTTAAAAAATGAATATAAAATTTTTATAAAGGCAGTAAAGCCAACAAGTCACATAATTTTCTATAGGTTCATTTTAAAATGTACATGTTTACCTATAATGTACAATGTCATTTGTAAATGAAAATATTTATTGATTGTATCTGAAGAATTAGGATTACAAAACAATATAACAATTCACTTTGCAACTGGGACAGGGGAGGTAAAGTTAAAAGCTCCATGCACAGATTACAGAATATTTCCTCTTCCTGGATCAAGACTACATCATGTATGAGCTAAATAGCGAGTAAATTAAAGTTGTGTATAATAAAACTGAGATTAACTCTGGATTATTAAAAATACACTCATAATTTGCTACTTATGCTTAGGTTGAATTAGCTACTCTGTAATAATTATTTGCTGTTCTATTTACATGCTGATACAAAGACTTGTTTTCTTTTACTAAGATGTATATTTAATTTATGATATTTTATGACTCTAGTTCCTTTTAAATCGTTCTATATACTGAGTACTCCTTGGCCTTGTGGATAAATTTGGTCAAATAATTTCTTATTTTCATTAAATATTGTAAACAAATAATCAATTTTTAAGACTGTTCCCCACTACATAAGAGCAAATATAAGTGTAATATCTTTAAAAGTAAAATAAGATTGTGGATGTAAAAAAAATATGTATGTGTGCTTCTAATGTGGTATTTCACAGGAAATATAAAACTAATATGCAAAAAAGGGAGAGAAGAAATGAGGTAGAGACAGAAGTCTTAGGCTTAGAAAGAGCCGAGGTGAATATCAGCTGGTAGATGCGTGCACAAGTGTGGCTGAGAGCTGCGGAGAAAGAGTGCATAGAGGATCATAGGCTGTGTAAAGTACAGTGCCTCACCAGCCCTAGATGGTATTTCATGGGACATTCTTAGTTCTCTTTAGTGTAATGCATACAGAAAGCCTGTTGCCATTTTAGTGATGCCCTTCTGAGCTTTACTGATGTGATTGCCAAGTCAAAGTTGCATGGGTTTAGGATATACAGTTGGATCTCTCTGATATTCATATACATTATAAAGTATAACAAATGGAAAGCAATTAGTAGATTAACACTCACATTGCTTCACATATTTATGACTAAATGTGGTATATGTGATTACCTGATAGCGGTTCATATTTTACTATGTCAAGGGGGAAACTTCTGTTGAAGAAAGAGGTTTTGAAAAGTAACCTTTACAGTCCTCTAATAATACATTAAATGGGGAAAAGCATACAGACTTAATTCTGGAATATAATGACTAGTTTTAAGACATATAAACAGATGTGATAGTTTACCATATCCCTTAATCCATGTGCTATTATGTTGAAATACCTATCAGAATATTAAGAGAAATATCAGTTTAGGAATGATATGTGGACACTAAAATCACAGACTTATTCTGAAAACTGTGTTTCTAAAGTTTTTATTGGTAAAATTTTGTGTTATACATTACTTACACAAACAATTATTTTATATGTATATTATATAATGCTTTACATATAACTTGCAAGATGAGATATAAACATTAAATGAGATTGATCAGTAAAAATATGTAGCTGTTGAAGTCTTTAGTAGCACAGATTTTAAAATAATTTTCATTTTAAAATTTTACGGGGTGGGGAGGGTATGAGGGACTTTTGGGAAAGCATTTGAAATGTAAATGAAGAAAACCTAATTTAAAAAAATTAAAAAAAAAGAACTTAACCAAAAAAATAAAAAATTTACACAGTATGTTACAATTTGGCCAATTCTGAAAGCAGTGTTTGAGTCTTTCATTATCATTCTCTCTACTACAAGCCCTCCCTCTTGTTTCTCTTGACACAGTTACTACTATTCTTTTTTCTCTGAACATTGATGCAACCTCCCAATGTGCTTTCCTCTTTCAACTGCCTGCACCACCTTAAGGCTCACTAGGTCTAAAATCATGCTCAGTATCCTGTGGATTTCTGTATTGTCGTAGGAAACACAGGCAGTCCTGATGAAAGCTCTTAGAAATCAAATAAGATCAGTTTCCAACTTGGTCCTATTTCATTGCCTTTATATAGCAATGTCTTTGCAAAAGAGAGTGCTGTTCTATGACTTATACCATGATTATGGACCACCTATGACCTTCATGACATTGAATGTGACTTCTCCTCTTGGTCTCCCTACACATCAAATTAGAAAAATATGACTTCTATTCTGACATCTGCCCTGATCTCACATTCTGCAGCATTAACATCCCTTATTCAAACAAGTTTGATCTTTATTAAAATACATGCATCATTAATTTCCAAGAATACCTAATTGATTTCTTTCATATATGAACACTAAATTGTTAGTTAATTAATTAATTAATTGGATGCACACAGAGAAAAAGGATTTCTGAATTAATAAATGCAACAGATAAGTACTTATAAATATATAGTTTAGGTACTTATAAATGTAGAGCCTTAGTATATAAAAAATAATCAGTTCCCCCAAATAACAAAAATAAATATCTTTAAAAATGACCATTTTTAATACTAGATACAAATTATCATATCATATTGAAAAATTTTAATCCATGCTAGTATTTTAAAAATTAAAAAATGGAACATTTAATGTGCTCAGATTAAAAGGCAGATGAAAGTTACTATATGCTAGTAGATGATGCTTTCAACTTTTCTTCATGTGCTTTTGACTTCAAAATAGTATTAATCTAATAAATTATGGGCTATGACATTTTTCACAATAATAAAACAGATTGTACAACATGTAAAAAGTAGCCTTTATATTAAAACTAAGTTGATGACAGTATGGAAAAAGCAATCTATGAGAAGGACTGATTTACCTCAAGTGTTCCAGAGGAAAGCTACTCTGGTCATGTAGAAAATAAAATATATTTTTAATGGTCTCTTTAATAAAATGTCTTATTTCTGGGAATAAGCTGAAAAGTTACCATTGTAAAGCTTTTATCCAGGATGTTGCATATAAAGAAATATTGTCAAAATTAGTACAAGACCAGAAATTTTACTTTTTGCACTTAAATAATTCCTGACATGTTTTATAATGAAGCTCGAGGGTTGCATTTTATTCTTTCCCACCCTGTAACACCCATTCAGAGAAGAATAATTTTTTAAATGATTCATTTTACTTGTTATAGTCTAAGCTACAACATGTATTAAATTTCCCTTAAAAATAAAGAGACTAAACTTAAGTTCCAGAGCTGAATATGTTATGAGACAAAATGATCAGAAAATAGTGTAAATTTGCTTATTTTACATATTTTATTTTAAAGCTTTCCCTTTACTGTCTAATAAACATTACGGAAAATTTAAAGTTCATCTTGAAGCTCCAATGTTATCTTTACATCTTTAATGTTTTGAATACTCCACTAGATGTTAGAACAAAAATAGCAACAATGACAACGAATGCTTTTTCTAATTTACTAAAATTTAAAGTATGTTATTATTGTCAAGTTATCAAAAGAAAGTGAAACAATAACTAAAAATTGCCTGAGAGAACTCACATTCTCCACCTACAGCTGCAAGAAATAGAAGAGGCAATGGGTATTTCATTTCATTTGAGGATTTGGGATCTTGAAAATTTTCAAGGATGAAAAAAATAGGCCAAGGGTTTGTTTAGCCTGTACCTTTTAGGTATCTTTTGTGGGGTCATGACAAATGTCAGTCTCATGATGTACAAAGACTTTAGGTACAAGTTAGGCTATCTGTAGAAAAGTGGTTTGAATTTGAACCCTAGTTTTAGTGTTCAAATGAGGGAGAGAGGAGGGGGAGAGAAAGGGGTTCAGAACCAGGTGTGGGAGGAGACAGGGGCTGAGAAGTACAGGGGTTCCGGATATTGAACAAAGGAGTGTAGCAGAGGGTGATGGGGGAACTGGTGGTGGGGGCAGAGGGTGATGGGGAACTGGGGGTGGGGGTAGCCACTAGAAAGTCCCAGATGCCAGAAAAGCAAGAGCATCTCAGGACCCAATGGTGATGACATGAGCTAAAAAGAATAATGCTCAGAGAATCCACCAATTTTCAATATTTAACTCTCATGAACCATAAGACAGTATCACATTCCTCTTAGCTTTCTAAGCATTGAAGATATCTAAGAGGAGCTACTATGTCTGTTCCAAAGAGTGCAACATTGCAATCAAATCTATGCTAGTGAAAATTTTACGCCTTGGTGTGGAGGAAGTCAACATGGCCCCATTAATATTTTTAAGTGTCTGTTGTTGATTCTGGCTGTCTCTTCTGTCCTCACAGAAGAGTGAGTTTAGTTTTTGTAATAGCAAAGATAGAAGGTGAGATATGTTTTTGAACTTGAATTTTTCAGATCATAATAGTATTCTCTATCCTTGGTGTTTCTTTCATTTTACCAACTGGGTGACTTGTTGAAGGGAATAAAGGGAGAAGGCTCCATACAGGGGAAGCCACTGATATCATTGGCAAGCGAAGCTTACGACAAATGAGATATTGTACAGGCAAACACAAAATGAGCTTTCACGCAGGGCTCTGTCAGCGTCATTCAGCTTTGCCTGAATGGATAACCCTCTCATGATTTATCTCCCATTCATCAAGGCAATGCCTCGCATCTTTTCAGTTGTGATGGATAAAACCTTACTAAATTGACTACTGCCTGCTGAGCATTGTGGAGCCTGAGAACTGAACAGGAAGGGGGTGCAACCATATTTCATTCATCTAGTAAGTCAGCCATGCTCAGTAGAACTAAGGACTCAGAATTACAAAGATCCTGTTTCAAGTGCCCCACAGATGTGGACCACAGAGTGGTCAAGAATCTATGTAATTTTGTGAACGTGAGAGCAAAGTGGAAATGTATGTTGGTAAGAGCTGCCTGAAGCCCAAAGAAGAAATTGAGAACAATTGATCAGGAAGGAGCCACCATCCTTCTAATGTTCTAGAAAATAAATACTTAGCTTATTGATTTTGAATGTATTTATTTTAGCATAAAAATAGTTATATCAAATGCATGTTATAATTCTAGCCTGCTTTACAATGGTAAAATTAATTGGCCAGTTTTTCAGCTTTGAGAAGAACATCCAAATACCAAACAGAAATAAAGTATCCTATATAAAATATATTGAAGAATCTTTAAGTCTTTAGAAATTTGGTAACACAACTTAAAACTCTGATTAGTTTATTCACATAGAAATTAATTTAAGTACATTCAAAATAGGAACAAATATGTCATATATTTCCAAAATAAGAAGAATCACATAATGTTTGTAAATTTTTGGTCACTTAAGAATTAAACTCCAAGTGAAATTTATTAATGTATAAGTTTTGACTTTTATCAGAAACATGGGTTGAAAGTATGAGGCTTTGGTCAAAACCTACCTGGCTTTACAGAAAAGAACACTATGTAAAGAAAGCAATGGCTATAAGGAGGTATGGAAGAACAGGTGAACTGCGTGTTATCCTTGTTGGCATGTTGTGAGATTTTCCTGGCTGAATTATTCTTCTAATTAGATTTGCTTTGAATTTTCACTTAAGAAATAGAATGCATTTTGTGGAGAGAGCAAGTAAATAAAATGGCTGCCCACAATACCTTAAAGCATAGAGAACTTTTCAAAACCGGACAACTGTAAAAGTAATGTCTATACAAAGGCATATGTGCACATATCATGTACAAACACACCACCACCACCACCATCACCACCACCACCACTATCACTAACACACTGCTAACTTGAACAGATTGAGCTAGTTAATCTCTGTGATTCATGTCTTACTTCAGTGACATAATTTTCAAGGATAATTTCTTATAGTAAAGAATAAACTATTCAGTATGTAAAACTGAGTTACAAAACCTTGTGCCATATTTTTAGAAAATGAAATAATTTAGGCAGGATAATGTTAACAACATGACTTCAGTGTTAGAAATTATCAAGCTTCTCTATATCTCATTACTAAAAAGAATAATAAATAAATTTGATTTCATTATATGGGCATTATAGATAGGATGGAATTATTTTGACTAGGAATATTTGTGAACAGCAGAAAATACTTGTGATCTTATTCTATATGGTTTCGTTTTTCCATTGAAAGAATAACTATTGGTGCCCAATATTGCCTGCAAAACACTAAAGCTCACGAGTGAGTTTTATTCAGCATTTTCTCCAAAACTATTGACAGAGGTTCTTTTCTTTTTGTTTTTAAATATTTATCTTTATTTTATGTGTTGAGGCATTTTGCCTGTATGTTTGTCTGTACATCACATATATTCCTTTTCAACGGAAGAGGGAAATAGATTAGTTGTAATCGGAGTCAGGGTTAGCTTTGAGAATGATGGTGATCAAATCAAGGTCCTCTGAAAGAGCAAGTCAGTGAGCCAGTGCTTGCTATTGATGTGACATCTCTCCAGACTCAAGTGCAGAGTGTATTATATGTTCCAGGTTTATTGTTTTTAGAAAGTTTGAATGCATTACTAAATTATATCTATTTCTACATCAGTCTGTACCCAAAATATATCTATGTATCTATCTATGTATCTATGTATCTATCTATGTATCTATCTATGTATCTATCTATGTATCTATCTATCTATCTATCTATCTATCTATCTATCTATCTATCTATCTATCTATTTACCTATCTATCTATTATCTATTTATGTCTATTTATCGATCTATCATCTATCTGTCATCCATCTTTTATCATCCATCATCTCATTTTTTGAAGTAGAAATATAAACTGCATACATGTGAAAAATCATGGTTGTTATCAACCAACATTTGAAAAGACCCAGTATTTCAATAAGGCTTAATTACTAGCTGATGCAGCTTTTCTTTAACATTGCCTCAGAGCTTTCTACTTTAGGTACACAATATTTGTTGGCCAGGAACTTTAAAGAATCAGAAAGATTGAATACATACTGCCTCTAAGTTACCAAAGCTAATAGATTCAGAGTAATGATTTTTATTTGATTTCCATTATCCATTTCCATCTGAGTTTTGTACAAGATGAAAGTTAAAGATCTACTCTCACTCTTATCCAAATTTTGCAGAACCATTGCATGCTGCTGCTGTGCTTTCTCTAATGATTATTATTAAAATATCTTCTACTGTCTTCCTCAGTTTCTTTTGTCAATGTCTTACAGTGTTCTTCTAGAGGTCTTTCATTTACTTGGTTAGGTTAATTCTTAGGTATCTTGGGTATTTACTTTAGTATATGTCTATGTGAATATCACTGATTTTCTATTTTTTTCTTTAGGAAGTTATATTTTCTCATTGGAAAATAGGGAAACTACTGATTTTGTTTATCAAGTTTGTATCCTACTACTTTGCCAGAAGAATGTGTATCAGCTTTAAGAATTGTTTTTGCAGGAGTCTTTAGAGTATCTTATTCATAACTAATATCAAGTGTAAGTAGGGAACTTTGGCTTATTTTCTTAATTGTATCCCCATTTTCATTCATTCTATTGCTCCAGTTTAGATTATAATAATTTTACTGAATAGGAATGCAGAGGGTGAACATTCATGTTTTGTTCCTGACTTTAGTAAAAAATTGAGTTTTTATCCATTTAGTATGATGTTGGCTGTTGTTGACCATATTCAGATTTCATAATGACAATATCCCATAAGCACACAAGGCATTAGCCTTAACATCATTGTTATCGTTTTGAGTTCATGTAGTCATGTTCTCCTCCTAAGCAATACTGAATAAAGAAAAGGGCATTATAATATTCCTGACAAGTATAAACAGTCTTTTTTATATTATGGTAGAATGCCTAATTATTATTTTTTAAAGAAAAAAAAGGTATGTACTTTGACTAATATTTCAAGCACAAAACATACATTCAGTGGCTACTCAACACATGTCAACTGAGATAAAGAAAAATAAATATTTAAGATAATTTTTATTATTCATCAAAGACCTGCTTAGTAAACACATTGAGTTTTAGTATAAATTAATTTTAAAAGTAAGCAGATAAATTTCTCTCTCCAAAGCTTCAGAGAGTCTTAAGGTCCTAAATCTACTCAAATGCTTTTTGTAAAAATAACTTATTTTGAAATAAACAAAATCCCTCTTTGCATAAATAATAATTAGTACACTGTTTATTAAATTATAATAAATAGCTTTGGTTTTCATAATTGTGGGTATGCAATTCTGAAAACAAACTGCTTCTTCAGTATTATTATTCATTCTCCAGGAGGTTTAGCATCTATTTTAGAGTTAACAAAAGTCTCTTGCATATGCTAAGACCACAAAAATCAAGTGCTCACATTCAGGTGCTAAAGATTACAAAGTACATAAAATCTCTACTAGGGCTGGGTTCAGACAAAATTTGTCTTCAGGCACTGTAGTTCAATGTTATGTCTATAGTTCTTCTAAAAAGAAATGGTACTTTTTCTTTGGTGTGAAAAATAAAATAATTAAGTGTTGAGGATTGTTCATTTCTCTGACCAAACGTTCAGATATCAAAGAACTGACAAGAAAGGCTAGGAATCGGAAGGTGGGGAATCTGGACTTCGTGCACTGTCACGGGACTTCAGTTTGAATCTCAGTGACGTGACCAGCCACGCATGTGAACAAAAGAGGAATTCTCAGAAGACAGGAAGGGTTTCTGATGGAAATCACAGAGGGAAAAAAGATAATAGTTTGAGAAATAAAGCAAGAAGGTGGCTGTGAGAACCTTGTGGGTTTTGCTAAACGGGCTGATGCCCCCACGGTCTTTGCAGCGATTCTTTCCTTCTTAATCTCCGCCCTTCCTTTTCAGAGTGCATTAGTTCCTACCCTAGAATCTCTTATAAAAGAAAGTTTTATATATTTTGGATGTCTGTGGGAAACAAGAGTCCCCTGGGAGGCTTTACTTTTGAATACACGTTGGAGGCATTTTCTGGGAAGCTAAAATGTTTTAAGGGGAAGATGAACTTGGATGTTAATTATTTGGCCTGAAGTTTTGTAGGAACGTTGGATGCTTTCCTTGTATAAGATAGTATACTGCATTTCCACGAGAATAAATAGCCCAGCTCTCCTTCCAGCTACACGGCATGGCGTCTCAATGAAATGTCCTGAGCATGTATGGTGCCAGATTGTTATTTTGCCTCCAGTTACTGAAGGAATTAGGAAAATATCCTTACAAGAAAAAATGTTGAAAGCAACAAAAGATGCAAAACCATTGAATGGAAACAAAAACATAAAAACTTATTCAATTCAAATTCTTGTGTAAAAGTTTTATGAAGAACTGCAAAAAAGTTGAAATAACGTTGTTTACTTGGAAGATTTTTGTGTATGGGATAACAAATCTGATGTTTAAACTGCTAAAACTTGGAAAACATAATTAACTGTAGAATATAGTCAATTACTATTATATATATCTATGTCATTATATATATATATACATATAAGTAATTGACAATGTAAAACTTCTAAATAGATTATCAGTCAACCCATACATTCAGTATTGAAGGGCTGATTTCATTTATTTGTATAGTGAACTAAATGGAAGTATAAAGTGGAGTTTAGTAACTAAATGTAATATTCAGGCTAATGTTTTCACGTCTTTGAAGCTGAAGTTCTCACTTTGAAAAGAAACACATTGCTCAACAGCAAGATCCTCAAAACTTTATAGATCCCCCTTGAAAACATGAGCGACTGGAGACAGAACACATAAAATGCATTGAAATCAACAGGTAGTTTAAAATTATTAATAGTAATTCTATTAGAGGAATATAGACAAATTTCAATGTTTAATTCAAAGTGTACCATTTCTTATGTGTTAAATATTAAAGTGAAAGACACAAAGTGAAAAGGAAAGGAAAAGTTTTTATTGTGGAATGCATATATCTACCTAAAATAGTTGTCTGTGCTCATGTGTTTTGTTCATGAGGTACTCAGTATACACCGATTAATTGCAAACTGTGAACTTTTCTTTTCAGGTGGGATAAATGGACACTAACAACTACACATTTGGAAAAACAGAAGTCAGAGATTGAGAAGCCCCTGAAAACAAGTGCTGAAGGAGTAGCTGTTTCCAGCTCCATCTAAAATCATTTACTGTCCTAACTAAAGAAGACGAATCTTCCCACTCAGTCTATTTTAGCTTGTAAATTTTAACAAAGCTTTTCTCTTAAACAAACAAACAAACAACCTGCTGCCATCAGTATAAGGATGATGATTCTAATGCTTTGAAATCCAGGCAAAATTGTCATCTAATAAAAGCCATTTTCGTTGTCTTCCTTAATAAATTTGCTTTTTAACAGAAAAAAAAAAGTGTTTTAAGTAACTTTTGGATGTTATTTGTAAACAAAGCAGACCAAATTTTGTGTCCTGGGACAAAGGGAAATTTAGTGACTATCATCTACGAAAGAGATGCTTTTGTGAAGAAATGAACAAGTCACCCTTCTTGAGTTCATTGCATATTCGATGCTACCTTGAAAGGTTTTACATTTTGTTTTGATGTGTGAAAAATTCAAGAGTAAATACTATTGAGAATTAACTAAGCGTTCATTCTCATGTTTCTTCCTGAAGCTGTAATATGTGCTTAACCAATTTTTCCTCCTGAACATGATGTTTTCATCATTTTCAAGGCTCGTTGCCGAGGAAATCCTATAACATACTTTTATTGAACCTTTGATGATGATCATGATGATAAAGTACTAAATACTAATATGTATTTTGGACCATTTTTGTTAAAAGGATTATACACTGATTGAATAAAGAAACTCTCTCTTGAACAGAAATCTGGACATCTTACCAACCCTTTTATAATTTGCATAATTCAGGTGGCCACTTTTACACTTGGAATCAATTTCAAATGGTTTTCCTTAGTATACAGCATTCATTGGCTTTCTCTGGCATGTAAACATAATCACATTTAGGAATATAGTAGTTACATACAAACATGCATATATATATATATATATATATGTATTTGTATATGTGTTAAATATTGTTAAGTATCAATGTGGTCAGTGAAGGCTAAGAAGAGAAAGGAAAAGGAGAGGTTTTACTGTTTAATGCATACTCAATCTACCTAAAACACAGATTACCATGTTCATGTTTGTGTGTGATTTGCTTCATGAGACACTCAATATACATTGCTTAATTGCAAATTGATAACTTCTTTTAGATGTATTGTATACATTTGCATTTATGTATATGTGGGCATGTTTATCAATTTTTATAAAAATGGAATATTATTGAGGCAAGAGTTTCTTAATAAAATCTTTATATATTATGATTTGGTTTCTTGAGCTCTTTAATGCAGGAATTTTATTGACTTTTAATCATCTTGTATTTTCTGTCTATTAATAGGACTTGTGTTTAATCAATGATCACCCTTTTACAATGTGATCAGCACAGTCTCACAATTTTATTGATTTCCTGGTTAACAAGTATTATCAAAATTTAGAGGCATATTATTCTATTTATTTATTTTTTATTGAAAGTAGATTCTTCTCTTACATAATATATCCTGACCAAAGTTTTCCCTCTTGTCACTCCTACCAGATTTCTAAGCTCCACCTCCCCTTCCTGCCATATCTGCTTTCCCTCTGTTTCTCTTCTGAAAGGAACAAGCCCCCAAGAGACTACAGCCAATGTCACACAACAAGACACAATAAGACAAGGCAACACCCCTCATATTGAATCTCGATGAAGCCTGCTCTTGGGACTCTTTTCCTCTTTTTGGGTTGCCTTGCCCAACTTCAATAGTTATTCTGCTTATAATCAGATAGGCATTTATGGCATTAGACAAATGTCTAGGGTAAGACGAATACACAATAGTTAAGAGTGAGAATTCTCTGTTGCCATGATGAAGTATAGGTAAATGAGTTTCCATACCATGAGAGTAACGTCTTTGATAATAAGCACAATAAAGACATGAATGTTGATTAAGCTTTGTCTATCATTATTTTTCTTTTCTTAATTTTATTAGTGAAAAATGTACTATGTTAATACACATTTGTGTGTTTTAATTATCTATAAATGTAAGCTACTATTTTAGTCTACAGAAAGCAGCAAATGGCTGTTAGCTAATTCTTTCAGAGAAGGCAGATTAAATAAAAGCAAAACAAAAATATCAAATCAACAAAATTTAATGGTATTTTAAGTAATTAGATTTGATTGTTAGTGCTAAAGTATATTAACAGCAAGAGCTTCTTTCCAAGGGCAAATAAATGTTCTAAAATATTTTTAGCATATTCCCCACAAGGTTCAGAAGACAGCGTTTTTCTATCATCAATCATTTTCTTTGCTAATAATGAGCCATTTCTAACCATAAAATATAGATCAGATTTGCTGCCCTCTCATTCAAAGGCTTTGGGTCTCCCCCTTCACTGATTACAGTACTGCCATGCTTAAAGGAGAGGTATTCGAAGGAAAAAAAAATCCCAAGGATCCATTAATCATGAATCATTATGTTTTGTCAGTTGGCAAAGAGATACTTTGCTCATTTATCCTTTGAATGAAATTAGTTCTGGCTCAGACCTTGTAGAAGGAAATTCTAAATTGTCTTGGCATCTTCTTCTAGCAGTTTGTGTATTTGCCATAAAATGGCAGATGGGGCTTATTAATGGCAGATGAGTCTGGTTTGCAAGGGTTTTCTTCTCCCCTTTTTTTCTATTTGATCATTTCAGTATTGGAGGTCTGATAAGAATCATGAATTATTGCTATCTTTATCTGTAGATATATATTTTACTCTTATTTCTGATGGGAAAATAGAGAATTATGGAAGTGTTTCTTCTGCCAAACATTGTCAAGTTCTTTCTACTGTCTATTGTGAATAGCGTGCTTCCTCAAATTTGTGAATTTTAGACGAATCTAGTAATAATAGAACAAATTGGTTCAATAATATATGAAAATGTTACTAATAAACAGTTACTTGATAGAAAGATAATAAGAATAACTCACAGAGATGACTGTTTAACAGGCACCCGAGGAAACTTTGAAGAATCAGTCATCTTCATGAGTAATTTCTTCATTAGTTTTTCAGTTCTGATTCAGTCATTTTTACTATGGAAATGTAACATTTGAATCTAATTATGTACTGAAACAATGATATAAGTAATAGGTATTAGTGATCAACAAATGATTTATAATTTATTAAACTGTGTAACAGTGTGGTTGAAGTTTAAATAGACATATATTCTTTTGACCATAATGCATATCTGGCACTTTTATGTACTGTGAAATATGAGACCTGAGAAATAATATTTCAATTATTTGCCTAGATTTTTAGAACAGAGATTAATACTGGAGAGAACTAACATATTAAAATCTTTTTTTACAATCTTTAAAGATTAACAGATTTTAGAGATGTTTTTTAGATTAACAACACAAGATGTAAGATTTTACATTTTGTCAATAAAATGCTTACTTTGAATGTCTATGTGGTAGATGTGGAAGAATTGGTGAAATTTTTATTTCAGGAATTTATAAAAAGGTTTTAATATATGATGACAGAGGATTAAAATGTATTATGACTCATACATTGTATATTTGTAAAAATTAAAACCAAGGAAAAAAGGAAACAAAAATCACTTGTTATGTTTATGTTTGTTATTTCTTGTTTGTTAAAAGTCCAGGTCTGACCGGCTCCAAACTAACTCTGTAACATAGTTTGCCTCACATTGGTAATCTTCCTGCTTCTACTTTCCCAAGTGCTGGGAATATAAACATATATCACTCTGGTGAGATAGCAGTGAAGTAACTCCAAGTGAAATAGAAATTGTGGCAGTTGCATATCAATTAACTACCAGAACAAGTGTGTGTGTATAGGCTGCTAAGGTGTTTCAACTCGAAAACATTTAAGACTTGGGAATGCGTGCTTGAGTTGTATCCATAGAACACGTGGTGGGAGGAGAGATCGGGCTACTGAAACCTTTTCTCTGATGTCCACAGGCACATTCTTCTATAGGCATATGAGTATGCAGACACAGATATATCAAAGAGAAGCGCGCACATACACACACACACACACACACACACACACACGCACGCACGCACGCACGCACGCACGCACGCACGCACGCACGCATGCACGCACACACACTCTCGCACACTCACACACATACTCTCACACACTAACACACACACAAGCACACACATATACACGCACATACACAAGTGCACACGCACACACAGATAAATTTAAGTAAAAGCATGCTTGCAGAAAAAGATATAATAGCCACTAGTATCCTAATGCATTTTGGAAGAGTAATTTATGGTAAAATGCAGTGTTTTTAGTTTTTCAGCATAGCATTGAGGATCTTTTTTTTATCTATTAAAGACTTCATCATCTTCACATAACACATTTTACAAAAAGGAAATTGCTAACCTCAGGTTTGGTAGTTTTGAATGATAAAAGGTAATATAAATATGATTTAATGTCTTAAAATAAGCAAAAGACTATGGTATTAGTCAGGTTCTTTTAAATGCCAGTTCCTCCCCATCATGACAGTGAGAAAGCCAATTAACAGTTTAAGCCAACATCAAATGGGTTTAATCAGTCACACTTCTTTGCTGTACATACTAATGTCAAATTGAGAATTGAATTATCCATAGCAGCACAAATTTCTCGTTTTATGGAAGTAACATTAACTTTTTTCTAACACCAAGAGACTCTAGGAAATGCTTTACCATTGTGAGGGATGTGGCTCCTACACATGAGAAGATTTTGCTTAAATCCCTTATAATAACAGCACAAAAGCATACCACAATGTTTCTATTTCAGCTATTGTTACCAGGACATGCATTCCTTCTGAATCAATAACCATGTGGGGAAGAGTTCTGTGGTAGTCTTTGTTTTATCACTCCATAAGTAGAAAATGTCAGGATGTAGCCATTGGCAGACTTCACATTTCAATTGTGATGAAATGTGCATAGCCACTTAGATATGAAAGGGTAATAGAGTCTCCAGTAATATGATTACCTGCAATGAGTGAATTCTTCCTAAGGAGGAATATTGCAAGAGAAACACAAAGTTGTTTCAAGAACTGGAGTTGGAAGTAGATGATGTAACACTATTATGTGGCTATATGCTCCAGAGTGTGGATGGAAATCAGAAGGATCCTGTCTCTGGCTCTTCCTTGGTTCCTGCGTCCTGATGGCTCTAGGCGGGTCCCTCTTGGGCCAGGAATTGGAGCACAAGTAGTTGTCTTATCTGTGCTCACAGGTATGTTGGCACTCCTGGGGAGACCAGCTCTCTCCCAGTGGTGTTTGGGCATGGAGTGCTGTGGTACAGGATCAGCTCCCAGCACAGATGGAAACTGGAAGGATACTGTCCCAGGCTGCTCCTCAGATCCTGGGTTCTGGGTGGGTTCCTCTGAGCAGACGTGGTGGTCTTACCTATGCTAACAGGCATGTTGGCACTCTTGGGAGACAAGTTCTCTCTGTGTGGTATTTGGATCAGCTCTGGGCATAGACCATAAAAAAAGTCATTTTAAGGTTTAAGGGTATACCACTCCAGACTCTTTCCTGGAGACCGGTGATGCAGGGTATGTAGTAGTCACTGAACATAAACCCAGACCCTTCACAGTATCAGAGATCCTCCTAGCTGAATAAAGCCTCCTCCAGACTGCACCAGAAGTACCTCACAGTGAACACATTCTGTAGTCCAACTCCCCAACAGTGGTCAGTAGCAGCTGTGAATGGAAGTCTAAGGATCTAGCAGTTGTTCAGTTCCCCAAGGCAAGAAGGTGAAGAAGAACACCACATATCCCATATCTTTTTATTTAACTCAATAAAACAATTTGCTATATAATGTTCATGTGTGCACATACATATTAATATTATTTTTCTAATCATGTTTAAATATATAATATCTTCTTATTTTATATAAATTCATATGTAATTTTATATGTTATATATGATGTGATAGTATATATAATATTTACATATATAATTATGTATAATTAAATATAATATATATTACATTTCTAATATATATGTTAGAAAAGTAAATTAATGAAAAGAAAAGTACTTTGTTCTTGAACTGAATTCTGTGTGCCCTTGTCAGCATTATTAGTAACATACAAGGCATGCTGCCTTCAGATTTATTTCAGCTACCTTCAGCAAATATTGGTGTATGTAAAGAGTCTTTGGACTTTATTTCATTGATGAACAAAAGGTATTAAGACAGAATTTAAACATGCTTTAAAACTCTCATCACAAAATTCAAGTATTCAAGTCCTTATTGAGCAACCAAAACAATCATGACATTGATTGAGTCACTACATCTGTTGTGCATTCATCTCTTAACCTGAATTATTGATTATTGCTAACACCTTTCTAACTTTAAAATTCAGGTTATGTATATGTATATATACGTGTGTGTCTGTGTTTATGAAGATATATATATATATATATATATATATATATATCCACACACATACATGTAAACACTTAATGTTTCCTGCCTCAACATAATATATCATAATATATAGGTTTTAAGCAAAATTTACCTAGCTTCAAACTAAACTTATATTAACATTTAGAATCCTATTAGGAAGAAGTTAAGAAATGGGAGAAATCTTAAGTATAAAAAATAATAATTTTTTCTATGTAATTATCTAAATGATTTAACTTGCCATATTTTAATGGAGGTTTAATCCCCATATATTTATTGCCTATTATTCATTCACCAAAATGATATGTGATATTTCTGTCATTTCTCTTGCTATATGAGTAAGACTTAAATATCAAGTTTACATTCTTTTATGTTTTTCTACTAACTTCTCCTCTGTGTGACAGAGCTCCAGAAATGACCTCTAATAATTATGAAAATTAGTAATAAAATTTCTCAGATAAAAGAAAAGTATATTTATAACAGTAAGATCAAAACTGTACATATTTTACATCTAGAGTGAATATTCTTTATCAAAAGGAAAGACATGCAGCTTCTTAGAGAGAAAATTAACAGCTGCATTTCGTGGTGTCTTTCTTTTCTGAATATTAAATAATATTTGCATATATCTTTAGTAAAGATGTAAGATAATGTAAGGAAATATATGTAAATTAATATAGTACTTAATGTGTACTTTTATTTCCTGGGGCTCCATTTTTAAAATTGAACAATTTCCTTATGGCTAATTAGATGAAGCACACAGGCATCTTGTATTACTTTGTAGCTGCTGCCTTCCAATTTAATTATGTTAACATAGTGAAGTGTTTTATAGATTTACTGGGTATTATTATAAATGTCATTTGAGTCTGATGTTGGACATTAAAATGTCAGTTATTTGCTTTTAGGTTAATAAACGTTTTTACAAGAACAAGAGTCGGGATATGCAATGTTGTATATAAACCAGCCTTGATATGCGCATCATGTAATTTTTGAAATTACTGTATAATAAACAACCTATTTCATTTCATTTCTCCTTGGGAAGTGGTACTGCAAGATCTTTCTTGTAGAATGTTTCTAGTGAGCAAGAGAGCCTGGGCACCTAGCATTGTCTATAGTAGACAATTAAGAATTGTGGAGGACTAAGAGTGATTTCTTTCATTTCTACTTTGCCAGGGAGATAACATCATTTGTCTGATAGGACAGCTGTTAGGGAAGATAGCAGAGTGGCTGGGCTATCTTCTGAGACTGATAACACACAGAGTGGCATCAGATAGGCACTGAACATCATTACATAAAATTGGAGTCCACACCCCAGGGACCTCTCACTTGATCAGGCACACATTTATGCTTCCCTACGACGTTTATTTTCGAGATAGGACAGAATGCTCCAGTCGGCCAGGTAATTGCATATTGCCTGTGTGCTTGATAAGTGCATACGTCTTCTCACAGACTTTCATATGTAAACATGAGAATGGTAAAAATACCCTGAAACCAGGGGGTGGGCAGTTCTAAGCATCTGAGCAAAGTCGTGGTCTCTTTCATCTGCATTTATGCAAATCATCATGGTTAAGGATGTCACTCAAAGCTTGAGGGTAACAGTTTAGACCATGTCCTCTAGGACAAACTGGGAAGAAGGAAAAGGGCAGCTAATTTAGAAAAAAAGGAACACAATGAGTACCCTATTTTGTCTTTATTATGTGTGGTAGTTAATATTTTGGAGTTGTAGTAGTCTAGTCAGTTTTTGATATGTTATGTGGAACATGTTAAAATTATAACCTCTGTCTTCCTCAAATGGGCAGCTGGTAAGAAGACCCCATTCTTCCTTTCTCAGTGATGCCAGAATATTAGAAAACAAAAGTTTTCCTACATATGAGCGTTAAATTAAGGCTCCTCCCCAGGCATCACAGAACCCAAAACAAACCACTACTTCTTTATTCTCTGAAGGAAGTGTGTAGCAATATGGGAAGTCTGCTGAGGCTTCCTAGAAAGACTCATTATGTAGGTGACAAATGTTTTTAATATCTGTTGTATATAACATTATCATATTTGACATTGCCAAGGTTTCATTCTAATCTACATAGAAACAAACACTTAAAAATATGTAATAACGTGAAACAGGTAGGCGTTTTCTACAGCCACTTATAATAGGTGATGTCAAAGTTATAGACTCAGAACTATCCTGCCCAGTAAGGCTACCTTTGTTTCTTCTGTTTGCCATCATTCCTAGGCTGCCAACTACATCACTTGCATGGTTCTCTTTCTTTTTTCTTTTTTTTTTTTAAATAGTTTTATTAGGTATTTTCCTCATTTACATTTCCAATGCTATCACAAAAGTTCCCCCTAACCTTCCCCCCCCAACTCCCCTACCCACCCACTCCTACTTTTTGGCCCTGGCGTTCCCCTGTACTGGGGCATATAAAGTTTGCGTGTCCAATGGGCCTCTCTTTCCAGTGATGGCCGACTAGGTCATCTTTTGATGCATATGCAGCTAGAGTCAAGAGCTCCAGGGTACTGGGTAGTTCATAATGTTGTTCCACCTATGGGGTTGCGGATCCCTTCAGCTCCTTGGGCACTAATCAGCCTTTCTTGTGCACCCCTGTGAAAACTTCTCTCACTACCTAGCTCTTGTAATGGCACTTGCCATTTTAATAACACAGGAATAAAACAACGTACCACTACTAATAATACCCTTAAATTGATAGTCTCTCCTGTTAATCTCTTTTTTTCTTGGATATTTTATGTATTTACATTTCAAATGTTGTCCCATTTCCCATTTTCTCCTCTGGACCTCCCCCTACTTCTATGAGGATGCTCCCCCTTCTACCCTTCCACTCCCACCTTACCACCGTGGCATTCCCCTACACTGGGGCATTGAGCCTTCACAGGACCGAGTGCTTTTCCTCCTATTGATGCCAGACAATTCCATCCTCTGCTACATATGTGACTGGAGTCACGGGTCCCTCCATGTGTAATCTTTGATGGGTGGTTTAGTCCCTCAGAGCTCTGGGGGGCCTGATTGGTTGATATTTTTTTTCCCCTATAGGGTTCCAAACTCCTTCAGCTCCTTCAGTCCTTTCTCTAACTCCTCCACTGGGGAACCCGGTGCTCAGACCAATGGTTGGCTGCAAGCATCAGCCTCTCCTCTGTATTTGTCAGTCTCTGGCAGAGCCTCTCAAGGGATAGCTATATCAGGCTCCTGTCAGCAACCACTTGCTGGCAACATTGTCTGGGTTTGGTGTTTGTATATGGGATGGATCTTCAGGTGGGGTAGTCTTTGGATGGCCTTTCCTTCAGTCTCTGTTCCATACTTAGTCCCAGCATTTCCTTTAGACAGGAGCCTTTCCGGTTAAGAATTTGGAGGTGAGTGGGTGGCCAAATCTCCCACCCAGGGGTGGTGCCTAACCTCTGTATATGATCTCTACAGGATCTCCCTCCCCTTTGCTGGGCATTTCAGCTATTCTCACCCCTGTTGGGTCTTGGGAGCCTCTTGTTTTCCAGACCCCTGGGACTGGCTGGTGGCTACCTTCAGTTCCCCATCTCCTATTGCTGCATGTCTCTGTTCAATTTCCAGATCCTCCATATATCATGCCTCCTGCATTGCCTCTGTTCTGACTGTAGATGCACCGCAGCAGCTGCGTCACATTCCTGCCGCTATGTCTTCCCTGCTCCAACAGCCTGCACCCTCAAACTGAGCTAAAAAAGCCTCTCCACCCTTGCACTGGTAACAGGTGTCTCTCATATATAAGATACTTGCCTCTATAATCATACATGTGATATTCAGAAATTCTGGAGATTGGAACATGGACATCTCTTCAGAGAGACCAGTTCTCATCCATAAGATCTTACAGAATATCTTGAGGTCTTCCAAGTTACGAGGAGAAAAAAAAACCCAGAGCTCATATTTTATCAATTAGAAGAACTCAGTATAGGTGATCATAGAGATTCCATTTAGTACAGATAAAGTCAAAACTACAAGATTTACATTACCTTTTTACTGCCTTAGTGTACTCTTGGTCATTGCAATACAACACCACCAGCTCTGGATGCTAGCTCTGGACTACACACACTGAATTGTCTTAAACTGTTAGCTCACTCTATATTTTTGTTCAGCATTTCATATCTATATTCTATACAACTGTATGCTGTGTAAAATGTCAATTAGACAGTCAATTTTAATTATAATATAAATGAACTAAAGAAATATACTTTAAGATATCCATTTGGTCTAGTAGCAAAAAATTTTTTTCTTGCCTAGATTTAAATATTTGTTCAAAGAACAAATTGTATATGCCAATTTTCATTTGGTGTCTACACTTCCATTTTCAGGCGCTTGATCCAAATATTCTTTGACTTTTCCAAATATGGCTTTGACTTTCATTCAGGACTACTTAGTATCAATATATTGTATTATTGAATATCCCTCATGTTTTCTCTGAGCCTAAGTCCTGGGATCACCTTTATGTTATACTAGACTCTTTGGTAACCCCAGTGTAATTGCACATTGTCTGTCACAACCTCAATCTTTCTTGGTAAGACTTTGAAATCCAAAACAGATTCTGACTGGCATAGCATACAGAAAGAAATTCTGCAATATTTAGTGGTAGAATCATATAATTTTGGAATGATAAAACTCTAAATATAGCAGTCACCCCAGAATTAGGGTTACTTCTTTATATTCACAGTTCTCAACTAGCAACTAGTAAAAAAAAAATTGAAAACCTTGTATCTGGAACTAAATTTCTCATCTTTTGTGTCCTAAGCCATACAGGATGACAACTATTCACATAGACTTTTCACTTTTAAAAATAAAATGAGCCCTGTAGACATATAGTTAAATACAACTAATATTCACGTTGAAATATACTGAATTTGTGCAAACTTTACTACTTGCATGTTGGACTTGAGTATCTGGTTTTCTTATGTATAGAAGTTCTAGAATATAGGGTGAGCATAAATGTAAAAATATAGTGTTTAGGATTTGAATACTGGGCTTTAGATCAAAATCATTAACCTCTCTCTTAGTATGTTTTCTAAATCTTACCAAATAGGTATAAGTATGACTTCTAGATATTTATTTAGTATTTATATGTGTATTTGATATCACAGTTTCATAGAAACTATTTAAATGTACATCTGCTCTGTTGTCAATAAAAATATTCCTTCAATGGTTACATAGTATACAGAATGATTGTAGACATGATTTATATAAGACATACTGCCTAAATTTGCCAGTTGACATTAAGGGATAGGCTAATAAATGTGTTGAGAATGGCAATAATGATTTTCAATAGTTGTGAGAATATAAAGGATTGAACAAATGTAACAGTAGCGAGATTTCCCTTGAGTGTAATTAACACATAGATCTGCAGCCAAAGATTCTTACAGGCCAGGAACAGGCCATTAATGTCACTGCAAGCATCACAATGAATTCTAAAAGAAAAACAAGACAGGGAATTGTGACATTACCTATGCTTGGGTTGTTCAACGTTTATGCACTTACATTTATGGGACCATGGTATCCATATAAGGAACAAACCCACAATACTGAAAGCACGTGTGGTAAAGTGCTCTATAGGAGTAGTACATAATATACTTTCAATCACAATTTCCCCAGTTGTTATCTAATTGAATGTTCCACACAATGAGTACTAATTTAAGCTTATGAAATGTCAAAGTTTTTGGAAATCATGATAGAGACAAATCAGAGGGATATATATATATATATATATATATATATATATATATATATATACACACACACACACACACAATTAAGATTTCTAGATACCATAGAAGTTCATGAAAACATAGCCCATGCTTCTTTTTTTGTGTGTATAGCTCATTCTACCCAGGAAATATGTAACCTTTGAACATAATCATTAAC
Organism: Mus caroli; assembly: GCF_978045245.1. Classification (NCBI taxonomy): domain Eukaryota; kingdom Metazoa; phylum Chordata; class Mammalia; order Rodentia; family Muridae; genus Mus; species Mus caroli. The sequence continues at coordinate 61,151,119 of NW_028227272.1, read as the reverse complement.
ATAGAAGGCTTATTATAAGTTTTGTACATCAAATAACTTTTACTGGAAATGTATTAAATGCATTAGCCACTTAATATGAAAATCTATAACAAGATATTTGATATACTTTAACATCTCCTCCTTCTCAAATGTGTCTATTTCATTTCCCTGATGCTGACAGGGATTAATCATAGACTATTAAAAACTATTTATTATTTTTGAATTTTTAGTTAATATCAATTAAGAATTTTTAAATAAAGTATGAAATACAAAACAGTCCTAACACCTAGTTTATCAACACATATGCTGTACTGTTAGTGCTTAAATAGAAGACATTTAAAATAGTTTAATTGTCTGCTCATAGCTGTGTAGGTGCTGTCTGGATCCCCAACCACACTGAATTTTATTATGTATATGCCTATGTAGATAACTCACTGTGATACACAAGCTGGCAGCTATATTGCAAACACACCTGGCTGAGGTGTGCAACTTAGGAATCACTATTCCATTTTAGGGTCTTAGATAGGATGAATGGCTGGTCATATGCCAAGCCATTGCAGACATCAGAGCTCACAAAAGAAGGAAAGAAATAAGTGTGAGTAAATGAGTAAAACCTACCAGGCAAGGAACAAAAGTGAACTTTACAATTTTGAAATCATATTTGAACTTTGACATCCTTTTCTTTCACAGCTTTGCCTAGTTATTCACTACTTCCATGGACTAATAGTATAAAATTCCCTACAAAAACAACAATGTGCTAGACTTTAATAGACAAAAACATCAGCATCACATAAAACATTGGTTGATTCAGTATAAACGTCTAGTGTGTATTCCAAGCCAGGATCCTTTGGCAAGACTAAAAAGAACTTCCATGATTTTGTGAGGAGAAAAGCAAAGTTATTGACCTGAGTATCCTTTTTGCAATTGATTTTGTTCTACCACAAGAATTCATGTATCCCAAGCAGGCCTTGAGCTCCTGATCCTGTCTCTTCTCTCCTCCTCTCTGGCGCTCACATTCCACATTTGTGCCACCACATCTGATTATGAGCCAATCATGAATGTGGGCCATTATATCAGTGCAAGTCCTAGGCACTTTCAGTACCTGTCACCTGAAGAACTTTGATAATCTGATGAAGATAAATGTGCAGGAAACTTTTGTGTGTGATCAGGAGAACTGCCTGATGATGGATTCCCAGAGGTTGAATTTTGCATTGACAGATTAGGAACACATTGGGGACATCACTGTGTCTTTGACATATGTTTCCTAAATGAGACCACAAGTTCTATGCCTGGTGCATTTTCAGCTCTGTCTGTAACAGGCATAGGTCGACATTTCACTAGCCTTTGACAAACTTAGGAAATCATCTGAATGCAGTAATTTCGGGGAAGTATACCCATCAAATGGGCAGAGAAAGCTTAAAATAACATGATAAGAAAATGAATCTGCTAATGTCAAAATGTGAGCAGAAGAAAATAATTCACTGGTAAAGCGTGAGCAGAGTTTTTTGTACAGATCAGGAGAGTTTGAGTAGAGATCAATGAGTTTACAAAATTCAAACCAAACTATAGCACAGAAAAGGTAAATGAATATTAAATTTAAAAGGAATACAATAAAAGCCTACTTCTTTTCTGAGCTCTAAAAGTTGTACTCTGTTTCTGTGTTTAATTTTCCTTATCAATAACACATCTGTGCACTGTTTTAAAAATCTATTTGAAATCTACATGTCTTACAGGTCAGCATATCAGTTAGTTCTGTCACACTTACATGCACACAGAGGTATGTTTAGTGCAGTACCAAACTAACTAGACCATAATATTATGATTGCTATTGGTATTATATGATACTGTTTTCTGGAACAAATAATAGGGCTTCTAAAGAGAATAATAATTACTAACATTTGCCGAGTCCTTACGGTTTTGCCAAACCTCTTCTCAATGCTCTGTAACTATTAACTCTGAAATTCTGTTCAGTGCACCTGTGACCACAACTGGTTATTTAAGGAATCAGTAAATGCCTTTGGTCATAAAGATGCCTGTGTAAGCATTAATGGATGAAAACACATGTACCTTAATTTCTTGAAAATAGCTCTAACCTAGGGCCCCTGATGATATAGCAACAGCGGGTCTTAAGAGTACCATACTGTGCATAGTAGGATAGGGTTTTACAGAGAACAAACTATTTCTAATGAGCAAATGTAAAATATGACTCCTGGTCCTCTTTGTTTTTTTCTATTAGTATACTTGTGACTCTCCCTGTTACTCTCCCTTGCATGTGAATGCACACATGTATGCTTGTGAACACAGAAACATATGCCTTGCCTTAGAACAAACGTTTTCTTCATGTAGGAAATATTGCTTTATATCCCAATGCTATGTCTGAAGACTGGGAGTTTAGAGATTGCATAAGCCATGTGTCCAATTCAGTAGGTCTTTTTCAGTTCCAAGTGTAGTGAAATGAAGTAGTCATTTGTCTTTGTCATTCTTACAATCCAAAAGAAAATATTTTAAGAAAATTACATAAATAAAATTGCAAAGCGTTTTAAACTCTAGCTTCTTGTGTGTCAGTAGAATAATAAATATTATTTCCTAGATGACTCACTGAATCAATGTTTTCAGACCACAAAGAGACTGGTTTGTAAACTATCTCACTGTAATGGCAAATATAAATGGCTTTGCCAACAGCCACTGGTGACAAATTATACTAGCAATGAATAATTATTTTGTGTCTATGACCATATATATATATATATATATATATATATATATATATATATATATGCCATACCAAAACTCACAGCACAGATGCTCCAGAAACTTGTTGGTTTAGATTGTATTTGAGATAATGATTTTATTAATCATTTATAAATCATAATTATTAAATAATTGTCATTTTATTAGTGTCAGACATTGTACAATTTTCATTTAGTGACTGCATGAAGCTCTCTTAGATGTCTCGGTGAGAATATGTTTGTAAAGTGGAAGTTTAAATTCCTTACCTTTCAGGATGGCTCTATGAAAGGCAGTGGTAAATGCTACTAAGCAGGGCATGTCTCATATAAGCAAAGCACTGACTTCTTATGTCTTCTTCTGCATGGTGTACTACAATGTCCTCTAAACACTAAAATACAGTGACCTAATTGAGGCTATGGATTCCAGGTGAAAAGATCAATTGTTTTTATAGCAGGTTTCAAGAGACAGACAGTTTTACTCAATTTGTTTCTATATGTGGCTCTAAATATAATGGCAGTCACACCTAAAGGGAGTACAACTATCAAAAAATTTTTTAATTCCAATATCTAAGAGTGTCATGTAAGTCTTATTGAGAAAAGATTTAGTATAACTCAGACAAATTCTAAAAAAATTAAAATTTACAAAATGTCTCAATAATAAGTAATACTTATAAATTTCTTAGATAATATAGTACACTAAAAAATAAATAGCAAAAACTGTCGTGACTTAAACTTTATTCACATTGAACTAGTGAGAAGGCTGTGCAAATAAGAGCACTAGCTGCCAAGCCTAATGCATAAGTTTCATTTCAGGACCCCATAGTTATAAGAACTTTTCTACTGTAAGTCGTCTTTTGACCTCCACACATGTACCATTCTACACACACACACACACACACACACACACACGCACACACACACACACACACACATGAATGCATGTATTCAAACTTTCATTCAGAAAATAATGCATAAAAAATTTTTAAAGAATTGGAAAATAAATATGAATTCAAGACTTTTGGATAGCTGATTGATTTGAGTGCCCTTTTCATCATGTCATAGTTTTCTAGACGTATGATCCCTAAGCCATCTGGAGATGGAATGTGTGCATGCCATTAGTTTCAGTTGTAAAACTAAAATGTTTACAAACTTGCTTTACCTTGTGCTTTGAAATTAAACACTTCAAATTTTCTATGTTAATAATCCTTTCATAAACTAATGTTTTGCTAATAACTTAACATATGATCATGACAAAGTTTATCATATCATATAAGAGCTACATGTACACACACACACACACACACACATACACACATGCACACAGACACAATCATTTAACAACTAAATTAAAAAGTGTTATGGTGAAACTGCTTTAAACCAATATCTAATGAGTTAGGCACTCATTTTCTGTCTGAAATTTCTATCTTGTGCTCATTGCAATTGGCATTTTGTGAAAAGCAGGTCTCAAACCCTCAGGGCCTAATTCTTCCAGTGCTAAAGTCAACACTTGAATGGATAACATATTATAATTGTGCTCTATTTCTCTGAGAAAGTACAGGTAATGAAAGTGTGAGGAACTGTAGGCATAGCTGAAGCCAGGTTTTGGTTATGGAACCTTACAGGTACGTTACAGGCAGGTAAATACCTAGACAGTTGCCTAGAGTAAAACATAAAGAAATAGATACTAGAACAAACATTGACATTAGGAACTGTATATCCTGAAAACAGTTCCTCTATTTCTCTAGGATTTTTTTGTTTTGTTTTTCATTATCTCTAGTGGAAAAAAGTTTTGGATAATGTGGGAAGTGGTGTGTCTTGTTTTGTTTTAACACCTAAATGGAAATTGGACAAGAAAAGTACTCTAAAAGACAAACACTCTATAAGAATATTTCCTTTTTCATTTAATTTGTAGTGATAAGACAACATTATAAAAGAATAGTAGTTTTAAGCTAACTTTTCACTCTACAAGGTTTTTTTCATTCACTTCACCCATTTTTGATGAGAGTTCTCATCATCTAGAGTAGTTAGTTAGGCTACAATAGTCCCAAGAAGATTACTAAACAGAGCAGTGAATTACAATGAAGAGGTTCAAGCACACCATTTGGAAGAACATTTGCATAAAAGTTTTCCATGTACTTTTGTGCTTTTGGGTATATATTCACTTGTGTGCTTTGTATAACAAAGAGCATTTCAGCATTCCTTGTAGTCACAAAAAGAAAAATGAAGACAGTGTGATGTTGAGGGCCTCTTGTGACTTAGGATCCCAATACCTTGTGTATGTAGTATCTATGCACTGCAGATGTCCCTTAAGAAAACCTCCTTGATGGCAGACATTTTCAACTTAGAAAGGGAGGCAAAAGGCACCTAGGCTATCTTATTATCCAAAGGTAGGGGGTTGCCACAATAAGTTCTCTGTGGTTCCTTAGTAAGCTGAGAGAAGATCGATCGGAAGCACACAGTAAACTTCTCAACCATTTCTAGGAATAGAGTTCAGGAGATTTCTGTTGCTTTCAAAGTCTTGGGTTGGAAGACTTAAGTATTTGGATGAAATGTGTACTTTAAACTGGCTTCCAGATGAGAACATATTCAAATTATCAGATAGCAGTAGGGAGAGCAGGGAAGAGAGAATGGAAATAGGTGGTGGGTGGATGGGCAAGCTCTAGGACATGCCAGAGACCTAGGATAGGGGAGACCCTAGGGAGTCTATGGGGTGACTCTAGTTGAGACTCCTAGCAGTAGAAGATATGGATGATGAAAGGGCCACTTCTTGTAGCTAGGCAGGACTCCCAGCAGAGGGAAAAGGACAGCAACCCACCCACAAAACCTTCTACCCAATATATGTCCTGCCTACAAAATGTTCGGGGTAAAAGAGCAGCGAAAGAGGTAATGGTCAACCGATGGCTGCCCCACTTTGAGACCCATCTCATGCACAAGCACCAATCCCTGACACTATTAATGATACTCTGTTATGTTTGCAGATAGGAAACTAATATAACTATCCTCTGAGAGTTTCTACCCAGCAATCAATGGAAAGAGATGTCTGTTGCCATCCTGCCTGTTGATCCAGTTCACCTAAATGGACTGCGTTGTCTGGCTTCAGTGAGAGAGGATATCCCTAGTCCTGCAGCTGTCTGATGTGCCAGGGTAGGGGATGTGGAGTGGTGTTAACTTCAACGTCATCAGGCTTCATGGCAAGCCTAGACCAATTCACTTGCTGTGCTCATTGACAGGTCCAGTAATTTTATGATAGCCACTCCAAATTGACATCAGAACCTTAAACATTTCTCAAACTAAGGAACAAAAAGATATTGTCATCACGCATTTCTCATGCCACATTTAGATATTTAGTTTCACTACAACAAAACACATTGAGAGCAAACATTGAGTTAGAATTAATATTTTCGTGAAGCCCTGCCATTTAGGCCATGAGTCCTAAGAGGTAATATCAGGTAATTACTCACTGTGCTTTAATTCATTGAGGCATATTTATATTCACTGAACTGTCTTATAAATTTTGTACTTGTTATAAAAGTGTTAACACAACCTGGTGGTGGTGGCATATAACTGTAATTTCAGCACTCTAGAGGAAGAGGAAGGTGACTCTCGGAGTTTGAGGACAGACTTGTCTAAAAAGTGAATTACAGGAAGGCCATGGCTACACATAGAAACCATGTCTCAAAAAAATTAAAGCACAACACCAAAAAACAAACAAACAAACAAAAAACCCAACCAACTAACCAATCACCCACCATCACAATATAAAAGAATAAACAAAGGTTCAACACAAGACTCTATAATTTGCACTTTCTGAGTGAAAATAAGAAATTGTATTATGAACACCTGTTGTGTCCGGCCAGCAGATCACAGCCTGGGTTCTAGTCTGGAAAGGCATTTTGGAAACCTGGAAGAGAAGAGGGGCTAGGCAGCGAGAGAAAGAAATATAACTAAGACAACATTCTGATCAAAGCTCAATTTTACTATTTCCAGACACTCAGTTATAAAGGAAGGGGGAGGGAACCCGATTTCCCGCCAAACAATCTCGGGGTCCAGTAGCAGGACGAACACGTGTGTGCCTCCAAGCAGCAAAGGGACAGGGTCCAGCAGTAGGCGTGGCAGGACGAATGAGCAGGAAGCTCCACCCTTGAGCAAGCAGGTTCAAGCAGGTGGGAGAAGGGAAACCACAAACACCAGGACTGTTTGTGGTTTTAATTAATGGTAATAAAGCAATCTTAACCTCCATCTAGTATATAAAGAAATTTAAGAAGGAAGAGTGGTTCTTAAATCTTTCTAAAAGTTTACTTATGTATTTATTCTCTAATTTAAGTTATATTTACTTTGTCTAAAACCATTTCTGGAACAAAGTAGACTCTTACTAAATAGTAGTTACCGGTTAATAATATAAATATTAGTGCCTTGTTAAAATGCTAAATTTGTAGCTATTCATCTTACTTCAGTTGTTGGTTTTGTTTTGTTTTGTTTTGTTTTTGAGGCAGGGTTTCTCTGTGTAGCCCTGGCTGTCCTGGAACTCACTCTGTAGACCAGGCTGGCCTGGAACTCAGAAATTCACCTGTCTCTGCCTCCGGAGTGATGGGATTAAAGGTGTGCGCCACCATGTCCGGCGTTGGTTTTAATATGATAAAGCTTGGTTGGAAAAATATTAAGTTCACATGTTAAAAATAGTATTACCAATTTTTCAGATATTTCTCAATAACATTGGTAAATAAGGATACAATATGAAGTAAGTGTATAGTTGTAATGTTTCCGTGGATAATCCCTTGAGAGCTCCAAACATATGAATCTTAAGTTTGAAGTGTACGTTCACAATGGTGACAATGACATCATGAATTTCTATATAAAATTACATATCCCTTGAATAAATCCCTCTTACAAAGTCTAATGATTACCCTGGCCAAGGGCAGCAATGGTGAAATCAACTGATTAGAACTCGGATTATCTTCTCTCCTCTTAGCACTTAAGAATGGCTCACCTAGATATTTCTCTCTGCAAACCCTGGACGCAAAAATAAAAACATGGGCCAAAAAACAGATTGAGGAACTATCAGTCTCTGCCCTATCTGGAAATACAGACATAACGGAGGTGTCAAGAGCAGAATTGTCAGTGATAGTTGAGTAGCTGACAGCTCAAACACAGCTTGCCCGTCAGTCTGATGCTGCCAGGCAGGCGCTGGCAGGATTCCACTGTATAAATACATCTGCTACCTAGGGGTTAGGAGGGTTGCTTTCGTCTTCATGTGAGCAGAGGCGCTCATTATTATTAAATGGTATCTTTGCCACTTAACCTGAAACCTTCGTGCCAAGAGTCCATCTCACTCACCCAATTTCGCTGGATGAATTTGCCATATTATCTCATTTAAAATATACTATATCTGAACAATTTTCAAAATTTAGGTAAGGGGAGTTACAGTTCAGAAGTATTTTTGAGATCTGTCATGTTTACCCATTTACATGGCTAGACAGTGCCCAATCAAGTTTTGAATTCTAATTTATTTTTTTAAGCTTACCCCAATGATCTAAACTGGTGATTTCTGCAGTTCGTGAAACTATGTCAGTGTTGTTGATACTTCCCATCCTGCAGGGACTTATAAATCTATTTGGCATCCTCAAGCTGTTAGAGGAGAAGAAAAGTGCCCGTCACTAATCTTGTCATGATCAACATTGTTCTTAGCATCCTGGTTAACATCTTGGCTTTGATTTCAATGAGTAATACAAACTTGTGTCTGTTTATTCTTCCTTTACCACCAATTGACCCTCTTTTGTACGAACATTCCTCTAAATAGTGTGAGACAGCAACTACACAAATTTGAAAGCATTTTTTTTTTTGGTGCAAAACTTTTTTCCCTATGTTATGCAATAAAGAAATTATAGACAGTTTATTAAAATTCCTTGGTAGTTAGACATTCTTTCAGGTGGCGCTCCCTTTTGAGTTAATCTGTTTTAGTCACAGGTTGGAATAGAAGGGAGTGGTGTGAAGAGTAACAAGACCAACAGTTCTCTGCTCAAATCACCACATTATATCCACCATTGCTCCCTCGATGGCTCGTGATGGGTCATTTCTTTTAGGAGAGAACACTTTGGTGCCGACAACATATTAACTAAACTTCTGCAGCTGTTCTGGGCGAGAGGGTATACATTTTCCAATTGTGAGTGCTGAGCTTCAGTGTTCTGAATTGCTTTCATCCTTTTTACTCACAGAATGGAGAGGCACAGAGTTTGAATTTCATTCCCTTAATATTTTTAGTAATAAATATGGCCATACTTCAAGTAGATGGAGAGAAAAATTTGATCTCATGATTATAGAAATCAAAAGCTCTTTGTTAACTCACGAGCAAGATTCATAAATGATCATTTTTTTCTAGGTGGAGTTTCTATTTTCAAATTAGTAGGAATATAATTTTAAGTTAATGTGTTAAAATTATTATTTTAGTTTCATTTGAATCCTGTAGCTCCCTTCACATAATACATAAAATTTTGCCACTTGGAAATTTATTGTTGTGAATGTTTTCATTTTATAGTTTTACATGGGAAAAAAAGGAAAAATGAAGAAGGAATGGAGAGAGGCAAAAAAATAAAGGCAGAAAAGGAGAAGAGAAAAAAACTGAACAGAAAAAAAAAAAAAAGCCCTGTAATGTTAGGATTCTCAAATGAGCAGCTTAAAAGAACAGACATCAGATAACTTTGAAAATAAAGTTCTCTTTGACCTCAGATTTCAGACAGGTATATATTGACAGGACTCTATATCTTTCAATTTACTCCTATCAGTAATAATAAAAACAACAATATAATAACAATATTAGCAATGCCACCATTAACTATGTGAAGTACCTAAAAGTGGTCTGTCTAGTTTAGCTCTTAATTCAGTCTCTACCTCATGAGAATTAATATACTTGCTGATAACATATTTTCTTTCTATGAAATCTGATAAATAGTTTCAATGACATTAAGTCAAAAAACAAACTTCCTCAATATATTTCCAATATATTATGACATATTTTTATCAGTTTATTTCCTCGGTGGCCATTTTAGTTTCACAATATGCCATGTGCCAATGAAAGGTTCCAAAGAGATCTAAACCACTGCACCTTGTCTTCTTAGATACTTTTGATCAGTTATTATACTAGGTTCAGATCAGAAGATCAATAGCAGATCATGCCAAGAACACCGAGACTTAATTACTATGTAGATACATGGTAGTCATGAAATTTTGCTGCTAATCATCCCTCAGGTAGTACTCAGGAGAAAAGAGTCATTTGGGGGACACTATGGCTCTAAGATGGAATCTAAAGGGTAAAATGTCTGCACTTTGAAGCAACACAGTGAGAAATTTGGTTCAAGTTTTTCTGATCTGTTTGGTTGACCTTTTCTATCTGCAGTCCTCCCCCACCCCCCACCGATTCCTTATATTGACCCAAAATGGAAGTAGATTTTTCTCTTCATTTGGAGGAAAAGCTATCTAAACATAACAACTTTTGAAAGAAAACAATGGCTCATCTCATATCATGAAAAAGTCTGTAAGTCAAAAATGGCTGAAGACTGTCTCCAAAATAGTTACCCTGTTGGTTACCAAAGTTGCATAATTTTGGTGCCCTATTCTACATGTGCAGCTTTAAGTATAAATATCTACTTATCATCTGTCTGTCTGTCTGTCTGTCTGTCTGTCTATCCATCCGTCTGTCTATCTATCTATCTATCTATCTATCTATCTATCTATCTATCTATCTATCTATCTCTCCATCTATCTATCTTGAAGCCACAGCAGACTTTCTGAGACTACACAGTGTCTGGCACATTCAGTCTGTGCCTGGAGTTGCTTTCCTATTGACCTTGCCTTTGTGCTCTAATTTAGAATCAGTTAATCTGCTCCTCCTGGGAGATATGAAATTTCCATATTCTCATTGATTTATATGGATTTCCTGTAAACGGAAGACAGCAGGATGAAATCAATCACAGCGATGCCTACAGCAGTGGCTGGGGATAGGACTTACGAAACACCTGATGTGTTCCATTCTTATTAGGGATAAAATGTGAGCATGCTGTTTTCATCATGCTCGATCCACTGTGGAGATTATCCTGAAACCCTCATGCCAATAAAAGAATAGAGCCATTTCTTATACTCAGCTAGTGATTTGTGATGGTAATAAAAGTATAAAAGTTTCTCACATTTTCAAGAATTCTTGATTTTTTTATAAGGTATCTGTTGGGTTTGGTTGCAACTGGCACTCTGGCATGTCAGAACTTGCTGCCCTAGGTCATTTCCGATACCATGCCCACATTCAGGGGGAAACATTTCCCATACAATCATTTTGGATTCTGAGTTCTCTCCATCCCTTCAAGAGGAAGTCTTTGAGAATGCTCAATCTACTTTGATTATTGAAAGCATATTTTATTTTTGTTTGTACGAAGGGACTATTTCATGTATATTGTTCTGAAGAGTCATATAAATGCTCATCACTTCAATGAGAAGTGTTTTAGAAAGAAAACACAGCATAGTGACAGCAATGCCCACTATTAAGAGGCTATGGGATAGTTGTTACCTTACAAAAGGAGAAATGAGAGAAAGGGCCCTAGAGAGTCACAGCATGGGCTTTCAGTTGTTGCTTCTTATTTCAATCTTCTTTCTTCAGTGTCCAAATTCCCATTTGTCATGGAAATTAAAAATTAAGCCTCTCCAATGCACACGTTTTAATTTAATAGGAGAGAATGTGACTTATTATTTGGCACAGATTTATTGTTGTAGAGAGCTCCCACTGATGTCATGGTAAATTCTGTCATGAAATGAGGGCAAACAAATGATTCATTTTCCATGAATATTAACAGTAAATGTTACACTACCCCAAACCCTGGGATAAGGTTCTTTATCGAAATGATCCATTGTATTCACCTATATTTCTTTCAGTAAGGACACAAGGCAGAGAAAAAATTTTTAAAATATAGATTAATATAGTATGAAACACAATAATGCAGAAATGGCACTTGTTAGAAACTAGCCAAATCTGAGGGAAAGAGATGTGTGAACTCCAGTGTCACAAGCATGACAGCATAGGTAGGATAACTTTCTTAGAACTTCCGGTACATTTTCATGGCTGCCTTCCCTTGTTGCATTTGTTGTTGAGATATTAAGAACTAACTCTTGTCTTCATACATAATTGGATTGATTGTATAAAGAAAGCTCTTTTGAATACTTCAATCTTTCTATCATTCAACAAGTACTTCTTAGTGTGTGCGGGGATATGCACTGGTACTTGAATTATAGAAACAAGATTGCCATTGCTACTTCCATGCCACTGAGCTTCAGTTTAGTGGTAGTCACTGACAATATGTCAACAAAGCTAGGATGAGAGTAGATTTTAAGTATGAAGAATATTATAGTTATTTCTATAACTATAGAATGTATTCTATTCTATTAGAATGTAGCTGCTTCCCAAAGTCTTATGGATTATAAAAGAGTTTTGAGGATTTTCCTCAAAAATTAAAGTGAATGTACTTTATTATAGTGCAACTACTTATAGACACACTTTAGTTTAGTTTTTCCCAGTGTATCTTCAGATAAATGTTTCAAGAGAAGAGCAGATCAATTGCTTGTCCAGTGTCTAGCAGTCAGTCCTGAAAACATATATGCGATCAACATTATTGAAGACTGAATGATTATATTTGGAAATATATGTACATTTATGTAATATATGTTTTTAGAAATACAGATAGAGAATATATGTATATATATATATATATGTCTATAAATACACATATATGAATGCAATAACAATTATCTTTAAAATCCCCATGGATTTGAAGGAAAACAGGGAGGGCTGTAGAAGAAGACTTCGGGGGGGAAGGGAAGGAAAAACTGTAATTATGTTATAATTTCTAAATAGGGAGTATAGAGAGGAGAGAGAGAGAGAGAGAGAGAGAGAGAGAAGGAAGAGGAAGAGGAAGAGGAAGAGGAAGAGAAGGAAGGAAGGAAAGGAAAGGAAAAAGGCAACCCTGTGTTGCAAAACCAAGCTCTGTGACCTGTGAAATTATTACAAATTTGGTTTTGTTATTTAGGACTGCTACATCAAACTGCCATAAAAAAAGCAGATTTTTTTTTAAAAATCTATCTCTTCAAAGTTCTGGAGGCCAAACTTCAGAAGTCTGGATGGAGTCATATTTGGCAGGGGGCAGGGTTGGCTGGTTGGCTTCATCGTTTGCTCTGAGGGAAATTTAGTTCCATGCCCTTTATAGAACTCTGGCAGCAATAGACAACCACGAGAATTCCTCAGCTTGTTGAGTATCATGTTCATCTCTGCCTCTGTGCTCAAAACAGGTCCCTTCCAAGTTCTCCTGTAAGAACATCAAGCACTGTACTTAGGGTCCGCACTAATTCAAACATGGTCTTGAGATTTTTACTTTCTAATACATGTGTGAAGAGTTTTCTTATTCTAAACAAGATCATATCTTGAGGTCTCATCTACACACATGTTTGAGGGAGGAGAATATTCAACTCACCACATCTGTAAAGCACACCTTATATATTTTTTTGAAAATATATTTTATTGGTTATTTTCTTTACATTTCAAATGTTATCCCCCTTTCAGGTTTTCTCTTCGCAAAATCCCTATCCCATCCCCCGTCCCCTGCTTCTATGAGAGTGCTCACCCACCTACTCACTCCCACCTCAATGCTTTAGCATTCCCCTGAGCTGGGACATCATGCTTTCACAGAACCAAGGGCCTCTCTTCCCATTGATGCCTGATAAGGCAATCGTCTGCTACATATACAGCTAGAGCCATGAGTCTCTCCATGTGTAGATTTTGGTTGCTGGTTTAGTCGCTGGGAGCTCTGGGGGGTTCTGGTTGGTTTATACTGTTGTTCTTCCTATGGGGTTGCAAACCCCTTCTGCTTCTTCAATCTTTCCCCTAAATCCTCCATTGAGGTCTGGTGCTCAGGCTGATGGTTGGCTGGAACATCTGCATTTGTTGGTCAGGCTATGGCAGAGCCAGTCAGAGGACAGCTATACCAGGCTCCTGTCAGCAAGCATTTCTTGGAATCAGCAATAGTGACTGGGCTTGGTGTCTACAGTGAGGTTAATAATGTTAAATGATGAGGGTTTTTGTCTAACAACATTTTCAGCTATAAACCCACATTCATTCACCCTTGTTTGCAACTATTCTATTTGCCATTCATTCCTCGTAGATAATATGGCAGAACTGTATGGAGATAGAGAGGAAGCCACTGGCGTAGACTTGGAAATAAACAAATCTTTACCTGCAAAGGACATATCAAGCATGCACAAACTCAGCAAGGACAGAGTTGAACTTCAACCAGTCAAATGGTTTTAATTGACATTGACAACAGACTTCATGTCATAACAGTGTGCGTTGTCTATATCCCAGACGCCATAACATATCTTCTTAGATACCAAGTGAGCAGAAATAACACGAACTATATTCTCAGACCACAGTGGTATTAAACCAGAAATCAGTAATAGAAATGAACCTGCAAATTCACCAATTTTCATAGCCTAACAAATATTTATTTTAAAAATTAATAGTGTAAATATTTTAAATTAAATTATAATACTTAAAGATGTGCACATGGTGGCATTTATAGGGGAATTTATAATATTGAAGGCATATACTAGGTTAAAAAGACAAATATAAAGTGAGTATTCCATTTTCTTTATGTAATACTGAAAGAAAAATTAGGTCAAAAGTCAAGTGAACAAAAATCATGAAAGTTAAATGAGAAGTCGACAAAAATCTGAAAGCATAAAATGAATAGAATGTGAAAATTATATGTCTGTTGGTGAAAATTATAAGAAATGTATCTAATTTTGTTCATTTTAATGTTTCCAAAATAGACTGAAACAGTCTGTCATAATAGCCCATGTAAGAACTTCTCATATAAGTTCATGACACAATTATCACAGGGTTCTCTCTAATCTGATTGTGGGGTCACAGATATTATCCTTGTTTTTCTTTGCCATCAAACAAAGTTTCTACTTGAGATCAAACAAAGCTTTTGCTCAGTCCTTAAGCAAGTTGAGTTGTTTGGAGGAAGGTAAACAGACTAAAGTAAACCTTTTCTTTTTAAACCTCTAGCATTTAGAGTTGTAAGGATTCAGAGTTGAATTGTGATGTCCCGATCGATGTGTCAACTCACCCTCTTTACTAAATAGTGTCTTAGTCAACGTATAGAAATTTTTCTTAGTCTGAGAGCTAAAGAATCTTGGGATCTTGGTGACTTATGGGATCAAGTCTTCACCCTAGTACTTAGAATAGACTTTAGGCTGCAAATGTCCAACTGATACAAGTAACACAGATTGTTTCATTAGCTTTGTGGTTGGTGAATTACCCTGAATGTTTCCTTTTCTCTTTCTAATGCAATAATACCTAACACACACACACACACACACACACACACACACACACACAGAGAGAGAGAGAGAGCTATTGCATTTACACCCAACCTTTCCTTCATTTTCTCAGATATCTGATGTTTCACACCACATCAGCTAAGTGTCATCACTTCTATCATCATACCATGCTCGGTGAAAGCTTTAAAAATTGGCAGACAGTCTGAGGTCAGGACCAATACATAACTCTACCATGTGCTAGGGATGGAGTCTCTACAAGCCATAGAGTAAGTGACACAGCTGCAAAGTCTCTCCATGGCTTTCTTAGGTGGCTTCAAGTGTCTTTTATTCCTGCCGGGATCCACAGGAAGCCAACTATGGACAATGAAACTCTCTGAAGGTCATTTATGAAGGAATGCTCTTGCAGTTAACTGGAGGTATACACCATTAATCAAAAAGACCTGAGCCCTAACAGAGATGCAATGGAGATCTCAGTTCTCTATACAGGGGCGTCTAGACTGCATTTATTCTTTGGAGATCAGGCCTTGATTAGCATCCTCTGCTAGATGGCTGGTTCATACATTGCATGTATATTTCCTTGCTATATAATAGATTTACCTACAATATAGCCCTTCTCAAGTCTTAGAGTAATTTGAATGTGTCTTCTTTTTTTTCTCAATTGTCCAAATTAAATAGGAAATCCTTTGCAATATAATCCTCTGCAGAATTGTTTGCTGAATGAGACTCGAGTTCCAAATGTAGAGCTGCAAATGCAGACTAGCATGTGTATGCTAGTCAGCCCTAGCCACTTGAGGTTCAAACTACTTCCTTGTTGGAAAAGGTCAGAGGAAGGAACTTAAAAGTGGCAATATCTCCTATATATCATATTCTAGCTAAAACATGCACACACACACACACACACACACACACACACACACACACACACACTATCTAACTCAGCACTCATTAGTACTTGTTAGAAAAGGTAGTGGCCATTTAACATGGATCTGCAGTAGTCTACTACTCCTAGAGACTAGAGGGAGTTGTTTTGGCTGTGAAGGATCTTGTGTATTCACCTCTTCACTTGGAAAACAGGAAGAAGCAGTATTTAACACCTTACAATGTTAGACTTATCCCTTCAGGAAGAAGTGTGAGATGGATATGTAACAGTGTACACTTTGTGTACCCTCAACTTCTAAGCAATTGATTGTTATTTTCTCCTTAATGCATGGGGACAAAATGAAAAATAGGCAATGTCATTGAAATTTTGGCAAGAAGACCATGTAAGGTTTATAAATATTGCATTTGTGCTTTCTGAAGTAGCCATTGAACAAAGTTAATGGTTTTTGGCAGCCCTGGGTGGCCCAGGGCTGAGGGACTGAGTGACATAAAGGTCAACTGCTTAATTCATAAGCTGTCCCTCCAGAATAAAGACACCGGTGCTGACCTGCTGGCAGAGGAAACTGCCATTGTCACTGTTGCTACAATAGTGATGATGATTTAAAAAGAACCCATCCACCTTCTTTGATCTCTGTCTCTTGTGATCAATGGCACTTAAGCCAGGTCAGGATTCAGAGTGCACACTTCAAAGGCAGGATAACAATTAAAGCTAAGCTGCTAAGAAGCCTTATTAACTTTTGCATTCTGTTCTAACAAACGGAACTTGCCAGACACAGATAATTACTAACCCACTCTCTATACAAGTTCATTTTCTATTAGTTTTAAATGGCTCAAATAAGAATTCAATGAGTCTACAAATAGAAAATTATTTTTAAATTCTAACTCAGAAGTACGGTTTTTTTCTTCTTCCCAGTGTGTGCATGAGAGAGAGAGAGAGAGAGAGAGAGAGAGAGAGAGAGAGAGAGAGAGAGAGAGAGGGAGAGAGAGAGAGAGAGAGCAGAGTATGTTTATGTGCATGTATGTGTCCAGGTGCCCTCACCCATAAAGCATGTGGAAGCCAAGAATTGACATCCAGATACTATCTTCAATTTCTTCTACACCTTAACTTTTAGATGGTATCTTTTACTCTATCCGGAACTGTCTCTGCTTTTTCCAATATATGAATTGGCCAGTGAGCCTTTGGGTTTTGCTTTTCTCTAGCCCGCAGTCCTGGGGTCAGATGACCCAAGCTCTCATTTTTAATTTGTTTTTTGGGGAATCCAAGCTCAGGTCCTCCTTCTTACACAATAAGCACTTCCCTGCCTGAGCCATTCCCCATATTTTCTTATGTGCATATGTATGTGAGAATATGTGGAGATCAGAAAATAAATTATTTCTGAGGATTGAACTCAGTTCATCAGGCTTGAACCACCACAGTTTGTGTTCGTGGCTACTTTAGGTCAGGGATGGAAAGATGAATCAGCAATGAAAGCGTTTGCCAGACAGTTTGGAGGCCCAGAATTCAGATCTCTAGGGTCTAGAGAAAAGCCAGCTTGTGGTCTTAGGGCCCACTTGTAATTCCTAATCTCAAAGAGAGGTGCTGTGGGATCAGAGCATTTTGGCTTGCCAGACTAGTCATACATGGGAGCTCTGA
This sequence comes from Mus caroli, assembly GCF_978045245.1. NCBI lineage: Eukaryota > Metazoa > Chordata > Mammalia > Rodentia > Muridae > Mus > Mus caroli. The sequence goes on along the minus strand of NW_028227272.1, from coordinate 61,133,527 downwards.
ATTCAACTGAGAGATCCTGCCTCAATGACTAGGAATGAGATTAGTAAATGAAGACTTGCAATGTCCACATAGGCGCACATTTCTGGGTATACATGTTTACCCACATATACATGAACATGTGCACACATGCACACACTACACATATTATACTTGAAGAGAAAAGGTAGGTAAGTTTAAACTGCATACGGATAATTCAATATTTTATGTGCTTTCTATGGTTTAAATTTTCTCACTATCCAATATATGGTATATTAGGAGTGTGTTTGCTTGTTGATGTTGTTGTGATAAAGTACTCCATAAAAAATTTATAACAATAAATTAGTTATAGAAGAGAAGGCTATCTTTTGCTGACAGTTCCATACAAGATATAGTCTATTATGGCAGGAAAGGCAAGCCATTCAGGAAGCTCGGGGATCACTCTCTGTTCACCTACAGGAGGAATGGAAATCAGGGCCAGGCTATAAAACATCACATCCTGTCCCAGTTAAGTACTTCCTCAAAAGAGGCTCTGCTTCCCCAAGAGTCCCTAACCTTTCCAGATTACATTATCAACTGGTACAAAGTGTTGAGACCTCTGAGTCAATGGAAGACATTTCTCATTCACATTACCAAACTGGAGTTGGCACATTTATTTATCAGTTAACTAGAGCACTCCTTGTGGCTTTGCATGAAGGGACAATGAAGGACCTGGAAATGTCCAGAGAGAAATAATGAGAACAAGCATTATATTTTAGGTAGTTTTTTTTTCATTGTGATGAAACACTATGACAAAAAAGCTCCTTGGAGAGAAAGGATTTATTTGATTTATAAATCATGAATTATAGTCCACTCAAGAAAGGCAATACCGAAACTCCATCCAGGAAGAAACCTGGAAACAAGTTAATGCAGAGCTGTTGAGAAGTGCTAGCTACTGGCATGCTCTCCACAGATTATTCAGCTGGCTTTCTTTTAGATCTTAGGACCTCCTTCCCACTCAGGGAAGCCATAACCCACAACAGTTGAGCCCTCTCTAATCACTCACTAATTAAGAAAATTCCCTACAGGTTGGCCTATCATCCAATGTTATGGCCCATTTTTTTTTCAGTTGATATTTCCTCTTCCCTGATGACTCTAGCTTGTATTGAGTAGACACAGCACGAGCTATGAGAAGCCATTGTGAAAACAGAACAGAAGTGCTTGAGTGTGTGGTATGAAATTTAATACGTAGAAGGTGATAACTTAGTATATGAAGATGAAAAGGGATGTTAATCGGTTGACATAATTTCTTAAAGCATATACAATGTAAATATCCAAGCTTTGTGAAATGTTATGAAAATACAACAATATATAGCAATGAACGACATTTGACCCTGGACAGTATCCTCATCTTACCATGGCTCTTTGACCTGACATAGAAGACAGGTTTTGCTATCATATTCATTCTGCCACGTTTTCCAACTCCAAATTACACAAGTCAGGGGAAAGCATACTTTTCTGAAACTGATAAAAACTGGAAGGTAAATCCCAGAACTTCTCGGAAATATTGCTATCCCAAGCAGAAGGCTACATACTGAAAAGATGAGATGTTTTTGTTTTTGTTTTTCAAAAGCCACACTGGAAGACATCAGAACACATGCAGTGAATCAAGGCAGGGTTCAATGCAAGTCTTCTGCAAGAACCTGCTAATGGAGCACACAGTTTCAGTCATGACAGTCAAATTGAATTTGTACCAGTTATAGGGCAGGAAATATTACTTAATTCAACCATATTGGGCCACTGTCAAGAAAACCACAACCATATGCAGTTCTACAATGGAAATCAATAAGACCATAGCTGGTACCCTATGTGAGGACTCATCCCAGCTTTTCCACAGCGGCTCAGAGAATTATAACCATGCTGCCAGTTTAGTCCTGAGCAGGAATAATTATTTTTAACACATAAATCCATACTTGCAGTAGCATGTAAATACTCATTTTGCACTCTGGGTACAAATATGCTAATAAAGCAGAAATATATAATTTATATAAAACTGCTCTTTGACATTAATGAAAATTATCCAAGTGGTTGAAAGGAAAGGTATTTTCTAGAGAAATAGTTTTATCTTTGAATAATTAATATTTACTTATTCTGAGAAACATCTATTACTAAAATTCACAGTAAAATTTAAATTTTAAGACCAAATAGAGATTAATAAAAAGATAAGCATTTATCATGATAATCAAAATTAACATTTTTGACTTACTATCGATGTAGACACAAGAAAAAACATAGTAAAGGAATGGATGTGTGTACTCAACCCACTAGCAGGTAGATTGATTTCGTTTCTCAAACTTGTTCTCAAGCACAAACACAATCATACTCAGGATTGTTTATAATTCACTAAAAGTGAAATGGACACAGCACGAGAAGACAGAGCAACAGGTACCTACTTGATTTCTCTCTTAATACAAACATAGAAGAACTCGCAAGGCTCTCTGTTCAGAGAGCAGAACAGAAAGCAGAGAGAAGGCCATAGCCTTGAACTCTTCACTATTTAGAGCGGTGCAAAATCAAGGAACTAAATTGGGCTCTTTCCAAACATCATCAACTGAAAACAAATTACTAAAATAAAACCTATACTGACCCGGAAAAAAAGGCAGAGAGAAATACTTTTTATTAGTTCTGGCAACTTTTAGAAATGTTTGTATATTTCCATATTCATAAAATGAATTCAAATAGATTTTTTTATTATTTCTAGCTATTCTGTTCTTAGTCACCAGATGCAGACAGCACTCTGCAGAGATAAAGGGTGTAGTGAGGGAGCCATTTTGGAAAGCCTTGCTTCTATTTTCACTGCAGCTGTTTGGATTATGCCTAAAGTTTCCTTTGAAGTGGATGCTGTTCCAATCAGCAACTAAGAGAAAAAGAAAAACGTCCCAAGTTTATGTTTTGAAACCTGACATTCTATTAAAAAGACAGCAGGTTACATATTTTCAAACAATACATTCACTAGGATGCTTAAAATTTGATGCTTTTTTCCAACCTGTATATAATATCTGTCACTAAACATTAAGAAATGTGTGTCGTATTGCTTTTCTTGCACGTGTTTTCATATTCTTATAATTATATTTCAATGCTTGTAAGTGAGCAATGAATGCACGTGTGCCTAGAGAGATACAGGTTGCAGATTTATGGTTATGAAAACAAGCGATCCTGCCTATATATTTTGTTATATATAATTTAAATACAAACTGACTCCTCAACTCATAGGATGTATTTATAACTAATTTACAACATATTTATGCTAATGAAGTGAGTTATTATATACTATTTTTATAACGTTGACTTCTATACTTAACATAAATTTCAATACAGGTTCATGGAGAAACTTAACTGTTCTTTAAGAAATGATTCCCATGAAATGATTTAAAAATTATTATCATAGATTCTTTTTACAAAATGTAAAAGGATAGACTATTGTTTAACCAGTATTGTCTTTGCTTTTATAAACTTCTAAGTTGTGAGGAGAAAATGGTAAAATGGGGGATTTCTCAGTTTCAGAGAGAGTCAGCTCATTTCACTTCAGCTGCATGCAATACAAAGCATGCTTTGACCTAAAAGACAACCAAATTAGGTGAAACCAAATGAGGTGAAATGATGTTAGAGAATCAAACAAAGGAGAAAAAAAGAGGTACTGAGAAACTCTTCCAATGAAACAGTGGGTTTTAGGCATCATCAACCTATTTGTATACAAAACTACACTGAAATCTATGTTCTACCTCTCTGAACATGAGAATAGAAGATATCATGTGACCATAGTCCTGATATGTTGATAAGTACAGTAAGTGAAGAGACCTGAACACTGCACATTACTCCCTTCTGAACCCTGGGTAGGCACAGGGCACACCCAAACACCACTTTCTAAGCACAAGCCAAATTCAAGGAGTTCCTTTATTAAGCAAGGCAAAGAGACAGTGTGGCTGAATCTGAACCTGGCAGAAATAGCAACAAATAGCTTTGCGAGTGTTAATTTTAAGAGGTGAAAGCAGGAGGTCTGTGTTAGAATGAACTAGAGCAGGTAGATAAGTTTTGATTGTGTATTTTAATTATATTAGTCAAAATAATTAATATTATTACTAGATCTTGATGTTTTGTGATCAGTCTCAGTGGCCAAATAAGGAGATTGACCATGGTGTCTAGCTCTAGGAATGCAATCTAACAGTTTAGTAAGGGAAGAAAAGGAGAGAGGCAAAAACCTGTCAGCATCATGTTTACCATGCCCAGGCTGTATTTGCCACGGTCTACCCTGCTTGAGCCTTTCAATAAAATATGGACATATTTGATATTTAACAAAAGTTTACATGTTAACTATCACTAAAAGAATGAAAATGTAGTTGCTGACAAAATCACTTCCAAAAGCTAAGACTCCTCAGAGAACTATTAAAAGGTTGCCGCCTTGTTAAAAGACCATGACACTTTGTTCCATTTCATTAACTAAAGTGAAGTCTGTAACATGCTCGATTATGACAGTGAGATAAATAGATGGTCCATTGAACAGGTATGGTGTCAAGTATTCATAAATCTAATGGGCATATAGACCAACCCTGCCCGCCAAAAATCAATTCTGGCACTGGTAGTATCTGTGCTATAATTTATTGCCATGGAAAACTGATTTTGTGAAACAGCAATCCTGCATCCAAGGAGCAATGTACAAAAACACACCTAAAACAAGGGTGTCAATTACAACAATCATCTGTAAAAAGGAGGAACACAAATTACACGGAGGATTTTTCAAGCGCAGAGCATGCATGGCATTACATGGTAGAAATAGCATTGTATTCACATTCATTTCGATTCATTTTATGCTATTCAGGAAAATAGATACACCTTAGCAGGTGCTGTATAAAAAGAAAAAAAATGAGGCTTTCTATTAGATGCACCTGTGGCTTTGGAGCTATGATAACAATAGACAAACAAAATGCAATCAGTATAGATTGTAGGCTGTGGGATGCCACAGATCTCCTCTGGAATGCTTTACTAAGCATTGTGCTGTTTTAATCTTTTCAAATTAGGTTGGAGCCAGTTCTAGCTTTTCTTATGCCATTTAGCATGGTGAATATTAATTCAGTGGAGGAGTATTTTTAGGGGTGTACCTGGGTAAGGGATTCTGTAGCCCTCTCTATAAAAATAGACATTAAAAAGAAAGTTACAGTTTTTGAGCTATCATTAGCAAATGCTTCAGAGATATTAAATACTTGGGAGTATAAGAATCAAAGCCAATTCAAAATCAAAGGAAGTACCCTGGAGGATGAAATGAGATCATAAACAATATGTCCATTCCTTTAAAATAAAAATTTAAAAAACGACTTTAGAATTGAGTGTAAAGAAACATGATGCAGCTGTTATTTGTAATTGTAAGGTTATAGATTCTAGATATTCATTCTAAATGAACCTCATTAAAATCGTATAAAATTCACAGTTATTAAATACTTTGCTATTATTTCTCAAAAGAGAAGGTAAACTCACATTTTTTTCCTATTTTTATGATTGATGATTTTTCTCTTAAGAGAACTGTCCCTCCAGTCCTTCCACCAGCTTTTCTGCCTGGGTCCTCGATTTCAGTCTGATGGTTGGCTGTGAGCATCAGCATCTGCTTTGGTCAGGTGCTGGCAGACCCTCCCAGGGAATAGCCACACCAGGTTCCTGTCAGCAAGTGCCTCTTGACAACAGCAACAGTGTCAGGGTTTGGTGTCTGCAGACAGGATGGATCCCTGGGTGGAGCAATCCCTGGATGGCCCTTCCTTTCTTCAGCTCCATTATTTGGTCCCTGTCTTTCCTTTGGACAGGAACATTTATGGGTTAAAAACTTTGAGATGGATGGGTGGCCCCATCCCTCAGCTGGAAGCCGTGCCTATCTACTGGAGGTGGTCTCTACAGGTTTGCTCTCCCCTTAGCTGCACATTTTGCCTAATATCATTCCAGTTGGGTTCTGGGAGCCTCTCACTTCCCAGGCATCTGGGACCCTCCAGTGACTACCCCCAGTTCCTCATTCCCCACTGCTACATATTTTTATTCCATTTCCTGACCCTCTGTTCCTATCTCCTGTCCCCTCCAGTATCTGACACCTGCCCTCCTTTTTCCCTACCCCTCTTCTCTCCCTTCCAGGTCCCCCTCCCTCCACCTCCTAAAATCATCCTGGTACCCACCCTCATAGAGGCAAAGGGGAAGAGGGAGATGGTGAAAGGGATGGGGGTTGTTGAGGGGTAACTGGAAAGGGGATATCATTTGAGATGTAAAAGAATGAAATGATTAATACAAAATAATAATAATAATAATAATAAACAACTGCTTATATCCAACAAAGGGCTAATGTCTAAACTATATAAAGAAATCAAGAAAATAGATGTCAATAAGCCAAATAAGGCAAAAGAAAAAAAATGTAGGGTACAGACCTAAATAGAGAATCCTCAATAGAAGAGTCATAAGGGCCTAGAAACACTTAAAGAAATGTTCAACATCCTTAGTAATCACATAAATGCAAATCAAAATGACTCTGAGATTTCATCTTACACAGGACAGAATGGCTAAAGTCACAAACTCAAGTAACAGTACAAGCTGATGAGGATATTGAGCAAGGGAAACAAGCCTAAATTGCTGCTGGAAGTGCAAACTTACACACTCACTTTGGAAATCAATTTGATTGTTTCTCAGGAAATTGGCAGTAGTTCTACCTCAAACCCCAGGTATACCACTCCTGGGAATCTACCAAAAAGATGTTTTACCACACCACAAGGATATTTGCTTAACTATGTTCACAGCAGCTTTATTTGTAATAACCAGTAACAGAAAACAATCCTGATGTCTCCTCAAAAGGATGGATAAAGAAAATGTACATTCACACAATAGAATATTACTCAGCAATTAAAAACAATGGCATCATGATGTTTGCAGGCAAATACATGGAACTAGAAAATATCCTTTTGAGAGAGGAAACCTAGATCCAGAAAGACATGTATGGTTTGTACTCACTAATAAGTAGATATTATCCATAAAGCACAGAATAACCTTGCTATAATCCACAGACCGAAAGAAGTTAAGTAACAAGTAGGGCCAAAGGGGGATGTTTGAACCTCACTAAGAAGGGGAAATTAAAATAGACATTAGAGATGGATGGATGGAGGGAAATAGATGGAAGAGGTGGTGGGGAGAAGAGCAGGAGAGACCAAATGTGGTCTAGACAGAGGGAGACAGTGCTAGGAGAGAAATCTAGAATCTTGGGCTGGGTGGGGGGATCTCTCGGACAAGCTAAAAATGTCAAACAATGAAAACTCCGGGACATCTGAGGAGAAACCTAGCTAAGACTCCATAACCAGGCAAGACTTCCAATGGAAGGATAGGGACACCAACATAGCCACAAAACCTTAGACCCACAATGTGTTCTCTCTACAAGATGTGCAGAGGTAAAGATGGAACAGAAATTGAGTAAATGGCCAAATAATGACTGACACATCTTGAGACCCATGCCATGAGAAAGAGAGAAAGCCCACCCCTATTAATGATATTATGCTATATTTACAAATGGGAACCTAGCATAACTGCCATCTGAGGACTTCAGCCAGCAACTGAGGGAAACTGATGCAAAAACCCACAGCCAAACATTTAAGTGGAGCTTGGGAGATCCTGTGGAAGAGAGGGAGGAAGGATTGAAGGAGCCAGAAATGTCAAGGACACCACAAGAAAACCTACTGCATCAACCAACCCACAGGAGCCCACAGAGACTGACCTGCCAAACAGAGAGTATGCATGGGGAAACACCAAGTCCTTCAGCACATATATAACAGTTGTGTAGATGGGTTTTCATGTGGTACTCCTAAACTAAGAGCTGGGTCTGTATGTGACTCTGTTGCCTACCTTTGGATCCCTTTACCCTAACTGAGCTATCTTGTCTAGCCACAATAGTAGAAGACACTCCTGGTCATACTGCAATTTGATATGCTATGGTTGACATCTATGAGAGGCCTCCCCTCTTCTGAGGATATAGGGAACATGGGAAGATGGTGAGGGGTGAGGTAAGAGGGAGGTGCTGAGAGGAAAGGAAGAATGGGAAGATTTATTCAGGAGGTAAAGTAAATTTTAAAAAGTTATAACTTGGAAAACTAAAACTGATAGAAAAGTTCTCCAAGATCAAGGGAACTTCTTAAAAGGGAAGTAAGGGTTCTTTTCATTTATCTAATCAGTAATTACCAGGCAAAGGAAAAAGCTTATATGTACAAGCATGAAGACTGGACCTTGGATTAACAGAACCCATGTAAAAGCTTGGTGTGTATGGCAGCCTAGGAGTATCCCAGAACTCCAGAAGTGGATACAGGATCTGGCTAGCTAGACTAGTCAATTCAGTAAGTTACATGTTCAGAGAGAGGCCCTGTCTTAGTAAATAAATGTGGGAGGGGGGGTGAAAATATAGGAAGATATCTGATTTCCAACTTTGGGTTTCATATGCATATGCAACATGGACACCCCACAAATATACACTTAGATTTGCTAACAAACACATGTTCAGGAAATGTTCATACAGCATGCAAGTAGATATACATACAAAGGGAGATCACAGGGATCTGTTTGATTTTTCATTTTTATAGAGTTAAAGTCAGGTACTCTGACAAAAAAAGAGGATTCAACCAAACAACTTTGGGGAAAAGGGGAGGCAGAGGGAGTAAAGGGAAAAGAAAGAGGCAGGGAGGAAGGAGTAAAGGAAGATGAAAGGAAGAAGTGAAGGGAATAGAGAAAGTAGAAATGGAAGAATGATCCTAAACCATATTGCAAAATTTCAGAATCTACTTAGTTATAATAAAATATCCAGACTCTTTCCTCCTTTGGGACCTTGTATAGAGTTGTGGGCCACTGTACCTATTAGGATGGAGCTGAATAGGGACTTTGTCTCACAATAATGAAAAGATCTAGAACATTTGAAAAGTCAATTTCAAAAGATAATAGCTTATGCTCTAAGATCAAGAATTGACAAATGGGACCTCATAAAATTACAAAGCTTCTGTAAGGCAAAGGACACTGTCAATAGCACAAAACAGCAATGAAAAGATTGGGAAAAGATTTTTACCAACCCTACATTTGATAGAGGGCTAATATCCAATATATACAAAGAACTCAAGAAGTTAGACTTCAGAGAACCAAATAACCCTATTAAAAATAGAGTACAGAGCTAAACAAAAAACCCTCAATCAAGGAACATCGAATGGCTCAGAAGCACCTAACATCTTTAGTCATCAGGGAAATGCAAATTAAAACAACCCTGAGATTCCACCTCACACCAGTCAGAATGGCTAAGATCAAACACTCAGGTGACAGCAGATGGTGGTGAGGATATCAAGAAAGAGGAACACTCCTCCACTGCTGGTGGGATTGCAAGCTGGAACAACCAATCTGGATGTCAGTTTGGTGGTTCCTCAGATAATTGGACATAGTACTACCTAAGGACCCAGCTATACAATTCCTGAGCATATACTCAGAAGATGCTCTAACATGTAATAAGGACACACACTCCACTATGTTCATAGCAGCATTATTTATAATAGCCAGAAGCTGGAGAGAACCCAGATTTCCCTTAACAGAGGAATGGATAAAAAAGATGTGGTACATTTATACAATAGAATAATACTCCGCTATTAAAAACAATAAATTCATGAAATTCCTAGGCAAATACGTGGAACTGGAAAATAGCATCCTGAGTGAAGTAACCCAATCACAAAAGAACACAAATGCTATTCATTCACTGATAAGTGGATATTAGCTCAGAAGCTTGGATATCCAAGATACAATTCACTGACCAACTGAAGCTCAAGAAGATGGAAGACCAAAGTATGGATACTTTGGTCCTTCTTTAAAGGGGGAACAAAATACCCATGGGAGGAGATAGAGAGACAAAGTGTGGAGCAGATATTGAAGGAAAGACCATCTAGAAACCTCCTGGGATTCATCCCATATACAGTCACCAAACCCAGACACTATTGTGGATGCCAACAAGTGCTTGTTGACAGGAGCCTGATATAGCTGTCTCCTGAGAGGCTCTGCAAGTGCCTGACTAATTCAGAATTGGATGCTCTCAGCCAACCATTGAACTGAGCACAAGATCACCAATGGGGGAGCTAGGGAAAGGACTGAAGGAGCTGAAGGAGCTTGCAGCCCCATAGGAGGAACAACAATATGAACCAATCAATACCCCCAGATTTGCCATGGACTAAACCACCAACCAAAGAATACACATGGAGGGATTCATGGCTCCAGCTGCACATGTAGCAGAGGATGACCTTATTCGTCATCCATGGGGGGAGAGATCCTTGGTCTTGAGAAGGTTGGATGTCCCAGTTTAGGTGAAAGCCAGGACAGGGAAGCAGGAATGGGTGGCTGGGTTGGTGAACAGAGGGAGGGGGGATGGGATAGGGTTTTTTGAGGGGAAACAAAGAATAACATTTGAAATGTAAATAAAGAAAGCATCCAATAAAGAAACAAAACGTAAGAGGAAATAAAATATATAATGTATAGTTTCTGCCTCCCACCTTTTGGGGATATTAAATATAAAATAACAAGACCAAGAACTATGGGAATGGCAGTACTACACCCTGCCAAGGTCTGTTCACCCAAGTAAATGGCACGTAGAGACTCTACTCATCATTTTCCTGAAAACCAGATTAAAACAAATAAACAAAAATTTCCTCAGGTAGAATGGAAAGAGAAGAGAGAATTCAACCAGGCTTCAGGGGATGATTTTGTAGAGAGAAAACGAATCAAACAGCATAACAGAGAAGAGAGAACAGTGAGGATGTCATCCATGAATAGTGCAACATCAGTAGAACGAAGCAGAGAAGCCGCCAGAAAACAGTCTCTACAGTGCTGGAAGGAGACACAGGAGAAACACAGCATACAAAAAGAATCAAGTGGACCTGGGTAAGAGTAGATGACCAAAGGCTAGAAGACAAGAGAGCCCAGGATTCAGCAGGCATTAGGAGCATTATCTGTAGAGAGGAAGTAGAAAGAACGGTGCCAGGCCATGACCAGGAATGGAGTAGAAGTGGAGTGTGGGTCCTGGCCAGCGATGTCTGTAAGAAGACATTGGGCCTGAGATTAGGGCTTGGATTGAAGAAAGAAAAAAACAAAGCAGAAAGAAGGCAAGAAAAGTAAACGCTAGCTTTCCAGCATAAAAACATATGGAAAATTGGAACCTCCCCAACACAGAAAGCAGAACAAATAGAGTAAGGGAAAAAAATAACAGAAAAATACCTTTCTGAAATGAAAAAAAAAATAGCTGAATTGACACATTGACAAGGTTCACTTTGTTCCCAGAAATGCTAATAGAGAACATTCAAAACCAAAAACATATCCTGCCACAATTATTTAGTTATAAAATGGATCAAGTAAAGGACAAAACCATGTATGTGATATATATATATATCCATGTATGATACACATCCATGTATGATATATATATACAGACTCAAATCATCTAAAAAGAAAATGAATGAATGAATGAATGAATGAATGAGAGACTCTTGGATTACCTTAGGCAATCCATTTGGATTGGAGTCAAATTTGCATTATTTCCAAGGAAAAAAACATGGAATTGAAATACTTCATGTGTGAAGAGAAATTAAAAGTAATTTTTCTATTGTTTTTGAATTAGGAGAATAATTACCTGTGAGCAAGTTTTTACAGAATTTATACAACCAAGAAACTGAACTAAACAAGGCAATGAAATATTGATAGAATAATTTGGAGATTAAAAAATTGTATAAAAGTGTAAATTCAGAAGTTATAAGGTAATATTTTTAAAGTTGTATATATACATAATATGCACATATATACAAATATATATGTATATAGCTTTAAAGGATTAAAAACAAAATGAATAAAATTGGTAGAGCAAACAAATATAACTCATAGAACGTTAGTCAGAAGATGTGTGGTGCCTGCATATGAATGTGTAGCTCTGCACATGTGTCCATGCATGAGGAGATCAGAGTAGGAGACCATGTCTTCTGATCCTCTCTGATTTGTTGCCTAGAGACAGCATCTCTCAGTAGAGGGGAGCACCCCACCCTGTTGAGACTGCTGGGCCAGTGAATACGAAGCCATGCTTGGCTTTTTTATGTCGATGGTGGAATTTTGAATGTGGTCCTCATGGTTCTATGCCAAGTGATCTTACCCTGTTGGCTATCTGTCCATGATAACATAGTCTCATGTTGCAGTCAAGTAGTAGATGGTTTTAATAAATGATTGGAAGAATACTTTTATTGAGACATGATGTCTGAAAATAACCATTTATTAACATGTTTCAAAATATATGGTACCAAATATTTCAGGGATCTTTTTCATATATATGAGAAAATAATTTGGGCTAGTAAAATGTCTGAATGGGGAGCAGTGCTTACTATGAAAGCCTAGCATTCTCAATTTAACCATAGAACCCACAAAAAAATAAGAGAGCCAACTTCACAAAATTGTGCTCTGACCTCTACAAGGCATTCCCATATATATGAAATCTAATAATACTTTTAAAATATGAGACAATTGTATCATATTATTGTTCCTTAGATGAAATAAACACTGATAGGTAAGGATCTGAATAAGGTAATTAATAAAACTGAGTCGAAACAAATATAGAATATATATAGTTGAATGAAACGAAGAATGTCTCTTTTCCAGAAGCAATGGAATATTATTTGAATTGTTTTAGCATAAAATTGGAAAGGGAGGGAAAAAAATCTACTCAGAATGAGTAAATAGAGAATAGATGCTACCCAGTATTTATAACCTAAATGATGAGAAAATGCCCATGTTAGTGCACTTCTTATTCATAATTATTTCACTGAATTATGATGTTAATGTCTTAAAAAAATGGAACTGCTTACCTGGCCCTGTAGACCTAGTGTCTATAACTGTTTAAAGTGAAGCATTTAAACAGGATTTTTCCACCCAAAGAAACTGAAAATATTTGTGTCCCTGTTTCAGATTCTGGGAAGCAGCATGGAATGTCAGAGACGGATGGGCTAGTTGTTTCCATAGAATTCCATTTTATGATAGCATTTCAGGAATGTTAACTGTGGTGGCAGTTTCTCCAGATCAAAAACCTGTAACTCATTGAGGACGTAAGTGCTGAGCAATGAGTTCTGGCTCCGCCGTTTTGATGCCATCTTTCCACTCACAGATCAATCCCTCATACTAGTGTCACGTTAAAAAAAAATCATGTGAGCGCACTGTACAATTTGTCGTGATTGCCTAAGAGGCTCAGATTGAACCAGCATTAATTAGCTATGCCACCCTATTATTCATTCCGAGTGAATTTGCTCTTGCTTGCTTTTGCGCTAAGGGATGAATTCGCCAGCAGAGCAGTGGGCAGAAACAGTGTGCAATCAACTGGCTGATGTTTGGATGAGTACAACTGCATGGAAAACTCAGTGTCGTAGAATTTAAAAGCCTTCCAATTTTTACTCCCATACATTTCAGCACAAATGAATCACACACTAAGAGACAGTCCTGCGTTAAAGCTGTAAGTGCATCTCAGTTCTTTTTTCCTCCCAAAGAGCCATGCATTGTTCATTTTACACATTTCTTCCTTTACCTACCATGCCCCTGTGTCTTTCATAGGACTGACTTACGGAGTTTAAATGCCTGAGTTTGTCATCTTTCTATACATAATTTGTACACATATATATACTTGTAATACAGACCAGAATTTATAGTTTATCTTGATTTGCGGGTTCCAGTGGTGGAGCATATTTACTTCATGATTATGCCTTTTATTTGAATATGTAAATCTAATTATATATGAGAACCAGGAATGACCACAGCTGGGATGTGGATACTAAGCCATGTATTATTGTCAGTCTTTAAGACATTCTGGTGCATCTGCTTCTTATCAGAAACAGAAACTTTATTTGACTTTTAAAACTTGTCTATGTACCTACAAGAATATATTTAATTGTATAGTGAAGAGCAAAAGTGGATTTATAGAACATATATATTGTATGAATAATGTATCCTTTAACAGCTCTGTTATGATTTCTCATTGAATGTCTGTGAAACCTTGTAGTAAGGTAAAAAGGACCTCACCCTATGGTAGTTGTCCAACCCAAACAAATACAGCTACAACAGAAGTCTTAACACAAGGTGCAGGGAACTTTGCACATAACAAAATGTAAGAGTGTAAGAGCCACAGGACCAGGAAATCTGTTACAATATTGTGGTGTCTCGAGTGACAGGGATATTTCACCCATGACCCTTCAACAATAATGTCTTCCTAAACAAGACCTAAGGAAGCACAACAACAAAACACTTGGTAATGTGAAAGGATGTAATTCATGGCCTCTCCCATAGACAAAGAACAATGAGTGACCATGGGATGCTGAGGGTGGATGAGAAAGTGTTCCCTAGGGATGAGTCCCCTAAATGGTTATCTATTACCAACTTGTCAGTACTGAAATCAAAACCATACACCTAACATTTTACAGATTGAGCAGGTTTTATTTATATGTAGGAGTGTGTGTGTGTGTATGTTTTTATGTGTGTCTGTGTGTGTGTTGTAGTACATATGTAGCAATAATTATTAAAGAAAATTAATAATCATAATTACATAAAATATAATTTTACTTAAAATTATTAATTTAAAAAATTAAAGAATTTGACTAGGAGCAAGGAGATATATTGGAGGGATTGGAGCCAGGAGAATTAAGGGGAAACGATTTAATTATGTTTTCATTTCAAAAAATAAAGAACTGCTGATGGATGATTTAAAAGGTATTTAATGGGATATTTAATGAGATTTAGAGTATCAATTGGACAAGGCCTATACTATCCATGTAAGCAATCATGGGCCAGAGAAGAAAGTACTCATTCCTACTTTGAGAGCTCCACACTTCTCAGACAGGGTGTACATTAATAGGAGGTGGCAAAGAGACTTTGAATGGAGACACCAAATCCATAGGATTTATGTGGGCACGTTTCTCATGTTTTAATTAACATGAGGACAAAGAGAGCCACATCTTTACTCCATTGTTAGGGTCACAGTCCAGAAAATAGTGCCCCATTTTTGTTCACTTGATTCATTGTTTTCTATTCTCAGCAAACACCTACTATTCCAGGTATTTGGAGTTTATCAATAAATTCAAAGGAAGGATAGTGAAGACATCTCTCTTCAAGGAGCTTACGAAAGGATGGACCATCTAGAGACTGCCATATCCAGGGATCCACCCCATAATCAGCTTCCAACGCTGACAACATTGCATTCACTAGCAATATTTTGCTGAAAGGACCCAGATATAGCTGTCTCTTGTGAGACTATGCCAGGGCCTAGCAAACACAGAAGTGGATGCTCACAGTCAGCTATTGGATGGATCACAGTGCCCCCAATGGAGGAGCTAGAGAAAGTACCCAAGGAGCTAAAGGGATCTGCAACCCTATAGGTGGAACAACATTATGAACTAACCAGTACCCCGGAGTTCTTGACTCTAGCTGCATATGTATCAGGGGATAGCCTAGTCGGCCATCACTGGAAAGAGAGCCCCATTGGACACACAAACTTTATATGCCCCAGTACAGGGGAATGCCATGGCCAAAAAAATGGGAATGAGTGGGTAGGGAAGTGGGGGGAGGGTATGGGGGACCTTTGGGATAGCATTGGAAATGTAATTGAGGAAAATATGTAATAAAAAAATATTAAAAAATTAAAAAATAATAATAAATGTTAAGAGAAAACAAAATTGAAAATAAAATGTACAGGAAATGTAATTGAGGAAAATACGTAATAAAAATATTAAAAATTTAAAAAATAATAATAAATCTTAAGAGAAAACAAAATTGAAAGTAAAATGTACAATAAGACATAGAAAATAATACAATGTCATGAATTCATCATTTTTAATAGCTGAGTAGTACTCCATTGTGTAAATGTACCACATTTTCTCTATCCATTCCTCTGTTGAGGGACATCTGGGTTCTTTCCAGCTCCTGGCTATTATAAATAAAGCTGCTATGTACATAGTGGAATGTGTGTCCTTATTACATGTTAGAGCATCTTCTGGCTATATGCCCAGGAGTGGTATAGCTGGGTCCTTAGGTAGTACTATGTCCAATTTTCTGAGGAACCGCCTGACTGATTTCCAAAGTGGTTGTACCAGCTTGTAATCCTACCAGTTGTGGAGATTTGTTCTTTCCCCACATACTCACAGCATCTGCTGTCACCTGAGTTTTTGATCTTAGCCATTCTGACTGGTATGAGGTGGAATCTTAGTGTGTTTTCATTTGCATTTCCCTGATGACTAAGGATGTTGAACATTTCTTTAGATGCTTCTCAGCCATTTGATATTCCTCAGTTGAAAATTCTTTGTTTAGCTCTATACCCCATTTTTAAATAGGGTTATTTGGTTCTCTGGAGTCTAACCTCTTGAGTTCTTTGCATACATTGGATATTAGCCCTCTATTGGGTGTACAGTTGCTAAAGATCTTTTCCCAATCTTTTGGTTTTGTTCAATTGACAGTGTCCTTTGCCTTACAGAACCTTTGCAAATTATGAGGTATCATTTGTCTATTCTTGATCTTACAGCATAAGCCACTGGTGAATGTAATAAATGATAAGTAGCTTTTCTAGAAATGTATAATCCCAATGTGAAAAGAGATAGGAAAAGTTAGGAAAGGTGATTGAGTTTGAGAAAATAGATAGGAGACATAGAGCATTTGCTATTCACTCTATTGAAGAGAAGTTTGAGTAAAGACCTCTTGGTGTTCAAATTCCCTTTGTCATATTGATAAGGAATATCCAAATATGACACTTCTCACATATCATTGTACTAATATATACTGCTCAATTACTTAAACTCTATAATAACCTATTTAATTAAAATATACTAGAAAAACTTTCATTTGATTTGCTCTTAAGTGTCTGTAGTGGAAGCTTCCATTTCTAGCTATGTGATCAAACTGATCATCATGAATGAACTCTTCCTTAAATGATGAACTGATGAAGGGCTTATCCATGCAGCTGTACATAACCTTGAGTTTCACCCACTTACTTGCATGCCCTAACCACATGGATTTATGACTAGATGAAACACTACCTCCTTTTAAATAAAGGCTATCTTCCAATAATTTAAAAATGGGTCTGGTAAGAAGAGAATAATGGGCTTATGAAGGACTAACAGGAGAATATTTTACCAGCTTGGCCAATGGAGAAATTTCAATGATCAAGTCTACCGATCAAAGGTATGAAAGAAAGCTTTTTCATCTAGATGTCCTCTAGAAAATACATTGATTTGTTTAGTGTAAAATATAGAAAGTGCTATCCTTAGGTATAACTTCGATCAATGTCTATTTTTTATTTCTTTTGATATCTCTTTTTATCTAGTCCCTAGATACCTAATGCAATTGTCACCTAGGTCCCAATGGTTAGTTCTTCTTAAAGTAAGATATTTGGATCACGTTCTTTCATTTCCTTCAACCCCTTCCAGATTTCTCCTTCCGTATATAATGCAATACAAATAAGCAAAGTATATAATAATAAGGATACATTGAACAGTTTAGAAAGCAACAAATATACCTCAGCCCAATATGTAAATGTCATGCATATTTCTCATTTTTAGAAATCTGATTGTCAGGAACTGATTGAAAGGATGGAGAAGCTCAGATAGACAAGGAAGTTTTGTAACAGCATAATATCCATCTACTGAATTAAAATTATAAATGATGTTTTTTTTAAAACTAGGGTTATTAGTATATCTCATAGGTATTTTTAGAAATATGTGTGAAAGATAGTGACATATATTTTATGCAGATAGTGGAATTGGTGAGCATAAGTGAGCATATTAAACATGCCTTCATGTAAAAAATATAAATCCCTTCCAACTACCGTGTCCTGAATAATAACAGTGGTCTTACACAGAAGTCCTAGAGCAATGAAGTTGACAGAAAAGTCAAAAGAGGAAGGGATACCCTATAGATAACAGCATGGAAAAATGACCATAAAAAGAGAAACTCTGGCTGCATCAGTCAAACGGGAGAGGGTGAAGCAAGGGTGAAATATTCAATTGAATTCTAACATGAACACAGGTACCTTGACTTCCATATGAACACAATAGTTTTTATTCTGTAAAAAGAACAGAAATAATAGAAATTCAACATACAAATGAATGCTGGAACCAAGATTCAAACACAATGGCTTTCACCACTGAGGCAAACTTGTATTTCCCTTAAAGTGAAAGACACCAAAGTCCTGTTCTGACATCAAATTAGTCAGATTCTCAGTGTGTGTTTTTAATGCTATATAAAGAATGAGATCACAAGCTTGGCTCCTGTGGGATCCCAATCTGTTTGTAAGAGATGACAAACCAATATTTTTGTTATTCACAGCAATGTTAATATGTATCTGTCAAGTATTACTGTTTCAAAAGGTTAGGAAGACTAGTGTACAAAGAGTAAAAGGCCTAGGGAAGATGATAGTATGGTGAGATAACTAACTGCAAGTTTTTAAATCAAGAATGAATGACTTTCTTGTATTTGCTTTTTGCCCTTTAATTTCATCTTCCCCTTCTGAGCTCACTCCAAGCTAGTCCTTGACTACCTGTGCCAAATAAAATGATACAGGGGTCAGAATGTGCAAGTACTACACTAATCCCAAAGGTAGTGCATGTTCTCCTAATCTTTTTTTCCTCTGGATGGTGCTACCCCTGTAATAACAAGCCTGAATTAACAACTAGACGATGAGATACCTTGAGTAATGTAGCCCAGATAGTTCATTCAGGGTTATCTTGAGTTATCCTATAGCAAGAGGGCCCCAAGCATATGAAACAGTACATACTACCAAGTCAATCTCTGCTTGTTTTAACTGGCATTCTCTATATAAGTGAACATTATTGAAACAAAAATAGTTCCCCAGCTCACACATTGACTTAGTGACTTCATTGAGTGCTTTTTATAATGCTTTGTGTTAAGGATCCAAAAAAAAAAAAAAAAAAAAACCAACCCTATACTGCTCTAGCTTCTCAGGAACTGGTGATTCTGAATGTATTGCTAGACCATGTTCTTTATATAGATCCTGGCATATCTACCAAGCAGATGAGAACATCACAAATAGAGAAACTCTTTCATGCAGCTTAAAGGTCAAAAGACATCTGCTAAGGGAGGTCAGAGAAGAACACAGTATACACTTTTGGAAATATTAGCAGATAGATTGACTTGCTAGGTTCTGTGACTCACCCTTTTGGACTACCCTGATGATGAAAATTTCTTTCAGTCGAACTTCTGGGAATTGAATCATGATAATTGGGAATTAAAAACAAATCTGATAAAGTTTTGGATGTTTCAAATTATAAATCCTTTGGCCTACCAGTTATAAAAGCAAAGCTCTCTTTCCATGCAATTAATCATGCCTGTCTTGGGTGGTTCAAATGAAGCCAGAAAATTTTGTCCAAAAGACATTTTGGAATCCTTTTCCACCCATAAATCCATAATTTTAATCATGGGAGGAAATTGTTACCAAAGGGATTGCTTATTGTACACAGAACACTCTTATTCATTATTGATACTTAACAGTCTAGTGTTAGTCAACTTCAGTATTTTAGGAATCCCAGCAAATCTCCAGAGCAATTGGCATGCAATCAACCTTGAAGCCATCTTCAAAGAAAGAGAAGGCTTAAGTGGGAGGATCTAAAGGTTGGGAATTACAACAATCAAATTTTGTGGTCTGTAGACCTTAGACATTGCTGTGAGGTCTTTGGAATATAAACATGGCTGAAGCCACACTGAATGAGTAGCTGACATCAACAGATTTTGTACCATATCCTACACAAACACATTGGGTGGGAAGAGAGAGCTTCCAAAATTAAATTAGTTCATCATTTCCAGACATCTTCTTAGAGCCTCACCACCATCCCAGCTAAGGAGGATGTGAAGAAGGAAATACTGAAACCCTGATAAATCATCTTCTAACCACTTAGATGTCATCCTCATTGGTTTGGAATTAAGTAGACTTGGCTTATCCACCCAGGAGTGTTTCTATGGGAAATTTACAATCATAAGCCACTGGCTAATGATTTAGTAAATTCATTATTTGTCATTAATTTTTATAGAATTGTTTTGAGAACAAGAGTGAAGTAGATAGTTCATAAAAAACATTCTGTTACATCCATGTATATTCAATCGGTAGTACAATGCAATCTTTCCACAGCAAGCATCGCAACTATTTACATTTTTGTACAGTGAAAGCATATCAGAGTTCTAATTATTGAGTCATTTATTTCATCCATAAATAATTCATAAAATCAATTTGTGTCGCAAAGAAAAAACAGAAATCTCTCCCTCTCTCCAATCTTATTTTAATAAAATATTATCTGAATAGAGGAGAGCAACATGATGCAGTCTATGATTGGGAAGTCAGTGCACTCTGGGAATGACCCAGAGTGCCTGGTCTTAGGAAGCATCTAACACAAGTCACAACCTTGTTGATGGTTAACCTGGAAGTTGAATGATAAACTCCATCCAGCCCTCAAGGGCACTTTCCACTATTCACAGTGCAAAATGTCTATTTAAATCCCAATTAAGTATTTATATAAATTATGATTATGTATGCTAGACATTTACAAATGGCTATTGTCTTTTCCTCCTAACAATCCACACACTATAAAAATTACAAGTGAAAATAAAATAAAAACTCCATAAAGCTTTATTTAACTTCTTTTCATTAAAGGACTACACACACACACACAAACACACACATACTATTAATTTTACAAATCAGAAGAGAGTGTTCATAATACCTAAAACACATAAAGAATTAACAATTAAAATACAAAAGAAACTGTAGCAAATCAACACACCCAAATTGAAAAGTTGTGTGGATAAAGAACTCTGGATTATGAATAGGCCTGGCCATAATGAAAGAAATAAAAAGTTAATGAAAATGTGACCACACTCACTTTTAGTGAAATTTCTTATAGACTGCCAGGCAACACAATATAAAACTTAGGGGCTTGGAACAACTTATTCTTTGCCTCACCTGAGAATGTCTGCATGTGATTCATTCGGTTGCATTTAGCTTGAAGCTTTTCCAGATTGTCATAACTGTCTGCTTTCAGAAATCTGGAACTTTAGTTAAATTTGCCTAGAGAGCTACAGGTTGGGCGCACATTTCTCTTTTCAACATATCTCCTCTATGTATGTGACTTAGTTTTCCAGATAGGGACATCAATGATCAAAAGCAGATGCTCCATTTGGCATAACCTCATCCCTCTCACAACTCACTAGATGAATGAGTCACAAAGCCATATAAGGGGAGAAGAAGTTTCAGTTTCTTGATTCGAGGAACGGTCAAGAACTTGCAATTATTTCACTGTGGCATCAGCTAAAAATTAAAATAACAGAAGGTACTTCATGCCCATCATAGGCAAAAGTCTTACATTTGAGAATATTTGTGAAGATGTGAGAAGGAAGAAATATGAAAGAAGATAGAAAAGTAGGTAGATAGACAGTCAAAGAAGTGATTTGGGGCATGAATTTCTTTGATTTGATTATAACACACTATATACACATATCAAATTACTATACAGGTAAAAAATTCTATGCAAACATTATCTCAATAATGTAATTATCTGGATTTAAAAAGAATATTTAAGTTTTAAAATCTTTCCTAAGAATTCAAAGAAAATGTCTTAATTGTATCAAATTTAAACAAATTTTGTTTAAAAATAAATTGAAATTTTAAATTGAATAAACTTTCAAATATGAAAATAAAAATAGCATTAACAGATTTAAAATGTCCAAAAATCCCTTATTTTCTTGACTGGATAATTTTCTTTTAGGTTTTGAGTTATTCATGACTTGCTGGTTAGGTCTAATTTTATTTGCTAAGGTTCATCTACTAAATATAATCTATAAATAGAATCAATAAATATAAATATTAATCATAGTGTTTATACATGTAAACCATTCACTTGAAAAACATTTTGATACAATTATTAATATCCAAGTATTGTTTATATCTTTAATGAACAAGTAATGCCTGAACCACAATTTTCTTGAGAATATAATATAAAATAGTTCATACATATATGAGATATTATATATAACTATATGTATTATATATATATTTATATGTTATACTATATCATATATTTATACATATCACACACACACACATATATAAAATGCTGTGTTTACCTCAAAAGATTATTACCTTGAATTAGACCTAGGATTTTTGATCACATTACCAATTTCAAAACAACCATTTTGAGAAAGTTCTATTTTGTTTTATTACTTTGTTACAAATCACAAATCATTTTGTCAAAATGGTTTCATAAAAGTCAAGGAGGAGGCCACAAACATTTCTTATTGTTCAGAGTGATCCAAAAATAGCAGCGAGGCTGTGCTGACCCTAAAGATGCCCTCTGAGTCTCTTCAACCAACAGACACTATTGCCATCTTTGAACTTGATGTGTACAAAGATGACTAGTTCCCTGTTATAGAATTTTTGCTCCAACTTATTTCCAAGCCATCTAGTTATGAGGTTATAGGAGGAAACTGTTTTCAATTTTAAGTAGAAAA
Source organism: Mus caroli (assembly GCF_978045245.1). NCBI lineage: Eukaryota > Metazoa > Chordata > Mammalia > Rodentia > Muridae > Mus > Mus caroli. The sequence continues at coordinate 61,110,973 of NW_028227272.1, read as the reverse complement.
TGGATTATGAACCAATCCATAAAAATCTTATATTTTAGTCCTTCTCTATGCTTTGCCCTAGCTATTCTATTACACGTCTTGAGTGTAGGTATAGATCGGTCTTGGCCATCCCAGCCATTTTCTTACATTTTCCCTGAAGAATAGGACAACAGGCAAGATGGATGAGCTGTCACTTTTCCACATAGGGATGCCAGTGAGAGACACGCATTCCTGATGTAGATTTTGGCACTGGGTCTAGATTGGCATCACACTCCTCAAAGTTTCCTTAAATAACAGTGATTAAAGTTTTCTACTCTGCAGTGATGCCAATCCGAACTCCTGAAGAGAGAACTTTTTTTGTATTGGTTCTGGATAGATTTTAAATTCAATTTTGACATGTAGCTTTATTCAACTGAAGAACAAAGAAGGATTTGTTGTTTGTTTATTTGTTGGTTCTTGTTTTCTAGCAGTCACAAACAAGCTTTTTTGGTTTTCTTTTTTGTTTTTTTTTTTTTTGTTTTTGTTTGCAAGTTACTGCATCATCAAACCTCAGGATATGTGGCTAGCTTGGGTAGCAATCAAATCCCTAAAGCAAATCTCTTTAAAAACTAAAAATCAATTTTTCACAGTTATTCAAAAATGCATAATAATTGGGATCTTGTCTACTGGGAGGTATTACTTTCTCAACCATGAGTTCCCTCCATCTTGCTCAGTCTCCTTTTAAGGAAACAGTGTCTGTAAGCCTTAGGTGGACAAGGTGTTATCATGATTCCTTCTGCAGAATTCACATAGCTGCTCTCTGGCCTGGAGCTGTTGCTCTACATTCCTTTGGGAGGCTGCCTTTCTTTGTACTTTCTTCTAAAACGCTTGAAAGCTTGATAATCTGAGAAATCTTTTCATTGAAAGCTGCACATCATGAAGTTCTTTTAGGTTTGGGGTTCACAGTGTGAGCTCTGTCTCCAAAGAGCACACCAAAATGACCAGCTAGAGAACTCCCTGTTTAAATGCTGGGCTGTGGACTCTCCTATTTTTTATCATCTTCTAGAAGTGGGCGAATGATGTAGATGTTTGGCTTTTACTAAAGGGTCAAGGACTTTGTTTCCTTCCTCAGTGCTGAGGTTTTTGTTTAATTCTGAGCTGCCTCTCTAGATAGTCTTGTTCATATTGATGGACATGCTCTCTCTTTATTGCACATAAGAGCAACTATTACACCAGAAATCCCCACCCTCCTTTGCCCTCATAATTAAAGAAAGATTCTAGGTTTGGCAATTGTAGAAGATTGAACCACCATACTATGCATAAATTAGATTAAAAAAAATCTCACTAAAGATTCTGTAGTATCCACTTGATAATACAATACATAAAATATTTTTTCTGGTATTTGCATAATCAAAACGGCGCAAAACAATTAGTCAGAAAAGAGGCTAAGAAGAATTTAAATATGCTTAGAGAATCTGTGATAGCAGAAAGGGTTATAATATGGTAAACAGAAAAGGTTTATGAAGAGTATGAGAGATAAGTATGAGAGATATTATCATTTATTCTCAAAGGGATTGATATTATGGCATAGTAGTATAAAGTGAACATCAAAATGATTCAATTTTCAATGTTTATTTTTGAATATTAATTCTTAATATGAGTATAGACATTTATTCCAAGCATCCTTACATTTCACCTGGTAATGTACACGTGCCATGGGGAACTCAGATGGCTAGTGCTGAGTGTGGGGATAAAGAAAAAAAAAGAAGCACATATGAGGAAAGTCAATGTGAACATAATGAATAGGAGAGTATGCATATGGGAAATATGATATTTTGCATAGTTGGCTGATGGTGACATCTGTTCTTTTGGGGAACAGTGACCCAGAGGCAAAGAGAAACGTGAGAAACCTCCAAAATGTAAAGATTTGCTCTCTAATCTTTCAGATTCTTCTGTGACAACACAATCCTCCTTCCAAAATAGTGATGCCCCCCCATTAACATTCAGACCCCTCTCAAGGCCTCCTAAATGACTCACAATTTTACATTTATGTCCCAGTGCAATGTGCTATGGCAGAGGGTCATCTGCACAGGAAGGGACACATGTTTGATATTATAAACCTGGCCAAGAATCCATGGCTAGGGTGATGATAGGCCCTACTCATATTTTGTTAGAGGAACATAGTAGGTTGGGGAGCAGGGCAGGGGAGGGTATAGGAAGCTTTAGGGATAGCATTTGAAATATAAATGAAGAAAATATCAAATAAATAAATGGCTAAATAAATAAATAAATAAATAAATAAATAAAACTTATCCTCATGCTCACATAGCATATCTTACCCCTCATCAAAGAAAGTCGTTTATGTGTGGGTTCTTGGTTAATGACACTAGCAACTCTTGAAATACAGAGAACAAATGACTGAAGTGTGCTTAGCCTGTAATGAAACATCTGTCAACATCCTCTTCCCAAAAGGCTCTGAGGACATAATGGAGGAGGAAAGAAAACATATGCCAAATGATGTATTCTGGACATGATGGGACCAGTGGATGCAAAAACTCATAGTGGCTGTTATTGCCAGATCATGGATGCAGAAGATAAAGCCAGTCAAAACTCAGCATGTTGATGGAAGGAGCTCAGGAGGTCTTAGACCTAACAGAAGAGATTTGATTTGTACTGTTGTTGACATCCAGAGAAAGGAGAGTATTTTCTTCAACAGTGTGGCACATGTTTGGTTTCCTATACTCCTAGTAGACAATACTCTGCACACAAACGGGACAATAGAGACAAAAGACCATATAAAAACTCTATCAAAATGATAGTTACTAATAAATGTTTCTCTCCAAAACTTCTAAATTTGAGGGCTCTGGGGCTAAGAATATTTTCTCTTCTCACAGAAGATCTAAGTTTGGCTTCTGTGGGCACACCCACACATTAGATATGTGTATTCTCAGACAAACACACATTCACAGATACATGTAGGAAAATAAGTCTAAAGAAAAAAATTATTAAGATAGGTCATATTTTATATTGTATCTTGAACTATTATTTTACAATTTAGGTATGTTTATATTTGCCATCTTAGATATGATGTGATATGGGTTTTTTTTTTTTTTTTTTTTTTTTGGTTTTTTCGAGACAGGGTTTCTCTGTGTAGCCCTGGCTGTCCTGGCACTCACTTTGTAGACCAGGCTGGCCTCGAACTCAGAAATCCGCCTGCCTCTGCCTCCCGAGTGCTGGGACTAAAGGCGTGCGCCACCACGCCCGGCTGTGATATGGTTTAAAACACAACTCTGATATTTTGTATTATCAGAAATTGTTGTAGCACACTATTATTTTTATAAATAACAATTTTTTAAGTATCAGACATTAAACACCGTTAGCAAAATGACAAGTTGGTTTTCTCTCAAGGTAATTTAACCAATAAGCAAAATGACTCTATTTTAAAATAAGCTGTTTTAACCTTTATCATGGTTGAATAAATAGGCAGTAAATTTCAGAACCTAACTACTTATTAAAAGGTGTAACCATATGTGAGTCTAAACCAAAGGCAATGAAGTCTGCAAGGTACCACATTTAATAAGGAGACAAGGAAATTAAATATATGTCCTTGTTTGAACTGACAACTCATTGTCCTTGTGGAAGATTTTAGTCCTCTCCCAGTCCTCTCAATTCTCATGCAATAGCTGATAAATAGGAATTAACTTAGCCCCTTCTGTGAGAAGCTCTGCGACAAAATCCTGTCTGTATTCATTGTGCTGGAGTGCTATAATTAGAACTTGCTAGAATCAAAATTACAGTGATAAATAATTATATTTTCTCTACTAACAGCACATGTGGGAATACAATAGAGATAAACACAATGAGAGAGGGAGAAAGAGACAAAGAGCTCCTTCTGTCTAACGGTTCTGATAACAGAGACAGGCAAGAAACTTAGTATGCAACTAGGAACCCATTCCCAGGAACCAGAGCTGCCCAGTTTTATCAATGTTCAGGAGGAAAGAGTCACTGGCATTGTTAGGAAACCAATGATCCTGCCGTATTAAATGTTCCTTCATGGGTTACTACAGGTCAATCTCCAAATCCCTATACCCTTATTTTTGCCCATCACTTTTCTATATTCTTCACCAGTTTTTAGTTTCCTTTGTTGATACAGCACGGTTAAAAAAATATCAGCACTGCCAAAAAAATACATAGTGGATTAGTTGGGCAAACATGAGAAGTACTCATACCTACAAAACTTATGGAGAATGTGTTATAGACAATATGAAATATAGAGCACAGAAAAATGTTGGATTGATGACTTATAAAAGTATTTTGTCTTTATTTGTCCAAAGAACTTAGGATATACATAGAATTATCATTTCACAATAGTTCCTTTAGCCCAAGAGTACCCATGATAATTACTAGACTTGTCCCTTCAGAATGTTCTTTTTCTCTTCACTGTATCATTGTATAAACTAAGTATCCAGAAAGCCTATCTTGACTAACATTGGATTTCCTGGGTCAGATTTATACAGCCATGTGTGTGTAGTTGACATAATACCCTCCAAGTAGATCTAACACCTTGAATGCAGATCCTTAAACAGCAACAACCACAAAAATGAAATTAAGTCTTCTAATATATGTTTTGATGGATATTAGATCCTGATGTTTTTGGACTGGTTGAGAAATGTCCTTACAAAAATGCGTGTGCTCTCCCTTGAAATAATTGTCTATTTAGTCATGTGTACTGGTGCATAGGAATGCTAGAAACTCAAGAAGTCTCATACTAAAATTCTCACTTCATTTCAAGGGAAGGAATATATAAAGTATGTTCGTGTGTGTGTGTGTGTGTGTGTGTAAGGTAAGCAATACAAGGGTAGTGGAGGTAAGAATAGACTATGCAATAATATTAGTTCAGTCACAAGAGTATCTTTTCATAAATCTAAAAGGAGCAGCATTGTGCGATCTGTACAATATGTAACACAAAATTACTGTGCACATTCCCTAATCATCAAAGAAACTTGGTGACTTTAATCACTTATATGTCAGTACTCTCATAATCAGCAATATAACCCTGTATAAATGATCTAGTATCTCTTCCTCTATTACACGAGGACAGGATGAGATGGAGCTTCTCTAAGCAGACACAGAATCTGCTTAGTATCTTAATTTCAGATTTGCCAGTTTTCCCAGTTAGTTTTCTGTTGCTAGGATAAAACATGGTCAAGGACACACTTATAGAGGAAAGAACTGATTTGGGTTTATAGTTCATTATGGGTTTGCCAGTCCATCATGGCATGGAAACATGGAAGCAAGCAGCAGATGTGATAGCTGAAGGAGGATGCTAAAACTCGCACTGTCAGCCATTACAAAGTAAAGAGAAAACAGGAAGTGGAAGAAGGTGGTAAGCTTGCAAACCCCACTCCAGTGATAAAGGTCATGCAGGAAGGTCATATCGCTACACATGCCCAATTCTTGACCAAGTATTAAAATATCTGTAGCTATTGGGGGAATTCTCATTTAAACCATTATACCAGCCTATATAATTATTAGAAAATAATTTCTGTTCCTTCAATGTTACCCATTCTTTTTCTCTTCTCTTCTCTTCTCTTCTCTTCTCTTCTCTTCTCTTCTCTTCTCTTCTCTTCTCTTCTCTTCTCTTCTCTTCTCTTCTCTTCTCTTCTCCCCTCCCTCTCCTCCCCTCTTTTCTTTTCTTTTCTTTTCTTTTCTTTTCTTTTCTTTTCTTTTCTTTTCTTTTCCTTTCTTTTCTTTTCTTGCAGCTGTATGCATGTATAGTTTCAGATAATCTATATGCTATGGATTTCACTACTTGAACAATTGCTTTTAACCACCCTCAGACTTCACAGCTGTTGAAGTGTTTTACTTTTCTGTTGTGAAAATTATAGTCTAAGTTATTCAATTTTCTTGGTGATATTAGAATCAATGTCATCACTCGAGAATTCTGATGAGAAAGACGTTAGAGGAGTTAAGGAATTAGATGGAAAATCATCTTCCACTGCAATGTGGGCATGTAGGCTAGGAACTGCCATTGCTTGGTAGAAGTGAGAGGTCTTCACAAACCCTGTTGCTGATTTCACATTGAACTCCACATTTTATACTGTTTTCTCTTGATACATTCAATTGCGTGGATGTCAATATGGCATTGAGAGAGTGGCATTTAAGTATATGCCCCAGATGAACTATGATGCCTAGATATCCTCTTATTCTGTCTCTCTCTCCCCCTTTTCTGTCTCTCTATCTCACTTGCTCTTACTCTCTTCCTCACCCCATTTCTCTCTCCCTTCCTTTAAACTTTGTCAAACAAATAAAACATATACTTTTAAAATAACCAGTTTTTTGTTTTTGTTTTGTGTGTTAAATTATATGTATGAAACATTAGGCAACATTCTGTCCTCACTCCATTCTCAATACATGGCACAATCTCTATAGCATAGCAGATATTCAAAACCATGTGTATTAGATGAGGGAGTAAATGAAGAAATGAATACTAGAAAAAGAGCAAAGAAATTATTCTATCAAATGTAATGTCTATAAAAATCCCTAATGATATTCTTCACAGAACAAAAAATAAAATAAAATATGTGTAGAAACAAAGGTACTAAATGAAGCCAAAGCAATTCTAACCAGAAAGAAGACAGCCAGAGATAATTTACCACCTGAATTAAAACTAATCTATGTTTCCACAATGATAAATATACCATGATACTGGCACAGAAACAGACAGGTGGACAAATGGAACAAGTAAAAGGACACGAAAATGCACACTACTATAGACATCCAAGTTATACAAAGGTATAAAAAAAAACAAATTAAATGGAAGGTAGCTTTTCAGTAAATGGTTCTAGCAAAAGTAGATATTAACTTGCATAAGAATGAAGTTACAGTCCATATGTCACCGCTCACAAAAAACAAACAAACAAACAAACAAAAACAAAACAAAACAAACAAACAAACAAAAACAATCACTTCAAACTAGCCCAAAGACTTAATTCAAAGCTAGCAATACTGAAAGTGCTAAGGGATTTGTGGTAAGCACTCAGGACATTGCTGTAAAGACAAATCTCTAAGTACAACCTATAACAAAAGAAACAGCCCTAAGGATTGACAAACAAGATTGTTTGAAATTAGAAAGCACCTGGATAGCAAAACAAACAATCAGCACACTGAATAGCCTGCATGACATCTTTGCCAGATTTAAGTCAGATGTGGGGTTAAAGTCAAGGCTAAATGAGGACTGTAAAAAAATAAACTCCAGAAAAAACCAAAAGTGAAGTCAGTTAGTGGGCTGAGGATCTGAACAGAGATACTCAAGGGAAGAAACAGAAATGGCCAGGAAATACTTTTTAAAGTGTTTGATATGTCTAACTAATGGAGAAATGCAAATTTAAATTTCATCTCAACCCTGTCAATGGCTACCATCAAGCCTACAAATGATTACAAATGCTTGTGAGGATGTGAGAAGTACAGAGAAATACTAATTCCCTGGTGGAGGGAAATCATACTGGTACAGAAATGGTGGAAATAAATATGAAAGTGATTCAAAGAGCTAAAAACATACCTATGTGACACAGATATAGGCAACTTATTTCTACATACATACCATATGAAACAACCCAGTGATAAGCCTCCTAACCCTCTACCCAAAGATCTTTGTCCTTTATAGCTGAGATACTGACATTCATGTTCATCATTAATTTATTTATTATATTCACGATAGTAAAGGAAGAAAATCAGTTTATGTGTCCCTCAAAATATAAAGAAATTATGAAAATTTGCTACATATACACAATGGAATTTCATTTAGCTGTGAGAAATAAAACCAAATTATGGAATTTGGGGGAACTTGATGAAAATTACAATAATGAGTTCATGAGAATTATATTAAATGAGATAACCCATGCTTAGAAAGCACATTCTTTCAAATTTGCAAATCCTAGCCTCTAATCATTAAATATGGGTATTTAGATGGAAGTAAATATGGGCAAGGGCCAGAAAGCTGGAAAAGTGGCCATGAAACTGAAAAAAAAATAAATAAAATAAAATAAAAGAGGCTTTAAAGGAAGGAGGGAGAGTGGCAGGGAGGGAGGGAGGGAGGGAGGGAGGGAGGAGGGAGGGAGAGAGGAAGGATACAATAAACCAACCAAACAATATAGTGCAAAGAATTTAGACTACTTGGGGCAAAAGAGTATATTTCAAAAAGGAGAATCAGAAGATGGGAGATAGAATCACTAAAAATGAAGTAATTTGTAAAATCTCATAGAGGAATTTTGTACTTTGTAAGCTACAATTAAAGTAAAATAACATATTGTTGATGAAATAAAATTTTATCAGTATTAGCTACAAACTTGGTATTCAGGGCATCTTGGTTTAGGCAGGAATTAGTACCAGAATCAATTTTATCTTTTCTGTGTCAACCTCTCCATTAACTGTTATCCAAATACACAGAGAACCAATCATTGCTGTAATCTAAATCATCACCAGTCACAGAGTATATATTCCTCCAGTACATGAACATGTCAGTTTACTTTCATTGGCATGGGGACGTTGGGTTTAACAGTTCTATCCTATTTCATCTCCATTCACAGTGGGTTAGGCAAACTTTCTCAACTGCTGTTTTTGGCAGGAATCCTGGGTTAAGGCTAGGTGACATCTCCAAATCGGCTACTTCTTTTGATGGCTAATACTCATAACCCAAGGAAACGGATTTTTACACATTCTCGTGTTCAGAGACGTACTAATTTTTATTTATTATCCTCAACCCTGCTCCTGTTCACTCATTTTCTTTCTGTGATATTTGCTAATCACACTGTTTGGTGGCTCACTTAAGGGCCTCATTATCTTAGTTCAAATTCCCTCTTTTCTCAGATACTACAGTTGTCAGTTCTTTTACCTAGGCGTTTATATGATCACCCACAAAGTCAATTTTTAAAAATACATATTAAATATATTCTTTTTTTTAATTTTTAATATTTTTATTACATATTTTCCTCAATTACATTTCCAATGCTACCCCAAAAGTCCCCCGTAGCGCCCCCCACTTCCCTTCCCATGCAGTTTTTATCACAATTGCTCTGTAGTAAAGCTTTAGGTCCTGCATGGTGATTCCACCAGAGGTTCTTTTATCCTTGAGAAGAGTTTTTGCTATCCTAGGTTTTTTCTTATTCCAGATGAATTTGCAGATTGCACTTTCTAATTCGTTGTAGAATTGATTTGGAATTTTGATGGGGATTGCATTGAATCTGTAGATTGCTTTTGGCAAGATAGCCATTTTTACAATGTTGATCCTGCCAATCCATGAGCATGGGAGATCTTTCCATCTTCTGAGATCTTCTATAATTTCTTTCTTCAGAGACTTGAAGTTTTTATTATACAGATCTTTCACTTCCTTAGTTAGAGTCACGCCAAGATATTTTATATTATTTGTGACTATTGAGAAGGGTGTTGTTTCCCTAATTTCTTTCTCAGCCTGTTTATTCTTTGTGTAGAGAAAGGCCATTGATTTGTTTGAGTTAATTTTATATCCAGCTACTTCACCGAAGCTATTTATCAGGCTTAGGAGTTCTCTGGTGGAATTTTTAGGGTCACTTATATATACTATCATATCATCTGCAAAAAGTGATATTTTGACTTCATCTTTTCCAATTTGTATCCCTTTGATCTCCTTTTGTTGTCAAATTGCTCTGGCTAGGACTTAAAGTGCAATGTTGAATAGGTATGGAGAAAGTGGACAGCCTTGTCTAGTCCCTGATTTTAGAGGGATTGCTTCAAGCTTCTCACCATTTACTTTGATGTTGGCTACTGGTTTGCTGTAGATTGCTTTTATCATGTTTAGGTATGGGCCTTGAATTCCTGATCTTTCCAAGACTTTTATCATGAATGGGTGTTGGATCTTGTCAAATGCTTTTTCGGCATCTAACAAGATGACCATGTGGTTTTTGTCTTTGAGTTTGTTTATATACTGGATTACGTTGATGGATTTCCGTATATTGAACCATCCCTGCATCCCTGGGATGAAGCCTACTTGGTCAGGATGGATGATTGTTTTGATGTGTTCTTGGATTCGGTTAGCAAGAACTTTATTGAGGATTTTTGCATCAATATTCATAAGGGATATTGGTCTCAAGTTTTCTATCTTTGTTGGGTCTTTTTGTGGTTTAGGTATCAGAGTGATTGTGGCTTCATAGAATGAGTTGGGTAGAGACCTTCTGTTTCTATTTTGTGGAATAGTTTGTGAAGAACTGGGATTAGATCTTCTTTGAAGGTCTGATAGAACTCTGCACTAAACCCATCTGGTCCTGGGCTTTTTTTAGTTGGGAGACTATTAATGACTGCTTCTATTTCTTTGGGGAATATAGGGCTGTTTAGATCATTAACCTGATCTTGATTCAACTTTGGTACCTGGTATCTGTCTAGGAACTTCTCCATTTCATCCAGGTTCTCCAGTTTTGTTGAGTATAGCCTTTGGTAGAAGGATCTGATGGTGTTTTGGATGTCTTCAGGATCTGTTGTTATGTCTCCTTTTTCATTTCTGATTTTGTTAATTAGGATGCTTTCCCTGTGCCCTCTAGTGAGTCTGGCTAAGGGATTATCTATCTTGTTGATTTTCTCAAAGAACCAGCTCCTTGATTGGTTGATTCTTTGAATAGTTCTTCTTGTTTCCACTTGGTTGATTTCGCCCCTGAGTTTGATTATTTCCTGCTGTCTACTCCTCTTGGGTGAATTTGCTTCCTTTTGTTCTAGTGCTTTTAGGTATGTTGTCAAGCTGCTAATGTGTGCTCTCTCTAGTTTCTTTTTGGAGGCACTCAGAGCTATGAGTTTTCCTCTTAGAAATGCTTTCATTGCATCCCATAAGTTTGGGTATGTTGTGGCTTCATTTTCATTGAACTCTAATAAGTCCTTAATTTCTTTCTTTGTTCCTTCCTTGACCAAGGTATCATTGAGAAGAGTGTTGTTCAGTTTCCACGTGAAGGTTGGCTTTCTATTATTTATTTTGTTATTGAAGATCAGCCTTAGTCCATGGTGATCTGATAGGATGCATGGGACAATTTCAATATTTTTGTATCTGTTGAGGCCTGTTTTGTGACCAATTATGTGGTCAATTTTGGAGAAGGTACCATGACGTGCTGAGAAGAAGGTATATCCTTTTGTTTTAGGATAGAATGTTCTGTACATATCTGCCAGATCCATTTGATTCATAACTTCTGTTAGTTTCACTGTGTCCCTGTTTAGTTTCTGTTTCCATGATCTGTCCATTGGTGAAAGTGGTGTGTTGAAGTCTCCCACTATTATTGTATGAGGTGCAATGTGTGCTTTGAGATTTACTAAAGTTTCTTTAATGAATGTGGCTGCCTTTGTATTTGGAGCATAGATATTCAGGATTGATAGTTCCTCTTGGAGGATTTTACCTTTGATGAGTATGAAGTGTCCCTCCCTGTCTTTTTTAATGACTTTGGGTTGGAAGGCAGTCTTATCAGATATTAGAATGGCTACTCCAGCTTGTTTCTTCATACCATTTGCTTGGAAAATTGTTTTCCAGCCTTTCATTCTGAGGTAGTGTCTATCTTTTTCTCTGAGATGAGTTTCCTGTAAGCAGCAAAATGTTGGGTCTTGTTTGTGTAGCCAGTTTGTTAGTCTATGTCTTTTTATCGGGGAGTTGAGTCCATTGATATTAAGAGATATTAAGGAAAAGTAATTGTTGTTTCCTGTTATTTTTGTTGTTAAAGTTGGCATTCTGTTCTTGTGGCTGTCTTCTTTTAGGTTTGTTGAGGGATTAGCTTCTTGTAGTTTCTAGGGCGAGGTTCCTGTCCTTGTATTGGTTTTTTTCTGTTATTATCCTTTGAAGGGCTGGATTCGTGGAGAGATAATGTGTGAATTTGGTTTTGTCGTGGAATACTTTGGTTTCTCCATCTATGTTAATTGAGAGTTTGGCTGGGTATAGTAGCCTGGTCTGGAATTTGTGTTCTTGTAGTGTCTGTATAACATCCGTCCAGGATCTTCTGGCTTTCATAGTCTCTGGTGAAAAATCTGGTGTAATTCTGATAGGCTTGCCTTTATATGTTACTTGGCCTTTTTCTCTTACTGCTTTTAGTATTCTATCTTTATTTAGAGCATTTGTTGTTCTGATTATTATGTGTCGGGAGGTATTTCTTTTCTGGTCCAGTCTATTTGGAGTTCTGTAGGCTTCTTGTATGTTCATGGGCATCTCTTTCTTTAGATTTGGGAAGTTTTCTTCTATAATTTTGTTGAAGATGTTTGCTGGTCCTTTGAGTTGAAAATCTTCATTCTCATCCACTCCTATTATCCGTAGGTTTGGTCTTCTCATTGTGTCCTGTATTTCTTGGATGTTTTGAGTTAGGATCTTTTTGCATTTTACATTTTCCTTGATTGTTGTGCAGATGTTCTCTATGGAATCTTCTGCACCTGAGATTCTCTCTTCCATCTCTTGTATTCTGTTGCTGATGCTGGTATCTACGGTTCCAGATTTCTTTCCTAGGGTTTCTATCTCCAGTGTTGCCTCATTTTGGGTTTTCTTTATTGTGTCTACTTCCCTTTTTAGGTCTAGTATGGTTTTGTTCATTTCCATCATCTGTTTGGATGTGTTTTCCTGTTTTTCATTAAGGATTTCTACCTGTTTGATTAGGTTATCCTGTTTTTCTTTAAGGATTTGTAACTCTTTAGCAGTGTTCTCCTGCAATTCTTTAAGGGATTTTTGTGCTTCCTCTTTACTGTCTTCTGCCTGTTTACCAGTGTTCCTTTGTATTTCTTTAAGTGTGTTATTAAAGTCCTTCTTGAAGTCCTCTACCATCATCAGGAGATATGCTTTTAGATCTGTGTCTAGCTTTTCCGATGTGTTGGGGTGCCCTGGACTGGGTGAAGTGGGAGTGCTGGGTTCTGATGATGGTGAGTGGTCTTGGTTTCTGTTAGTAAGATTATTACGTTTACCTTTCGCCATCTGGTAATCTCTGGGGTTATTTGTTGTCGTTGTCACTGTTTAAAGATTGGAGCAGAAGCTGTGTTCCACTTACCAGCAGTCTCAAAATCCTGTGGCAGGGGTCGTGGGTAGCTGGCAGTACCCCCGGTGCTGATCTGGCCGGATGAGGCCTGTGGCCCTACTCAGGCCGGTTTCTGCTTCCCTAACTAATGCAGTCTCAGGTCCTGCACGCAATTGGATTGGAGCAGAAGCTGTGTTCCACTCTCCAGAAGTCTTAAGATCCTGTGGCGGGTGTTGTGGGTAGCTGTCGAGTGTCAGCCGACCCTGCGCCCTAGCTACCCAGGTGCTTTTCTGACAGGAAGAGGCTTGTGGCCCTAAGTAGGCCGGATTTCTGCCTCCCCAACCATAGCAGTCTCAGGTCTCACGTGATTGGACTGGAGCAGAAGCTGTGTTCCACTCACCAGCAGTCTCAAAATCCTGTGGTGGGGTCGTGGGTAGCTGGCGGGTGTCAGCTGACCCTGCGCTCTAGCTACCCAGGTGCTGATCTGGCCGGATGAAGCCTGTGGCCCTACTCAGGCTGGTTTCTGCTTCCCTAACTAATGCAGTCTCAGGTCCTGCGCGCAATTGGATTGGAGCAGAAGCTGTGTTCCACTCACCAGAAGTCTTAAGATCCTGTGGCGGGTGTTGTGGGTAGCTGGCAAGTGTCAGCCGACCCTGCGCCCTAGCTACCCAGGTGCTTTTCTGACCGGAAGCTAAATATATTCTATTGAGTGTAAGATTGACAACTTTAAAAGCATAATGGGGGCTGTTTTGTCTGAAAACTAAGATATCCTCCATTTATTTTCCTCTAATTTTTGTTTGACTTAAATTCTAAACAGTTTTTCATATAGATCTTGCCATATCAGACAGAACCAGTTTACAGATTTTCATCAGTATGTGAACTACCCTTTCAGTCTCTTTATGATTCTCCTCAAGGTTCAAGTTCTAGATTTGTTGACCTCATTTGTATGAGTGTATGTAGAGAATAGGACACCTCTGTGAGATTATGTTAGAGCCAAAGCTCTTACCCAGTGCTATCTTAGCAGGGAGCATTTCTCCCCACACTTTGAGAGCTGACTCTGCAGCCTTCCTGTGAGCCCTTAATTGTAAGTTACTTTCTCATCACAAACATCAACATATCTGAGATACTGGATATTTATTTCAGGAGTATCTGTGCATCATACTTAGGAGCATATTTTGGTGTAGAACAATTCATATCATGACTGCTGGAAAGTAGGCTAAGAAAGGGGGGAAAGAAGAAAACAGAGAAACCTGTAGGTCCGAGGACATGGTCTAGTAGTTCCTCCAATTTACAGCAGCTCCCATCTCTTACCAACAGTGATATATGAGTTGACCAAGGGATTAATCTATTGACTACTCTATCTAAACACACACACACACACACACACAGTGTGAACACTCTAGGAATAACCTAGCCAATTCTCAATTCATTCAAGTTGATAATTAATATAAGCATCATAAAAATGTAATAAAAGTAAAAAGTTAAAATATATCCATAACTTACAATTACTCTATATACAAAACCCTCACATATGAACCTTGAAGAATGCTTAAATTATTCCAAATCCTATCAAATGACCAAATGCAAGTTTTATTGATAACAAAACAGTTGGTGACATTGTTATGGATGTGAGGACTAATAATTTGTCTGAGTTAACATACATGATTGGGAAATAAGGCATATTGAATTTATTTAATTTTCTACTAGATATAATCATGATGTGAGTTTTCTTTCTTCAGATTTCTACTTTCTTCTGTAGGCTAAAGCAAAACTGTTTCCAACAGTCTATTCAGTAAGTCTTAGAATACATGAATCCTGAAGTCTATTTTGGCTCAGCTGACCATCGTGATTCAAGCAAGAGAAATTTTTAAAACCAAACACATCAAGATAATTACCTAAAATTTCTATTTCTCTTGAGTATGTGGACACAGTCTATAACTGTTTCAGAAGGGATTATTTATTTCATTTTAAGCATCTGGTTTCCAGGATAAATTTAATAAGAGTGATTTGTCGTCACCATTGATTCATGGTAAGTGGCAGCTCTAAAAGTTGGCACTGAATGCTGGATTTCAAAATTCAGCAAAATTTAGAATTATTACCTCTTGGAAATTAGTCATTGAACTATACAACAGGACAAGAAACTTCTGGACATCAGATAGAAGATTCAACAATAGAAATGGTTTATGCGACATCTTTGGAGACTTTTGTCAATCGTGGAGAAGAATGTACCTGAATCACATTCTCATGAGAATATTCTGTAGATTATAATAAAAATATGTGTGAAGCCAACCATATTTGGTTTATAAAACTGAAACAGTTTACAGTTATATTCAGAAAAGGTACATGTAAGCTTGGCTAAATTTTGCCTTTAAATTTTAATTCTGGGAGAATTCTAATTAAATGTCCTGCATTTGATTCTGATTAATCTCTAATTATTAATTCATTACACATAATAAATGACACATCAGAGCCTTCTATTAGAGTTTTGTATGGAACTTCTACAGAAAACAAACAGGCTTAGAGATCATTGGAGGAATTGAAATGTCTACAATGAAGAATATATAAACAGTAAGAGTCTTGTAGCTTGTCAAATATTAGTAAACTTCACGGGCTATAAAATGAAAAATTTCTCTACTAGATTTCTCCCCTCAGAAATAAGAAGGGATAGATTATTCTGTACACCATCTGTTTCACAGATTTTTATCAAGCATTGTAGCAGGAACAGCAAGTCAGTATCAATGTAAATGCTGGGGGCCACACAGTCACAAAAGCATCTCCTGGAGGAGGACCTAATTGAGGGCTGCCTGAGAGACCAAGGATTGCTGGCACAGACAATGCCAGCCAATCTGGAAGTGCTCTTTAAAAGAGATGCTTTCTTGGAACCAATGGGACGAGGGTGGAGGATATTAAAGGAGCTTGCAGCACTGTTCAGGTGAGCTTGCTGTGGAACTTTTCACTTGCTCCTGAAATTCTGTGTTGTTAACTTCATGCCACTTTAGCTCCAACCCCCAAGGCAGGGCAGGTGGCAAGTAGTTCAGGACACAGGCAGCAAATCATCTTTATTTTTTCTGAAAATCAAAAACTAATGACACTTATCTCATTTTATGAAGATGCTGTTACTCTGATACCATAGCCAGACCAAAAAAAAAAAAAAAAAAAAAAAAAAAAAAACAAGAAAAAACAAGAAAGGAAACTAATCCAGTAGATTTTTCAACCACTCAATCCCATCCTTTTCCTTCCTTAGACCCTCCTATATAAACTCCTCAAACCCTCCAGTGCCCTCTGACTATCAAATTGATAGCCTCTTTTTCTTTAATTGTTATTGTTTCATGCTACATCTAGGAATCAATGAATATGTGTTAGAGGAGGTGGAAAGATTGTAAGATACTAGGAAGTCTGCTGAAAAAAGAGTCTCTCCTAGAAATGCCTGTATAAACAAAACTGGAGCAATGGCAATATAAACAGACATGTTGATATGCAAAAAAGAAATCTTCCTGTTCCATGTCTAGACAAGGAACTTCAAGCAGAATTTTGGGAAGATATTTAAATTTGCATGTTCATAACAACATTTTTCTAAATGTGAAGATACCCTAAGTCTTGATAATCAGATGAATGAATAATAAAAATATAGTATGTAGTTCAGAGATTTCATGAAAGGAGATACATAAATAGGTCAAGGCATATAAGTTGAAAAACATGTTTGAAATAATTATGCCAGGGACCTAAGAGGTGCCCAGGACCCAGCAGAGAGGACTTCAGCCAAAATAACTAACGAAGGGGATATAGAACCTGTAGAGAGCAAATGCAGTGGATAGGCATGGTTCCTGGTTGAGGGATGGGGCCACCCACCTACTTTCAAAAATATTAATCCAATGGTTAGCTGATAACATCCACCTCTGTGTTTGTAACGCTCTGGCAGGGCCTCTCAGGAGATAGCCATATCAGGCTCCTTTCAGTATGTGTTTCTTGGCATCCACAATAGTGTCTGGGTTTAGTAATTGTATATGGAATGAATTTTCAGGTGGGACAGTCTCTGGGTGGCCTTTTTAGTCTCTGCTCTACATTTATCTCCATATTTTCTCCTGTGAGTATTTTGTTCTCCTTCTAAGAAGGACTGAAGTATCCACACTTTGGTCTTCCTTCATCTTGAGCTTCATGTGGTCTAGCCATCAACGAAGGAGTACACATGGCTCCAGCTACATATGTAGAAGAGGATGGCCTTGTCATGCATCAATAGAAGGAGAGGTCCTTGGTCCTATGAAGGCTTGCTAGATGCCTCAGTATAGGGGAATAGAGGGCAGGTAGGTGGGAGTGGGGAGGTGGAAGTGGATGGGTGGGTGGGGGCAGGGGTGGAAGAACTCTCATAGAAGCAGAATGAGGGAGGATGTGATAGGGTGTTTCTAGGAGGGAGGGAAACAGGGAAAGGGGATAACATGAAATGCAAATAAAGAAAATATCCAATTAAAAAAGAAAATAATAAACATCAAATTTTGCAAAAAAAAAAAATTATTAATCCAGAATTCCTCATGTCAAAAGGAAATGTAGAGACAAAAAGGGAAGCAGAAACTGAAGGAAAGGCCATCCAGAGACTGCCCCACCTAGTGATCCATTCAATCTGCTGACACCAAATCCAGACACTATTGCTGATGCCAAGAAGTGCTTACTGTCAGGAGCCTGGTATACCTGAATCCTGAGAGGCTCTGCCAGAGCCTGACCAATACAGATGCAGATGTATGCAGCCAACCATTGGACTAAGTGTGGGGATCCCAATGGGGAAGCTAGGGCAAGGACTGTAGGAGCTGAAAGGGTTTGCAACTTCATAGGAAGAACAACAATATCAACCAACCAGAGCCCCCAAAAGCTCCCAGGGACTAAACCACCAATCAAAGGGTACACATGGGGTATCCATGGCTCCAGCTGGATATGTAGCAGAGGACTACCTTATATGGCATGACTGAGAGGGGAGCCCCTTGGTCCTGTGGAGGCTTAATGACCCAGGATAGGGGAAAGTTAGGTCACTGAGGCAGGAGTAGGTGGGTGAGTGGGGAAGCACCCTCATAAAGGCAGGGGGAGGGAGGAGGAGATGGGGGCTTGTGGAGTGGATACTCAGAAAAGGAATAAGATTTGAAATGTAAATAAACAACATAATAAAAATAAAAACGAAATAACTAATTTCTGAAGAATGAAAATTTTAAAAAAACAATAATATGTCCTCTCACTGTATTTAAAAAATAGTGATTTTGGTGAAGTTGTTGTGAAAGTTTGTACATCCGTGGGGAAAAGCTGTGTAGAAATTTCTCAAAATATTAAAATAAAGCTACCTCAGGTTCCACCTCTCTCAGTATTGAGCCTATATGAAAATGAAGTAAAGTCAGTTTGTCAAGGAATCCCTGCAGTCTCATAGTCGGTAGTGCCTACTCACAATGGTCTAAAGGTGGATCTGACCAAACTTTTCATTGCAAAAAGACAATATTGTGTTTTTCATTCTTTAGAGAAATACCTAGGAGAAATAATTTGAAATCAGAAAAAAAATACGGAAAGAACACATGATTGGTGGAAGAGCATTTTGGAGTAAAACTACTCACATTATGGTTTGTGGGTTTCTTTGTGGGGCAGAGGGGGAATGTAAATATATATACATATATAAATATACATATAAATATATATGTGTGTGTGTCTGTCTCTCTCTCTCTGTATATATATATATATATATATATATATATATATATATATATATATGCATCAGACTTTAAAATGATGCCCTATAAATTGCTTCAACTAAATTAAAACAGAAGCAGAATGAGGGCTCTCGGAGGCTAGAGAAAGGCTGATGATGGCTTTTGGTATGAGATAGTAACAGCAGAAGCAGAATTAGATTGATGTACTTAATAGGAATAATATATACATACAAATAATATTAGTTACACATTTTTACATTAGGAATTTTCTTTCCAATAGATCTTGGTTTTGTTATTATTTTATTTTTTTGAGCAGCCTTGGCTGGCTTGGAGCTCACTATATCGATCAGGCTCACCTCCAACTCATATAGATCCACTTGCCTGAAGAATATTGGCATTAAAGGCATGTGCCTCCGTGTCTAGTCTCAGTTGCATATTAAAGAACAGTGTTTCTTTAGACCTTATTCCTTCACATGGAAACATAGTATTAGGTTTTTATATCTGCCATTCTGTTTCACATGTGACTGGCTCACTTTCATGTTACTTGTAAGATTTTGTTTCATATATTCTTGCACTTTCTAGTCCTCAATTATCTGAAAGGTACTGACAACAATATGATTTTTTTCAAGTACTTTGATCAGTACTTCAAAATACACACAGACACATAACTTATTACTGAACTATACTGGATTCAAGATTTTGAAGTTAAATCGTATGCTTATCACAAGTAAATCCTGAGTTATACTAGGTTGGATGATAGAGAGCATGTAGAAGTCCATGATTAATGCTTACACTGACTGCAAAGGGCAAGGAAGCTGCTTTTACTGTGCTATTATGACTGCAGACTAACAGTTGAGAAAGAGTGAGATAAAGGTTTTCTGTGACACTTCTATCCCCACCCTACTCTACCTCTACAAATATAATAGCCTAGACAGAAAGCCCTAGAAGAGAACCGTTAAAAATTCTGATAAGGATGCTGAAGTGTAGCTCTCATCAACTCATGGTTTCTAGCCGGGTGCATGTGGAAAAGGACTCAGTTTAGATTAAGGGAATGGCCACTGAAGTTTTGACTATGTTTCTATGTGTACAACACAAGTTGAACTTGGATTTCTCCTCCCCTCCTCCTCCCCCCCTCCTCCTCTTCCTTCTTCTTCTTCTTCTTCTTCTTCTTCTTCTTCTTCTTCTTCTTCTTCTTCTTCTTTTCTTTTTCTCTTCTTTCTCCTCCTCCTCTCCTCCTCCTCCTATTTCTATTTCCTCTTCTTTTTCTTCCTCCTCTCCTTCTTCCCTTCCCCATCCTCTTCTTTATCCTCCTCCTTCCCCAACTTCTCCTCTTACTAAACTTTTATTGTGAAAGGGAGTTTACAAGGGTTAAGGAAGGGCTTAGGAGGACTATGAAGTCAATATGATTGGGTTAATGTGAAATTCACAAATGCCCAATAAAATTAAGTAACTTTAAGACAGCAGAAAACTCTAATATGTTGTTTTAGGTACCAAGAACATATATTGTCACAGTGAATACTGTAAACACATCTTAAGTTACAAATATCTTAAACCCATTTTAAAGATTATAGCACCTGTCAGTTAAATAGACATGCTACTCCAAAATGTATTCTAAATGTTCCAATTTTTTTCATAAATTGCTAAGACAGTGAAATTAATCTTTAATCTGTCTTTATGTTCACCCCTTTTTACCACAATGGCGTTGAAAGCCTCTAAAATTACAATTGGAAGAAAGTTTGTTTGGTCTCCCTTCATAGTTATTGATGTTGCATCTCCCTCCTTGTGGGCATCCTTTAGACATGGACAGGGTCAGCTCTTCTCTTTATTCACATCTCGATGCATGTTGTCTCTGGGAACTCTTGAAAAACGTTCTCTTTTACAAGATGATGCACCACTCCCAAAATCTCCTTCTTTGATTTCTTCTTATTAATTAAATTTATTTATATCTAAGCATATTGAAATCATTAATTTTCTGTCTTCTAATTAAAGCTGAAACATAAAGAGTGGGAACTGTCCTCTGTGTACTATCTTACACCAAGGATCTAGAGCTCAAAAGCATTTTATTGGCTAAAGTGATTGCATGGGATATTCTGACAAGGCAGGATACTGTCTCTATTCTCTGTCAAAATTTAAGGGAAAAATAATAAGTTTATTTTACAGCCAGGCATGGTGGCGCATGCCTTTAATCCCAGCACTCTGGAGGCAGAGGCAGGCAGATTTCTGAGTTTGAGGCCATCCTGGTCTACAAAGTGAGATACAGGACAGCCAGGGCTGTACAGAGAAACCCTGACTCAAAAAACCGGAAAGAAAAAAGGTCTGTTTTATAAGTGTTATTTTGTTCTTAGAAAATAATACAAACATTGACTTTAAAAGTTTAGATATCCTTAGGATGAAATAGTAGCATTTAGAGCTCAGTAATAACTAATAGCTGTCGAATTAATATTTGACTTGCTCAAAAAGAGAAAAAGGTCTGGTACTGTGTCCCAATTTCCTACTGTGTGAGAGAGGTAATAGATCTTACAGAAGATTCTATTACTGCTACCTTATTAAATTGATTTAATCCCTATCTGTCTGTCTGTCTATCTATCTATCTATCTATCTATCTATCTATCTATCTATCTATCTATCTATCTATCTATCTATCTACCTGCCTACCTATCCATCTGTCCTGAGTGTCTATTCTTATAGCCATAGCAAAGCCTCTCATTGCATGCACAGACCATTACAGAATGCCAGTACTGGTCAAAATGCATTATACTGATCATGCAGTGCCCATCCCCAATTAATACTCCAACAATACAACTCAAGGCATAACTAACATCAAGAGAAAGGGGGCAGAAAGATTATAGCAGTCAGAAAAACAGGAAATCTGCCAGAATTTTGACTCCTAGAAGTGGAAAGTAGCTATATCCAGGATGTCTCAACCATATGGCTGCTTAAACAAGACCTAAACCACAATGATGCCAATAATCCTCCTAATGGGAATGGTGAAATCTTATGGGTTCCCACCTCTGAACTAGGATCTATAGGAAATTAATAACAATTGAAGGAAGAAGTAGTCTCCCCAGAAATAAGACCCCTAATTATTTATCCCAAACCAAGTGTTTGGTTCTAAAAAAATATAAATAATAGCAAAATTAAATTTGCTCCAACAGACTGCATTTATATATTTATGCATATACATTACCTATTGTATATATCTGCATATAAGTGTGTGTGAAAGTTATATTTTAATAAAAGAAACCATAAATTTGTGAGTGAGAAGGACATGAGTGTATTGGTGGGAAGAGAGGGAGAAAGTGATGGATCATATATTAATTTTTAAAATTGCACAAAGGACTGATAGATATTCTATTGTGAGATATGAGACTCTGCATGACAGTTGTAAGACAAATGGACACTAGTATGGAAATCGGAATGCTTACACATAAGCCTATAAAAGATCATGAAAGTTCTTAATATTCAAATTCTTGATTTCTAGCTGGTGTATTGGGGTTGATTGGAATGTACACATTTATGTAGTATTGTCTTATATCTATCTTCTTGCATAGAAAGGAAAAGAAAGAGAAATTGAGATTTCTTTTTAAGAGGGTGTCTAAATCTCTTGCAATTCTTACATAAGCTCTTAATTCCAGGTTGGATTTTTTATGGACAGTAAAAAGAGCATATCTCATAGAAAATGACCTAGACCATCTACTTCATTAGAATCCTGACCTGGACCCCAGGTAATCCAGACTGTGTTCCTACTGCATCATTCCCAGCAAGTGGATTCTTTTTTTTTTTTATATATATATATTTTTATTACATATTTTCCTCAATTACATTTCCAATGCTATCCCAAAAGTCCCCCATAGCGCCCCCCACTTCCCTACCCACCCATTCCCATTCTTTTGGCCCTGGCATTCCCCTATATTGGGGCATATAAAGTTTGCAAGTCCAATGGGCATCTCTTTCCATTGATGGCCGACTAGGCCATCTTTCGATACATATGCAGCTAGAGACAAGAGCTCCGGGGTTCTGGTTAGTACATCATGTTGTTCCAACAATAGGGTTGCAGATCCCTTTAGCTCCTTGGGTACTTTCTCTAGCTTCTCCATTGGGAGCCCTGTGATACATCCAATAGCTGACTGTGAACATCCACTCCTGTGTTTGCTAGGTCCCGGCATCGTCTCACAAGAGACAGCTATATTTGGGTCCTTTCAGCAAAATCTTGCTAGTGTATGCAATGGTGTCAGTGTTTAGAAGCTGATTATGGGACGGATCCCTGGATACAGCAGTCTCTAAATGGTCCATCCTTTCATCACAGCTACGAACTTTGTCTCTGTAACTCCTTCCCTGGGTGTTTTGTTCCCAATTCTAAGAAGGTGCACAGTGTCCACACTTTGGTCTTCATTCTTCTTGAGTTTCATGCGTTTATCAAATTGTATCTTATATCTTGGGTATCCTAAGTTTTGGGCTAATATCCACTTATCAATGAATACATATTGTGTGAGTTCTTTTGTGATTGTGTTACTTCACTCAAGATGATGCCCTCCAGGTCCATCCATTTGGCTAGGAATTTCATAAATTCATTCTTTTTAATAGCTGAGTAGTACTCCATTGTGTAAATGTACCATAATTTCTGTATCCATTCCTCTGTTGAGGGACATCTGGGTTCTTTCCAGCTTCTGGCTATTATAAATAGGGCTGCTATGAACATAGTGGAGCATGTGTCCTTTTTACCGGTTGGGACATCTTCTGGATATATGCCCAGGAGAGGTATTGCTGGATCCTCCAGTAGTACTATGTCCAATTTTCTGAGGAACCGCCAGACTGATTTCCAGAGTGGTTGTACAAGCTTGCAATCCCACCAACAATGGAGGAGTGTTCCTCTTTCTCCACATCCTCGCCAGCATCTGCTGTCACCTGAATTTTTGATCTTAGCCATTCTGACTGGTGTGAGGTGGAATCTCAGGGTTGTTTTGATTTGCATTTCCCTGATGATTAAGGATGTTGAACATTTTTTCAGGTGTTTCTCTGCCATTCGGTATTCCTCAGGTGAGAATTCTTTGTTCAGTTCTGAGCCCCATTTTTTAATGGGGTTATTTGACTTTCTGGAGTCCACCTTCTTGAGTTCTTTATATATATTGGATATTAGTCCCTTATCTGATTTAGGATAGGTGAAGATCCTTTCCCAGTCTGTTGGTGGTTTTTTTGTCTTATTGATGGTGTCTTTAGCCTTGCAGAAGCTTTGTAGTTTCATGAGGTCCCACTTGTCAATTCTCTTTTTTTTTTTTTTAATATTTTTATTACATATTTTCCTCAATTACATTTCCAATACTATCCCAAAAGTCCCCCATAGCGCCCCCCACTTCCCTACCCACCCAGTCCCATTCTTTTGGCCCTGGCATTCCCCTATATTGGGGCATATAATGTTTGCAAGTCCAATGGGCCTCTCTTTCCATTGATGGCCGACTAGGCCATCTTTCCATACATATGCAGCTAGAGACAAGAGCTCCAGGGTTCTGGTTAGTACATCATGTTGTTCCAACAATAGGGTTGCAGATCCCTTTAGCTCCTTGGGTACTTTCTCTAGCTTCTCCATTGGGAGCCCTGTGATACATCCAATAGCTGACTGTGAACATCCACTCCTGTGTTTGCTAGGCCCCGGCATTGTCTCACAAGAGACAGCTATATTTGGGTCCTTTCAGCAAAATCTTGCTAGTGTATGCAATGGTGTCAGCGTTTAGAAGCTGATTATGGGACGGATCCCTGGATACAGCAGTCTCTAAATGGTCCATCCTTTCATCACAGCTACGAACTTTGTCTCTGTTACTCCTTCCCTGGGTGTTTTGTTCCCAATTCTAAGAAGGTGCACAGTGTCCACACTTTGGTCTTCATTCTTCTTGAGTTTCATGCGTTTATCAAATTGTATCTTATATCTTGGGTATCCTAAGTTTTGGGCTAATATCCACTTATCAATGAATACATATTGTGTGAGTTCTTTTGTGATTGTGTTACTTCACTCAAGATGATGCCCTCCAGGTCCATCCATTTGGCTAGGAATTTCATAAATTCATTCTTTTTAATAGCTGAGTAGTACTCCATTGTGTAAATGTACCATAATTTCTGTATCCATTCCTCTGTTGAGGGACATCTGGGTTCTTTCCAGCTTCTGGCTATTATAAATAGGGCTGCTATGGACATAGTGGAGCATGTGTCCTTTTTACCGGTTGGGACATCTTCTGGATATATGCCCAGGAGAGGTATTGCTGGATCCTCCAGTAGTACTATGTCCAATTTTCTGAGGAACCGCCAGACTGATTTCCAGAGTGGTTGTACAAGCTTGCAATCCCACCAACAATGGAGGAGTGTTCCTCTTTCTCCACATCCTCGCCAGCATCTGCTGTCACCTGAATTTTTGATCTTAGCCATTCTGACTGGTGTGAGGTGGAATCTCAGGGTTGTTTTGATTTGCATTTCCCTGATGATTAAGGATGTTGAACATTTTTTCAGGTGTTTCTCTGCCATTCGGTATTCCTCAGGTGAGAATTCTTTGTTCAGTTCTGAGCCCCATTTTTTAATGGGGTTATTTGACTTTCTGGAGTCCACCTTCTTGAGTTCTTTATATATATTGGATATTAGTCCCTTATCTGATTTAGGATAGGTGAAGATCCTTTCCCAATCTGTTGGTGGTTT
This sequence comes from Mus caroli, assembly GCF_978045245.1. Taxonomy (NCBI): domain Eukaryota; kingdom Metazoa; phylum Chordata; class Mammalia; order Rodentia; family Muridae; genus Mus; species Mus caroli. Next base: position 61,085,664 of record NW_028227272.1, on the reverse strand, counting down.
TTTTGTCTTATTGATGGTGTCTTTAGCCTTGCAGAAGCTTTGTAGTTTCATGAGGTCCCACTTGTCAATTCTCGATCTTACAGCACAAGCCATTACTGTTCTATTCAGGAATTTTTCCCCTGTGCCCATATCTTCAAGGCTTTTCCCCACTTTCTCCTCTATAAGTTTCAGTGTCTCTGGTTTTATGTGAAGATCCTTAATCCACTTAGACTTGACCTTAGTACAAGGAGATAGGAATGGATCGATTCGCATTCTTCTACATGTTAACAACCAGTTGTGCCAGCACCATTTGTTGAAAATGCTGTCTTTCTTCCACTGGATGTTTTTAGCTCCCTTGTCGAAGATCAAGTGACCATAGGTGTGTGGGTTCATTTCTGGGTCTTCAATTCTATTCCATTGGTCTATTTGTCTGTCACTATACCAGTACCATGCAGTTTTTATCACAATTGCTCTGTAGTAGAGCTTTAGGTCCGGCATGGTGATTCCACCAGAGGTTCTTTTATCCTTGAGAAGAGTTTTTGCTATCCTAGGTTTTTTGTTATTCCAGATGAATTTGCAGATTGCACTTTCTAATTCGTTGAAGAATTGATTTGGAATTTTGATGGGGATTGCATTGAATCTGTAGATTGCTTTTGGCAAGATAGCCATTTTTACAATGTTGATCCTGCCAATCCATGAGCATGGGAGATCTTTCCATCTTCTGAGATCTTCTAGAATTTCTTTCTTCAGAGACTTGAAGTTTTTATTATACAGATCTTTCACTTCCTTAGTTAGAGTCACGCCAAGATATTTTATATTATTTGTGACTATTGAGAAGGGTGTTGTTTCCCTAATTTCTTTCTCAGCCTGTTTATTCTTTGTGTAGAGAAAGGCCTTTGATTTGTTTGAGTTAATTTTATATCCAGCTACTTCACCGAAGCTGTTTATCAGGCTTAGGAGTTCTCTGGTGGAATTTTTAGGGTCACTTATATATACTATCATATCATCTGCAAAAAGTGATATTTTGACTTCATCTTTTCCAATTTGTATCCCTTTGATCTCCTTTTGTTGTCGAATTGCTCTGGCTAGGACTTCAAGTACAATGTTGAATAGGTATGGAGAAAGTGGACAGCCTTGTCTAGTCCCTGATTTTAGAGGGATTGCTTCAAGCTTCTCACCATTTACTTTGATGTTGGCTACTGGTTTGCTGTAGATTGCTTTTATCATGTTTAGGTATGGGCCTTGAATTCCTGATCTTTCCAAGACTTTTATCATGAATGGGTGTTGGATCTTGTCAAATGCTTTTTCCGCATCTAACGAGATGACCATGTGGTTTTTGTCTTTGAGTTTGTTTATATACTGGATTACGTTGATGGATTTCCGTATATTGAACCATCCCTGCATCCCTGGGATGAAACCTACTTGGTCAGAATGGATGATTGTTTTGATGTGTTCTTGGATTCGGTTAGCAAGAACTTTATTGAGGATTTTTGCATCAATATTCATAATGGATATTGGTCTGAAGTTTTCTATCTTTGTTGGGTCTTTTTGTGGTTTAGGTATCAGAGTAATTGTGGCTTCATAGAATGAGTTGGGTAGAGTACCTTCTGTTTCTAGTTTGTGGAATAGTTTGTGAAGAACTGGGATTAGATCTTCTTTGAAGGTCTGATAGAACTCTGCACTAAACCCATCTGGTCCTGGGCTTTTTTTAGTTGGGAGACTATTAATGACTGCTTCTATTTCTTTGGGGGATATAGGGCTGTTTAGATCATTAACCTGATCTTGATTCAACTTTGGTACCTGGTATCTGTCTAGGAACTTCTCCATTTCATCCAGGTTCTCCAGTTTTGTTGAGTATAGCCTTTGGTAGAAGGATCTGATGGTGTTTTGGATGTCGTCAGGATCTGTTGTTATGTCTCCTTTTCCATTTCTGATTTTGTTAATTAGGATGCTTTCCCTGTGCCCTCTAGTGATTCTGGCTAAGGGTTTATCTATCTTGTTGATTTTCTCAAAGAACCAGCTCCTTGATTGGTTGATTCTTTGAATAGTTTTTCTTGTTTCCACTGGGTTGATTTCACCCCTGAGTTTGATTATTTCCTGCTGTCTACTCCTCTTGGGTGAATTTGCTTCCTTTTGTTCTAGTGCTTTTAGGTGTGTTGTCAAGCTGCTAATGTGTGCTCTCTCTAGTTTCCTTTTGGAGGCACTCAGAGCTATGAGTTTTCCTCTTAGAAATGCTTTCATTGCGTCCCATAAGTTTGGGTATGTTGTGGCTTCATTTTCATTGAACTCTAAAAAGTCCTTAATTTCTTTCTTTATTCCTTCCTTGACCAAGGTATCATTGAGAAGAGTGTTGTTCAGTTTCCATGAGAAGGTTGGCTTTCTATTATTTATTTTGTTATTGAAGATCAGCCTTAGTCCATGGTGATCTGATAGGATGCATGGGACAATTTCAATATTTTTGTATCTGTTGAGGCCTGCTTTGTGACCAATTATGTGGTCAATTTTGGAGAAAGTACCATGAGGTGCTGAGAAGAAGGTATATCCTTTTGTTTTAGGATAGAATGTTCTGTAGATATCTGCCAGATCCATTTGATTCATAATTTCTCTTAGTTTCACTGTGTCCCTGTTTAGTTTCTGTTTCCATGATCTGTCCATTGGTGAAAGTGGTGTGTTGAAGTCTCCGACTATTATTGTATGAGGTGCAATGTGTGCTTTGAGCTTTACTAAAGTTTCTTTAATGAATGTGGCTGCCTTTGTATTTGGAGCATAGATATTCAGGATTGATAGTTCCTCTTGGAGGATTTTACCTTTGATGAGTATGAAGTGTCCCTCCCTGTCTTTTTTAATGACTTTGGGTTGGAAGTCAATCTTATCAGATATTAGAATGGCTACTCCAGCTTGTTTCTTCATACCATTTGCTTGGAAAATTGTTTTCCAGCCTTTCATTCTGAGGTAGTGTCTATCCTTTTCTCTGAGATGAGTTTCCTGTAAGCAGCAAAATGTTGGGTCTTGTTTGTGTAGCCAGTTTGTTAGTCTATGTCTTTTTATCGGGGAGTTGAGTCCATTGATATTAAGAGATATTAAGGAAAAGTAATTGTTGTTTCCTGTTATTTTTGTTGTTAAAGTTGGCATTTTGTTCTTGTGGCCGTCTTCTTTTAGGTTTGTTGAGGGATTAACTTCTTGTTGTTTCTAGGGCGAGGTTCTTGTCCTTGTATTGGTTTTTTTCTGTTATTATCCTTTGAAGGGCTGGATTCGTGGAGAGATAATGTGTGAATTTGGTTTTGTCGTGGAATACTTTGGTTTCTCCATCTATGTTAATTGAGAGTTTGGCTGGGTATAGTAGCCTGGGCTGGAATTTGTGTTCTTTTAGTGTCTGTATAACATCCGTCCAGGATCTTCTGGCTTTCATAGTCTCTGGTGAAAAATCTGGTGTAATTCTGATAGGCTTGCCTTTATATGTTACTTGGCCTTTTTCTCTTACTGCTTTTAGTATTCTATCTTTATTTAGAGCATTTGTTGTTCTGATTATTATGTGTCGGGAGGTGTTTCTTTTCTGGTCCAGTCTATTTGGAGTTCTGTAGGCTTCTTGTATGTTCATGGGCATCTTTTTCTTTAGATTTGGGAAGTTTTCTTCTATAATTTTATTGAAGATGTTTGCTGGTCCTTTGAGTTGAAAATCTTCATTCTCATCCACTCCTATTATCCGTAGGTTTGGTCTTCTCATTGTGTCCTGTATTTCTTGGATGTTTTGAGTTAGGATCTTTTTGCATTGTACATTTTCCTTGATTGTTGTGCAGATGTTCTCTATGGAATCTTCTGCACCTGAGATTCTCTCTTCCATCTCTTGTATTCTGTTGCTGATGCTCGTATCTATTGTTCCAGATTTCTTTCCTAGGGTTTCTATCTCCAGTGTTGCCTCATTTTGGGTTTTCTTTATTGTGTCTACTTCCCTTTTTAGGTCTAGTATGGTTTTGTTCATTTCCATCATCTGTTTGGATGTGTTTTCCTGTTTTTCTGTAAGGAATTCTACCTGTTTGATTATGTTATCCTGTTTTTCTTTAAGGATTTGTAACTCTTTAGCAGTGTTCTCCTGCAATTCTTTAAGGGATTTTTGTGCTTCCTCTTTAGTGTCTTCTGCCTGTTTAGCAGTGTTCTCCTGTAGTTCTTTAAGTGTGTTATTAAAGTCCCTCTTGAAGTCCTCTACCATCATCAGGAGATATGCTTTTAAATCCGTGTCTAGCTTTTCCGGTGTGTTGGGGTGCCCTGGACTGGGCGAAGTGGGGGTGCTGGGTTCTGATGATGGTGAGTGGTCTTGGTTTCTGTTAGTAAGGTTATTACGTTTACCTTTCGCCATCTGGTAATCTCTGGGGTTAGTTGTTATCGTTGTCACTGTTTAAAGATTGGAGCAGAAGCTGTTTTCCACTCACCAGCAGTCTCTAAATCCTGTGGCGGGGGTTGTGGGTAGCTGAAGGTACCCCGGTGCTGGTCCAGCCGGAAGAGGCCTGTGGTCCTACTCAGGCTGGTTTTCTGCTTCCCTAACTAATGCAGTCTCTGGTCCCGCGCGCAATTGGATTGGAGCAGAAGCTGTGTTCCACTCTCCAGAAGTCTTAAGATCCTGTGGTGGGTGTTGTGGGTAGCTGGTGAGTGTCAGCCGACCCTGCGCCCCAGCTGCCCCGGTGCTTTTCTGACCGGAAGAGGGTTGTGGCCCTATGTAGGCTGGATTTCTCTCTTCCCAACCAGAGCAGTCTCATGTCCCGCGTGATTGGACTGGAGCAGAAGCTGTGTTCTACTCACCAGCAGTCCCAAAATCCTGCGGCGGGGGTCGTGGGTAGCTGGTGGGTGTCAGGCTACCCTGCGCTCCAGCTACCCCGGAGCTGATCCGGCTGGATGAGGCCTGTGGCCCTACTCAGACAGGTTTCTGCTTCCCTAACTAATGCAGTCTCAGGTCCCGTGCAATTGGATTGGAGCAGAAGCTGTGTTCCACTCACCAGAAGTCTTAAGATCCTGTGGCGGGTGTTGTGGGTAGCTGGCGAGTGTCAGCCAACCCTGCGCCCCAGCTGCCCTGGTGCTTTTCTCAAGTGGATTCTTTAGTCAGTAGATTGGCCATACATAGAACCAGGATACCTGCTTTCCAATCGGATGTGAACATCCACAAAAATATTAGTAAATCCACAAGAATCAGCTAAAAATGGAGAGTCACAAAAGGCTGCTAATGACTTAATAAATAGATTCTAAAACATGCAATTCTACAGTCATTTAATATCATGATACAGGTTCAAGGCATTCTATTAAGCCCCATTGTGCGGATTGGACTGCCCTTCTTTCTCTCAGAAGTAAAGTATTGTCCATTCTGTGTTTTCTATAGCTTCCACTGTCAATTTCTTTATGTTGATAATTGTAAGATTCTAATTGAGAGTCTGAATTGAGAAATTAAATACAGATGGAAAACATTATCGGGGAGGCTCTTCCTGAATTTTTATAGCTTTTGTCAATTCACTGTGATAAACCTCCTGACATCTCGAGAACCTGACTTCAATCCATTAAATCCTTTTGAAATAGTAAATTCCTTCCTATGTTTGTAAGAGGAAAAAAAAATGTGTTCAAATGAAAGGAAGCTCTTTCTGGAACAATGTGTGGTGTCTTTCAGAGCTCAACCAGGGCCTTACAGTTTTAATGACTGACAGTGTTCCAGATGGAACCTTTGCATGAGACAGTGAAGGAAACAGAATCAACTGCAATAAGCTAGCTCATTTTCAGTTGCTTGTTTTCATAAAACATACCCATCAATCAGCCGATACCAGCTGCTCAATTTTCAGAAGCTATGGATGAAATTCTTTACTGAAAAAGATAATAAACCCAAGACTAAAATACGTATGAGTCTGTAATTCAGAATTGCCCTGCTAGGTTTTTTATTAAATGTACACAGAATAAAAATTATCTTAGTACTTCACTTTTTTTTTGTCCAGGGTTTTAATAACCTACATGGCTCAGAGGGAAGAAAAATCTTGGTTCATGCAGATTTCATATTCTGTTCCTGTCATATGAGTGCATTTGAGGTAATGCTGAAGGGAATATTTTTATCAATTCAAAAACACAATTTTAATCATAGGAACACATGTCATTACTGCTCTCCAGTTTCATTGAGCAGGGTGGTGACTTACTGAAAGCTGTAACATTTATAGCCCACACAACTCCAATGCATTTATCTTCACTCAGTGACTGACAACTATGTTAGTGGTCTTTCCCTATAACTTACCATCACTCCCTCAATTTCTCAGGGATAGAGCAGTTTTCACACATTTTTTTTTTCATGAACAATTATACTCAATACGCTCAAGTTTTGATTTATGTCACTTAGAGAATTCAGGTCAAATTTGTAATTTTTTATCATGATTTTGACTCTAAGGCATATCCATATCTCTTTACTTATCCACAGGAGCTGTGAAGTGAAATTGCCATGTCAGCTCTGTGCCTCTCTTTTTACTTATATGCTATATTTTGTGCATATGCAAATTCAAAAACCATTACTAATTCTTCCCTTTTACTCATATTATTGTTTGATTGTTGCATACATTCAGTAATGAATTCCAGCATCTTTCACCCTTCTCTCCTCTCCCTCCTGCTCCTCTCTCACACAGTTGGAACACTTTTCTCGACAATCCCTTTCCCAGTTTCATGCCTGCTTTTTCTGAATGCTTCTGAGTTACTATGACTTAGGTGTAGGTGGAGGGTGGTCTGATGCAATAATGACAACATATCTATGCTTATGTCACAGAAGAAAATGATGTCTCCTAGCTAAGCAACCACCAAGTACCCTTAATCCATCCTGTGGGTGAAACCTCATGGAACCTTTGGCTCTATATGAAATAGTGGCATGACCAATCTTGTTCTAATATTCTATAGATAACCATAGCTGTTATGAATTTAAGATTGCAAAGGCTGTGCCATAGCTAAGGGAGTTTTGTTTTTCATTTCATATCTACCCAACCTTGGTGTTTAAATTCTTAAATGAAGGGTTCTGACTCTCCTTTATCAACCCATCATTCTACCATCACTTGCTCTCTGCACCTCGACCAGTTTTGGGGTTCTGCACTTATCACCACCAACAGCCCTAAGAAGCTTCTCTGCTGAACAAAAACTGCATCATTAATACATGACTATGAGCATTAGAAATCAATAGGCAGCATGACTATGTGACTATCTAGTTGAACGTGAGAACTGGTTTATTTCTTGAGTCCATGTTTGGATGACACACTCATTAGCCACCTTTTCTTGCTTCACACCAATATTGACAATCAGTCAGTAACATCTAGATTTCCAGATTTGCATTTTCCTTAAACAAATTTACTGTGCAATGCTAATGGCCCTTGATCTAAAACTGGACACAGTATGTTCATTTCAAGGCAAAAGCCACAGATGCCCTGTCTGTCTAAATTATTTTAGGAAAGATTTAATTTTGCAAGAAAATGACTCTTCTAAAATTAGATTTGAATTTCTTCAGCAAGATTTCTTTGTGTGAAAGGAAGTGCAAAGTTATTTTGCATTAAAGCCTTGAAATGCATTGTATTTCTCTATTAGCTTAATATCTGCAATTTTACAAAATAAGATATGAAATGCAATGCATTTCTGACATGCAAGGGAAAATTCTGGGAGAAAATAGATTATATATATATATAATCACTAAATAAAATATACATATATATACAGGTAAATAAATAGGCACTATAGGGGAAATATTAACACAAGCTATAACTTGTAGCTCATATAAAAGTAGTGTAATAGTAAATAGTTCATGCAAAATAGTAAAGAAAAAAGATGAGAATATACAAAAGTGCATAGTTTTTTTAAGAATAGAAGATGGTGCCTTCTGCTCTATTAATCCACTGACACTCAGATATCTTAAGTAGGACAGCCTGGATAACAATTAAAAGCTACTCTCGTAGGGCAGAGATCTTACTGGACCAGTCTGGTTTTCTCAAACATCATTATACCGAAGAGTAGCAATAGAGTTAGTCAAAGGTTTATTTGGAGATTAATAAATAGATGGTCTGATTCACTATGTCTACAGTAAAGTAATAAATATACATATTTGGCACAGAAATAGTGTGTTTTTCTGATACCTAGGGTCATAAACAAGATATCCTCAAGATGGGGTTTTTTAAAACCCTATCATGGATGGCAAAGGGGTTCATGGTGACCCATCACTCTTTAGGCTTTATATACAGATAAAAGTTAATGTGGTAAAACATACATTTTCTTTAGAGATTTAACCATGGATAGAGTTGATCCTTAACCTCTCAGCTAAGGTCCAATTAACCATCACAATGAAACTGCTTGAGTCAAAGAAGATGTGAAATATAGAAGTATTAATTGGGAAGATGAAAGATACTAAGAGGAATGGAAAGGGGGCAAGAAATCATTAAGGAAGTGAATATTATCAAAATGTATTATGTACATACGTGAAAATGCCATAATGAAATGGTTTTACTTATTTTATTAGATATTTTTTTTATTTACATTTCAAACATTATCCACTTGCCTGTTTTCCCCTCCAAAAATCCCCTATCCCATCTGCTTCTGCCTTGCTTACCAACCTACCCACTCCTACTTCCCTGTCCTGGCATTCCCCTACACTGGGGCATCGAGCCTTCTCAGGAAAAAGCATCTGTCCTCCCATAGATGTCCAACAAGGCCATCTCCTGCTACATATGCAGCTAGAGCCATGGGTCCCTCTATGTGTACTCTTAGGTTGGTGGTTTAGTCCCTGGAAGCTCTAGGGTTATTGGTTGGTTCATATTGTTGTTTCTCCTATGGGGCTTCAAGCTCCTTCGGCTCCTTCCATCTTTTCTCTACCTCTTCCACTGGGGGCCTTTTGCTCACTCCAATGGTTGGCTGTGAGCATCCACCTGTGTATTTGTCAGGCACTGGCAGAGCCTCTCAGGAGACAGCTATATCAGGCTCCTGTCAGCAAGCACTTGCTGGCATCCACAATAGTGTCTGGGTTTGGCGACTGTATGTGGGATAGATCCCCAGGTGGGGCAGTCTCTGGATGATCTTTCCTTTAGTCTTTGCCCCACATTTTGTCTCTGTATCTCCTCCCACGGACATTTTGTTCCCCCTTCTAAGAAGGACCAAAGTATTCATATTTTGGTCTTCCTTCTTCTTGAGCTTCATTTGGACTGTGAATTGTATCTTGTGCATTCTGAGCTTCTGGGCTAATATCCACTTATCAGTGAGTGCATACCATGTGTGTTTTTTTATGACTGAGTTACCTCATGCAGGATGATATTTTCTAGTCCTATTCATTTGCCTAAGGATTTCATGAATACATTGTTTTTAATAGCTGAGTAGTATTCCATTGTGTAAATGTACCACATTTTCTATATTCACTCCTCTGGGTTCTTTCCAGATTCTCACTATTATAAATAAGTTTGCTATGAACATAGTGGAGCATGTCCTTATTACATTGGAGCATCTTCTGGGTATATGCCCAAGAGTGGTATAGCTGGATCCTCAGGTAGTACTATGTCCAATTTTCTGAGGAACCACCAAACTGATTTCCAAAGTGGTTGTATCAGCTTGTAATCCCACCAGTTAGGGAGGAGTGTTCCTCTTTCCCCACATCCTCACTAGCATCTGCTGTCACCTGAGTTTTTGAACTTAGCCATTCTGACTGGTGTGAGATGGAATCTCAGGGTTGTTTGGATTAGCATTTTCCTGATGACTAAGGATGTTGAACATTTCTTTAAGTGCTTCTCAGACATTCGAAATTCCTTGGTTGAGAATTTTTTGTCTAGCTCTGTACCCCATTTTTAATACGATTATTTGGTTTTCTGGAGTCTAACTTCTTGTGTTCTTTGTATATATTGGATATTAGCCCTCTATCGGATGTAGGAATGGTAACGAAATTTTCCCAATCTGTTGGTGGCCTTTTTGTTCTATTGATGGTGTCCTTTGCCTTACAGAAGCTTTGTAATTTTATGAGGTCCCATTTGTCAATTCTGGATCTTAGAGCATAAACTATTGATGTTCTGTTTAGGAAATTTTCCCCTGTGCCCATGTGTTTGAGGCTCTTCCCGACTTTCTTTTCTATTATTTTCAGTGTATCTGATTTTATGTGGAGGTCCTTGATCCAGATTCAATTCAATCCCCATCAAAATTGTATCTCAATTATTCATAGAGTTAGAATGAGCATTTCTCAAATACATCTGGAATAAAATAATATCCAGGATAGTGAAAACTGTTCTCAATAGTAAGAGAACTTTTGGGGATATCAGCATCCTGGACCTCAAGCTGTACTACAGAGCAATTGTGATAAAACAAACAAACAAATAAACAAACAAAAACAAACTGCATGGTACTGGTACAGTGACAGACAGGTTGATCAATGGAATAGAATTGAAGACCCAGAAATGAACCCACACACCTACTGTTACTTGATCTTTGACAAAGGATCTAAAACCATCCAGGGAAAAAAAGATAGCATTTTCAACAAATAGTGCTGGTTCAACTTGCAGTTACCATGCATAATGAAATGTTATTGGGTATAATTGATAGATGTTAATTGAAGTTCTTGAAAATAAGGTTCAATCTTGAGAAAGCATAGAAGAGTGGGTAACTCTGCTTGAATTTTTCTTTAAATGAACCCAATAGTTTTACATATTTATTTATTTATTTATTCATTCATTCATTCAATATTTGTGACTGCCTACTGTGTACCAAACATTTTACTAGAGATTGATGATATACGATTAAAATCACAACAATCTGAACAGTGTGTGCAATGTAGACTGGGTTTCCTTAGGGCTAGTTCTCTCTTCTGTGAATAACAAAGCAAAACATTTCATCAGGATTGGAGAATAATCTCAGCCTTTATCTAAAAGTTACCTTTATCTAAAAGCATCCTGAATCAGGATGCTCCCAGGAGTCAATGGAGATGATCTTAGCTGAAATGACTGACAGTAGGAATATGAAACCTGAAAAGACCACCTCCAGTATCCAGACAGGACCTCCAGTGTAGGGATGGAGACACCAAACTACCTACAAAACATTTAACCAAATATTGGCCCTGTCTAAAAGAAATGGTGGAAAAAATATGGACCAGAGACTAAAGGAATAGCCGACTAGTTACCAGCCCAACTTCAGACCCATCCTATGGGCAAGCACCAATCCCTTACACTATTAATGATGTTATGTTGTGCTTGCAGACAGGAGTCTAACATAGCTGTCCTCTGAGAGGCTCTACACAGCAGTTGAGACCGAAGCAGATACCCAGAACCAGACATTGAATGAAAGACAGGGAACCGCTATGGAAGAGTTAGAAGAAGGATTGAAGGCCCTGGAGGAGATAGTAACACCATATGGAGACCAACAGGACGTGTCAAGTAACCTAGAGCCCTGGCTCCCAGAAACTAAGCCACTAACCAAAGAACAAGCACAGACTTGTCCTAGAGATGGATCCTCTTAGAGGTAAAGGGATTGGGTGGTGGTGACGAACTCTGTGGCAGGGAACAGGAAGGGGACAGCATATGGGATGTAAATAAATAAATTTTAATAAATAAAAAAGTTATTTTCAACCCTATCTTGCTTGAATATATGAGATGGATCTCTCTGTGTATCATAAACTTGTCTTGGAATTAGATTGGTGAGCAGCATTTTACAGCATAGTGAACTTTGTGTTCCATTTAAATCTTCAGGAGAAACCAAAACTATGGTGACTGAAGTACTTACAGGGTCATTTCCCCAAGACAACACAATAGGAGAATAAGTGACAATGGTTTTTCATAAAGCCTTTGAAATAATATTATTTGTAAGTCTATGTATACAAATAGTGACTTTAATTTCAAGTACAAGTATAGTAAAGAGTTTTAATCTCCAGGCTCCATTGTATGTTATGATATTATATATATATATATATATATATATATATATATATATATATATATATATATATATATATGTGTGTGTGTGTGTGTGTGTGTGTGTGTCTGTGTGTCTGTGTGTGTGTCTGTGTGTGTGTGTGTCTGTGTGATATTCTGGTTGAGATTGATTCAAAACAAAGACAGTTTACATAGAAATCTTTGAACTTCATTTTTAAATTAGTCATTCATGATAAGAACAGGCACTCTGGTCATCAAACTGAATGGTCTCAGGATTATCAATGAAATATTTGCCATAGAGTGAAATTCTTTGTTGTTTTATTCCATAATACTCAAAAAAAACCAAACCACCAACCACCCCAATTGCTAACAAAAACTAGGTATGAATTTGAGTAAAGATAGTTCCTTAGACATCTAAAGATAGTGTAATATGTTCACCTTAGAGGAATATTTACACTTTGAGACACTGCAGTGTAGAAAAGTGACTTAATAAGTATACTCTAATAGTAGAGTGTCTCTTTACTTATGCTAGAGAAATTCTCCTTTAATTATTAATTTTATCAGTCTCTTTAAATTATAGATTTACATTCTCCAAAATAAGATGCAAAATTCAAAGAGCAACCATAAACCATAAAGAGGCTAAAAACTCTATTTAACATATGATTTTCCATTTGCATGGTTTAATGTTTTATAGTACAAAACACATATTATATACCTTTAATACACAATAAGCAAATATCAGATCTTCACTATTAAATACTGCTCTGTCATATTTTATGGTATATCTATAATAAATCATATAAAGTCATACACAACATATACATATACATATACATATACATATACATATACATATACATATACATATACATATACATATACATATACATATACATATACATATACATATACATATACATATACATATTGCAGGTATGCCTGGTACAGAGGCCTGAAGAAGGCACTAGATCCCTGTGAGATATCATATGGATTCAGATATCCATGAGAGGCTCCTAAATGGTTGTGACATTTTAGATGAGAAGAAAAATATGTAATTCTGGGAAAATTTAGACTTTAGGTATTTCTGATGTACTGAAACAACTGATATATATAAATTATACACCCTCAGTAAACTAGTTTCTATGCCCAAATTCACCAACTTGAAGAGACTCAGATTTTTATAACCAATTTTAAATATAACATAACCATAAATGGGAGCCTACTGTGTCCTCTGACTATTGAGCAAAAGTTTCTAGCAACGCTAAGTGGGAGACTGAGTTCATTCTTTGCTTTTCTCAATATGTTAACGTAGAATTTCAGCTTGCTCAGTTTTAACCTAAAGTTCTCTGTTTTCTTATTTCTTACCCCACCCCACCCCCTTTCTAAAGTTATATAGCCTCTGTGAAAAGTGGAAGACTGTAACTACATAATGGCTTCATCAACAAATAAGAGTCTGCTTCCTGCAGTGAAGCCACAAGTATGTTGAAAGGCCCTGGCTTTCGGCAGGATGTACAAAGATCTCCATCCCAGTCTCTTTTGGACCATTTCCCCCTCTTTGTGGTGGCAGTGGTTGTCTGGCTGTGTGGGTGTACATTTAAAACATGTCTTACAGATTTTTTAATAATGCATTCTTTGAGAAAAAGAGAAACCATTTTTCCTATGCTGTGAGCACTCCAAACACTTCTCTTATGATTTATCATTTTCCCCCCTTCAGTAATACATGATTGATTAACTGGTGGTAAATAGAGATTTTTAAAGTAGAAAAAAAAAAACCTTAAGTATTTGGTAGACAACAAACTATTTTGTATTCATTTACTGTGACTGCCATAAAATGTTTGATAGACAAACTAATATCTCAAGTGGAATTATTCAAGGCAGGTTAAAAGAATGCAATCTCATTTACTGTATAGGTGTTTTTTCATCTGGTTATATTAGGTACTTAATATTAACATGCTCATTCACTCTCATTCTCCATTTGATATACTCAGCAGTGGGGGGCTCTGACTCTGAAACTATTACCATCCCCAGCACACACAGAAAAGGATTCTTCTAGGTCAGATATTACAGAGGGCAAGTGTCCTGAGGATTGCTGTGACCTACTTAGACTGCTGATATGATTAGATGATGAGTGAGAACATTTCCCTGGGGAGTCTGCTCTCATCGGTGTCTTTCATGGCAGTCGGGTCTTCAGTAGAACAACAAGCCTCCTCTCTTCCCGTTCTTTTTGTTTGTTTGTTTCAAAAGGCAGTTTTGTATCCTTTTGTAAAATTCCTTCAAGGATAATATTGGCATATTAAGAGACGTTTTCTATTGCTGCTTCACTGTATGTCTAAGAGGAGAGGTAGATTTAAATAAATGCTATTTTTGATTTTCATAAGTCTACCATGAATTATCATGTTATCTTGTAAGTATGATCTTTCTCTCTCTGTTTCTGTCTCTGTCTCTCTCTGTCTTCCCTCACACTCTTTGTGTGTGTCTGTGTGTGTGTGTGTGTGTGTTTGTGTGCATGCCCTGTATGTTGGTAGGTTGCTGAAGAGGTCAGAAGGAATACATCAGATTCCTTGAGCTAGATTCATAGGCAGTTGTAAGCCACATGATTTGGGTATCGAAACTCTGGGAGAAAATGAAGTGCCATCAATTATGGGGTATTTCTCCAGTCCTGATTCTTTTTTTTACGTATTCATTCTTTTTAAGTTCTTAAAGAGAGATAAGACAGCCTAGCAGGTCAAAGTACTTTTTGTAAAAATTCAATTCTCACTACTCGCATGATAGAAGGGGAGAATCAAATCCTGCAAGTTTACTCCTACACACACACACACACACACACACACTAAAAATACAATTTAAAAAAATCAAAGCCCTTAAAGTGCAATGCCTTTATCATTCTCATTGATGTTTCTCAGTGAAAATCTCTACAGTTAGGGGAGTTACTCCTCATTAATTTAAATTACTCAATCTCGTGTATGCCATTGTTTTGTCCCATTTTACCAAATATGAAAAAATAGATGATCTTCATAGGTTCACACATCAGAGGGAACATTGAGAGGAGCTGCAGCCGGAAGTCCACTCAAGCAGGAGCTAGAGCTGGAACTTAAGCCCAGGCAGATTTGACTGACATGACAGTGTCTTCCCTATGTCCTCTGCCCTTGTCTTACACTCTTAGTGTGTCATGTCATGTTTGTCCCTCTCATAGTATATTTCAGCCATTAGACCATGTGACAGTTTGAAAAACATGCAATTCAGTTTCTCTCTTACGTTTTAACATAATACAGCTTATTTAAAAATATACTAAAAAATACAATTAGAACAGTGTTTAAAGTAATGTCAATGGTTTAAAATATGCAGGGATTAGCATCTGAAATAGAATTGTGCTGACATTCATTTTACACATACACACAAACATATATATATTTGCTAAAACAAATGAGTGAGTGTCAATTAATTTTGAGGTACATTGCATTGCTACCTCTAGGTAGGTCTTTGTTACCTGGGAAGTGTAGGTTGGGCTTCAACACCATTAGTGAAACTAAACATTTTTATTTATAGATACATGCTTTAAATCAGTGCTCTCACAGACAGAGCTATTAATATTTCAAAGATCATACCTTGATATTATAAACTAGGCTCTGGGCTTCTGTATGTTGCAGAAAGTTACCCCCAAACTTCAACCTACCCAGCTTCATACACTGCTTCATACACTGTCATAAGGATCTATCTCCCCTGTTCCCTGTTACTTACAATGATAAATCAAAGATTAAATCAATTATCTCCCCATAAAAGATACACTGAGCAGTCCTCTAAAAAGCATCATTATTCATTTTCAAAAATTTATGGCTTTAAAAACCTTTTCAGTTTTCTCGATGAATTTCACCAATTGACCAGTCATCAAAACAGTAAAAATAGCTCAAGTAACGTTACAATGTTGCTCACTAAGGGAAATTACAAAATATTTCCCCTTGGATGCCAGCTTGTCTTTGTTTTAGGAGTGTGATCCAGCTCCCAGTTAAAGAATTCTGGCTTTTCTTTGAAAAGTATTTATTTGCCTCCTGACTGCGATCATGTGCTTTCAATTTCGTTTGCGTTTCCCCACTTACTTTCTACAGCATTCTTTTTATGGCTGAGCGACTGCCTGGCAAAGTAGGAACTGAACCACAGTATGTAATTAAGTTCTTTGCACAATGGAAGTTAGTCATCGACAGGATTACACCACTGAGTCTGGATGCTGCCAGGGTGGGAGAGAGGGGGAAGAATAGCACAGAGAGCTCTCCTACAGCCCATGTCCTGAAGCATAGCAATGAGTCCTCCATTCTGTTTTGATGCCATGACAGGAATTCTCCAATAAATTGTTCTGATTGAAAATGAATCCATGTGAATTAGCATCTTATTCCTTTTATATTTTTAGAGATGTTTTATCTAGTAAGAATTCTGAATAGCTGCTAAAAAAAAATATCAGTAGAAGAGCTTAACAATTGAAGCTGAGTTATTGTTCATAGCTTAGAAAAATCATCATAAAAACATAAAAGTACTTTTAAAGAAAATGAAACAAATGCATTTTCCTTTAATGCAATGTAAACCTAACAGAAAATGTAACAAAATATAGTGTAGAGTAGTTTGATATGTTTGAATATAGTTCAGTTTTTTTAAAAAATATATGATGTGTTTATTCTGTGGTGATTTTAAGACTGTTCTAGAGAGGCTTGTGAGATGGATCAGCAGGTAAAGATACCCACCATCCAGTCTGAGAACCTAAGTACAGTCTCTAGTTTCTAAAAGGTTGAAGGAGAAATTTGAATATTAAGTAGTTTTCTGCACTAGCACCGTGGCATGTGTGTGCCTCCTCTCAACCTCGCCCTCACACAACCAAATGCACACAAAATAAAAGAAAATGTAATAAACAAACAATAAAATAGACATCGTTTTAACATACGATGAAAAATTCAATTTCAACTTCATGATCAGATATGTAGCTAGGATGAAAAAATAAAATGAAAACCCATTATGTTTCTGAAAAAGTAATAAAAGGATAGGCTGGAACAATAACTCATTCAAATGATTGCTGTACAAGTAAGGGTACCTGCATTTTGTCATCAGTACCTACACACAAAGGACTATGTCGTAACCCCAATGCTGGGGAGGTAGAGATAGAAGGATCCCTGAAATTCCTTTATTGAGTAGCCTATGACCCCAGGTCCCACAAGAGATCCCATCTCAAATTAAAACAAAACAAAACAAAACAAAACAACAACAACAACAAGAACAACAACAACAACAACAAAACAACCAACCAACCAACCAGCCAGCCAACCAACCAGCCAACCAACCAACCAACCAACCAACTGAAACCCCAAACCCAACCAAACATACAAACAAACAAACAATCAAGAAAATATAGGTGGGTGAATCTTGACCTTAATCTCTGAATTATACACATATGCACATACTCATGCACACACACACAGAGAGAAAGCCCCACACATGCCATAATAATGAAATAAGAAAACATATTACGGATAACTTATTTAACATTTTTTCTAGAAGAAATGGTTTTAACATTTTTGAAGGAAAAAGTAATATTATCAAAATGCTACAAAATGCTTCAGAGTATGATTAAAAGAACGTTAAGAGTTTCTAGATGAGGGACAGGTGATGACAAATAATAACCCACAATGTAGAGTCTCACAAGAAAACAGAAATTTGAAAGTCGTAATGAAATTCAGTATGTTGGAGCCTGTGGTTGTTTGTGATATAGTGAGAACGAGGCTTATCTAAAGCAGGCTGCTCTGCCACTCCTATTCAGACCTAGACCCAAAAGCATCCCACCTGTGCTTCCCTCTAGTGGGGTCAAAATTCTAGTTCTTAGATTGAGTATTACCATGCATTCTCACTTGAATTTTGTACAGTCACAGACAGGGTTTCTATACCAATGCCCTGTGTGTAGCTCCCAGCTTTCCAGACAGCATTTGTTAATACTGATTTTTTAGTATTGTGGCCTTTTGACCTCTTGGTTTTTAATCAAATGACTGTGGCTGTATGAGATTATTTCTGGATCTTTTATTCTATTTCACTGGTTTATACGTTTGTTTTGGTCCCCGCACCTTGTTGTTTTCATTACTACAGGTTTGAGATACAATTTATTGTCCTTTCTTCACAGCAAAAGAAATGATTGTTGTATTGGAAGCATCCTATAAGTAGAGAAAACATTTGGTGTTTATTCATCCAACACTGAATCCAGAATACATAAGTAATTCAAAACATTTAACACCAAAATGAGACATGATTTGATCAGTAAATGGGCAAGTGAAATGAACAAACACTTCAAAAGATTAAGGGAATATAGCCAATAAATACATAAAACATGTTTATTATTTTTAGCCATGAGCAAAAATTATAAATCAAAACTATAGTGAGATTCCATCACAACCCAGCCATAACAGTTATTTTTATCAATAAAGCAAGTACAACAACAACAAAATCAATCAAACCAACCAACCAACCATATGAAAACTAGAAAAGAGCCAGAGAAAAGAAATTTTATACACTATTATTAGGAAGACAAATTAGCACAATTACAATGAAAATAGTCCTAAAAATAGTCAAAACTAGAAGTACCAAGTGATCTAGCTATACCACTCTTAAGTGTATACCCCTACTAATCAAAGTGAGAATACATTATAAACTATATTTTTATTAGGTATTTTCCTCATTTACATTTCCAATGCTATCCCAAAAGTCCCCCATACCCTCTCCCCCACCCCTCTACCCACTCACTCCCACCTTTTGGCCCTGGCATTCCCCTGTACTGGGGCATATAAAGTTTGCAAGTCCAATGGGCCTCTCTCACCAGTGATGGCCGACTAGGGCATCCCCTGATACATATGCAGCTAGAGTCAAGAGCTCCGGGGTACTGGTTAGTTCATAAGGTTGTTCCACCTGTAGGGTTGCAGATCCCTTTAGCTCCTTGGGTATTTTCTCTAGATCCTCCATTGGGGGCCCTGTGATCCATCCAATAGCTGACTGTGAGCATCCACTTATGTGTTTGCTAGGCCCCGACGTAGTCTCACTAGAGACAGCTATATCAGGGTCCTATCAGCACAATCTTGCTAGTGTATGCAATGGTGTCAGCATTTGGAGGCTGATTATGGGATGGATTCCTGGATATGGCAGTCTCTAGATGGTCCATCCTTTTGCCTGAGCTCCAAACTTTGTCTCTGTAACTCCTTCCATGGGTGTTTTGTTCCCAATTCTAAGAAGGGGCAAAGTGTCCACACCTTGGTCTTCGTTGTTCTTGAGTTTCATGTGTTTTGCAAATTGTAACTTATATCTTGGGTATTCTAAGTTTCTGGGCTAATATCCACCCATCAGTGAGTACATATCATTTGAGTTCTTTTGTGATTGGGTTACCTCACTCAGGATAATGCCCTCCAAGTCCAACCATTTGCCTAGGAATTTCATAAATTCATTGTTTTTAATAGCTGAGTAGTACTCCATTGTGTAAATGTACCACATTTTTTATCATGACAATATTCACATTTGACAAAATATAGAATCATTATAGCTGCATATAAATGTGAGTTTAGCATATATTATATATGTGTTTTATTTAGTATGTATGAATTTTTGTAGTAACAACAGTATCAAGTGATTTTCAGCAGTGTGTGTATAAGCAGAGATCAACATTTTTAAGGAAGATGTGAAATTCGAGGTCTCTGTTAGAAAAGAGGAAGGGATCAGAGAAACTATGTCTGGGAAACTGAGGATAGTTACAGATGAAGACTGTCAATTCAGATTTTATGTATGTATAAAATATGTCATCATGAAGCCATTATTTTATAAACTTAATATACAGTAACAAAAATTAAAGGTAACACATGATCTTACAATTTTTTTTAAATTACAAGAAAAAAAATTCTCCCTTGATATTTTCGTTGAAAAATTTTTGTTACCAGGACAGTCATGTAAGAATCCCGATCACAGGGAACCAAGCAGAAGATGGACATGCACACTTATCAGTCTATTTGCATCTTAGACATCATACTAGGTGAGGCAGCATGGAGAACATGGAAATACAGAAACTTCAGTGTAACATGTTCATGAATCCTGTCATACATGAGGCTGGGGTACCCTCATGGGGACCTGAAGGCTGTTGAGATGGATGTAAAGAGCAAGCATTATTGTCATGCCCAGAGAGATTCTGGCAGTCACCCTGACCCCAAAAGGCAGCAGGCCAGGCCCAGTTCTATGAGTCTTAACCATCTGCCTTATGTTCATGATCCAGGAAATCTTGGGTGGGTACAAAACTTGTCCTTCAAGAATGAGGCAACTCATCTGCTTACCAGCTTCACCAGCATTGCATGCTCCTTAGTCTCTTCTCCCTCAATTGCCTTCACAGTGGACCACCGGGACCATGAACTATGGTTGTTAGTAAACTGAGATTTGTGAGCATTGTTGTCTTTGCTGTCCATGTGGGTAGTGACTAATGCTCCTGAGCTTGACTGTGTATCAGTTTGTTGCTGAGATTATGAGAGCAGGGTCATGTCACGTTGAACGTACTGTGATCATCATAATGGGGCAGAGTCTTCATCAATCTCAACTATGGGAATAGCCATCGGCATGGCCATAGCCATGATGACAACAGCTAGCAGCAGGAAAATCTCAGTGATTCCCTCATACTTGTGGTTGGAGATCTTGTACCAAATATGAGCATCACAGTCATAGCCTGTATCCCATATCTCAATCCTAGGTACAACTATGTGGATCCCATCCCTACTTTTATTCTTTATAAACTTACCTGGAAAGAAATGTTAATGATCCTGAGAGATGAGATTTTGGTGCTTATTAAAGGAAAACACACTGTTGAAGTCTTCTCCCCCATGAAGAACCTTCTGCTGTTTGTGAATGTCACAGAAGATTTGCACGCCCTGCATATCTGTGCTCTAACAGTGGCATGGACAGGCTGTCAACGTAACCATCATTCAGAGTGCCAAAGCACAGGCTGTACTGAAGTTGGCTAGGGACCTTCCCCACAGGAAATTCTATTTTCATACCATGACCATCTAAATGGAGAGCACTCTGAGGAGAGGGAGGACTGTTGGGAGTACCAAGGTCTCTTTGACAAACTCTTGAGGCAGGTGTGATCAAACACATGGCCAGGACCTGTAGGTGGCCCAACTGAGTGTCTAATCAGGACTCTGAGTGTTCTCCAAGTTCAAGGCATAGCCTGGTCTAGAGGACAATGGCTAGCCTCTCCCTTTACTCTCATGAGCCCATGGCAAGCCATGGGTTGGGCATGAGTCAGATATCAAATCAGAATAGCCCTACTTCTCTTCTTTTCAGCTCCTGTCAAGATCATAATTGGGGGCCGGAACAGCACCAGTGTAGCTAGAGCGCAGGGTCGGCTGACACCCGCCAGCTACCCACGACCCCCGCCACAGGATTTTGAGACTGCTGGTGAGTGGAACACAGCTTCTGCTCCAGTCCAGTCACGCAGGACCTGAGACTGCTCTGGTTGGGGAGGCAGAAATCCGGCCTACATAGGGCCACAAGCCTCTTCCTGCCACAGGATTTTGATACTGCTGGTGAGTGGAACACAGCTTCTGCTCCAATCTTTAAACAGTGACAACGACAACAACTAACCCCAGAGATTACCAGATGGCGAAAGGTAAACATAATAATCTTACTAACAGAAACCAAGACCACTCACCATCATCAGAACCCAGCACCCCCACTTCGCCCAGTCCAGGGCACCCCAACACACCGGAAAAGCTAGACACGGATCTAAAAGCATATCTCCTGATGATGGTAGAGGACTTCAAGAAGGACTTTAATAACACACTTAAAGAAATACAAAGGAACACTGGTAAACAGGTAGAAGACAATAAAGAGGAAGCACAAAAATCCCTTAAAGAATTGCAGGAGAACACTGCTAAAGAGTTACAAATCCTTAAAGAAAAACAGGATAACCTAATCAAACAGGTAGAAGTCCTTAATGAAAAACAGGAAAACACATCCAAACAGATGATGGAAATGAAAAAAACCATACTAGACCTAAAAAGGGAAGTAGGCACAATAAAGAAAACCCAAAATGAGGCAACACTGGAGATAGAAACCCTAGGAAAGAAATCTGGAACCATAGATACGAGCATCAGCAACAGAATACAAGAGATGGAAGAGAGAATCTCAGGTGCAGAAGATTCCATAGAGAACATCGGCACAACAATCAAGGAAAATGTGCAATGCAAAAAGATCCTAACTCAAAACATCCAAGAAATACAGGACACAATGAGAAGACCAAACCTACGGATAATAGGAGTGGATGAGAATGAAGATTTTCAACTCAAAGGACCAGCAAACATCTTCAACAAAATTATAGAAGAAAACTTCCCAAATCTAAAGAAAGAGATGCCCATGAACATACAAGAAGCCTACAGAACTCCAAATAGACTGGACCAGAAAAGAAATACCTCCCGACACATAATAATCAGAGCAACAAATGCTCTAAATAAAGATAGAATACTAAAAGCAGTAAGAGAAAAAGGCCAAGTAACATATAAAGGCAAGCCTATCAGAATTACACCAGATTTTTCACCAGAGACTATGAAAGCCAGAAGATCCTGGACGGATGTTATACAGACACTAAAAGAACACAAATTCCAGCCCATGCTACTATACCCAGCCAAACTCTCAATTAACGTAGATGGAGAAACCAAAGTATTCCACGACAAAACCAAATTCACACATTATCTCTCCACGAATCCAGCCCTTCAAAGGATAATAAAAGAAAAAAACCAATACAAGGACAGGAACCACGCCCTAGAAACTACAAGAAGGTAATCCCTCAACAAACCTAAAAGAAGACAGCCACAAGAACAGAATGCCAACTTTAACAACAAAAATAACAGGAAACAACAATTACTTTTCCTTAATATCTCTTAATATCAATGGACTCAACTCCCCGATAAAAAGACATAGACTAACAAACTGGCTACACAAACAAGACCCAACATTTTGCTGCTTACAGGAAACTCATCTCAGAGAAAAAGATAGACACTACCTCAGAATGAAAGGCTGGAAAACAATTTTCCAAGCAAATGGTATGAAGAAACAAGCTGGAGTAGCCATTCTAATATCTGATAAGATTGAATTCCAACCCAAAGTCATTAAAAAAGACAGGGAGGGACACTTCATACTCATCAAAGGTAAAATCCTCCAAGAGGAACTATCAATCCTGAATATCTATGCTCCAAATACAAAGGCAGCCACATTCATTAAAGAAACTTTAGTAAATCTCAATGCACACATTGCACCTCATACAATAATACTGGGACACTTCAACACACCACTTTCACCAATGGACAGATCGTGGAAACAGAAACTAAACAGGGACACAGTGAAACTAATAGAAGTTATGAATCAAATGGATCTGGCAGATATCTACAGAACATTCTATCCTAAAACAAAAGGATATACCTTCTTCTCAGCACCTCATGGTACTTTCTCCAAAATTGACCACATAATTGGTCACAAAACAGGCCTCAACAGATACAAAAATATTGAAATTGTCCCATGCATCCTATCAGATCACCATGGACTAAGGCTGATCTTCAATAACAAAATAAATAATAGAAAGCCAACCTTCACGTGGAAACTGAACAACACTCTTCTCAATGATACCTTGGTCAAGGAAGGAATAAAGAAAGAAATTAAGGACTTTTTAGAGTTCAATGAAAATGAAGCCACAACATACCCAAACTTATGGGACGCAATGAAAGCATTTCTAAGAGGAAAACTCATAGCTCTGAGTGCCTCCAAAAGGAAACTAGAGAGAGCACACATTAGCAGCTTGACAACATACCCAAAAGCACTAGAACAAAAGGAAGCAAATTCACCCAAGAGGAGTAGACAGCAGGAAATAATCAAACTCAGGGGCGAAATCAACCAAGTGGAAACAAGAAGAACTATTCAAAGAATCAACCAATCAAGGAGCTGGTTCTTTGAGAAAATCAACAAGATAGATAAACCCTTAGCCAGACTCACTAGAGGGCACAGGGAAAGCATCCTAATTAACAAAATCAGAAATGAAAAAGGAGATATAACAACAGATCCTGAAGACATCCAAAACACCATCAGATCCTTCTACCAAAGGCTATACTCAACAAAACTGGAGAAACTGGATAAAATGGAGAAGTTCCTAGACAGGTACCAGGTACCAAAGTTGAACCAAGATCAGATTAATGATCTAAACAGCCCTATATCCCCCAAAGAAATAGAAGCAGTCATTAATAGTCTCCCAACCAAAAAAAGCCCAGGACCAGATGGGTTTAGTGCAGAGTTCTATCAGACCTTCAAAGAAGATCTAATCCCAGTTCTTCACAAACTATTCCACAAAATAGAAACAGAAGGTACTCTACCCAACTCATTCTATGAAGCCACAATTACTCTGATACCTAAACCACAAAAAGACCCAACAAAGATAGAAAACTTGAGACCAATATCCCTTATGAATATTGATGCAAAAATCCTCAATAAAGTTCTTGCTAACCGAATCCAAGAACACATCAAAACAATCATCCATCCTGACCAAGTAGGTTTCATCCCAGGGATGCAGGGATGGTTCAATATACGGAAATCCATCAACGTAATCCAGTATATAAACAAACTCAAAGACAAAAACCACATGGTCATCTCCTTAGATGCGGAAAAAGCATTTGACAAGATCCAACACCCATTCATGATAAAAGTCTTGGAAAGATCAGGAATTCAAGGCCCATACCTAAACATGATAAAAGCAATCTACAGCAAACCAGTAGCCAACATCAAAGTAAATGGTCAGAAGCTTGAAGCAATCCCTGTAAAATCAGGGACTAGACAAGGCTGTCCACTCTCTCCATACCTATTCAACATTGTACTTGAAGTCCTAGCCAGAGCAATTCGACAACAAAAGGAGATCAAAGGGATACAAATTGGAAAAGATGAAGTCAAAATATCACTTTTTGCAGATGATATGATAGTATATATAAGTGACCCTAAAAATTCCACCAGAGAACTCCTAAGCCTGATAAATAGCTTTCGTGAAGTAGCTGGATATAAAATTAACTCAAACAAATCAATGGCCTTTCTCTACACAAAGAATAAACAGGCTGAGAAAGAAATTAGGGAAACAACACCCTTCTCAATAGTCACAAATAATATAAAATATCTTGGCGTGACTCTAACTAAGGAAGTGAAAGATCTGTATAATAAAAACTTCAAGTCTCTGAAGAAAGAAATTATAGAAGATCTCAGAAGATGGAAAGATCTCCCATGCTCATGGATTGGCAGGATCAACATTGTAAAAATGGCTATCTTGCCAAAAGCAATCTAAGATTCAATGCAATCCCCATCAAAATTCCAAATCAATTCTTCAACGAATTAGAAAATGCAATCTGCAAATTCATCTGGAATAACAAAAAACCTAGGATAGCAAAAACTCTTCTCAAGGATAAAAGAACCTCTGGTGGAATCACCATGCTGGACCTAAAGCTCTACTACAGAGCAATTGTGATAAAAACTGCATGGTACTGGTATAGTGACAGACAAATAGACCAATGGAATAGAATTGAAGACCCAGAAATGAACCCACACACCTATGGTCACTTGATCTTCGACAAGGGAGCTAAAAACATCCAGTGGAAGAAAGACAGCATTTTCAACAAATGGTGCTGGCACAACTGGTTGTTAACATGTAGAAGAATGCGAATCGATCCATTCCTATCTCCTTGTACTAAGGTCAAGTCTAAGTGGATCAAGGTACTTCACATAAAACCAGAGACACTGAAACTTATAGAGGAGAAAGTGCGGAAAAGCCTTGAAGATATGGGCACAGGGGAAAAATTCCTGAATAGAACAGTAATGGCTTGTGCTGTAAGATCGAGAATTGACAAGTGGGACCTCATGAAACTGCAAAGCTTCTGCAAGGCTAAAGACACCATCAATAAGACAAAAAAACCACCAACAGATTGGGAAAGGATCTTCACCTATCCTAAATCAATAAGGGACTAATATCCAATATATATAAAGAACTCAAGAAGGTGGACTCCAGAAAGTCAAATATCCCCATGAAAAAATGGGGCTCAGAACTGAACAAAGAATTCTCACCTGAGGAATACCGAATGGCAGAGAAGCACCTGAAAAAATGTACAACATCCTTAATCATCAGGGAAATGCAAATCAAAACAACCCTGAGATTCCACCTCACACCAGTCAGAATGGCTAAGATCAAAAATTCAGGTGACAGCAGATGCTGGCGAGGATGTGGAGAAAGAGGAACACTCCTCCATTGTTGGTGGGATTGCAAGCTTGTACAACCACTCTGGAAATCAGTTTGGCGGTTCCTCAGAAAATTGGACATAGTACTACCGGAGGATCCAGCAATACCTCTCCTGGGCATATATCCAGAAGATGTCCCAACCGGTAAAAAGGACACATGCTCCACTATGTTCATAGTAGCCCTATTTATAATAGCCAGAAGCTGGAAAGAACCCAGATGTCCCTCAACAGAGGAATGGATACAGAAATTATGGTACATTTACACAATGGAGTACTACTCAGCTATTAAAAAGAATGAATTTATGAAATTCCTAGCCAAATGGATGGACTTGGAGGGCATCATCTTGAGTGAAGTAACACAATCACAAAAGAACTCACACAATATGTATTCACTGATAAGTGGATATTAGCCCAAAACTTAGGATACCCAAGATATGAGATACAATTTGCTAAACGCATGAAACTCAAGAAGAATGAAGACCAAAGTGTGGACACTGTGCCCCTTCTTAGAATTGGGAACAAAACACCCAGGGAAGGAGTTACAGAGACAATTTCGTAGCTGTGATGAAAGGATGGACCATTTAGAGACTGCCATATCCAGGGATCCATCCCATAAGCAGCTTCTAAACGCTGACACCATTGCATACACTAGCAAGATTTTGCTGAAAGGACCCAAATATAGCTGTGTCTTGTGAGACAATGCAGGGGCCTAGCAAACACAGGAGTGGATGTTCACAGTCAGCTATTGGATGTATCACAGGGCTCCCAATGGAGAAGCTAGAGAAAGTACCCAAGGAGCTAAAGGGATCTGCAACCCTATTGTTGGAACAACATGATGTACTAACCAGAACCCCGGAGCTCTTGTCTCTAGCTGCATATGTATCGAAAGATGGTCTAGTCGGCCATCAATGGAAAGAGAGGCCCATTGGACTTGCAAACTTTATATGCCCCAATATAGGGGAATGCCAGGGCCAAAAGAATGGGAATGGGTGGGGGGCGCTATGGAGGACTTTTGGGATAACATTGGAAATGTAATTGAGGAAAATATGTAATAAAAATATTTAAAAAAAAAAGATCATAATTGGGCTGGGTCCTCAGCTGATGTCATCTTAACACCACAACTGAGAAGGAACTGAAGTTTCCAATAAAGTGCAGACATTCCCAGAAGGGGAATCTAGGCTTTTTTGTACTACCAGGAGTCATTGTGTCTTCACAAAGAATTGAGCAAGGTACATGTTCCTGGAAAATTGGAACTCTCTTTTCCAGGTAATTAGTCTCATTGAGAACATAATTTTCAACCAAGTGTGTAAAATTATAGATACTAAAAAGATAGCCTATAATTAGTATTTCTAAAACTACTTTTGGAACATAATTTTTTTTCCTATACAAACACTTGGGGGCAATCATAGACGCTACATGGAACATAGAGCAGTAGGCTCTTGGGTTTTCAGGAAGAGAAGGTTACTTTTCAGCAATGGCAGACAGTGAAGATTTAGACTAAGAAAGGTCAAAATGCATCAGTCAGAGGACAAGCAAGGAAGACAGAGAGGAGTCTGTCCTGCAGTGTTTTTATTTATGCACAATGCACATGAAAAGCTGCTAGCAGAAACCTAGGTCATGTTTACTGTGACACACATAAACTAGAACTTCAATTTTAAGCATCAGTGAACCATTCAAGTGTAAACAGAGAGAGAAAATTTTAAGTTATCTTTAGAAGAGATTATTCAGGACACAGTAAATACAATTACTTGGAAGGCAGCCAGAGTAAAGGCAGGAAAAAAGTTAAGCAATTATGAGAATTATCAGGCGAATCTCCAGGATGAGTTTCTCTTTTAGAGGAATAATCATGACAAGCAAGCTTGCACAAACCCCTTCCATTCATTTAAATATCATTGCAATACTTCCCAGGGTTGTTTGTTCTCTTTTAAAGCTAAGAAATTTTGATTTATCCTTTTTCTTTCTTTCAAATGGCCTCTCAACATCTGTACTATGTCAGAGATACATAAACATTATTGAATAGATGATATCTTTATCATCAAGGTCTCGATGCTATTTGACTAGGTATTCAGAAATGAAGTAGTAGATGTTAAGTATCCGTCCCATGGTTCAGTGAGCTTACAGAATGAGACTTTGTAGGAAAATTTCCCTTTAAGTCAGGGATCATCAGGCACGTGGATGAAACACAGTCAGCATCCTTGAGTTGTAAGCTTGGTTTGACTACTTACAGAAGTTATCATATTAGCTACAAATATCAATTATTCCTATTCATACATTTATTTGTGGTTAATAGGTGTGTGTGTGTGTGTGTGTGTGTGTGTGTGTGTGTGTGAGAAGGGGTGATCAGATATGCACATGCCACAGCACATGTGGATAGGTCACAGGGCAAATTTCAGTGTTGATCCTTGCCTTTCCATCCTATTTATCACAGGGTCTCCTTACTACTGTGTAGGCAAAATTTGTTGGCCTATACTTTCTAGAGCAGTGGTTCTCAAACTTCCTCTCATGGTAAGCCTTTAATATAGTGCCTTACGTTGTGGTGACCCTCAAGCATAAATTATATCATTGCTACTTCATAACTGTAGTTTTGCTGTAAAGTTTTGCTACTGTTATGAATCATAATATATATAGCTCATGTGTTACCCTTATGGGGGTTGAGATCCACAACTAGAGCACCGCTGTTCTAGAGATTCACTAGTCTTGACTCATACTCAAATTTGTGTAATGGAATAATAAAATCATATGTTGCTGTGTGCATTTTTCCTTTTTTATTGGTTATTCTATTTATTTACATTTCAAATGTTATCCCCCTTCCCAGTTTCCTCTCCACCCTTATGCCCTCTCCCTCTGCTACTATGGTAGTGCCCCTCCACTCCTACTTGGTGCCCTAGCATTTCCCTAAGGTGGGTCATCCAGCCTCCACAGGCCCAACGGGCTCCCCATTATTGATGCCAGATAAGACAATCCTCTGCTAGATATGCAGCAGGAGCCATGGGTCCCTCCATGTGTATCCCGAGTTAAACAAAGATTTCTCAGGTAAGGAATACCGAATGACTGAGAAACATCCTTAGTCATCGGGGAATGCAAATCAAAATGACCCTAAGATTCAACCTCACACAAGTCAGAATGGATAAGGTCAGAAACTCAGGTGAGAGCAGATGCTATTAAGGATGTGGAGAAAGAGGAACAGTCCTCCATTGCTGGTGGGATTACAAGCTGGTTCAACACTCTGAAAAAACATTCAGCGGTTTCTCAGAAAATTGGAAATAGTTCTACCTGAGGACCCACGTATATCACTCCTGGGCATATGCCCAAAAGATGCTTCAACATGTAATAAGGACACATGCTCTGCTATGTTCATAGCAGCCTTTTTTATAATAGTCAGGAGCTGGAAAGAAACCAGATGTCCCTGTGTGCATTTTTCACTGAGTCTGGAGATCTGAATTTGGATCATGAAGTTTTGTGCTTTATTCACTGAGCCATCTTCATAATCTTTAGAAGACTCTTCCCTCATAGAAATTGATAGAATTAAACCATTTATATAAGAAGAAAAATGGCATTGATGCAAACATTTATAAAATAATTACAGGAACCAAATCTGCCAGTGCGTTAATACAAAATCAAATGTGAGTGGGTACCTGGAATTCTATCTTCACTTAAATTATTTAATACTAAAACAAGTAACTGTAAATTTTATATTACACACTGGCTATATTTGCTAATGAGCTTTTTCATGAAATTAAAATACATGGGTGTGAGTTAGAGTTCCTTGTGCTGACTGATTGTATAATTTGCTCTCTTTTGGAAATGTAAGATGGGATAGCAAGGTTCTTTTCACTGTAGATAACCGGCAGGGAATCCCAGTCATGCATAAATTTATTATATATGTACATGTATATGTGTATACATATTAAATATATACATACACATTTGTATGCACACAGTAATAAATGAAAAATCCAAAACTGAATTATTAATGGTCAGGTTTTTTTTTTTTTAGTCAAAACATTCTATCTTAAGTTTTCTAGCATTCTCTTTTATGTAATGCAAATTTAGCTCTTTCTCGTACATGATTAATCATCATGTATAATTATCTTTACTTAATTGTACATAAAATATAGGATACATATGCTCATAGATACAAAAGCTTAATTTGAAATTATAATAAAATAAAACAGAAGCATGTCTTCAAATTCTTGGATGAAAGATTTGGGTGAACAAATGAAGTAGTTATCACAAGTGTATGCATAAAGTCTAAGAGCATCAGGCTGAGATGAAGTATGGAAAAGACCTTTAAACTCCTTTGTAAACATGAGCTAACACAATTCCTAAAAGTCCTTAAACCTGAGAGGCACAAACTGTTTATTGGCATTCAAACTTCAGTTTTTAAATGTTATTTCAAGTGTGAGTACTCACCCAAGGAAGTGTACTATACTAATGTGGTAACATGATGCCTCTTAAATTTAACATTATTCTCAAATCAATGAGTTTTCTTGAGTTACTTTGATATAAGTTCACCACAAATATGAAAATGACTTTTTTCATACTTTCCTTTTCATGTGTGTGAGGCAACAGAAGTTTTGATGACTTTGCTTAGGATCACAATTTGGAAGTGCAGATATTTTATATCTGTTTTTTACAAGATGCTCATTGTGTATCCTATGCTTTTTATAAGTGTTGTGTATGCATGGAGACATTCTGTCCATTACCTCAAGATGTCCCCAATAGCTGAGCAGTTTGCATGTTTCAATAACACTACAATAAAGCCTTTGAGAGTCTGTGACAGCTAGGATCACAGCCAAGATAAATTAAGCTTTTCTTGTGATCCTTTGAGCCAAAGATTGATGGGCATTTGAAAACTATGAATGTGTTTTGGAAAGGTCATATTTTATTACACAAAAATAGGATCATTTTGATAGTCTATACTCTATTAAACACTGCATCTGTACTTACCATGACTTCCCCACTTCTTCAGTTTCCATGTTTGCTTTAAATAAACATTGTGATTACTATTCTTTTTCAAGTTTAGACAGAGTATAGTTGATAGAGATCAATGGAGTACAGATATAAAAGTTAAGATGTTCATTTTTTAAAAGTTAAATTTCCTAATGTATATATTGAAATATTTCAAGATTGACTAAAGCACATAAATTTGTGGACAGAGTTGGCTTCCATCCATTTTACCTAAGTTGTGAGTCTCTCTCTCTCTCTCTCTCTCTGTGTGTGTGTGTGTGTGTGTGTGTGTGTGTGTGTGTGATGTGAGATGTGCCCCTGTATATGTGAGTATGTAGATATGTGTTCATTTCAATAGTGGGAATACAGATTCTGATCACAGAGGTTCAAATTTTTTAATAGAAAATTTGAGACAATGTAAAAGGCCTGATACTTTTGCCTACTTGAAAAATCAAGAATGAGATATTGATGGGGGATGTCTTTGGTTTACTAGTTATTGATATTCATTTGTAAATTAAAATATTTGAGTTTAAATAAAAATCATTCTGCATTAGAAAAAGTATTAAAGATATCCAATATGGTTGGATATTCTCAAGTGAAAAAGCAAAAATTTAATTTCAGTTGTTCCTTAAATATTTCTGGTATTTCTTGTTTGTTAACAGAAGCAGTTTCTAAAATCAGATATTATTCATGAATTCACCAACTTGAAATCTATATCTTCCTACTAGAAACATAAGAAATCAAAATATACCCTGTGAACTTGACATGTCTCAATTATTTTCTCAATTTTGTAAAGTTTATCATTTTTTTGTTTAAATAAGATATTTTCAGTGAGTTTTGCATATGATAAAGCTATTAAGTTAAATGTTCTATCTCTGTGCATTTAAAGTATATCTTTGTTATAACAATAAAAATATCACAGTAAAGGAAAAGGAAGCCTTTGGAGACACCAAACTGAGCCATGTCAACAATTCTTTACTGGGAAGTCTGACATTATCACAAGAAAATAATTTGACAATAGATTTTGAGGTAGCCATTTGGGATTGAAGCATTTTAGGTCGTCAGTAATCATCCTGGAAATTTGATCTTGAAGGAAAACACAAACTGATCTGCTCAAAGTCTTGCAAACACCATCTGAACTCCCATCACATCTGATGATACAAATCCTGGTAAGTGACCATCATTTTTTTTTTTTTTTTTGTATCCATCTAACCATAGGATAGGTGTTGAAATTAAATTGATCATTTGTGTTTCATAGAAAGGAAATGACATAAGAGGTAGTAATAGATTACAGTATTAATAAATGTCTACAAACATTAAAAGCAATATCTTATTTTCACCCTTCCGCTTTTCTCCTTTTTTCTATCATTCTTTCTCAGTCCCTCCATTTCTCCCTTCTTTACTTTTTCCCCTCAACCCTTTTCCTCTCTCTCTTCCTTCTCTTAATTCCTTTAGTTTGCCTAATATTCACAAATGTATGTTGCCTAAATACTACTTTAAGACTACAAAAGAATAGAAAACACATAATATATCAATAATACAAACATGGAAACCGTATTTGTTTGTTTCTCTGAAGTTTGCACTTAAGGAGTTATGTGATTAAACACTCATAAATGTATTTAATATAGACAGTATTTCATTGTCAGCTTTAACATAATAATAGGAAACATATTTTTTGCGAGTCAGAGTCTGCTTGACTGTAATCCTTTTAGACATTGCCACCATCTGATTAAGTGCTTCGTGAGCTCTCTCTCCCAACACTCTCAAAGTGTCATCTGTCATAGCCTTTCTGTCACAGCTATAATATATGACTGTCTAATGATATTAGAGCCAAGAAATATGATGCTGGGTTTGGCATTTCAGATCGCAATGTTTCTTTACGGTAAACCGCAGAGAATGGTCCCTGTGTATACCATGAAAAAGATGATATCAACTGATTTGTGACAAACACTGTAGATTTTTGGGAAAATAGACTAAAAAGGTGATGTTATTTGGTTTTCTTCAACGTGAAATGGAGAATATCCAGGAAATAGATTGTCTCACAATCCTGACTTAAGAAAAATTCTTTTACTGTACTCTGAATTGTGAGAAGCAATATTTTTAAGTGAAATCACCTGATCATCATCTTGGAATGGCTAGGGTTGCCTGGATTAATACATTAAAACTAGTTATTTTCTGGAGTCTAAGTCAATCCTAATATGTTCTTGATGCTTAGATTGTCAAGCAAATATGTCACACATTCTCATAAGCTTTGGAATAAAACAAAGTGTTAATTTTTTTCTTATTTTTCTCATTTTATATAAGACTACATCTATTAGTTGACTGCCAGAAACTGATGCAAACTAGGTGAATAGAAATCAATTATGAAGAACTTAGCAGGAGGCTTAAGAGAGTAAGTAAGACATAGTAAGATGGAAATAACACTTTTAATGTGATTGGATAGTAAACCTTACAATTCTCTCATAGGTTTACATCTATTATCTGAAAGTTCAGGTAAAGGTAAATACATTAAAATAAGTAAATAATCAAACTCCAAAAAAAAAATAATCCAAGGAAGTATGCTATAATTCATTGAGAAAGTATTTTTAAAAATTATTGTTTTGATATATGTAGGCATATATAAGTTAGAAAAAAAAACCAAGGAAAGAAGAAACTATTATTCCCATAGTTCAGGAAAGATGGCAAGAAAGGAAAGTGGAAGTTGTAAAATGGAAGAGGCTTAGCTAGAATGATAGATTTGGAGAACATAATGTATATATACTTTAAACAAATAACCATTTTAAGAAATATACAAAACTCAGAGCCACTACAGCTGCCTTCCAAAAACACACGTGCAAGTGGACGACCTGGAAAATACATAAAAGCTCTAAAAGAAACATGCCAAACTGAACAAAATGTACAGAGGGCAAGAAACACTTGTGGAATCATGGTGTGACCATTTCCTTGGACCATTTTTACAAAATGAAACAACCGTGACTTCCAGCAAAACAACCATAACTTATGAAAATTATAAAAAGCAACTTCTTAAGTCTCTGGAAAATGTCCTAAAGGCATGCATCTAATGTAGAAACATGTATTCAAGAATGTCTGTGCAGTCCCATTCTCTATCAGTTCATCCATGACTGGCTCCTGTTCTCCAGCACATCAGTGTGACAAGCATATGACACAGTCAGGTGCAGTCACGAAGAGAAAAACTGTTCATTTTGCTGCTTCCAGTTTAAGATGATGAATTCTTCCAAAGAAAGGAAGATTTTTAAACATCGCTCATCCTTTCTCCCTAGGCTCTCATGTTGCAAAATCTACTTTATTTTCCCCCAGGAAAGAATGTCAAAAAGTCTCATGTTCATTTTTTTCCCTTCTGTCTACCATGGATAGAATGGAAACTAACAGATGTATGGAGGGCCAAGTCATCGTGGAGCTCAGTTGTCCTACACATAGCTTTCTTATATAATAAGAACTTTCAGGTAGGAAAAGCAAATGAGAAAATATTACCATGAAAAACACCACCATTCTTATACTAGGATATGGGTGGGTATGAATCCAAGAAAAATGTGCCATTTTTTTGTGTGGCTTCTATCTTAAATTAGTAGCAAAATGACTAAACAGTGGGCAATGTTGGCTAAAAGAGGGTTGTTACTGTTGTTATCATTGACTTTATTTGATGCATAAAAGAAACATCACGCTCTACAGCAGTGTCTGAATCAACGGCGATCTTATAAAGCAGTAAGGAGATAGCTCCACAGTATGAACTAGTAGGTTATACATAAGTTTAACAAAAAAGATTTAGGAAAAGGAAAAGAAGAACCAAACCTCAAAGGATGTTACAAAGCAACTTATTTATTCTTCCTCTATGAACGGGGCCATGCTTATTTTGGAAAAGACTGTGGAAAAAGTTAAACCCCAGAGCATTGTTGTAACAATAAACCAATCAGTTACAAATTAGCCAGCAGTAACTGGATGTGTTGCCACTAGAGATAGACCACCCAAAGCTTAGACAGCGCTTAAAGACCTGATCATTCATTCTGAAGGTTGCATCCTCTAAGAAACAATAGCAGAAGTTTTGTCTTACAAGAATGTAGACTTCACTAACATAGTCCAGACAAATTACAAAGCCTAGACCCAAGAAAACAATGAACCCAGTGGAGGCAGATTTCTGTAGAACCAGACTGACTACAATTTAGAATGTTCACTTTTCAGAAAAGACATTATTTGTTTCTGCAAGGAAGCAGAAAATGTGAAGCAAGTATACCATACATAGTCGATACATAGTCTCAGTCATTTGGGAGGTAAAGGCAGAAGCATAACTTGAGCCAGTGATTTCAAGTCTAGCACGATGAGTAAATCCGAGTTCACAAAGAGAAGAAAGGAAAGCAAGCATGGCAAAAATGAAAGGAGGATGCATGAACAATGTAAAATAATATACTAAAAAAGGGCAAAACAAATGGCATCTAAAGATGCACAGATATATTGGAGCAAATAGACTCTCCACGTGCTTCCTTAAAGATTCAAACACCACTAAACCTGCTCAGTGAAGTGAAGGATGATTCAGAATGACACCATTAACTAGTGTCAATAAAGACATTGAAATAATAAAAAAGGAAATTCTAGAATCATCCATTACTTCAGTAGAGTGAAGAATTTAATGGAAGGCACTCAAAAATAGATTTGACTGGTTATTTAAGAAGTCATGGATTGATAAAATTAACATAGTAAAAATGGCCATCTTACCAAACTATAAAAATGCTGATTAGTGGAACAATCAAAGGGGACCTGGGTAAATGACTGAATTAATATTTTCATAAAAGAATGGGCTTTGGTCTGCTAGATAGAGCTATGAAGAGAAAACTGCTTGGAGAAAAAACAACTCTCTTAGAATCTCTCTAGCAGATTTTCTGACCAAAGTCAGAAAACCAAGAGTTATTACATCTCTATTAGAATTTGTTTATCAAGTTTTCTAACTTTGGTCAGAAAACTCAGGAGCAAGTCACAGAGTTATACAGCTCTTTTAGAATTTTTTTTTTGTTTTTTTTTGTTTTTTTTTTTTTTGTTGTTGTTGTTGTTTTTAGCAAGCTTTCTTACTTTGGTGGGAAAACCAGAAAGCTATTTAGAGAGCTATTACAGCTATTTTAGAATTTTTTTTTCTAGTAGGTTTTCTGATTTTGTTTGGAAACCCAAGAGCTATCTAGAACTCAATCTTGAGCAAAGAACTGTCTAGAGAGCCATCTCAAACAGATTAGAGTTATCACTTTGCACCCCATCATTGACTTTACATCATTTCTTCCACCTCTCCCAAACACCCTTCCTGAGGACCCTTTCCCAACCTGAGTCTGGTCCTGGATAGTATATTATAAGCAACATGTTAAAAGTCAAGGACAAACAACCACTCTGGAAATCAATCTGGAGGTTCTTTGGAAAATTGGAAATCGATCTACCTGAAGACCCAGCAATACCACTCATGGGAATATACGCAAAAGATGCCCCACCATGCCACAGGGGTACCTGTTCCACTATGTTCATAGTGGCCTTATTTGTGACATCCAGAAGCTAGAAACAACCCAACTGTCCCACAACAAAAGAATGGATAGAGAAAATGTGGTTCATTTACACAATGGAATACTACTCAGCTATTAAGAATGAGGACATCCTGAGTTTTGTAGGCAAATGGATGGAATTAGAAAATATCATCCTGAGTGAGGTTACTCAGACCCAAAAGACATGCATGGTGTGTACTTACTAATAAGTGGATGCTAGCTGAAAAACAAACAGACAAACAAACAAACAAACAAACAAAACAAAAAGGACAGAATACCCAAGAAGGTCAACAAGCTGGAGGACCCAAGTGAGGACCCCTCAGTTCCACTTTGGAGGGAGAAGAAAGCAATCACAAGTGAGGAAGGAGGCAGGGACCTGGGAGAGATTGGGGCAAGAGGGGAACTTGATCTGGTATTGGGTGATGGAAAAGGACTAAAACTCTGAGGGTCAGCAGAAAGAAAGGAAACTAGCAATCTAGGGAGGCAGGAATTTGGGGGGATCCTCCAGAATGTACCAGAGACCTGGAAGGTGAGAGACTCTCAGAAATAAAAGAGAGGGACCTTAGATGAAGTGCCTGATAGTAGGGAGAGGGAATTTATAGAGATCACCTCCAGCAGGAAGACTGGGCATCAAATGAGGGAGAGAGGGGAAATCCCATAATCAAAACTCTGACCCATAATTGTTCCTGACTGAAAGAATTATAGGGATGGACATGCAGAGGAGCCTGAGGAAAAGAAGGGCCAGCCCAAAGAGGGATCCAGCTCAAGGAGATGTCACAATGTCTGACCCTATTTCTGAGGCTATGTAGGACTCACAAAAAGGGACTTAGTATGACTGCACTCAGGAAGACCCAAAAAGCAGCTGAAAGAGTCAGATGCAGATATTTACACCCAGCCAATGGACAGAACATGCTGACCTCTGTTGTTGAATTAGGGAAGGCTGAGAGAAGCTGAAAAGAAGGGTGATCTGCTAGGAGCATCAACAATCTCAATTAATCTGCACCCTAAGATCTCTCAAATATTGGACCATCAAACAGGCAGCATACACTTGATAATACTAGGCCCCCAACACACAACAACACACATACAGTAGAGGACTGCCAGGTCTGTGTTCATTCAGAGATGATGCACCTAACCCTCAAGAGACTGGAAGCCCCAGGGAGTTTAGAGGAATCAGGGATGGGTTCAGGTATAGGGACATCCACATAGAGACAGGGGTCTGGGAAGGAGGTATGGGATATGGAACAGTCAGATGGTGGATGGGGAGGAGGGATAGATTATGGAGTATAAAAAATTAACTAATTAATTAATTAATAAAAAAAAGTCAAGGACAAAGATGAAAATGAGAGGCAACATGCAAAATAGGTCAGTTATTCAAATGAACTTTCAATTAGGAGAGTAGGTGGCCTCTCATCTAGAATAAAATAGTAGGCTTGAGTGTGGAGAACCCTGCCACGAGCAATCGCCATTATAAGATAGCACTGGCTTCCACTGTGCCTAACTAGTAAACAAGCCTTGTGCTCAAGTGCAAGAGTGAATTCACGCCCAGTCACTGCCCATCTGGGGCGTAGTAATGAGGTGATGGGCGAGCAACTAATCAGGGGCTGTATTAGTCAGGGTTCTCTAGAGTCACAGAACTTATGGATAGTCTCTATATAGTAAAAGAATTTATTGATGACTTACAGTCGGCAGCCCAATTCCCAACAATGGTTCAGTTGCAGCTAGCAGTTACTCAGTCTCACACGGCAAGCAGGCGAAGGAGCAAGAGCTAGACTCCCTTCTTCCAATGTCCTTATATTGTCTCCAGCAGAAGGTGTAGCCCAGATTAAAGGTGTGTTCCACCACACCTTTAATCCCAGATGAAAGGTGTAGCCCAGATTAAATCTCCTTAAACTCGGAGATTTAATCTTCTGGAATCCAGAGCCACTATGTCTCAAGATCTCCATACCAAGATCCAGATAAGGATCTCC
Source organism: Mus caroli (assembly GCF_978045245.1). Taxonomy (NCBI): domain Eukaryota; kingdom Metazoa; phylum Chordata; class Mammalia; order Rodentia; family Muridae; genus Mus; species Mus caroli. Next base: position 61,047,051 of record NW_028227272.1, on the reverse strand, counting down.
AAGCCTCCAGATAAGGGTCACTGGTGAGCCTTCCAATTCTGGATTGTAGTTCATTCCAAATATAGTCAAGTTGACAACCAAGAATAGCCACTACAATCCACCCCTTGTCAACTTGACACAAATAATATCCCATGTTTACATGAAACAATAACAAGGTTGTGAATACGCCTAACATGATATAACTATTCCTCGTACAATCGCAAACGCATTTGTAAATTTACAATGGGGCATTCATATTACTTTATAATCCTCGTTTCTGCAACTGGTTACGTGGCCTTAATTGGTATTTATAACTACCTTCCTCTACTACCCATTCTGTATTTCCTTCACCTTCGGCCAGCACCTCAGCAGGTCTTGGCTCTTTTCCTGGAGGATTGACCCATACCTTCATTCCTGATGGGTCTGCGTCCTTTGTCATCCTGCTTGGATTAGGCTGTTGTAGTTTCCCATTGACTTTAATCACAGGACATGGTAGTACTAGGAGACGCCCTAAGGGATCTCCTACACTCCAGACATAATCTTGCTTACCTCCATTGTGAAGAGGTAATCCAATTTCCCCATGGTAATCTGGATCTATCACTCCTCCTAACACAGTTATTCCTTTTTTAGCCTGTTGGTTTAAGGGCATTAGAAGCCCAAAATGACCAGGGGGAAGTCTGAGCTTCCAATTCAATGGAATGTTTGTTGTAGCTCCTGGTAGGAGCACTCCCCTCTCTGGAGCCAAAACTTCTAGACCAGCAGAACCTAGAGTTATGGGGACAGGAAGCAAAAATTTTCCTAGAGGGTCACTAGGAGTGATAGTAAGTGGAACTATTCCCTTTTCCACCCCTTGATTCCTGGACCCATGAATCCTGGCTATGGGTGAAACTGTACCATATATCGAGCGCTGATTCAAAGCATATACTGCCTTCTGAAGAACTCTACCCCAGCCTTCCAAGCTGTTACCACCTAATTGGCGCTGTAACTGCGTCTTCAAAAGGCCATTCCATCTTTCTATCAGGCCAGCTGCTTCAGGATGATGGGGAATGTGGTAAGACCAGTGAATTCCATGATCGTGGGCCCACTGTCGTACTTCTCTGGCTGTGAAATGAGTTCCTTGGTCAGAAGCAATACTGTGTGGAATACCATGACGATAGATAAGGCATTCTGTCAGTCCGTGAATGGTGGTTTTAGCAGAGGCCTTACGTGCAGGAAAGGCAAATCCATAACCAGAATAAGTATCTACTCCAGTAAGAACAAAACGCTGTCCTTTCCACGAAGGAAGTGGTCCAATGTAGTCAACCTGCCACCAGGTTGCTGGCTGGTCACCTCGAGGAATGGTGCCATATCTGGGGCTCAGTGTTGGTTTCTGCTGTTGGCAGATCTGGCAATCAGCAGCAGCTGTAGCCAGGTCAGCCTTGGTGAGTGGAAGCCCGTGTTGCTGAGCCCAAGCATAACCTCCATCTCGACCACCATGGCCACTTTGTTCATGTGCCCATTGAGCAATGACAGGGATGGCTGGGGAGAGAGGCTGACTGTCCACAGAACGGGTCATCTTATCCACTTGATTATTGAACTCCTCCTCGGCTGAAGTCACCTTTTGGTGAGCATTTACATGGGACACAAATATCTTCACATCCTTTGCCCATTTGGAGAGATCTATCCACATACTTCTTCCCCAGATGTCTTTTTCACCAATTTTCCAATTGTGATCTTTCCAAGTCCCTGACCATCCAGCCAATCCATTGGCTACAGCCCATGAGTCAGTGAATAATCGTACATCTGGCCATTTCTTCTTGCAAACAAACTGTAATACCATGTGTACTGCCCGAAGTTCTGCCCACTGTGAAGATTTCCCTTCACCTGTGTCTTTCAGAGTTGTCCCAGAAAGGGGTTGTAATGCTGCAGCTGTCCACTTCTGGGTGGTGCCTGCATAACGTGCAGAGCCATCAGTAAACCAGGCCCTAGTCTTTTCCTCTTCGGTCAGTCGATCATAGGGAACACCCCATGAGGCTATAGGTGCATGCTTGGCAGCAGATGGCATTGTAACAGGAGTAGAAACCATAGGCATTTGAGCAACTTCTTCATGTAACTTGCTTGTGCCTTCAGGACCTGGTCTGGCCCGATCACGTATATACCACTTCCATTTGATAATAGACTGCTGCTGTGCGCGTCCCACTTTATGACTTGCAGGGTCTGATAGTACCCAGCTCATGATGGGTAATTCAGGTCGCATAGTAACTTGGTGTCCTATTGTCAAACGTTCAGTTTCCACTAAGGTCCAATAGCAGGCCAAGAGCTGTTTTTCAAAGGGAGAATAGTTGTCTGCAGATGATGGTAGAGCTTTGCTCCAAAATCCCAAAGGTCTTTTCTGTGATTCACCTACAGGGGCCTGCCAGAGGCTCCAAACAGCATCTCTATCAGCCACAGACACCTCAAGTACCATCGGGTCTGCTGGGTCATATGGTCCAAGTGGTAGAGCAGCCTGCACAGCAGCCTGGACCTGTTGAAGGGCCTTCTCCTGTTCCAGGCCCCACACAAAGCTAGCGGCTTTCCGAGTCACTTGATAAATAGGCCTAAGTAACACACCCAAGTGAGGGATGTGTTGTCTCCAGAATCCAAATAGCCCCACTAAACGTTGTGCTTCTTTCTTGGTTGTAGGAGGGGCCAGGTGCAATAACTTATCTTTCACCTTAGAAGGAATATCTCTGCATGCCCCACACCACTGGACTCCTAAGAATTTCACTGAGGTAGATGGTCCTTGAATTTTGGTTGGATTTATTTCCCATCCTCTGATACGCATATGTGTTACCAATGAGTCCAAAGTGGTTGCTACTTCCTGCTCACTTGGTCCAATCAGCATAATGTCATCAATATAGTGCACCAATGTGATATTTTGTGGAAGATCCAAACGATCAAGATCCCTTCTAACTAAATTATGACACAGGGCAGGAGAGTTAATATATCCTTGAGGCAAAACTGTGAAGGTATACTGTTGGCCTTGCCAACTGAAAGCAAATTGCTTCTGGTGGTCCTTATGGACAGGTACTGAGAAGAAGGCATTTGCCAGATCAATAGCCGCATACCAGGTGCCAGGAGATGTGTTAATTTGCTCAAGTAACGAAACTACATCTGGTACAGCAGCTGCAATTGGAGTTACTACCTGATTTAGTTTTCGATAATCAACTGTCATTCTCCATGATCCATCTGTTTTCTGCACTGGCCAGATAGGAGAGTTAAATGGAGATGTGGTGGGAACCACCACCCCTGCATCTTTCAAGTCCTTGATAGTGGCAGTAATTTCTGCAATGCCTCCAGGAATACGATACTGTTTTTGATTCACTATTTTCTTTGGCAGAGGCAACTCTAAAGGCTTCCATTTTGCCTTTCCAACCATAATAGCCCTCACTCTACAGTTCAGGGAACCAATATGAGAATTCTGCCAGTTTCTGAGTATATCTATCCCAATTATACATTCTGGAACTGGGGAAATCACCACAGGATGTGTCCGGGGACCTACTGGACCTACTGTGAGTCGGACATCAGTCAAAACTCCATTAATCACCTGCCCTCCATAGGCCCCTACTTTAACTGGAGGGCCACAATGTTTCTTGGGATCTCCTGGGATCAGTGTCAACTCAGAACCAGTATCCAGCAGACCCCGAAAAGTCTGATTATTTCCTTTTCCCCAGTGTACAGTTACCCTTGTAAAAGGCCGTAGGTCCCTCTGGGGAAGAACTGGAGAAAGGGTAACAGCAAAACCTTTGGGTGTCTTATCAGGATCCTTCCTCAGGGGAACCTGGCCACCCCTTCATTCAAGGGGTTCCGGATCTGCAAACTGGCTCAAGTCTGGAAATTGATTCACTGGCCGAGATTGCTGTTTACCACGATCTAATGTAGCCTTTCTTTCATTTGTTTGAGAATTTTTTTGCTTATACAAATCAAACAAATATGCAGTAGGCTTCTTATGTATTTCATTCCTGGAAACACCATGATTGACTAGCCAGTACCAAAGGTCCAAGCGAGTCATGCCATTATAAATTTCACCTTTCCTGTGCTGACCGTTACTGGGTCTGTCATTATAAACATTCTTTTGCCTACGCTGTCCATTATAATAACTAGGATCACCTTGTCTCCGGCGATTCAATGCTGCCACCTGGCCCTTGTTACCTCGGAATCCAACTAAACCCAATGAATTTAATTCATCTAATTGAGCAGAAGCATCTCCAATGCTAAGATCTGGCACAAGGAAAAGGGAAAGAACAAAACCCTTCAAATGTGCTGGTGCCCCTCTCACCAATTTGCGTCTTATAGAGCTGGTGAAGGGCATATCTTCTGGACCTTCCCATTGTGGACAATTAGGCTTTACACAATATATCCACTCTAGCAATGCAATTTCCCTAAGTCTTAAAATCCCTTCATCAACACTAAGCCATGGAATATCAGGCATCTCCAAGTCATTTCCAGTAGGCCATCTTTTGATAAACACCTCAGCCAACCATTCAAACAAACTTTTGACACCTTTTTTAACCATGCGAGCTTCCGTATTAAACCTAGAATCTCTACTCAGAGGGCCCATGTCAATAAACTCAGCCTGCTCTAGTTTTATGTTCCTTCCACCCTTATCCCACACCCTTAAAATCCATTCCCACACATATTCACCAGGTTGCTGTTTGAATGAATTAGCAAACTCATTAAGCTCCTTAGTAGTGTAGCGAATTTCCTCATGGACTACACTTTCTACCTCCCCTCTAGGAGCCTGTTTTGCTTTGAGTCTGGTTACAGGTCTAGAAGAAACTATTGGTGGGCCTTGAGAAACATCAGTAGTGAAAGTCATTGCTGGTTTATCAGACTCTGCAAAATTAATTTCCTCATGTGGGGAAGGCATTATTTCAAGGGGTGGGGCTGAGGGTACTACTTCCTCAGGTGGGGCAAACCCTTGAGAATCTGAAGATTCAAAATTCTCAGCTTCAACATGGTCTTCCCACACATCCCCGTCCCAAGTTATAGGATCCCATTCTTTGCCAATTAGTGCCCTTACTTTAACTGTCGACACATTCTGAGGCTGAGACTTAAATTTTCGCTGTAGTTCAGCCAACCTTATAATGAGGGTTTCAGTTTGATTTTCTGCAACTTGAGCTCTATTGCTGCAAGAGAGAAGATTCTCTTCAAGGACACACTTAGCAACTTTTAGATCGTTTACTTGTGTCTGGAGCCTTTCGATTTTATCACACAACTCCTTCCTTTCATTCATCATTTTTTCCCCAGAAACTAAGAGCAGCCAGCCAGTAAAATCATTTTCTGATTTTTTCCCCATCTTGTAGAAAGCTTTGTGCACTGAATCACCTAATTCATTAAGAAAATCAAGGGCATTAGCTTCTTTAAGTTTGAAATATAGTTTCAACCATGGGTCTTCAAAATTCTCTGAGCTCCCAGGAGGGAGAGAATCTGGAGAGGTTTCAGTAGTTGAAAGTGCTGGTGGCTCAACAAGCCAATTCCAGTATTTTAAAAGATTCATCCTTGTACTTCTGTTACTCTAGAACCACTCCTGGTACCAAATTCTGTATTAGTCAGGGTTCTCTAGAGTCACAGAACTTATGGATAGTCTCTATATAGTAAAAGAATTTATTGATGACTTACAGTCGGCAGCCCAATTCCCAACAATGGTTCAGTTGCAGCTAGCAGTTACTCAGTCTCACACGGCAAGCAGGCGAAGGAGCAAGAGCTAGACTCCCTTCTTCCAATGTCCTTATATTGTCTCCAGCAGAAGGTGTAGCCCAGATTAAAGGTGTGTTCCACCACACCTTTAATCCCAGATGAAAGGTGTAGCCCAGATTAAATCTCCTTAAACTCGGAGATTTAATCTTCTGGAATCCAGAGCCACTATGTCTCAAGATCTCCATACCAAGATCCAGATAAGGATCTCCAAGCCTCCAGATAAGGGTCACTGGTGAGCCTTCCAATTCTGGATTGTAGTTCATTCCAAATATAGTCAAGTTGACAACCAAGAATAGCCACTACAGCATCCTGATTTGACACGCCAAATCAGGTGCTGACACACCACGCTGAGGGCTATATGAGCAGCACCATTTTCCGGGTTCTGGGTCTTCCCTCCTTAAGAAGCAATAAAGCTTTTGCTGCAGAAGAATCCGGTTGTCTGAGTGTGTTCTTGCCGGCGAGAACGATAGCTCGGGACACTTGAGAATAGCTTTTGTTGCAGTAAATCTCTAACCCAAATATGACCCGACAATGAAAACACAACTCCACTGTATGAATACAAGCTGCTCGCCTAGATTGGGTAGATCTACCACTACACTACCATCTTTGCCATCTATGAGATCCCGTATAACTTGTGGTTTCTCCAGGCCAGGTGTTTCTGATCAGCTCTCTTTCTACATTCTCCTCAGTCCTCTCTCTCCACTTTTCAGCTCCACCTTCCCTATTTCTGCCCAATCACTGGCTATTACCTTTACTTTACAAATTAAGGTGGGAAGAAGGTTTACAGGAAATCACCTGAGTGCTGACTCATTCTTTGTTCACAACCCTTATCAGGAGAATGGAATTAGCATCAAATGACAAATTACTTGAGGATCTCTATCTTGCCTTTCCTCTTCTCTATCTTCATTCTTAGGTAAAAAGGAGGGGGGTCAGAATGAAAAGGGGGGAAATAGTAATATCATAGAAATTTTAGAAAGAGGAAAATAGATCCCTAGGTTAGCAAATTTACTCTTAAACAAGATATTACATAGCTATATCTTACATTGGTACAGAATTTATTTGATACAAGTTTAATGTTTTAATTGGTATGAATTTTTATTGATATAAAATTGGGATTAATATTGTTACTCTTAAATAGGCATTGTGCCTATATATCACAATTAAGAAAGGCTTGGACCCAGTCCTTCTATTATTGTTATTAGAAACTGAGTTGAGATGATTAAGCTTGTGAGTTAAGGGCCAAATAGGAAATTCTTGTCTCTGAGTTTATTGTTAGGGAGTTTTCAGTTATTTTAATTAAAAATGGCTGATAGTAGTTAACAGAGAATAGTCCAAATTACTTTACATAGATAGCTGGTTTTCAAAAACGTCAGAAATCCACAGAATGTGACATTTAATGTTATTTATTAACTTGTTGTTTAGACAAGTCTGCTCCTGACAGCATTCCCTTTCTTGGATTCAAAGAAGAAAGTGAGCATCAATGAAGTTGCTGCAGTTATGGCAAGAGAGCCACTAGGCAAGAATTGCCTCATTTAATCTACAGACAAAATACTGTCCAGAAAAATGGCACACTCTGCCAAGACAGGGTAATCAGCCCTTTAAGATTCTGCAGTACAAAGGTCTGTCAGATGACCCTGGTCCAGAAGGCTGAAGACCAATGCTCCAACATTTTGAAGTATAAGGGGCTGCCTAGGTGGTCAGCAGTCTCTATAAACTGGCTAAGTTTTGGAAGTTTAATTTTATGCTTCTCATATTTTCAAGTAATATGAGTTGTTCTTGGATTTCTGATAGGGTTGAAGACTGGTAGTCTCATAGCCAGCCCATGTTGATTAGCATTGAGAAAGATGATATAGATTTGAGAGGATGGTTATCAGTTGACATACAGTCTAGACACAGGACACGAGAAAGGTGTAAGTCTTTTAAGATAGGATAGATGACAGTGGTTCTATTTAACTGACAAAGATGACGGACTGGGTGTTAAGTCTATCTTGTACTTTATGGTAATAGTTGTGTTCAATTTATATCTGAGATAAAAGAGTCTTTTAATTGGACAGAAAGGGGAAAGAGTTGTGGATAGCTTTGGGGCTATTTGTAATTTGATGCTAATTCCATTTTCCTGGGAAGGGTTGAGAACAAGGAATGAGTCAGCACTCAGGTGATTTCCTATAAACCTTCTCCCCACCTACATTTGTAAAATAAAGACTAGAGTTGGTGATTGAGCCAAAAAGGGAAGGTGGAGCTGAAAGTGGAAAGAAGGAGGAGGAAGGAGAGAGAGGAGGAAGGAGAGAGAGGAGGAGGAGGGAGGGAGGGAGGGAGAGAGAGAGAGAGAGAGAGAGAGAGAGAGAGAGAGAGAGAGAGAGAGAGAGAGGACAACTGAGGAGGTGGAAGGAAAGTTTAGCAGAAGCACGAGGTCTGGAGAAACCACAGTTATAAGGGGTCTCATAGATGGGAAAGATGGTAGTGTAGTGGTAGATCTGCCCAATCTGAGCACACAGCTTGTATTCATATTAATGGAGTTGTGTTTTCATTGTCAGGGCATATTTGGGTTGGAGATTTATAGCAATAAGCTTCAGTCAGTGAAGTGTTTGCTTCAACCCAAGTCCAATTTCCAGAACCTTTGTGTAGAAACCCAGGTATGATGGTACAAACCTATAATTCCAGCTCTGTGTAATTGGAGATAGGTAGATAGACATCTAGAGGCCCAGGACCTAGGCAGCTGTGCTTGCTTGGTGAGTTCCAGAACAGTGGCATGGCTATACCTCAAAATAAGTGTGTGATGCTTACAGAATGACTTGACCTAAATAAGCAGAAGAATTAGCACACACAGCCCTACAAATATGAACAGATATGTATACATGTGAGTATACACAGAGAAGTATGTGAGAAGATAGCAATGCAGAATATTTAAAGTGCTGAAAGAACCAAATAATGTCAGGTGAGAATTATATAATTATCAAAAAGAAGATTAAAAACAAAATGTTTCAAGGTATGTATTTGTCATGCATTGAATATCCCAACAAACCCCATTTAGGTGTACAAATGGTGCATATGAAGGATAAACACACAACCTAACATGATATATATATGTATATATATATATACATATATATATACATATATGTATATATATATGTTAGCAAACAGCCACATAAAACATTATAAGCAAATACTGCATATTAAAAACAGCATGAGCTATTAATTTAGATCCACACAAACAAAAATAAAGAGCACTAAGGACATAAATTTATCTGCACCCTTTCCCAACTGACTAACTGATTATACAAGGGAAGTGTTACTCTTAGAACCTAACAAAGCAAAGGCATAAGAAAATAAAAATAAAGCCTAACAAACTGCAGACCATATCTCCCTTTTTTACAGCTGTAAAGCACTTTAGCAAAATATTATTTAAAATTCTAGCACCATATAAAAACTATTGCACTCTGTGTCAAGTGAAGTTTGTGTCAGGAATCATTAAGCAAAGTGATTAAGAGCATTGATCGGACAAAAGCTATTAGCAGTATGTCTTAGTTTCCTTTTCTGCTGTGATTAAAAACACTCTAAACCAACTTATGGAATAAACCAGTTGTTATAATCAGTGCTCTAAGATATATTTCATAATAGTAGGGATATTAAGGTATTAAGAGCATAAAACAGTTGATCACATAATGTCCACTATTCAAAAATAGGCCAGTTTATGAATGCATACTAAAGCTCATCTCCTTTTCTCCCTCTTTTAAATCTAAGATACCAAGTGTAGCGAATTGTCTTGTCCACAGTTAAATTAGGTCTTTCCATGTATATTTATGCAAATAAGAAAATACAAAAGACATGCCCAGAGACACATCACCCAGGTATGATAGATTCTATCAAGTTGACAACCCAGACTAATAATTACATCACGATTGTTTTTATGAACACAATAATTATAGTAAAATTGTCGAACAAAGTTTCTTAATAAAAGCAGAATAAGGCAACCAATGTTCAAAAAATAGAGATGAGAGAATTCTTCAGGAAACTATGCTTGGGCATTACTGGAAAGTATAATTCTGCAGTTTTCTTTCCTTCAGATGCCTCCTGTGAGCAGAATAATAGTGTATGTCAGTTTGTTAGTAGTTTGTTTCACCTTATAGAACACATCAGCATGTATGTATATATATATATATATATATATATATATATATATATATATATATATATGTATTTGTAGAACATACAATTTCTTTCTTTGTGAATACTGGTTAATATTATAGTATATAGTCTACAATTTCTGCTTTTCAACTTATCCATCAACATTATATGAATTTCTTCTACCTCTTAATCATTTCTGATAATATTCAGTAAGGAAAAACTGTGTACACTTCTCTGTAAAAGTCTTCTTTGAATATCCAGAAGTGATGTTCACAGATTATGCAATATTTCTGTTTTTAACTATGTGGAGAATATCCACGATATTTTTATTTCATAGCAGCAACATTTCAGTTTACCACTCATGGTGCATGAACATCCAGTTCTTCTACTCCATTGCCAGATTTGTCAGTGTTTGCTGTCTGCTTATTTAGTCGGGTCATAACCACCTCAATGGGTGTAGGTGATATTTCCTTATTGTCTTTATTGTCATTTCTCTAATGAAAGTACACTGAAGGGTTTTAATTGTATTTAAAACCCTTCAGTGTACTTTCTGGCTACTTCCGTTTCATCTTTGGAGAACTTTCTATTCAAGTCTATTGCCCATGTTATAACAAGCAGAATTTATGCTGAGTTGTAAGAATTCCTTACATGTTCTAATATTTTTATCTTGTATATGATTTGATAATGGTCTCTTCCTCTCTGTAGGTTTTCTTTTCTTTGTTTCTGTTTTCACTGACAAGGGAAAATGTTTGATGTGTTGAAAGATTAATATCCCTTTATATAAGTGTCCTATGTACAAAAGTACATTATTTTAAAAAACCAAAACTGCAAATCAATTGAAATTCAACACTGTTTCTCCATGATGCAGTCACTAGGAACAGATACCACAGCACATTCTGTCATCTCCATCTCTGATTGCTGGACTGTGAATACCAATGTTATAACCAATGACATGGCTGAGTCTAGAAGCTTGAAGTAGATGCTGCTCTCGAAACAAGTCTCAATAAAATACAGTTCACTGGCTTCAAAGTGACCAAAACTTCATGCCCTTGAGTGAGCTCTGAACATAAGAAATTATATATACAACATAACTGCAATACAGGACAAATGGAGCATGTGACATTTTCAGCATCTTACATGAGAGATGGGCTAAGTGTCCTTAAAGTAAAGAATTCCTTAGAGTGAATAATTAACTAACATTGTTGTTAAGACATGTAGTGGAGACAGAGGGAAAAGTTTTAAGGGAGTAGAAAATTGAAGTTGGAAATAATGGTTAGTTAATGGAATGAGGATGTATGGAGAAATCCAGAAGTGAATATACTATTTTGTTATCCAATGAAATCCTATTGGGGAAAAAATGAAACAGAAGGAAGAGAACCTGGTTAGTAAACAAAAATATTGATAACCTGGTTAGTAAACAAAAGTATTGATACTTCTTGTGTAGTATCCCTGTATAAGTTGTAATTTAAGGAGGCCACAGAGACCCCAAAACAATACAGCTCTGGTTGCCTGTCAGAACTAGATGATAAGGTTCAATTACAGAAGACACCATATATCTTGATTACAAGATGAAGAGAAAACTAACGAAACATAGCTGGAAATTTCTTTCTTGATATATAGATTTCATAGTCAAAAGATTATGAACATTAAGGAGGGAAAAAGAAATCAATAGTCTTACCCAGCTGTGAACCCTATGGACTTCAACACCAATATACCAAATAATAGATGCTCATTTGTACATAGTAACATAACTATAATTGTGGTAATTCACTATTCTCTGTTTTGAACTCAGCTACACATGAAAGCCCATGTATCATCCTAAACAAACATATGCAGCTAGAGAAGTCATGGGCTATAGAATCAAACTTATTACTATTGCTTACTTAAATTAACACAACATCAAACTGTCATCTAAATACCTGTGTCTGCATCCATAGAAAAATAGTGCTCTCACCCTAAATGAGACAAGTCACTCTTAGATTTATTTTAAAGGGACATGTGGCTGCTCAAGGTTGCTGAGTGCTCGATAGTAAACAAGACTATTCACCTTTAATGGTCCAGGGTATATCCTTATGGAAGAGCCCATGTGTTTCTTCGTCTGTCTAATTAACCCTTGATGACTGAACGATTTTGTGAAAGAATCATTATTTTAAGCTGTCTATTCACTAGAGATGCTCAACTTCTTTCTGTTTTTTTTTTAAATTGGATGTTTTCTTTATTTACATTTCAAATGTTTTTCCAGGTCTCCCCTTTGGAAACCCCCTGTCCCCTTCCCCCTGCCTCTATGAGGGTACTCCCCCACCACCACCAATCCTGTCTTCCTGCCCTGGCATTCCCCTATACTGGGTCAATGAACACCCTCAGGTCCAAGGGCCTCTCCTCCCACTGATCTCAAACAAGGACATCCTCTGCTACATATGTGGCCAGTACCATGGGTTCCTCCCTATGTATTCTCTGATTGGTGGTCCAGTCCCCAGTAGCTCCGGGGGGGGGGGGGTCTGGTCTGTTGACACTGTTGCTCCCTCCACAGGGCTGCAAACCCTTTCATCTCCCAGTCCCATCTCCAACTCCTCCAACATCTGCCTCTGTATTTATCAGACTCTGGCCAAGCCTCTCAGGAGACCTCTGTATAAGGCTCCTGTCAGCAAGCACTTCCCAGCATCCACAATAGTGTCTGAGTTTGGTGACTGTATATGGGATGGATCCCCAGGTGGGACAGTCTCTGGATAGCCTTTCCTTCAGTCTCTGCTGCACACTTTGACTTCATATTTCCTCTTGTGAGTATTTTGTTCACCCTTCTAAGAAGCACTGAAATGCTCAATTTCTAATAGATAATTACAATCTCATGTTCATACAGTTTACCCCGATTAAACTGAGTGAGCTGAAGAATAATACATGAATGTGGGGGAAAGTATTGTATGTATTAGTCCTAGTATGTGTGTAATATATATGAAAACAAGATGACGAGAAAAACAAACAAGAACATAGCTGGAATATTGCAGAAGAGACATTGACAGTGCTATACAGTGAGCATGATCAGAATTCTCATTTCATATATTTACACATGTGTCAAAATGCTGACGATCAAATTTAATTAATAAATATCAATCAAAGTAAACTCATAAAAAGTCATTCCCAATATGTAATTAGAACAGAAAGTTACTTTGCTGTGAGTGGTGAGTTGACACCATTATACTATATAACCACTCTCTAGATGAGCCATGATAAAGCCATTTGCTTTTATCTACTTATAAAATGAGATAACTTTCAAGCCCAAAATTGCATTTATTTGGTTAATATTATTGAGTACATACTCTGCTCTCAAGATAATATAATTTTTAAATAAATAAAAATGACAGACTATATTTAAATAGAATATGCATAGAATCTTTCTGTCATAGTTGGAATTTAATTGCTGTGAAGGGACAAAAATGGCCAAGACAACTCTTATAAAAGACAACTTTTGCTTTTGAGGATGGCTAATACTTTCAGAGGTTCAGTCCATTATCATCATGGTGGAAAGTATGGCATCTTGCAGGCTGATTTGGTGCTGGAGGAGCTGAGAGTTCTTCATCTTGATCTAAAGGCATTCAGGAATTGACATTCTTTCACACTCTGCAGAACTTGAGCATAGGACCTCAAAACTCACTCCCACAGAGATAAACTTCTTCCAACAAGTACACACCTACTCTAAGAAGGCCATATCTCCTAATAGTGACACTTCTTATGGGCCAAGCACATTCAAACCACCACAAGGTTGGGCCAACATACACTAAATTAGGTCTAGGTCATCTATATCTAAGTCTGATGTATATGATCTTAGAAATTGCAGTGAAATCCATCAAGCCCTAGGCAATAGACAAAATACAGGAATAGAAACCCTGACTAAGACAATCAGTAGTCTCTCATCAAAGGTTATAAAAACAGATATCTGTAATGACATTTCTCTTAGGAATAGAGATGGTACAATGATACATTTTTATGAAATAAATATGTACAGTATTCTTCCCTTATGATACTGTTTCATATATCAAAATTTTATTGACTGAAAGCCCATTGAACTCCAACAGAAATGCTTTAATATTAATGAAAGGTTTTAATTTATAGATCCCATATCATAGATTATTTTCATTACATATTCTCACCAAGTTTTCACTAGTATCTTAAGTTTTTTTCTTCCATCTAAAAATGTATGTGGCATGCTTTCTGGGCCTAAGAATTTGTAATACCCCAAAATTCAGTTCTTAGCCTTAATCATTACACTTATTACAGAATCTTCACTAATCATATCAGACACATAGATGAAATGACAAAATTAGTCAGATATATTACCTTTTTTGTTTTTTTTTAAGTAAACATTAAGAAACCATGCCCCTGAATTCAGTAATGCCTTTGTTCTAATCTCACAAGAGTAAGCTATAATGTTCAAAGGAATGTTATCCAACAAGTGAGGGGGTATTCAACTGAAAAGATGCTTTCATTTTAAGGTGAACTGTTCCTTTTCCAGTGATGTCCACACACATGAAACAAACCAGATCCCCGCTGAGCACCTCCTGTCTCCAGTGTATTTCTGTCTATTCCTGCACGGACTGAGGATGAAATCCCAGATAAAAAAAAAAATGATGCATGATTGGGGTTTAGCAATGGAGGTATTAGTCTTGCAGGCTCTTTACCCTGAGCCAGTGACAAGGGCAGATTTATGTTAATCCTCAAATTGGCTGGAGAACCACAGATTAACATGGGAAGCCAAAGGATATGTGAGTCACGACCAAGGAACGCCTCCTTTCATGTGAACTTGCTGTGAGGGAGAGCTTCAAATGGTATTGACAAGAGTGTGGATTTTTCTATTTTCAGAGCTCCACCTGCCTAAGAGTGGGAGCTGCCCATGTTTCTGCCATGCTCTCCTCGTTTGAAGGATAAACTGAAGCCTCTCCAAAAGTCTGTCAAGCCAGCATTTTGCTCAGGCACTGAATTCATTTTAAAGTGAAAAAAAAAAAGCGCTAAATGAATACATTGTCAAACCAAAAATAATTTTAATTTTTGAAAAGAAATGTGGCATACCAATTATCCTGAATAAATTATCTTTCCAGTGTGTAGTTTTGGGTTACCTGTTCCTATGATAGCAAGAAGTACAATGTCACACTTGTGACCCTAGTCAGTGGTTTCTGGTCACAGCACAGCTAGTACAAAATGCTGCCAAACTGACTAATACAAATACAATAGGAGGGGACTCTAATATAATTCAGTATCCACCACTGAGAAAAATATGGATCTTATTTAAAATGATCAGCTTTTACTTTCTAACATTCTTTATAAGCTGTATTGAAAAGACTTTGGTATTTCAAGCCAAATCATTATTTTATTGTTTCTTGATAGCTTGACACAAATGTTATTCCCATGAAAAAATTATTAAAGTGTCCACTTGCTTTTTGGGGATTTTTATTTTTCTTCTTTCTTTCTTTTACTCTTCCTTTCTTTGTGTGTGTGTGCCTGTGTCTATAAAATTATTGTCAAGAGATTTTATTATGATTCTTCAGGTCCTTCCTCTATTTTTTCAGGTTAGAGATTATTATATTTCATTCATCCTTCTTTGGGCAATAATAGGAATATGCATAATGCCTTTGGTTATAATGCATCTCTTTCTTTCACTGTCCAAGACTCCAATTCTGAGTGCTCCTTTCAAGTCCGGCTTTTGAGTCTCAGTTCATCAGTGGACACACAGGGCCTGATCAAGGGCGAGATCTAGTTAATACTCCTGATTCATTGTGCTCACAACAGCTTCCCCAGTACTACCATGATCCTGGGCAGGGAGCAATGGGAAGCTTTATTGTGCTTATTGTGTATGATTATTAAGGTGTGACGGGAGCACGGGGGAATTGCAGAGGCGATCAGCTCATCTCTCTGGACAGCCTGAGGATGTGTCAGAGCAGCAGAGTGTTAATTTCCTGAGCAACCTGTGATGAGTACAAGACTTCTCTGACAAGGAAGTTTCCATAAAACATGCCTGCATGCTCAGTTTACTCTCCCATATGATAAAAAAGCCTCGGTAAGTAAGAGGGTTAATTCTCATAAGTAAAGATCTTGAGTTTCTTCAAGCAGTTCACATCCTCCAGGCAAGGAAAAATCGAAAAGGCACAGTTTTGAAAGCTATTGATAACCCCAACTCCCAATAATCACTATGGCAATGGGAGAAAAATATAATTTTATGATTACTTCTATGAATATGAAAGTTCATTCCTCTCTGAACAGAAGAGATTATGAAACATTCTTAATTTGCATAAATATAGTTTACAGGCTTATATTTTAAATTTACTTATACATTTAGGTTCAGATTACTATGAACCTCATTAAATGAACTTTAATTGCTAAATTATATATTACACAATAGAATTATCAACTTGAAATTTTGTATATAAAATGGTTTTGTTTGAATAAAATAAATTAGAAAAATAAATTCTGGGCACTTTGTGGGGGCAGACTTTAATTTTTTGAAGTAAGTGCTCTCTTCTGAAAAGCACATGAACTAATAATTTGCCACTTAACTTATTTGAGAAAGAGAAATATACGATAACAATTCAAAGTACCAATTCTACCTTTTAGCAAGAAATATCAGATTATGTTGTGCAATTGTGACTTGCAATGTCACCTTCCAATTCATAAGGAAAAACCCATCCCTCTCAACCTCCTGCAAGGTTTTACACCGAAATGCCCTAGAAAATTTTATTTTACACCTCCTTGAGAGAGTCAGAAATTATCCTGAAAGCTAAAGCAATGGTCTTCAGTATCAGCCTTTTGAAATTGGGAGGAATAGAGAGGGGGAAGAAGGGAGGGAAAGAGAGAGGGAGGAATGGAGGGAGAATAAAATAAAAAGCCAGTTTGATATTTGCTTACTCTTTAAAAAAATTATTAGATTTTATCTACATTTCAATGATATGCCATATCCTCATTTACCCTCTGAAACCGCCCTAACCCATCCCCCCACTCCCTGCTCACCAACTCACCCATTCCTGCTTCCCTGTGCTGACATTCTTCTACACTGGGACATCAAGCCTTCACAGGACCCAGGGCCTCTCCTCCCTGCTCACTCTTAATCCACCTGGGTTTGACTCCTTTAGTATAGCCTAGAGACAAGAGTGTGCATCTTAGCTTTGGGTGAGTGACTTTTTTAAGTCTTGTCTAGTCACTTAAAACTGCTTGTCAATGTATTTTGTCTACTAGAGGAGTAAAAACCCAAGTGGTTTCAGATCAGAGGCAAATCACTTCAAAGGGGTATTAGAAACCTAAACCTGAGATGTATCACATACTAGAGGGAGTTGGTTGAGAATGGGGTAGGGAGGGGAGCAGAGCAGGGGGGTGGTTAGATAAAGGGAGAAAGGAAATCAGTAGTGGGTAGGGAGGGGGATATCTAGGACATGCTAGAGACCTGGAACAAGGGGCAGTCCCAGGGTGTCTATGGGGGCTACTCAACCTTAGACTCCCATGAGTGGGAGACATGGAACCTGAAGTGGCCACTTCCTGCAGCCATGCAGAACTCCCAGTGGAAGGATAAACATAGCAAACCATCCACAAAATATTTAACCCAAAATGTGTCCTGCCTACAAGATATGCAGGGACAAAGATATTATAGAGACAGAGGGAATGGCCACGAAATGAGTAGCCTAAATTGAGACCTATTACATGGACAAGGATTAATCCCTGATGCTATTAGTGGTACTCTGTTATGCTTGTAGACATGAGCCTAGCATAATGATCCTCTGAGAGGCTATACTCTGCAGTCAATGGAAACAGATGCAGAGACACACAGCAAAACATTAGATGTAGCATGGGAAGTCTTGGGGAAGAGTTGGGAGACCAGAAGAAGGACCCGATTGAGGGGCCAGAAGAGCACAGAGACACCATAGGAAGACCAACAGAGTTAACTAACCTGGATTTTTGAGGGTCCCCAGAGGCTGAACCACCAACCAAAGAATGAGCATGGGCTGGACTTAGGCCCCACACCCATAGGTAGGAGAATTGCATCATACAGGTTCTCCAACAACTGGAACAGGGGCTGTCCGTGAATCTGTTGCATGTCTATAGATCCTATTCCCTTAACTGAGCTACCTTGTCTTGCCTCAGTGAGAGAGGATGTGTCTAGTCTTGCAGTGCAGGAGTTAGGTGACAACACATGTTGGCGAGGATGTGGAGAAAAAGGAACACTCCTCCATTGCTGGTGGGATTGAAAACTGGTATAACTACTCTGGAAATCAGTCTGGATGTTCCTCAGAAAACTAGAAATAAGTCTACCTAAAGATCCAGCCATACCACTCTTGGGAATATACCCAAAAGATACTCCACTATGCCATAGAGGCACATGTTCCACTATGTTCATAGCAGCCTTATTTGTGAGAGCCAGAAGCTGTAAACAACTCAGATGTCTCATGACATCTATAAGAGAACATATAGAGCCCACCTCCAGCAGGAAGATCAAATGAGGGAGGGGGTTGCCATCCCTCAGTCAAAATTCTCACCCATATTTGTTTCTGTCTGAAAGAACTGTAGGGAAGGAAATGGAGAGGAGCCTGAGGAAAGGAAGGTCCAGGGACAGGCCCAAAGTGGGATCCAGCTCAAAGGGATGTCCTAAGGCCTGACACTATGGAAGCTCACAAAAAGGGATCTATCATGACTGCCCTCTGAAAGACCCAACAGGCAGCTGAAAGAGTCAGATGCATATATTTGCACCCAACCAATGAACAGAAACTGCTGACCCCTGTGGTTGAATTGGGGAGAGGCTGGCTGAAGCTGAGGAGGAGGGCAACCCTGTAGGAGGATTAGCAGTCTCAATTAATCTGGATCCCAGAGATCTCTCAAACACTGGACCACCAAATAGGCAGCATACCCCAGCTGATATGAGGCCCCCAACATATATATATAGCAGAGGTCTGCCGGGTTTGTGTTCATTCAGAGAAGATGCATCTAACCCTCAAGAGACTGGAGGCCCCAGGGATTTTAGAGGCCAAGTGGTGTGAGGGTGGGGGCATCCACGTGGAGACAGGAGTTGAGGAGGAGGTATGGGATATGGAACAGTTGGAGGGTAGACTGGGGGTTGGGGATAAAATCTTGAATGTAAAAAAATATATAAATAAAATTTAAAAAAGAAGATGTGGGAATACTGGAAGGAGAAGGGGATCTGAAATTGGAATATAAATAGAACAAATATACAAATAAAAATGAATAATAATAAAAAGAAAGAAACAAATAAAAAATTTACTATGCATTGCCATGTTTCAACTACAAATTAAAATAAGATATTGGTTGCGAACCCCTTGGGTTTTCATGTCCCTTTCTTTACACTGATTCCTAATGCCACCCTCAGTCTTTTTACGTTCACACCAGTGCTCCCATCAAAGCCTCCCTGATTTTTCTTGGGTACACTTTCCATTTCTGTCACTTGAAATGTTGAATGTCACCAACTCATTCAATATTTCTCCATTCATATATAAAATTCTCAGGCCTCTGATTAAGGAGACAAATGAGCTTACAATTTTATAATGAATCTGTTTCAAATGATAAGAATTCCATGGCTTTACTATGGGCAATCTATTTTCTTCCCCTCAACAAATATTTTTTTCGATATTTTCTATTAGAAAGATATCACTTAAGGAAAGAGAGCTGATATTTTATAAGTTAATAATCTTTAAAGGGACATGTACACGTAATATGTGGACTGAATAAGTTTTATGCAGTAACAATTAGTGAAAAAAAAGAGCCCATGAATTGGAAGAGTAAAAGGGAGGTGTGTTTGCGGGGAGAAAAGGAAAGGGAAAATATTTTAATTATATTGTAATCTCAAAGAAGGGATTAAAGAAATATTTTAAAAATTGAGTACAACTCTGCACAATAGATTGTGTGAAATATGAGCAAGAGTCTAATGAAATCTTGCTCACCAACAGAAGAGTTCACTGGTATGACCCCCAAAGCAGTAAAATGTGACAAATAAAAACCTGCAAGTTTTCAGTTAAAAGAATACAATGGCTTGCAATGGGAACCCAATCCATTACATAGACCACTTGTGAAAATTCATGTTCTGCTCTCAGTCCACAACGTCAAATGTGTATATTTATGTTTTGAAAAAGGTATCAGTACACAAACAGATATAAAGATGCTCATATTCAACATCATATTAAAAGGCAAAGGGGATTTTAGTAAATAAAATCTAATCCCTTATTGCTGAAAGGGTTTGACAATGTGTTAGTTAAAAGTTAATGGATAATGTTCTAAATAAGTGTGTGCATTAGTGTAGCAGAGAGAGAGAGAGAGAGAGAGAGAGAGAGGCAGGGGCAGAGGCAGAGGCAGAGGCAGAGGCAGAGGCAGAGGCAGAGGCAGAGGCAGAGGCAGAGGCAGAGGCAGAGGCAGAGGCAGAGGCAGAGGCAGAGGCAGAGGCAGAGGCAGAGGCAGAGGCAGAGGCACAGGCAGAGGCACAGGCAGAGGCAGAGGCAGAGGCAGAGGCAGAGGCACAGGCAGAGGCACAGGCAGAGGCAGAGGCAGAGGCAGAGGCAGAGGCAGAGGCAGAGGCAGAGGCAGAGGCAGAGGCAGAGGCAGAGGCAGAGGCAGAGGCAGAGGCAGAGTCAGAGGCAGAGGCAGAGGCAGAGGCAGAGGCAGACTAGCCCACGGTGATGGTCTTTAGTAGAAGCATTTGTACGTGTAGAACTTCTTTCAATTTTTTCTCAACCTAAAGTTACTTTTGAGTTTTTGAAACTCTTTTCTGACAAGTAACTACAGATCCCTTTCCACAGGAGTTCACTACAAAGGCTACTCTCCATTAGCACAATGTGAGTACATACATAGCTGAGATTATTAATGCAAAAAAATTTCATAATGAAAAAATTTTTATAAGAGACTCACCACCAGAGAAGCCTTGTCCTCAAAGGTGATGAATTTTCTAAACTTTGAATTCCTTAAATGTAAATCTACCTGAGTAATTTTTCCATGAAATATATACTAAATAAAATCAATATTGGCACATTAAGAAAGCAAATATTTGAAGATTATTTTCAAGTTGAAAAAAATGTGTGGAGCTGATTATAGCCTTGCTATTTCACTGTCAAATGTTTGTCAGTGTTCAGTAAGTTAAGCCTTATGCAATATATTCATAGATGAACGGATAAAAAGGAGGCAATATATACATAGGCTTCTCATTCTCTTTTCACCAGGCTTAGCTTACTGTAAATTGCAACATAGACATGTAGTTATATAAGTATGCATATATATAAATATATATGTATATATGTGCATATATGTATGTATATGTGTACATATATCTTTATCTATATATATGTATATAATGTTGCTTTGGGAAGTTTAAGTTCAAATTTAGATATTATATAAGGTTGTTTTCTATTGACAAAATACTCCAGCAAAAGCAACTTTGCAGAGTAAGTGCTTCTTTTAGCTCACAATTCAAGGCTCAGCCAATCATGGCAGGGCTGTCATGGCATTAGTCAAACACTTAGTTACATGGCCTTCACTATCAAAAAGCAGAGACAGGAGACTGCAAGGTCAGTTTCCTTTCTTCATTAAAACCATCCAGGATCCCAGTCATAGAACATTGCCACCCCTCGTGGAAGGATCCTTCGACCTCAGTTAACATAATTGCTTATCTATCTCACAGGTGCTTCTAGATTCTGAAAGGTGACACTACCCACCACAAATATCCTATGCAGTGTGATAAACTTATTTTAAAAATCTTACAAGTGTTTTGATAATGTGATATTGTCAGTGCTACAATGTTACAATTGTTGTGTGTTTTCAGTGTCAGAGTGACCAAGATGTACTTTGTTGTAGTCACCCCAGTAAAGATGGAAGAGCCTTCCTTCCCTTAACTTAATACTAGGCTTGGTGATGGTGTCACAAACTCACCAAAAGGTTATAAAGAGGTTTATTACTTGTGGTCTCACAGCATCGAAAGGAAAAGAAAAGCAATTTCATAGCAGGTTTATGGATGGCATAAAAAACAGAGAAGAGAGGATGCCTTTAGGGTCTGGATAGTTGAGAGACAGTGGGAATAGGGTTAGCTTTTGTAGCTCAAATTCTCACAAGCGCTAGTGGGGCAATCACCAGGCTCTTAACTGTCTCACTGATATGTAGAGCAGGAAGGAAAAGGGGGATGTTGGGACTCTAATCTGCTCACAGAAATTGTGAATCGAATCCATTCTTCACAGTAGTAAAGCTCTGATTTTGACTAGAGGCAGAAGTGAGCATTATCTCATTGAACTTAATTTGAACTTGCCTTAAAAAGTCATAACTGTGCATCATAAGGACTCCTGCCGGAGGCTGGAGAAGAAGTTATTCTTCACCTAGCTCTAGCTCTATTTTTCAGAACTTTAGTGTTGCGTAGCATTGGAGGTGAAACAAACATTTCGAGTTACTATCAAAAGTTGCTAAAATTCTAGATGTAGTGCACTATATTTAATATCACCAGGAAAGGTGGCTTTAACATGTTTAGAATTTGTTGAGTTTTTGATGCATTTTTTTATACATCATATGCTGAAAAGGGCAAGCTTAGATATGTAATTTCTCATTATTGACAGTCATCTGGGCAAATCATTGGCACTGGCTAATAATAGCTTAAATGGCAGATGAGGCCAGTGTTAGCCTCTATAATCCACACTAAGTTGCTTTCATGGAGCTCAGACTATTGTTCTGGTACTTTGTTCTCATTATTGATAAAGGGCATTCCAGGAAAAGTGAAAAAAAAAAAACAATGCCACTCCAGTAAAGGCCCCTCACATGTGATGATGGAACAGGTGTTTGTGAAGTATATAAACTTTGCTTTTTTGTTTTCTGACTTTCACTCCTCAAGTTAAGAACAAGGGACTTAGGGTAGTCCTTCTGTTATAATATTGGAAAGTAGCATTCTGTGTGGATAGAAGGGATACACTTCTTTTTTATATATAAATTATTATTATTATTATTGTGATTTGCATTGGATATTTTCTTTGTTTCTATTTCAAATGTTATCTTCTTTACTGCCCCCCTGAAAAACCCATCCCATCCTCCTTCCCCTGCTTCTATGAAGGTGTTCCCCCACCCACCCACCCACTCCTGCCTCCCCGCCTTCTAATTTCCCCTACACTGAGTCTCAAGCCTTTATAGAACCAAGGGCTTCTCCTCCCATTGATTCTTGACAAGGTCATTCTGCTACATATGCAGCTGGAGCAATGGGTCCCTCAATGTGTACTCCTTGGTTGGTGGTTTAATAAAGGGCACTCCTTTAAAAGATTACCTATACCAGAGCAACCATTTTGGATTCTGTGTTCTAAAATAACACTCTGAACATATGGGTTACTCTCTATATGAGCTAAGACATCTCCTGTATATGGAAAACTATGTGCTTTGGGCTTGCAAGATTTTATGTTTCAAGACGAAGCCAGAAAATAGCACACCCACTGGGTGAGACTACATACTTTGGGCTTACAAATGGAACATACTCACACAAGAGGTTTGTGGGAAACTTATGGACATTTTGCATGTTTCAGCAGCCAAGAGAGAAGGATGATAAACCTTGTAAGTCTGAGTTTCTGTAGTACAATTAACAGGAATATCTTTTAAAAGAAATATTGAGCCTGCATCCTAAAATGTCTATAATGACCCAGTCATAGTGAGTTGAGATGTAACAGTATAAAATTCATTGGTAGTATTTTAACCAATGTATCCATTGCCTCTATAATTAAAACAAAAACATGATGATGACTGTTGTTAAATTGGGGTATTGAAAATGACAATAGATGCATTCTTACAATGTTGAAAACACAACTGTTCTATGTTTGCTAAATAATTTCAAGGAATTTAGTCAAGGTTGTATGCCTTATAACCTTTTCTCTGCTTGTGAGCATTATTGTATCTGTATGTCCTGAGTGAGGATACCAAGTGTATCAACTTTGGAAGAAGTCATTAGCAGCAAGTCACTTTCATATTTGGAGAAAGTTGGATTGACTGATGAAGTTGAAACGTCTGCTTTCTTGCAGACTCAGTTGTGTCATGTGATGTTTTTCTGGAAGCTGTCTTGTGAGTGGATGTCTTGCTGAGCAGATACATGAGAGGATGTTTTTATGAAGCATGCACTTGAGAGGAAGATTTGCTGAGGCAGACACTCGAGGTGATGTGTGACTTTTAGAAAGAGTATAAATGAAACACAACAGACAGTGGATGACAATGATCTTGCGTTGATTCGCCTTGCAACACTTTGCTGGTCCTTGTTGATCTTCACTTGTCATGACTTGATAGAGAGAAATGTACCAAAGACCTTCACATGTTATTCAGCCTGCTTCTTGCTGCTTCTGTGGACCTGGTAAAGCCTCAGTTTCTTTAGGATTGAGCCACTGCTACTGAGTCATGTTTGGTGTTTGCTGATTAGACTAGACTGCTAACATCCTGACAACAAATATTGGTATCGTCCCAAAGAATTGCTTCTTAAAAGGTCCACATCCCCCTTGCCCTATTAACCATCTTTCTCTCGTACCTTTCTACCTGAGCTAGAAGGGAAACTGGCAGTAGTTAGGGAGTAGAGTTGGAATAAAAGGTTCTCCCCTCAGGCTGCCACCTACAGGATTTCAACGTCTTCTCTAGTGAATAATGAGAATCCTGAGATTGCCTTCTAGGTGTAGTACAGAGATATCAGTGTAGGGCAGAGATCTCAATGTGGGCAGAGATCTCAGTGTGGACCAGGGACAAAAAGAGAAGCAATGGACACGGAAGCTTCTGAGAGTCTAACATTAAAAGGAGAGTCTGGTATATTCACTCTGTTCTCTCTCTCCTTCTCCGCTTAGCTCTGCATATGTGCGTACAATATGTGTATGTCTTGTTGACATTACAAGGGAATATTTCCCTTGGAATATTACTGTCTTTTCCTTAGTAGTGATTTCCAAGGAGAGGATGCTTATAAAATTATTGGAGTTGAAAGTCAGACAGACCTACACTCACATCTCTATTATGCCACTACTGATTTGTGACTCTCAGTTAATGCACTTACACTTACCACTTTCTTAGGAATCACCAGAGAAAGAGGGAAAATGTGAGAGCAGGTGAGCCCTGAGCCATCATTGCTAGCATGACGACAGTATCATTGCTAGTTTCAATCCTTTTCTTTCTTCCATCAAGTAACTTCTATTCAGTTATATTCAGTCTAATCAGTTAATAGAAGTCAGACTCAGACTGCAGTGGCAGAATTTTCCTGGACAGCCAATTCCTGGTTGTTCACAAGTGAGCTGCACTCTATGTGGAAGACGCCATGCTGTGAATGTTTTCTTGGCTGGCATTTGGTCTGGCCCTGCTCTCTTTATCCTGGGGTAAGGGCTGAGTCATACCAGTTAATTTAGTCACGTACTAAATTGGATTATACAAGGTTGTTTTCTCTATTGCGTGCCTTTAAACCACAAAAAGACATATTTGAACCTTCATATTTAAATCCTTATGAATCAATTATCTTTCCAACTTTGAGTTTTAGGATGTTTAGCATAAAAAACTTATCATTATATTCTCACTTTCAACAAAGATGTATAACGTACACTGATGTACACATTATGGTTATAGAGATGCTGATGCAGAAATGTATGTGTACTGCAAAGCCAAATAGTGGTTGTTAGCAGACATATTTGGTACTGTCTTAATCTATGCCTTTACCCTAGTCAGCATCATGCAAAAGTAGATCTGTGACTGTGAATACCCTTCCATTGCTGATTTTATTTGCTAAGCGCCAGAGTTCTCTGGAGTTCATGACTCTGATATGTTGCTTTGGTCTTATCCTGGGGGCATAGGCTCCTTGTGCTTCCACTAGTATGTATGGTGGACTTATCCAAAGGTAAAGATTATCCTTCCCATATGCCAGGCAGCCTGCAAAAGGAACACTCCATACCCATTAGGAATATTTCCCAACCAGTAATCAATGGGAGCTTATAGCTAAGTTCTTTGTCACCTTCGTTTCTAAGACAAAATAACAGTGGATTATGTACTTTGCTTTGACTCCCAGAAAGCTTGCCAATTGCCTTAAACTCCATTCATTCATAGGAGACACTGGTCTTATCCTCTTACCTATAACTGAGTCCACCTTTGCTCACTTATCTGTTCAGCTGATGATCTTTCTTGCTAATCTCAATGCTTTCGACCTACTTGCATTCAGTACATTCATTTAGAATTTGTTCATACAAAAATCTCCATTAAGATATCCATGACAAACTTTAGGGTTTTTTTTTTTTTTATGGAAACTTTAGGAAACATCAATGTGCCACTGACAGTCCCCTGTATCTGTTTATATCTGTGAAAAATCTTTGTTTTTTTTTTTTTGTATGTGTGAGGTTAAAAATGTATCTACTGCATCTTTCATGGTTACTAAAAGAATATAGAGGCTTTGTGGGATAAAGACAAAGGCATACACTATGCACAACAACCAGAAACTTCTGGTCTTAGATGAATTCTGGCTACTTTTAGGCTTGGGTCAAAATCAAAGAATTTCCCTGATTTTATATTGGTGGGTATGCAAGTCCATTATACCAAGTAATCACCCACTTGACATCCAGAGCCTATAGTAAAATGCCTCTCCCATACATGTCCACATCTGGTTTATATTATTTTTTTCTTTATTTTCCTATGAATAAAGAAATCAAAGACAAACAATCTAAAATAAATCAGAGTCATTATTTCCATCCATTATAATGCAGAATGCATCTTTGAGTCTTGGCCTCATTCACACCTATCATGAGCCACATTGTTGCAATATTTTCATGAAGCCGAAGGTACCAGTGTCAACTATAGAAAATAAAATAAAGCAAGGACTAGAAAAAGAGGTGCAGACAGAATGATGGAATTCTATACCTGCCAAGAGTCAGATTGTGGAGGGCTTCTCAATTTTCCTCATGGCATTTACACTGCCATGACAAATGAGGGGCTCTACAAAGACCAAAAGGATGAAGTGAGCACACAGAGAAATAGAGACAGGAGTCATTAGGAGGCAGAGCATGGTGTATTCAGGGGAAGGTCATGAGGCAGAAAAAAAGCATAAGAGATGGGGAGAGGAGAGTAAAGCAGACTCGAAAAAAACAATAGTCACTAGACACTAAGAGGGTCTGGAGCCAGTTAATTCTTTCTTAACAAATATGAAGTACACATTTAATTTAATGTGATATCAAATTAAATGGGGTCTTTATATGATATTCTTCTCTTTCCTAACTTTACTAAGGATGTAGCATCAAAGCCTGGGGCATGTTAGGGAGCAAGCAGTTCATCGTCAATTTCTCCTGTATCCAGATGAAGCTATCCCAAGCACTATGTAAAGTCCTCCTATGGAATACCCGCAGTCTTCATCAAAGATGACAAGACACTGTTTCAAGGACTTCTCTATCTCATTAGCAGAGTTGAGAAAACATGAATATTATGGGAATGTATGGTGCCCACCAATATACCAACCTCAGGTTTCAAACTTTCAACTTTCCAGGCCCATGGGCAAATTCACTTTATACAAGATTCTTCACAGTTGCATTACCTCCTCAGGTCATTGTTTCTACCTCTATAATCTAGGACTGAAGAGTTTACATTCATCAAGCCTAATGTTTTCATGGCTTAATAAGAATATTTATGTAAAAGAACATGGTGAAAGATCTGGCACCCACTTATGGCCAAATGCAAATTCATATAGTCCTCGTATTTACATTTGGAAAGGGACAGTATTTGACAGAACAGTGCACGTCAAATCAACTTGCTGAACACTTATTTGGCAACTATTAAAATACTTAAGTAGTTTTCAAACAGAATGTAATCATGATGTTTACTAGACTATTCTTGATCACCAGTGGCCAAGACAGAACATAGCAAGCCATATCTTGGGGATATTGGCAAGGAAGTAGACAAAAAAGCTAAGAGGGTTGGTATCTGGCCAGCTCTAGTGTTGTTTAAGGCTTATTATGTCTATAAATGTTTTGTGCCTTCTATCTGGAAACTAATGATCCAAACTAAGTTAGAAACCCCCAATTGATATCAATTTTAATTATAACAGCTATCTTTGAGCATTTGTATTTTTTCATGAACTTTAAAATTACCTGATCTTCTACTAAATATATACTAAACTGTATGTTGTTTGATGTAACATTAAATTTATATATCAATATGACAATAACTATCATTGAATCATTGTAGAAATTCCACAGATGAAAACACTAAATGTTCTCTGGTGTAGGTATTCAGATGCACATATTGTTTTCTCTAGTGAGCTCTATGTGTTCTTATTAAGCGTTATTCACACAGATACAAAATAGATGTGTTTTCATATTTAACTTACAAATATGAAAGAAACACAATTAATTTTAAGATATTTGATTCATATGAAGAACCCTTTAGGCCCTATTGACACTGATATTTCTTTGACTCTTTTCCATATTCTGCTCGTATAAAATCATGTAGCAGCAAATAATGACACCTTTACTTATTCAAAAATACTTACTAATTACTTTTTGGTTTTGTTTTGTTTTTTTTTAACGTGTACAAAATTGCATTACTAACGCAATGAATAATAGTTGCAAACCCTGACAACTTATAGACCTTTATGATATCAAATAAGAAGGGTTTTAGCATATTTTTGGTTATTTTTGAGACAGGGTCTCATGTACTTCATGTAGCCAAGGCTAGCCTAGACATTATGATGTAGCTGAGGATGACCTTGAAATCCCAGTTCTGTCTCCCACTCCTTATTATGGAATCACAGGTGTTCATTACCATGTGTCTCTCTACCGAAAGGTTTGATATTTGATCCTTGTGATGCTAATGTCTGATGTAGAAACTTAAGGAATATTTGGAAAGTCAGATGGTGTTTTTCTGAAGCAAACACTTGAAGGAATGTTTAGCTGAAGTAGACACAGGTAAACAGATGTTCTGCTAAAGCAAGCATGTAAATGGACACATGATGAAGAATTCTTTGCTAACAACATGCATGTATTGGTCACCTTACATAGTGTAGTTGAGCTGCATTTGTCGGGACACTATAGAGAGAAATGCACCAAAAAGCTTCTGTTGGTGAGCCGCAGCTTTTTTGGCTTTTCCACAGACTCAGGCTGATTGGTTCAGACACACCACATGCTGAGGCAAGACCCATGGAGGACACATGATATTTGGACGTATAAATAGGACTTGACTGGCAGGGTGGGAAGCTTTACTGAGAGGCATAGTGGAGAACTTCTTCTGATGTCCCTCCTGGTCTCTCCTGATGATTCCAGTCAAGGCTGAGACCTGGCTGTGTCTGCTAGATAGAGCCACCACTGCTGATTTGTGTTTGCTATCCCGACAAAATAAAACTGGAATGTTTCACATCTGTGGAATGTTTGCAAGTGGATCAAGCTGCCACTGCTAACCTGCCAACTCAACTGCTGATTTCCAGACAACACAGATGGGAGTTGTTCCAAAGATCCTTTGTAAACAGGTCCACTTCTCCCATATCCTCTCTTCCCACTACCTCTGGTGGGTGGTGGGCTAAAATGGACATTAAAGCGCTTAAAATCCATCAGTAAAAATACGTGTTGGAGAGAGAAAAAAAAAAAAGACTCCTCTTGTCCATCCCAAATCTGCCCAACACAGCACATCAAAACCCGACTCTTACTTTGTAAACTTGGCCAAACAACTTCAGAAGTAAAATCTTTTATTTTCATGAGTCATGAAAAAAAAATACAAAACTCATTGTTGTTCTAGTTTATTTTTGTTTTGCTTCTGTGTTTGTAGTGAATAAGTGCATACAAATTTAATTGATAGTGAATGTGTAAAATCTAAGGTGACGTTGCACAGCTTCAGGATGGCCACTCTAATTATATAAACCTTGATACATATTACTATCACTTTTATTATCACTCACTTATCTTGTTTCTTGCTGTTTTACTTTACTGGGCCCTGTAAGCCCTGGCACCCAAGTTCTGAGTTCACTTTATGTAAATTCAACCTAAAACTCTAACAGGGCAAGAGATTTTCTTTCACCAACCTTGCTCACCCAATGTCGCTTTGCCATTCCTAACTGCTTGAGGCTTTTCTATGTCTCCCTGTTGCTCACCTTTGGGATTGGGGTGACATAGTTTCTCAGGATGATATAAGCAATTGAGTATTCCAACCCCCTTTCTTCACAGAGGATAAGGCAATCTCATAGCATTTCCTGATGGATTACAACATTTCTCCTGGGAATTTTATTTAAAAAATGTTATAAATCACTTCAAATGAGAGGCTAATTTTTGGAAGGATTCCACTATTTATTAATCTGTTCTTCTGATTTATATAGAGTTCTAATAGTTTCATTCATCAGATACAATTGCTATTATTTCCCCTGAGAAGAGACCTTACTGATAGTCAGTGGGTATGAATTGAGTATTGATTCCAATTTCTGATTGTACATGCAAAGGACTGAAAAAAGTAAACTCATTCTGGAAATTAATTTCACTCTTGGTTTGTTCTTATGAAATTTACACATCTATATTTTTAATGCTTTGAAGTATTTTACTATGTTCTATCCTATTCTACTATTACTAACAAGAAAAATTGGTGTTGGATAAATAGATAAATGCCTTAAAATGAGCAAAGCGCTTAATATTTTGTAACTGATCAGATTATACTGTTGAAGAAAAATAAGTAAAATTTAAAAATATCTGACATACTGATAAAAATGGAATGTTGATATACTTAAGATGATCAAATTCCTTAATTTATCCTCCCAAAGGGTCAAGAGTTTTAAATACTCACAGATGGTAAAAATAATCAAAGCTTTGTCTCATTGTGTGCCATTTTGGGGATGTGCTAAAAAGCAAGTCTGTAGATATTTATCAGCTATGTCGTTATGGTATAGTCATTTTAAAATAAATCTTCATTGCTCAACTAATATTGTTCTGAAGTCAAAGTGCTCATATTTGTCTCTGAAATTAATGTATATGGCAGCAAAGTTACTTTGAATTTTAAATATTTTGTTGTCTAAATAAACAAACATATCAAATGTATGAGGCTGATAATATGGTGAGATACCTGTCAAAATATATCACAAACCAAGAGAAATACATCTTTCAATGTTCTCTGAAAGGATATTTGAAAGAGGTTGAAGCTAATGTCCTGTCTCAATTTGCCCTCCATCCAATTATGACATCTTTATTTGGAAACTTGACTTATGACTCTGTTGAGGAGTACTTCCATGGTTAATGTCCATCTTAAAGAATGAAAACCTTTCAATTAAGATTCACCATTCTGCAATAGAATCCTTTAATCCTTCCTTCTTTATCTAGAATATAGAAGCTTCCTCTAGACTTCTCAAAGAACATCACTCCAACTAATCCATCCACAATTCCCTTGCCCCCTCTACATTACTTCTTTCACCTTATTTCAAAAAATTCTATAAAAGCATCCTTTTCCTTTTAAAACGTCAAGTTTTACTGCTTAAAGTATATGTGCTGCTATGCCTTTCTTAGTGTCAAAGGATGAACTGGATCCTGGTTAAAGAAAGCTGCCACGGTGCCTCAACTTCATTACCACCCTATTAACATCATTTAACATCAACATAAGTCAGTTGACATTTGTGATTATATTTCTGATCTAATCTTTTCACAAATGCTATCAGCAAATCACTCGCAATAAGGTAAAGCATACATTGTTATGGTGTGACTTGGATGAATTTCTCAATAACTATTTATTATTTAAGTAACAGAACCAGCAACAAAAATTATTTAGAATGTTTCCCCTTATAGTTGTTTTTCATCAAAAAAGTCTCGAAACAAACAAACAAACAAACAAAAGTCTAATTTAAATACCTTAAGCCTCTCTTAACACCTAACCGTGAATAAATCTTGACATATGAGTAAAAGAAACACAAAACAAGAGGATCTTAGTTATCATCTGCTCTTTTTCACAGTAGTTAGATGAATTAATAACTGGCTAAATATAGAAAGATGAAAGATAGATCGATAGATAGATAGATAGATAGATAGATAGATAGATAGATAGATAGATAGATAGATACAGCATATGCACTTACAGACGAATAGACATGTAAGTAAAGGTGTGTGTGTGTGTGTGTGTGTATGTGTGTAACACATATATAAGCATATGGTGGTGATGGACGAGCACAGAGCCTTTTTAACAATAATGAACTGTCCTCTTTGATTCATAAACTTATTAAAGGTGCTTGATTTCTACAGGCATCTGATTGCCTGCCCTTTGTTATGGTGGCTGAGGATCCTGTTTTATTGCAAAAGGTCTTTTCATGGTTGGGATGAAGCAAAGATGATACATATGTGCAGATCTTACTGAAGCATTGAGCTAACAGCGCATAGGAAACATTCGGCACACAAGTAAGCCTTTGTGTCTTTCCAAAAAGGCCATTAGGAAAAGTGTCCGATAACAATTTACAAATGGAAGCAGGTATGGTGATCTTGAGTTTCCCAAATTCAATAGCAATGTGTTTCAATTGATTTAAGCTTCAAGTTTATTTGCCAATTTATATAAAAGGAAATTGATATATTAATAGAAAAAAACTTCACTTCTTGAGAAATCCAAGGACTCAAACCTTATTTAATGTCACTAAACACACAGAAATTTGTGCACAACATCACACACACATACACACAGTTCATACTCATTCATTTTACTTAAACATTGCTTCAAGTTAATTTTGTAGAAGTAATTTTAGTAAATTCACCACAATGCTACATGCACCCAACTTTTTAACTCTTCTTCATTATTCCCTAGATGTGGGTTTTAACAGATGCCCACCTCTCCTGATAGTGGTGAACAAACTCGACTTAATTACATCACTGAATGCAGGAGAGTACAAACTCAAATTCATGTCTTCAGTGTTGGAAAAACCAGTCAATTTCCCTATGCAACAAATGTAGTAATGTCACATGCTTCACACACAAAAGCATAGACACACACACATACACACACACACACACACACACACACACACAAATGCAAAAGCTGCCCATATATGACAGTGTGCTCAAGATACAGTAGATACTGGAAATACATTTAATGGAGTGGTATTTTGCACTATCAGTTTTAGATGCTGCTGTATGAGTCCATGATAACATAAACTTGACAGTATTGCATTATTTTGTGTGCATGTGGCTTTGGCACATTAGTAGGTTCTCTCTCCAAAATGTTTCCAAATATACTATGAAACACAAGAAAGAACAAAAACATCAGACATCAAACATATTACTTTGATAAGAAAAATCTAAACTATCTCCCAGTGAACAAAAAAAAAAAGATAGGTCATATATCTTTGAAGGCATTGTATCACGAGCATTGGCCTCTGACTTCATCACTGATGCTCAGAAACCATGCTAGAAATCATGGTAGTTGTGTTGAATTGTTATTTGATATCGACTATACTTTTTGTGTCACATTGGAAGAGTTTGTTAGTCACCTAGATATTCATTTACATGATAGAAATCATTATTAGTATCTACATGATATATAAACAGCTAAGGTTGAATCCGAGTTGAAAATATACCATCATTTATTTTTCAAATTGTTTAAGTTATTTTATTTTATATTATGACAAATTTTAGTGTCAAGCTATTCATTTGTATGCTTAGAAAAAAAATAAAGATTTTTTTGATAAGGACAAATTATTTGGAGGGACAAATGTTTTCAAACTTTATTTATTGAATGTCTAAATGTATAAACCATCCCTGATGCTCACTACTGGCTAGTGATGTGCCAATAAATAAATGTGTATGACTTTATGAATGAATACCTTGACATATCCAGACATGTTCTTACTCAACATTTCCCCAAACACACCCACCATTAGAATGTGGTTTATTGGAGCCCTGGTAGCACCATGTTGTAACATGTATCCTATATGAAATATTATCATATTCAACAAGGATTCTAGAGAAAAAAAACCCTGTAGAATAAATAAAGAGCTTTCTTCTAGCCCTTTCCAAAAAGCAATGATAGTTTCCTAACAGAGAAGGTGAAACATATGTGCCTCTTAATTAGATTTCTCAATTAAGATTTCCTATTCATTTTTATTTTTCATTTAAATTTTGAGTTGAATAAGTTGCTTTAATTTTATCACATTCATTTTCAAGATGCTGTCTCTAGGTCTTGACTTAGAATTAACAGTAAGGAAAATGCATTTTTCTTGGGATCTAGAGCAGCTACAGATGTGATATCACAAGAACTGAAGTCAACTGTCCAATGGGCAAAATGTTATCCTTCCCAGACACCAAAATGAATATTCTGGAAAATATGTCAGATATGCCTGTTAAATGACAACTATCTTTCTGCTGAATTAAGTCTACCTAAGGGGGGGGGGGAACAGGAAAAAGAAGACCAGGTTTAGTGGTCAATCATAGAAACAATCTCATTCTAAAATCTTTTTGTTGTTGTTGTTTTTGGTTTTTGGTTTTATTTTTCAGGACAGAGTTTCTCTGTATAGTCCTGGCTGTCTGGAACTCATTCTGTAGACCAGGCTGGCCTTGAACTCAGAAATTATCCTGCCTCTGCCTCCCAAGTGCTGGGATTAAAGGTGTGCATCACCACTCCCGGCTCTAAAATCTTTATATTTAGTTCCACAAGCAAATGTTGATTTTAGACATTTTTGTCAATTTTATAAATAGCAAGTTGTAACGAAGAGTAAGATAAGAACATGGAAGAACAATTTTGAATTTGCTTAGTTGTCATTTTGAGAATGTGTTTTTAATACTAATCATCTTGCCAACCTTCATTTTTTGTTCAACATAAACAAAAAAATTAAACAAAATTTCTCTTTACCTAAAATATTAGATATTTTTATAATTGTCTTAATAAATATTGCTACAAAATGAATAGAATGACATAAAAGAAAAGAGGAAACAGAAGTAAATATTGATGTGAGAAAGAGCTAAGGGAAATACATTTGATAATAAAGCACAAATTCTCAGAGTTTTCAGTAATGAACCTTTGGATTTAAGAATCTCTCTCTCAGATGCATCTAGCCTCGAAGAGACTTGATGGGGCAGGGTTGAGGTATATCCAGGGGGGCCCACCCTCTGAGAGGAGAAGGGAAGGGGGTATGGGGTTAAGGATTGTGAGATGGGGTGACCAGGAGGGGTGTCAGTGAACAGAAAGTAAATTGAGTAAGTAAAAGTAAATACATAAATAAATAAATGAAATTTAAAACAAAAGAATGTCTCTGGCTCTCTATATTTCTCTTTCTTTCTGTTGCTCTGTTTCCCCCCCCCTCTCTCTCTCTCTCTTTCTCTCTCTCTCTGTGTGTGTGTGTGTGTGTGTGTGTGCGCGCGCGCACGCGTGCGCGTTCAGAATACTCATACACATTTAATGACACGGGATAACAATAATTTGATTTTGGATTTCTATTTCTTGACATGTTAATGCTGGAACAACAGACAAAAGATGGAGGTACGTTTTTCTTTTGTGATAATGAATACAAGGGAAGAGAATAGCAGAAGGGGATAATGGTTTTGATTAAGGTTCTCAATTGTCTTATACATGTCAGAAGCTTTTTCTCATCCTAAGTTTTAAAATGTTCAAGAGCAGTTTATGTGTTTTTATTTTCAGGTGGGAGTGTCCCCAGATGCTCTCTTAGCTTCATAGAGTCTTTACTTAGTAGGACGGGGTTTGGAGGCTGCGGTAAATTTGAAAACCAATAGCAAACCTGAGTTGAGGGTTTAGAAACTGGATCTATACAGAGTGGAAACAGAACAGAGAAGATTTTGGTTTTGGAAGACATGAATAAAACGACTCTGTCAGCAGCATAAGTGCAGTTGCCCTCAGCACTTGTTGGATGTCCTCCATTTCCTGGGCGGAAGAGAAGGGAACCCTCTGAGCCACTCCATGCTCAGTTTCTTAAAGCTGGATGATTTGTTTGTGTACATCTTGTAAGAATTTCAAATTAGAGTACAACATTAATTCAGGTACAGCCTTACATGGGTGGGAAAAAGGTCTAAGAAGCCTTTAGAACACCTTCTTTGCATCCCGTTTTGTAAACTGAAGTTTACATGGATGTCTTACTTCTCTCAGTCTTAAACTATCTGATGAGATGCTGTTGCGGAGTTTCCCTAAAGTTTCTTCTCTAAAATCCCGCATTCATTCCCAATCATTTATAGTATGATCATAGCTGTCAAAGCACATAGGGCACTCCGAGTAGTCTGGATGCTCTCCTTTCTGCTTGGGATGAAAAACAGGATTCGGAAAAGCTTATGCTTAGATTTCTGAGATCCTAAATTAGAAACCTCATTGAGAGTAGATTTACAAATAGAAAGCACACATGGTTTGCTCTCGAGCACGCACCCATGCACGCACGCACACACACACACACACACACACACACACACACTCAAATACAATAAAGACACCAGTGTATTCATTTAAAGTACCACTTTAATTGTAATTGGGAATTGTACATTCTTTATTTTAAAATACCAAGCAAACTTGATTAATTTCAAGCATGCCAAGCTGTGTTTTGAAATTGTATTCTCCAGAAGCACAATATAAATGGACACAACAAAGAAAAGATGGCATAAAAACCTGATGATGTCTCAAAATATGTCTGGATAATATTTATTTCCTAAAAGAAAGTCTATATTGTTTTCAAAGGTTAGTAACCAACTTCAATTGATCTTATACTTTACTGTCTGTATTGGTAAAATATAGTGCTTTTTTTTCTTTGCCTCCTCAAAGTCAGTTTTAATTATCCCCTTGTCACTCCCATTAAAGAAGATACACCTTCTTTTGTTTTAATATAGGGGCTAGCTATATACCCCAGGATAGCCTTGAACTCATAATATTCCTGGCTGGACCTCTTGAGGTCTGGGATAAAGGTAGATGGCACTATACCTGGAAGAAGCCTATTACTGATAAACAAAATTTGATTTAAAAACTATATCTGTGTACCTTATGTTTTGGTAGATGATTCCTGACAGCACCGGTTGTCCCCACTTCCTATTTTTCTTAATTTCTTGCTCTGTGTCTTACATTTGTGGATGTGAAGGAGAAGGTATGTGGTCGCATCCATACGCTGATGCTGCTGTGTGAATGAATAAAGGTATGCACTTGGTGCTATTGTAGAGGCTAGAGAAACGCCTGGGGTACCAGGCCTCATCTTCTCTCTTGTTTGAGATGGTATCTCTGTTCCTTTGTCACTGAACTCCCAGGGATTCTCCGGGCTCTGCTTCTCAATAGTTCCATGATGGAGCACTGGTAGCCAGTGTGTGAGATTCTTTCCAGCTTTTATGTGAGATCTGGAGATTCATACTCCATGTCCCTTATCCATATCTCCCTTATATAGATTGTTTTTTTCTGGAAGGCAATGTGCCAAATGCTTCTGCTTCCTTTCAGTCAGAAATAGCCACGCGTTGCACCTCTGGTCTGTGAGCTATGGGAAGATAACGTAGAGAGCTCATCGAAAAGGTTTTCTGTGGTTCCTTCCTTCAGCTGCCAAATTAGATGCGGTAGTTAGGGTTGAAACAACCATATTCTCTCAATATTTATTTTTCTTTTATGGAGGTATGTGTAGGAGGTCTGTCACACATGTGCTCATGCCCAATGGGGCAAGAAGAGAATGTTCAGACCCCTGAAACAAGAATTACACGCAGTTTGACCAATAAATATGGCTGCCAGGAACTGAAATTCAGGCGTTATCCACAAGTTGCAACTGCTTTTAACCACTGAGCCATCCTTCCTCTATGAAGCAACCACCCCTTGGCAATGTGGCAGAAATATCTAAAATCAGCATTTCTGCAGAGCAGTCAATACTGGGAATAAGAACGCTGATGATGTTAGGGAACTATGAGTTAGACATTTGACGGTTTCTAAGTACTATGAGAATTTTTCCAAGTGTGTCTATATATCTAAAGGTGTCATAATGTTATCAATATGTTATATATACTTAAAATATTTCAATATCAGTCCCTCAAAGATTCAAGATTTGTGCAAATAGATCAAAAGGTCTATTCTGCTGCTGCTAATTGGCTTCATAGGCCACTTTATTTTAATTTCTTTTTATTTTGTCATATTAAAATAATAAAAGAGAAATTGAAACCACAGTGTACGTTGTTCAATAGAAATTGAGGAAAATACTTTTAAAATTTTAAGTACTATATTCACAGTTGAATTAATAAGCAATCCTACTGTGAAGAATTTTAAAATGTTACAAAATGTTTAAGAATTTATAAGACCAATTTAACAGTATAAAAATTAGAGGGGATTATAGAAAAAGTGGTTTTTAAAATTTGAGCACATGGTTTTGATTTTTCTCTGATATTTACAGACAGTCCAAAATATAATTTTAATTAATTTCGTATTGTTTAAATTATATTGTACTTCATGGTCAGTAGCCATATTTGTCTTTGATAACATTATGACACCTTTAGATATATAGACACACTTGGAAAATTTCTGAGCACTGTACAGAAAATGTCTTAAGTCAGAACACAGTGATTGACAGACATTCAGATTCTCATGAATTCTCGCTGAATCCCCTTTCTTCAATCTCACTGTGTTTAAACAATAAGCTTGGTCATTAATGATTTTTTTTTTTTTACTTTTTAGTTTTAAACTTAGAAAAGACTGAATTCTTTGCTCTTCCTCAATCTGTAAAACACTCAGGGATAGGGGATGGATTCAAAGCGGTCTCCGTTAATCAAACCCATTCTTTTTGAAACAATCACAAATTTAACCAGATGGAAATGAGTTTCGAGTTAAAATTGATAAGAATGAGTAAGCAGCTAAAACAAGTTCCCAATCATTCTCATTATGTAGCATAAAATCCCTCCAAATCTGTTCTCTAATGAACAGAGGAAAACCAGGCCTTCGACATAGGGAGTCATCTCCTCTGATCCTTAGATGTCTTTTCTTACAAATAAATAAAGACACCAGGTCCTTTCCTGGTCTCGCCCCTTGTGCCCATGTCTTGATAATGTACATCTGACATGCTAACAATCAAGTGTGTGTTCTGTCACTGTTGTCTGATCTCAGCTGTCAGATAACGGCTTAAGATGAACGATGAGTGGAATCGCACACCCAGGGTCCCTTTTGTTGACGGTCTAGCCAGGGTGCATTTCCAATTTGCAGTTTGGTGCTGTGGATTTGGGAATCTGCTTGATGCTGCGCCGCCGTTAATCTACCAAACTCAGGGGTCAACTGTCCTGACAATGTGTGAATGGGGAATCAAAGATAAGGGCTTTGGGGAAGTTCATAAAAAAAATATCAAAGAAATGGCTTGTTTTCAGGTTTCTGGAATCAGCAGATATAAAATAGTAAAATGTCCCTCTGAAAAACTGAAAATATGATATGTAAAGGCATTCTAGTCTATCTATAGATTTGCCCTAAAAAGGAGTTGGGTTTTTTTTTTGGGGGGGGGGGGTTGCCATCATGAATGAACAGTCAATCTGTTCTGTGTTTTATCATTTGGAATTAGTCCAAGGCCAATTACTTTCCAGATTAACATCACAAATTTACTGCATCTTCTTCTTTAGGGGAAAATACAGTTTTCCAATGTTTCAAACATTTTGCTCTGTTCCTGTATGTTATTTGGACAATAGTAATAATTATAAAAATTAAAGCTGTGAGACCTGGTTGTTGACTGCACCTTCAAAATGGAATTTATTACAAAAATTAAATATATATATATATATATATATATTACATTTATAATTATGTATGCATGGCTTTTCTGGGCTCCTGATTGTAGATTTGAGAACAACATGAGGTTGTCAGTTCTCTCTTCTCAGGATCTCAGTGATGGAGCTCAGGTTGTACAATATGGAACAGTCACTTTTACACACTGACCTGATTAGCTGAAAGAGACTGCATTACAAATATACCTTTAGCCTTATGCACATTAATGCCGATTAAATCTTCTGTGATATTGAAACTGTATTTCCAATGAAGAGACATCATTTATCATAAAATATTTTTGAGAACATATACATATATATTTATATTTGGAAACAACATACATAAATATTTGTTGTTTTCCCCTCTTTGGCTTTTTATTATAAATGAGTAAAGAAGATTACAGTCCTTATGCATGTATATTTTTTATTAGATATTTTCTTTATTTACATTTCAAATGTTATCCCCTTTCCTCATTTCCCCTCCAAAATTCCCCTATCCCTCTCCCTCCCTGTGCATGTGATTTTTATCTTTTCAATATTGATAGGTTTTTTGCAGACATTGGCAAACAGACTCACACTCTAACTCCCCCCCCCCTATAATTCTATAGATGTGTAGGATAATATGTGCTGAGTGCCTGGATTAATGTATATGTAGGTTGTGGTAAAATAATTGTTTTGTTAATATCAACTCACTATTTGTCTCTTGTGACCTTTTATGTATAAAAAAGGAACAAAATCATTCTGCATAAATTTAGTATATGATATTTGAATCCTCACCCTCTTCCCCAAGAACTAGCTTTCTTGGTATCAGAGGGTGCTGTACAAGCTTCCATAGGAGAGAGACAACCAACAGTCCTACACAGCTATGACATATATGAGTCATATCAGTGACCAACACACCCACAAAGACCTTAAGGGTTCAATAGTGACACCCATATGTTGGCAATGACCTACAGCTCTATAATTGGACTTAAGACCTACTCAAAAAACAAATACCATGCCCAGCACTGGAAACCCAGCTAACTACTTCTCCCACTTATTGGATGAGAATCTACAACTATTAGTTTACTAAACTAGCATAAGCTCTAACAATAATCGATAAATGTTTGTCCTTATACCCACAGATAAGTGTAGGTTAATGCCTCATGCAGGGACTGGCGATAACTACATAAAAGCATTTGAATTAATACTGCACTTTATGGTCACTAGCTACTTTTGTCTTTGATACTACCATGAAAATATTCTACACGCACACTTTGACAAATTGTCAATAGGTAATCTCTCAAGTCTGAGAAGAAGATTAATCTGCTTCCAGAAACTGAGCAAAGACCTGTAAAGTAAGTCTTTCACAATATAAAGTGGCAATAAACTTCTGTGCTATGAATTGATCTCCGCTAACTTGATGAAGTTGCTTGTTTAATGAGCATTTGCTTTCAATACAAACTTATTTCTTGAATACTATTATTTTATGCAAATTCTAAGTGCTTGAAAAGTCTTTAATTATTCAGTTCAATGGTACTTTTTAATCTCTCCAATAAAAATTACATTTTAACCCTTAGCTTTTCAGTGCACATCTTAAAGGAAAGAACTCTTTTGGTCATCAATGGGAGGAGAGGCCCTAGGTTCCTATGAAGGTTCTATGCCCCAGTATCAAGGAGTGCCAGGGCCAGGAAACAGAAGCGGGTGGGTTGGTGAGCAGGGAGAAAGGGGAGGGAATAGGGAGTTTTCAGAGGGGAAACAAGGAAAGGGGCTAACATTTGAAATGTAAAGTATGAAAATATCTAATAAAGGAAAGAACTCTTTAAAAATAGTATTTATTGGACAGGTTGTATGCTCCATCTTTGAAATACCTATTAGATTCCACAGAACAGAACACCAGAAGTATAAGGGCTTTTGGTTGTTTTGATGTGTGGTGTGGTGTGTGTGTTTGTATGTCAACACACTCATGCATGAGTGGATACTGAAACTAGCATTTGGAATATTCTATCCTTGCTTTTGAGACAGGGTCATTATCTGAAACTGGAGTGCACCAATTCTGCCACATCGGCTGACTAGCGAGACTCTAGCCTCCTCGTACCTTCTTGTTCCAGAACAGTGATGAAGGATGCACACCACCACCTCCAGCTTTTCTTTATTTCATTTATATTTATTTTACATGTAAGAGGTTTTTGTCTGCATGTATGGCTGTGTATCATGTGCATGCCTGGTACCTTCATGGATCAGAACAGGTAGTTGAATCCTCTGGAATTAGAATTACACACAGCTGTGAGCCACCTGTGGGTGTTGGGATTAGGTGCTTTGAGATACTGAGTCATCTCTATCCACCCTCACCAACCCTTTCACATGCGTGCTTGAGGTATGAACTCAGGCTCCTCTTGCACTACAAGCTGCTTACCAAGTGAGTAAATTTTTTCAGCTTTAAAGGGCAGACTTGATCTAGAAAAGGCAGCGTCATATTGTTTCTTTTGATGAGGATGAAGGATAGAGTTACATTCACCAGGAAGCCTGCATCAGGATCACAGAGATGAAGACTGACTTCGGTATCTGAGAAGCTAGATACTGTGTCCCACGCTTCATGGATGCCTCTCAGTGCACTGTATCTCAACTCTAATGAACCAAAGGGGTTTTTTTCCCTCATAAATATCTCCAAATCTCAATAGAGTTAAATTTTATTTTACCATATCCTGTTAATTAAATTGGGCTGTTAGTAAAATGCACAGCTGAATTTTTATAAAGAGTTATATAATATTTTATTCTTTCTTTCATATCAAAGATATTGGCAATAAAAATAAATTTCATTTAAAATAAAAATAAATACCAGAGAAGAAATTCTACATTAAATATTATTACTGAAAGCCATATCTTTATGAAAGAAATTATATATGTATCATTTTTATTTAACTCTCTTTGGACACCAAAATATAAGGGATTTTTTTGGCCAGGAATCTTTCACAGTTTTCTTTTCCTGAACTGTACTTTCAAAGAAGAGTCCAGTTGCAGAAAAATGCCAATCCGTGTCCATTTAAAATTTTCTTTGGGAGAAAATGGATGTCTATTTTGCCATAGGGACAATGAGGGTTAGGAATGATAGAGGACCATTGTGAATACAGACTACTGGGAAGAATTGAAATAAATTTAATACATTCATTAAA
This sequence comes from Mus caroli, assembly GCF_978045245.1. Classification (NCBI taxonomy): domain Eukaryota; kingdom Metazoa; phylum Chordata; class Mammalia; order Rodentia; family Muridae; genus Mus; species Mus caroli. The sequence goes on along the minus strand of NW_028227272.1, from coordinate 61,004,462 downwards.
ATATGAGCATAAACATAAAAATTGCTAATTTACTCTCAATTATCAAAAAACAGAATCTGCTAAAAATGAGAAACAAATTTCTTATCTAAAAATATTTGAGTATAAACTGAGTACCATATTGCATACCTGAGACTCCAACATTTCCAAATGCTAGGGGAGAGAAGCCAGGAATTTCTAACCAGTTGAGCAACATAAGGTGGTTTTTAACTAATTTATAAATCATATATTACATGTCACATGTAGGTATATATGTCATATATATCATCTATAAGCATATTTCAGTTTAAAAATTATATTTCATTAAAATTTTAATTTATTCAAATTTTCTTTGCTATGGTGATTTTATTAACTCATTCCCCTCAGATAGTTTCTCTTTCTGATTTTTCTTCATCACACTGTATCTTACAGATATGTGTTTTTGAGTGATAAAGAGGGCTTGTAAAGCAATGAAGTAGCCTTTGCATATACAATCCTGTTATCTTTCTTATGGCATTTTTTTTGCAAGTAGCTCTAGAGATATATTTGTATTTAATGGAAAGAAAATCAATTTCAGTGCTAGAATATAACTCTGTTGGTAGAGAGTTTTTGCCTAGCACATACAAAACCCTAGATGTGCATAAACCAAATAATATGTCTTATTCCTATAAATCTAAGACTCAGGAGGCAGAGCAGGAAGATCAGAAGTTCAAGGTCATCAAACCTAGTTTGGCTGCATGAGACCTTCTTGCAACAGAAAGAAAGAAAGAAAGAGAGAGAGAGAGAGAGAGGTAAGAAGGGAGGGAAGAAGGGAGGGAAGAAGGGAAAAAGGAAGGAAGGAAGGAAGAAAGAGAGAGAGGGGGGAGGAAGGGAGAAAGGAAGGAAGGAAGGAAGGAAGAAAGAAAGAAAGAAAGAAAGAAAGAAAGAAAGAAAGAAAGAAAGAAAGAAAGAAAGAAAGAAAGAAAGAAAGGAAGGAAGGAAGGAAGGAAGGAAGGAAGGTAGGTAGAAAGAAAGAAAGAAAGAAAGAAAGAAAGAAAGAAAGAAAGAAAGAAAGAAAGAAAGAAAAAGAAAGAAAGAAAGAGTAGATAGATGATAGATAGATAGATAGATAGATAGATAGATAGATAGATAGATAGATAGATAGGTGAGAGATAAAGGAAGAAAAAACCCAATTTGGCTCCTTTGTATTTCTACTTACAACATCAAAGGAAATTAAGTAAGAATTCTTGTCCTTTCAAAACCTTGATTTTGCAAATATATATTTTTGAATGCAGTGGCTGAAATATGAATCATTGTTTTCATTCCACTTGCAGCAAAATTAATCATTTTTTATTAAATTTCTCCCTGTGAGATTAATGAAAAACAGTGGTATTGATTAAAAGTACAGAAAGAGAACAAAACAAATAACCTGTTTTCTATCTTAACATATTTAAAAATTGACTGTTATAAAGTAAGGATAATTTCAGTGCAAAAATAATTTTAAACAAAATAAAATGTTAACAATGGTCTCATAAATAAACTATTTTATGGTTTTGTCGCTAAAATTTACTTTTATTGAATCTTCATGAAGTCTAATTACTGTTCTATGCCTTGGAAATGTATAATCAAAAATGAAGACAAATATTCTGCCTCATAAAGGGTATTTTCTAAAAGACAACACAACTATTGCTACATTTATTTTTTCCATATCTTTAAGTATCACACACACACCTGTACACACTCATAATACCTATAAAGTAGGATCTAGTCTATAAATGAGTATTTATGGAGTATTTATGAGTATTTAAGAGGGAAGTTTTACTAGACATAGATGGCAAAAGTGTATAAAATAGAGAGAGGAGGCAATAAAGTAACTGCCAAGTTTCTCTCTTAGACTAGAGAGAGCATCAACGAACAGAAACCATCATTCATAGCTTGGAGAGAGAAGCTAGATACTTTTAAAGTCTGAGATGACTGGCAGATCCATAGAAGGTATTCTGCCAGTTCTGGTAGATACTATGTCGTTATACAGCAAAGATAAAAAAAATGGGGAGACCAGAAAACTTGGCCAGCATTGCCTGCCCACTGGTGATGCATAGCAGAAAAGGGAAACATGAGTAGATCTGAGAGCCCAAAAGACAGCTTGGCACATTCTTCAAACTCCTGTGTCCTATCACTTTCCTCCTGAACTTCAGAAAGTCATTTAAGCACTTATGTAAAATTTCATGAATGTAAAACTACACATAATACCAAATATGGGAAATATCAAACCTGATTGGTGCCATGCATTCGTATACATTAACAAAAACTAAAAGACAAAAGAGTCCAACCTCTCTCTCTGTTTTTTGAAACAGTAACAATGATCAGCCAATTATCTCAGTTGCTCAAGCATTAAACTCAGGGATTCATCTTTCATTTTTCCTCTCTCTTAACCTTCTCACATTCCCAGTCCACTGCATGCAAACGTTTTTGTTTTAATTCATTTTATTTTTCTTATTATTTGGTTTTTTTGTTTGTTTGTTTGTTTGTTTTGGAGATAAGATCTTATTACATCAACCTGGCTGATCTTAACTCTTGGGCTCAAGTCTGTTCCTAAATAAACTTCTGGAATAGGTGAGATTTTACCACCTGTTGTATCACTTACATATGGAAGTCTTATTTTTAAAACTACCTACTTTCCCATTGTTCCAATAAGGGGCACCTAGTCTGATGTCACAACATACACTTACCATGTGCATTTGTTTGAGTATGTGTTGTTATGTTTGCTTTGTTTCAAAACATAATTAATGGTGATTCTTCTGCTTCATGTACCCAAGTGATGGTTGTGAAGGTATGAGCTTCCATACAGGCCTATCTATGTTGAGATTTATGCTTTATTTTTTAGATGTTTTGTAGTCACAGAAGAAAAGTGAGTCAACTGTAGAGAGATTTCACATTTATGAGTTAAACATATTAATGTGCAGCCTTCTCCTTTATCAGTGTCTCCACTGGAAGTCATGTATGTACCTCCTTTGGATAAAGTAGACTAGTGCTGTTTAAGGTCACTCTTTGTATATTGTACAATTTGTGGATCCAGATTAATGCATCATTACACATACTCTTATGGTTTATGACATTATATTTAACTCCCTAGAAGCTCTGTGTGCTCCACCACTCTGTTTTCCTCCTCCTAACTCCTTTCAATCATTAAATCTTTTCACTGGATATGTTTTCAAAACACCATATATTTGAAATATACTGTGTACAGGCTTTTAGGATTGGTGAAATCTGAATCATGGTATATATCTCTCTGTCCCATTGCTTTATAGCTCCTTTCATGTTAGTACCAAACAAAATCTATGGGTCATTAAAAAATAAGCATAAACATCTTATTAGAAGAAAATATTTAGTCTTATCCATGGTTTCAAGGGTTTTAGTTCATAGTCACCTGGGTATATTTTCTCATATGCCAACACACAGAGAATTATGGCTAAAGGATATGACAAACATAAAGTAGATGTATGGACAGGAAAAGGGTATCCTTCAAAAGTATATCTCCTCAAAAACCTACTAACTAGGCCTTTCCACCTAGAATTTCCACTACATCCCAATAACACCATGTATTTATAAATCCATCAGTAGATGCATTGTTACACTAATAAAGTCATGACCCTCTTTATCCAATTATTTCCAAAACATCCCCTCTGACTATTATTGTAATGTGAATGAAGCCTTCAACACATTAGCTTGTCAAAATATACTTCATTTGTAAACCACAATGTCTTCTAAATTTCCCACTGTGACTAAATATATTGTTCAAAGATTGCTAAAGCAGACAGAATGAGGATATAGGACATGGATTGAGATTTGTTATGAGACTGTGTGTGTGTGTGTGTGTGTGTGTGTGTGTGTGTGTGTGTGTGTGTACACATATGTACTCCCATACACATGTATATGCACATTTGGGGGGAAATGAGTGGGAAAAATGAGAAGGCACTAAGTAACCAAAGGTCTCTCTTTGTGGTTGATGTCATTTCTCTAAAACTAGATCAAAACAATGCTTTAATGAACTGGTTAATACACTAAAACTATTCATAAGTATACTATAAAATGGAAGAGTATATGATATGTAGATTTTATACTAAAGATATTGGTAACAAGAAAACAGCATCAATTTATCAGTCCTGACTTAAAGGAAGAAATTACTAGTTTTCATGAAAAATGCTTCTCTGACTTCTAATTCTCCTAGGAGAGATTCAAAACTCTTTCACTAGGCTTTTAATCCTAAGATTATACTGTGATATTACAGCCTGTCCACCAGGCAGAGCAGATCTCTTTCTGCTTCCTCCGAGAACCCTGTTTCAACACACTTGGAAGCTCTTATTGCTTCATATTGTCTGAGTTTGGTCTCCTCGTGATATCAGCATCAGACTCACATCTGTATCTGAATCTTCCTATGTGTCTTTTTCATATTTCCATGATCCTCACCTTTTGGGTATCAGCTTAGAAACTCATATGTGAGCAAAGATTCACGAAATCACATTGACCCCTGTCACTGTTATTCAACATCTTCTTTTAACTTTGCAATACTTCCAGTCATCTCTAGGTTAGTTTTATTCATTTTCCTGTGATACCACTTTGATCCATTTGGATTTGCTCTTGACAAGATTCCACATCTAACCATATGATCATTCCTTTGCAACCCTTGAAGTGTGCACAGAGTACATGCTTGGTAAATATTTATTCAATAAAGGGCTATTTACTGAATTAGCTTCTTACATACATCCTGGAACAAATAATAGGCTTTCACACATGTCTTGTAACCGTCCTTCTCACTCTCCTCTGCTCAATGTTCAGTAAATCCCAGGCTGTATTTCTTAGAGACTAGACTTATTCAGAGTGGAAACCTCATCAGGTTCCTACCAGACAGCTTTGCAACGCATCTCCCTGACATTCTGATGATTATATAAATTAAGAAAATAATTTACACACTTTTTTCCATGTAGTTATCATTTGATATTGTATATGAAGGTTAAAGTAGACATACAATAGAAAATCTGAATTCTGTACATCTTGCCTTGTTTTCTCAATGATATAAAATCAGTCAACTAAGTGAGAATAAGTACCCAATCTTATTGTGTAGGTAAGTCCCTGCTGTACTGCAGGCTGTCAAGACGCTCTAAAAAGTGCTTGGTACTGATCGCAGTGGTGTAGTCTAGTGCTCAGGCTATATTTTGGACTCCATGAGTACCTCCATGATTTGGATGGAATTGATCTAGAAGAGGCCGTCTTGTTAGGACTATGACCCAATTCATGTCACTACACTGTAATCTCAGAATCCGGAATAAGTGCAGAGAATAATACTTAAATGTGATGAATACCACACTATATGCTTTCCCCCTCCCCAGAAGCTCCATGAAGTATGTACGATTTGTCTCTCCATACTACACATGACAAAACAAAGATCTAGAATGAATAAATCATTCACACCTAGAGTTCACCGGAGATAAATAGACATTTCTATCCAGACTAAATCCAGACTTATTAAAGTGCAAATTGTATAGTAGTTTCAGAATGAATTAATACATAAATTCACTAGGACCCAATTCTTCCAACAAATCAGAGAATCTTTGACTTCTAACATCAATAAACATGTAGATCAATAACAAATAAATATATTATGTATTTTATCTTACTTTCTGCAACTGTTTTTCCTTTCTTGTGTGCTTATACAGAAGTAACTCAACCTCTACTATCAGAGTTAATGAGTTGAATTATATAAGTATATCACATTTACAAGGGCAAATACCCTATTGTTAACATGCATTTAAAAATGTGTGATCAAAAACAATGCTATCTTTCACAAATTAATTATTCAGTGTAACATAAACATGTCAATTACATAAAATAAGAATTTCTATTTCTTATTCAATATACAAATTCATCATTGTGTTGAATTTAGTGTAATTAAGACTGATAAAATTTCTTACTAAATATGTTATTATTATAGATCATCAAGAGAAGAGGGATAAACTTTTAATAAGGACACATGTTCCACTATGTTCATAGCAGTCTTATTTATAATAGCCAGAAGCTGGAAAGAACCCAGCCAGATGTCCCTCAACAGAGGAATGGATACAGAAAATGTGGTACAATTACACAATGGAGTACTACTCAGCTATTAAAAACAATGAATTTATGAAATTCTTAGGCAAATGGATGGATCTGGAAGATATCATCCTGAGTGATGTAACCCAATCACAAAAGAACCCACATGATATGCACTCACTGATAAGTGGATATTAACCCAAAAACAGAATACCCAAGATTCAATTTGCAAAGCACATGAAACTCAAGAAGAAGGAAGACCAAAGTATGGATACTTCGTTCTTCCTTAGAATGGGGAACAAAATGCCCATGGAAGGAGTTACAGAGACAAAGTTTGGAACTAAGATGGAAGGAAGGGCCATCCAGAGACCCACCCTGGGATCCATCCCATAAACAACCACCAAACTCAGACAGTATTGCATATGCCAGCAGGATTTTGCTGACAAGACCCTGATATAGCTGCCTCTTGTGAGGCTATGACAGTGCCTGGCAAATAAAGAAGTGGATGTTCACAGTCATCTTTTGGATGGAACACAGGGTCCCCAATGGAGGAGCTATCGAAAGTACCCAAGGAGCTGAAGGTGTCTACAACACTATAGGAGGAACAACAATATGAACTAACCAGTATCCCCCAGAGCTCGTGTCTCTAGCTGCATATGTAGCAGAAGATGGCCTAGTCGGCCATCATTGGGAGGAGAGGCCCTTGGTTTTGTGAAGATCATATGCTCCAGTACAGGGGAATGCCAGGGCCAGGAAGCAGGAGTGGGTGGGTTGGGGAGCAGGGCGGGGGGAGTGTTTAGGGAACTTTCAGGATAGCATTTGAAATGTAAATTAAGAAAATATCTAATAAAAAAATTAAGAAAAAAGGAGAGAAGATAAGGATTATGAAGGATTGTAGAATACCTTTTAAATATCAGTATTCTAAAAGTTACATAATATTTCTCTTCACAGGTCTGAATCAGTGAATTGAACATAACTTCAATCAAGAAGTTCAGCAGGTCATGATTCTACCATACGCTTTGTCCATGAAAATATAAATAATTATTAACAGTTATTACAGTATTTTCATAGGTTTAACATTTTGTTTTTGCTGTGACTATTGTATTTTTTGTTGGGTTTTTCTATTGGCTTTTGTTTTTTTTTTTTTCTTTCTGATTTTTTTCCCCAAGCAGGCTTTTATTTTTTAGAATTTCAATTTCTGAAATTGATTTCAGAAAATCAATTTTTAAATTGTTTAATTATAATTATTAAATAAGAGGAAAATTCACATATTCACATAATGAAGCTATCATCAATATTTTAATTAATTAATTTCCATCTCAAGTGTTGCTGGACTCCCTGAACACTCACAAACCACCCTCTTGAGGAAATCCCTTCACCCCCCTCCCCTTCTCCTTGGAAAGGGTGAGCATCTCCCTAAGTATTCCTCCCAGCCTGGCACATTAAACCTCTGTCAGATTAGGTGCATTTTCTCACTGAGGTCAGACAAGGCAGCCCTATGGGGAATGGATACCAAAGTCAGATTACAGCTTTAGGGAAAAACTCTGCTCCAGTTGTTGGGTGATGTACATGGGGACTGCACTATGTATGCAGTATATGTGCCAGGGACCTCCAGCTTTGTGTGTTCTTTATTTGGTGCCTCAGTTCCTAAGAGCTACCAGAGGTCTAGGTGGGTTGACCCTATTGATTGTCCTATGTGGTCCCCATCTCCTTCATGGCTTTCATTCCTTCCTCTAACTCTTCAGTATGAATCACAGATCTTCATTCAATGTTTGGCTGTGGGTATTTGCAAGACTATCCTATTTGAGATCTAGTTAAGAATATATACTCTGGCTGGGTACTAGTCACACATTCCTTTATTACCAGCAATCAAGAGGCAAATGCAGGTAGATCTCTGAGTTTGAGATCAGCCTGGATTATAGAACTAGTTCTAGGACAGCCAGAAATAAATGAAAAGAAACCCAGTCTAGAAAGGACAACAACAATAATAGTAATCAACCAAACAACAAACAAATAGAAATATGTACTTTGTCAAGTAAAAGTTTGAATGAAGCTTTTTGAGTCATTCTGTATACAAAGAACAATTATCTTCATAGTGAAAACCGGAGTTACAATGCTCTTAATGCTTATCATAAAATGTTGAAGACTTATACATATAAACACCATACTGATTATACAATAGATCCTGAGAAATGAAATGTCAAGTAATAGAAAATACTGTAAAAAAATTCTAGCTGAAAAACTAAGAACATACCATCACAAAGCATATGTTATAAAATCAGATTAAGTGGTGAGTGTGTGCTGGAAAAAGATAAAAAAGACAGGAAAGGATCAATCTGCCAAGCCTCTGCTTGGAGTGGGGTTCTGGAGAGAAGGGGTGTTCGAGAACAGTGGAAAAAAAAGATGAAATCAAATTGTGGAATATAAGGTGACAGCCCATGTTCTGCTATCCAGAGATCCCTCTGCTTGAGGCAGCTCTCTCTTGCTTGAAAAAATTCTAAAATCTTTCTGGATGGCTCATCTCTTGTATACCTAAAGCCCAGTTTTTAAATTACACATCAATTCAGTCATTTACTCCAAGTTTCCTTTTGATTATCCCATGAATCAGTATTCCCTGATCCCAGTCCCTTGATTCTTAGAGACAGCAAGCACTTTTTATTTTTTTAACATTGCATATGAATTCAGAGATCTGTCTGTCTTTGGAAGCACAGAGAATAAGCTCTCAGGGGGAAGCTCAAACTAGCTCTGTCCCAGCTGACCTTAAACTCAGGAATCTGCCTTGAATTTGGAATCGGCCTACCTTTATATCTCTCTGCCTGCCTTTGTATCTTTCTTAGAATCAGGCTCATAGTGCAGGCTTCCTCTATTCTTTTAGGTTGTGAAGTCACTCATAATATTCATATTGCATCCTTATATTTTGCATAGTTGAGAAATGATATATTTTTGAATTCATGTTTTCAAAGTTCTTTCCCACAGCCTTAAGGGCTGTATTGAAGGTCATAGTGTTTACCATTTTTTGCTATGGACAGAGACACACCATCAACTCCCAGACTTGTGCTGTCCCTGATTATCATGAAGTTATTAACCTTAGCAGGGTACAATTCCCAGAAGGAGGAACATAATATTATATACATTATTATACAACAAGCCTATGTCCACCATCAAAATTCATGGTGACCCATGCCCTGTTGGCTTTGCTCATTGTCTCTGCTCCAGGGGCAGGACCATGTCATACCATCCTTTGCATAGCTAAGTCTGACTTGGCCTCAACCAAATGAGGATACAAAGTAAAATAATAAAGGACAGCACAAAAGAGGCTCAATCCCTGAGTTCACTTCACCCTGTGATATAGAATCTTTGGAAGATGAAATTTGACCATTTCGACAGTGAATCACAACATAAGGATAAGATTTAATTCTATCTGAACTGAAGAAATAATTTTTGATCAGAAGCACAGGTGATGACATTTCTTTTAAATATTAAAGTTATGAATATTTGATTTATTTTCTCCCAAAGGTATGTGAAATGTTTCTAGTTGTAAGAGCACAGATGAATTTTCTCAAAAATAAAAACCCAAAACAAAACAAAACAAGACAAAAAACCCAAAAAAACAAAAAACAAAAAAAATAACCCATGACTTACCAAATTAGAATTTAAAAGGAGAGATCACAGGCATAAATTTAAAGGATAGTTTAATGGTAAATGATATAAGAATGTTATTTAGTACAGGACAATTATTAACAGGACTGAAATGCAATAAATATTCTATAAGCTATAATAGAAGTATTAATCAAGGGCCATACAATAACAGCAAAAAAACAAAATGTTTAGTGAAAAAAAAAAAAAAAAAAGACTTCAATTTCCAAATTTGACTTGGAGGAGACTGTGGAAGATTCATATGGAACAGTCTGGTAATGAGGTAGAGATACTGGTATATAGCTATTACTGTGAAAAGAACCATGAAACACAAAAGTCAGACATTGTTTGCATGCAGACTTGGATGGGTAATTGAACAAATATCTGAGCCGTACGACAGTTAGAAAACCTGTGTGGTTGCTAGGCCCCGGCCTAGTCTCACAAGAGACAGCTATATCAGGGTCCTTTCAGCAAACGCTTGCTAGTGTAGGCAATGGTGTCATCGTTTGGAGGCTAGTTATGGGATGGATCCCTGGATATAGCAGTCTCTAGATGGTCCATCCTAAACACATAAGTGGATGCTCACAGTCAGCTATTGGATGGATCACAGGGCCCCCAATGAAGGAGCTAGAGAAAGTATCCAAGGAGCTAAAGGGATCTGCAACCCTATAGGTGGAACAACAATATGAACTAACCAGTACCCTGGAGCTCTTGACTCTAGCTGCATATTTATCAAAAGATGACCTAGTCGGCCATCACTGGAAAGAGAGGCCCATTGGACTTGCAAACATTATATGCCCCAGTACAGGGGAACGCCAGGGTCAAAAAAGGGTGGGTAGGGGAGTGGGGGGGGAGGGTATGGGGGACTTTTGGGATAGCATTGGATAATTGAGGAAAATACGTAATAAAAAAATATTAAAAAAAAAAAAGAAAAGAAAACCTGTGTGGATTTGGTCACTTTTTGCTGATAACTTTTAAACAAAATGGGCAGAAACCATATGATGGTAAAATTAAATTAAGTAAATTGAAGTAGATTATAGATTCAAAAATGAAATAAAGGAGATATAATACTTTCTTGCCCTGTAGTGTCTGTCACATCTCATCTCCTGTGAATGAAATACAGAGTTTAGATCACAGACTGGGAGTATCAGTTTCATTGTGGTATCTCTGGTCTAGTCCACCAAACTCTTTTCACAACACTCCATTCCCTGTTGCTTACACTGCTATAGGCAAATGAGCATCCTGATCATCTTGGACAAAATACACATGGCTTTCCATTTTCATGTTCTGAAACTACACCAATGCAGTCAGTTGGCACTCTGGTACTTCTTCAGTGCCACCTGATTTAAATAGTGTGGCGGTTTGAATGAGAATGGCCCCAACATATGTTTATATACTTTGTCTCCAGTTGGTAAAACGGTTTGGGAAGAGTTAGAAGGTGCAGCCTTGTTGGAGGAGATGTATGAATGGAGGAGAGATTTGATAATTCAAAATTCTCTGTCATTTCCAATCTTCTCTTTCTGCCCCCTGTTTCCCAATTAAGATGTGAGCTTTCAACTTTTCTTGCCACCATGACTTTTCTAGACCATCATTGACTCTAATCTTTTGAAACTGATATGCCAAACAAAAATTTAGTTTTATAATTTTTTCTCATACATGTTGTTTGTCACTGTGATGGAAAAGTAACTAATAAAAATATCCTGCCTCTATCACTTGCACATTCTAAATTTTTAACACCTATTGCAATATGATAAAAAGGCAAACATTTTCCATAACTTCTTCCTCTTACCTCAGAATGTGTGATAGAGAAGAGGGTGGATTTCCTCTGTTGTTATCTGTGCTGTGGACAAAATCTTGGGAGTAATCCTAAGAGGAGAAGCTATTTAATAAGGATTGATTAAGTATATGAATAATTGTGTTTGTATGGTGCTTTATTGAGAATGAAGAAACATATACATATATATATATATATATATATATATATATATATATATATATATATATATATATATATATAAGTTCAAGAACCTGAAAAGCCTATGATGGCCCCTTGGAAAGAGTTAAAAGACAAAAACAGATGAGAGCACTATTCTGCATATGGGAGAGCATTAAGTCAAGTTGGCATTTCTGGGATAAATCTCAGAAAAGACTAGAACTTCTGCACTTAAAAGTTTAAGAGGAAATAGTGACAGATTGAAATGAAATCTGTGATGGAAATCAGAATCATTATTTTTTAAGCTCCAGTTCAAGAATATCAGGGTAGAAGATAATGAAAAGCAAGTCAAGTGCTTAAGGAGAGTCAGGGGAAGGAACTTTGGCTCTGCTTTGTACTGGGGTGTGTGTGGGGGGGTGGAGACCTATGTTCTCTCAAAATCAGTCTACAGCAGGAACATCACACTTCACTGTGACTGCTGTGCATTTATGAATATCCTCATTCAAAATATGATTTTGTGTGTGTTTGCTTGTGTGTGTGCGGGTGCACATTCCAGAGAATTTTCAGTCCATCATAGCCAACATAGCAGGGCACAGCAGCTCCTTCGATGGTGATTAGAAGACACACTTGTTTTATTAACATGGCTGCTGCCAGATAAGGGTCAGAGACAGGTGTAGCCTTCAAAGTCCTATTCCTCATAATTATCTTCTGTTAGATTCCTCCTCTGAATGGCTCCACAGCAATTACAACAGTTGCCTCAAGCTACAGACCACGCACTTAAAACAAGCAGTGTTCCAGATACCAATAGAAGAGCAGACCCGTGTTGTACTAACATATGAATGCTGCAGCTCTTTGATTAAATCCTACAGTATCTGCATATGACTAACACACATACTACTCTATACTTTAAACCACCTCCAGTTATAATAAATAGCAACATGTAAGTGCAATGTAAATAGTTATCTATCATTTTAAAAATTAATAACATGAAAGTTTGCTTTCTTGTCATTTATTTTCAGTTTTGATACAATTACATTTTGAAGTAATTTCCATTTATTGGTGGTTGTGTCTGGATACAAAAACTTCAAGTATAAGAGATGACTACTATAGTCATAGACATTTTTTACTGTATATATACAATTCACATACATATGTATATTGAAATACACCAAATAAAACTACTTGAGTTTGGTATTCTTATAATTGTCTCATGGACTTCCAAATATCTAGAAGTTTTCTCTCTTGAGACTGATAGTTTTGGTTGATTCCTGGCAAAAATCAACATCATTTGCTGAGAATAATCACTGATATTTAAGTTTTAATGGGAAAGACCACAGAATATTTAACCTTCTATAATGATCCATCTGCTTTGCTGTATATTGCTATTTCTTTTAAGGATTCTGCCATTAGAAACCAAATGATGACTTTTAAAAAATCTGTAATGCATTATAATATAAAAATATCAGAATTAAAAGTGAAGGATATGCAACAGTGAACATTAAAATTCCTCCTGATTTTCCTGCTCATTATAAGCATCTGCTATTTATTCTGCTTGTTTCTTTCTAATCTATTTCTCTGCATGTATTAAATTAGAAGTGCATCATCTAATAAGGTGTTTAATTCCACAATTTGCTTTTTCACACCTTCTCTCTATAAAATCCAAGTAAGTGCATTTCGGTTTGATTTCTTTTACTAGGGCAATGAGGGACTTTGTGCTCTCAGACAAATGCTGCTTTGTGTTTGTAAACTTAGTTGCACTTTGAGAATTAAGCACACTATTTCTTTCATTAACCATACTAAATTAGACAAAAATTAATAGAGGCCAGGGAGATGGTCTAGTGAGCAAGGGGCTTGAACAAGCAGAAAAACCTCAGTTTGGATCCCCAGGACCTATAAAAAATCCAGAGTTAGTGTTAAGTGCCAGTAAGTTGAGCACTGGGTGGGTAGAGCTAATAGTAGGATGTCTGGGTATTCTTATTAGCTATTATTGACAAATGAGTGAGATGCTGGTTCAGTGACAAACCTCGTCTGAAAAATAATAATATGTATAAAGCTTAGGCAAAGACAGGCAACTTTGACTTCAGGCCTCCAAATGCATGTCCATACACATGCAGTCAGATATTCACACATGCACATACACATGAGCACACATACCACACAAAAATGCACACAAGCACACAAGAAAAAGCACTATAAGCCTGGCAGTGGCGACACACGCCTTTAATCCCAGCACTTGGGAGGCATAGGCAGGCGGATTTCTAAGTTAGAGGCCAGCCTGATCTACAAAGTGAGTTCCAGGACAGCCAGGGCTACACATAGAAACCATGTCTCAAAAAAAAAAAAAAAAAAAAAAAAAAAAGAAAGAAAGAAAGAAAGAAAGAAAGAAAGAAAGAAAGAAAGAAAGAAAGAAAGAAAGAAAGAAAGAAAGAAAGAAAGAAAGAAAGAAAGAAAGAAAGATTAAAAGCACTATAGTATTTGGATCACGTGTTTTATAATTTTCAACAGAAAATGGTGCTATCATGGGTTCTTTTCAAAAGGTGGCTGATGAGGTCAAGATGAATATTTGAATATTGAGAGCCACTTTGCAAATTGTTTTATTTAGGAAGAAGTAGGATTTTTCTCCCAAAATATTCTTTGATAGCATTAAAGACAACATTGTAAGTCTACTGGCAGACACCTTATAAAGGACACACAGCTATCCTATAGCTTTCTTTTTCCCTGAGCAGAAATATTCTCCCCTGATGCACTTCAAGTGCTCTTTCTTCTTGTTGTGCTTGTTCCAGGAACATAAGTGCCCCTGAGTGAATGGATAATGTTGGCTGAGAAAAGAGCGTAGAGGAGGATAAATCTCCCATGTTCCTATTTGGGATTCATCAATGGCATCCGCTGATCTTGAAGGCAGACAAAGTTGCTTAAAATGCAGACTTTTTGCTGTTCCCACCACAATTGATACCGCACATCTTTCATACTTTAAAAGCTGATTTTACTGTAAATCTTCCTACATTCCTTAGGTGATAAATGGACAGCTTTTAGGGACTGGACCATTTCAACTAACATGGCAACTGTATTTCTAAGATTATGATCTGCGTAAAACAAACTGGATTTTGTTTCTAATATAACAGCCAGAATTGAAAGGGATGTGCAGATCCCTCTTACCAGCTCTTCTGCAGAGTCACAGGAGATGCCACAGGCTGAGTTGCCTTCCATTGCTTTGTATGTTTCTTATAGGAACATAAATGCTTTTTTCCCCTCTCCTTTTTAAAGTGTCCTGGGGAATGCCAAGGAGTCTTTTAAAATATATATGGCCCTTTGATCTTACATATACTTGCTGAAGGCCCATGAAGCAAGTTTACTAAGTCCTATCATTTTCTTCCAGGGACATTATTCCTGGAAACAACTAACATCTCCCACAGGCAAAATACTATCTCAGAGATAAAATACGGAAACAGTTGGTGAACTTTGAAAAGGGCTTGGAAAACACTCCCACTCACAGCTGAGCCCAAGTCTTGGAGAAAGTGTGAGGGTAACTAAAAAGTAGCACTCAGTGTGAATCAGGAAAACTGCAATTTGTTACATGTGTACTGAGGGCAACTTAAAAACAGCTTCAAACTGGAAATGTTCCAGACACTATGTTAGCACAAGAGAGAGAGAGAGAGAGAGAGAGAGAGAGAGAGAGAGAGAGAGAGAGAGAGAGAGAGAGAAGAAATGGATTTGTCCTGAAACTTCTTTACATTTTTGTCTACTTTATCATTTTTTTTTAAAAAATCTTATTAAAATGCTGCTTTTATGTAAGTGAATAGGTCATTTTTGGATTAGGTTTGAGAGAATATAATGTCAGCAGATGTCTTGACTGGTTCAATCAAACGAATATAACAAAGAAACAAAATTCAGTAATTTAGGAAAAAGTGTCAAAAGAAGAGAATGAGGAAAGTCTGTTCTTTTCAGAAAAGGCTGCTACAATAGCTACCCATCTACAAAAGAATTAAGAGGGATGCTTTGAGCATCTCACATGCTGCTTAAAAGGAATCGAAATAATCCTTAAATATAAGATCAAGAACTATTAATAAATTAAAAGAAAACATAGGTCTCAGTCTTTGCTAAGCAATAATATTTATGATTCTTAGTTATGGAATATCATATTAAACTTAAGAGTAGTAAAACGAAATGAATGGTAACTTGGAATTAATATTTTAGTTGATTTACTACTAATGATATAATAAAAATGGAAAAAAAACAATTTATAGTAGAATATTGAAATCCACAGTAATGATTTGTGTTCAAAATATATAAGCACTTAATAGTACTTAATAACAAAAATACTTAAGAGTGAGAGGCAGCTTTTAATATCTCTTTCATAGAAAATATTCAAGGGAATTACAAGCACGTGAAAAGTTATTCTACCCTACTAACTATTTGTTTTGTAGCAATTGCCCCTAAGTTGAAATCGTCCATCTTGGAGAGAAGCTCATGACACTCAGAAAATAAACAAGGATACAAACTGGAGAGAGCTGGAGCATGACTCATGCCTGCCTGCCTCCTGCATACACAAATGTATGGAAGCATGGAACAGATTCCTGCAGGGTGAGGAGACTCCAAACAGTCGAGCAGCCCAAATGCATTGCTTTGATTGGTCAAGCTACAAGCCACTTGTGCAGAGAGTATCAGGGTTCCAGCTTTTAGGAGTTGTCACCTGTGGTGACAACATTTGGTGATGCAGTTGCCTGTGAGTCACCGTGCTCCTGTAAATAACCACTTTTATGTACTTAGACCTGTAACCCAATATACTCATCCATTCACCAACTTTTACTTCAGTCGTATCTGTATTTGGTACTTTAGTCTGTCTTGACTCTTCATATGAGGGGAAGAGAAGGTGTTTTTTTTTTTGTTTTTTTTTTTGCTTTGTTTTGTTTTGTTTTTTTCTTGTCTACCCAGGGATACCATCATACAACACCATTAAAAATAATAACTCAAACTCACAATGAAGTACTATCTCATATATGCTTTGATAGCTACAATAAAAATATAAACAATATCAGTACCCAAGAAAAATGTGAGAAATTCAAATGGCTCTGCTGCTGGTGGGAGGGGGCGGGCAAAATAGAGCAAGGTCTTTGATAAATGTGTTTCCATTCCTTATAAAGTCAACCATAGAGTTTAGTAGGGCCTGGCAATTTTATTTCTAGTTGAGTATTCAAGAAAAATGAAAAGATATATACATGTAAACTCCAGATGCAAATGCATCTTAAGATACACTGCAAGATTTTGTCCAAATGAAAGATGGAGAAAGAAGGAAAGATGGGAGAGAGAAAATAGCAACAAATTAAATAAATCAAATAGATCATAGCCATGCAATGAATATTATTTGTCAGTTTAAAAAAAGTATCTATGTTCTATAACACAGATGAATGACAAAATTGTTATATTGAGTGAAAGAATCATCTCACAAAAGGCCATTCATTGTATGATTTTATTTTATATGATTTTCAGAATATAACCATATATAAAGAAAACAGACCAGTGGCTGGATAGAAGTAAACTGAGTCAGAACAGGGAGGTTAATTCAATATTGACTGGGTATAAAGTGTTTTTTGATGTTGTTAATATGTTATATATTAAGGCTGTAGTGACTATTGTTCAATTCTGTGAATAAGCTAAAATAAACTGAATTTTTAGTTTCTACATGGGCTATGTTTAATACAAGTATTGAATTTCTAAATAATTTTGTTTATAAATTAAAATATATTAATTGTAAAATAAGGTGTCTAAGAGAATTGGCCTGAACTTCCTAAATACAGCTCAAGTGAAATTCTGAGCATGTAGTTCTACTTTCGATTCCAAGAGACCTAGTAGCTTCAAGATGGAATTGTTTGTCATTTTGATTAGGTTGTCTGCAAAAGCCTTCAGAGCCTGAAGATCCAATCCCATGCCTGTTATACAAAGGCTGGATTCTTTGAGGCTTTCAGTAAAAAGGTAGTCAGTATCCAGGCATTTTCCTAGGAATGTTGTACCCTCTTCCTCTTCTGCATGAACAGGAAGCATGATTGCATGCATTTCTTGATAAAGAGAAAGGAAACACAAGATTATTAGGGCTTTTTTTGTTGTTGTTTTCATAAGTAATTGAGAAAATACCTGAAGCCAAAACTCGCCCTTAATCATGCAAGTATCGTGATAATAACATTTATATTTATGTGAGCCTAAAAATGAAAAAGTCTTTTCTGAGTAACTTGTTGAATGTTTTATACTGTAGTGTAAGTAGGTTGTGGTAGTTTGGGTGAAAATGGTCTACATAGATGCACAGGGAATGGAATTATTAGGAAATATTGCCGTGTTGAAGAGATGCATCCCTTGGGGTAGGCTTGAGGTTTCAAATGCTCAAGTCATGGCAATAGGAACCAAACCTCTGACACTGTAAGGCAACCACAATTAAATGCTTTCCTTATTAAGAGTTGTCAGCATGCTACTATTGTTCACTGTGTATCCTTGTATTACTCGCATGCTGACTTTTCTGCCCTCATACCTGGCTGCAATCTGGACAAGGCATTCTCGTGCTTATTCTAAGTATCTCCTGTCTCAATGTGGTATAAACTATGTTCCTCGTTTATCCTATTGTATGTCAATAAAAGCTGATCAGCCAATGGCTGACCAGAAGAGAGACTAGGGCTAGACTTCCAATCCCTGCCAGGGGGAGGGGGGTTGAGAAGGAGGAGGAGAGGATTCACCATGAGGAGAGGGTCCAGGAGCCACCATGATAACACTCCTGAAGCAGAGAAAGCCAGATCAATACTAAAATGCATGTATCTCAAGGGATTTTTGCTGAGAGGTAGCCAGGTTAGTTTAGAGGATTAAGATAAATGAATCCTTCTCAGTCTTTGCGCTATAAAGCTTGATTAAATAAATCTTACAGTCTCTATCTCATTCATTTGGGAGCTAGTCAGTCAGTATAAATTTTATATACATATACATCATATACATCATATACATCATATACATCATATACATCATATACATCATATACATCATATACATCATATACATCATATACATCATATACATCATATACTACATATACTTATACACATACACATATACACATATACATATAACTTTTAAAATTGCACTAGCAAGAGCTGCCTTACTCATGGTATCCCTTCACAGCCACAGAAACCCTACCTAAGACAAGGGTCTTTATTAAAAGTTTGCTTCAAACGCAACATGTACACATAATATGTTTCCCATTTTTTTTCACTATCCATGTATAAAGGAAGATCTATATACATGTAAGTGTTTCATTGAGAAAACTTGACAGCTGCCAGTGCTTGTGAATGTTCCCTCTGAACTCTCATTAAATTTGTCCTTGAAACAGTGTAGAGTGGTCCAACTCTTTAGCGCACGAGAACCGTTCTCTTGAACATAGATTAATCCCACGCTCACAGCATGTACTACTGACAAAATGGTTTTAAGTTCCCCTTTCTCTGCCTCAGATACTCCCATATGTTTGCAAAAACACAAGGCTAAAGGAAAGCTTTCTCCTGAAGCAGATGCTAGATTCTTGGACTTGCCACCTTCTAAAACCACAAGCCATAAATAAAAGCTTGATATTTATCACCCATCTAACTTGTCTTTTACAACAGTGGAAAGTGATGTAAGAACCACTCATAATGATAGCATAGTGAACCAGCAGTGGTATGAAAGTAGCTACAACTTCCATAAATTACAAATAATTTCATGGATGTACTAGGTGCATTAACTAATATTAATTTCTTTGTCTTTTACAATTCTGTTATGATGAAATAACAATTTTTTTGTAAAATTTGTTTTTAGTCTTCTCCACATGCCCCAACTCCAAGTTCATTTTTAAGCAATCATAACAAATATTTTTAAAAGGAACATATTGATCTATGCATATTAATTAGGCTTAAAATTTATTTGACAAAACCAGAGTAAAATTTAAGGAGAAAAACAATGGTATAAGTTTATATCAAAAAACTTGCAAATCTCCTTTTTGGTTACTAAATATTTTGTACTTCTGATCTACTAACTTACAGGGTTATAGAAATGATGATAAAAACAGTCATAGAGTATTGCTATTCACATTGTGTAAATTTTTAAAATGTTCATAAAAGTCCTACAAGGAAAGTGGCTTTTAGAGATTTTTAAACCCGATAAAGCCATTAGAAATTTCTCAGTGGAGCACACTATAAAATGTTAACAGCTCTAGTAAGTTTGAAAAGAAATAATTCAGACAAATTATTGCTGCTCAAAGACTAACAATGTGTATGATAAATTTTAATATATATATGTATGTATATATGTGTGTGTGCAGATATTTCAAGAAAATCAATAATTTATATGAAGTAGACATTTTAAATTCATTTAGAATGTGAACAAAATAAAGATGAAAGAATAAATAGAAAATTTGAAGTGATACTTTGTGAAGTTATTAACATAAAAATAAGAGATAATTGAAATAAGAATTTCAAAATACTTCTGAGAGGGATAAAATAAATACTGAAGAAATGTCAGTCATGATGAATGGAGCACACCTTGGTGGATTATGCCTTTAAGCCAGCACTTGGGAGTCAGAGGCAGGTAGATCTTTATGGGGCAAATGAACTTAAGATAGAAAGTTTCAGGCAAGCCAGGGAGCCACAGCAAAATCCTCTTTCAAAACTAACTAAATAAAATAAAACATAATGGGAATAAAATAAAATAAGAAGTAGGCAATGCTATAAATGTAATTTTTTCTTCAAAATTTACCCAGAAAGAAGTTCTGGGGGCAAATATTTACTTGATCAAACTTGCTAAACTTCCATCATAATATACGTATAAGCATTACAAAAAGAGAAAGAGCTCTTTTGGTTGTTTTAACATCTAATGTCGTCACCTGAAACAAAAGTTATAAAAAAAAAAAGTGTCAATATGATTCAGAATGTATAAATAGGAGTCAATATAAGACATTAACAAAAGGATGACAAAGCTGTATTAAAAATAATAGACCATGACCATACTGAGATTTTAACATGCAAAAATCAGTCAGGCTAATTCATATTGGAATAAGGGATGAAAATCATGTAATCCTTTCAAGAGAAGAAAAAAGCATGTGACAACTTTCAACCTCCATTCACAGTAAAAAGCTTTTCCCTTCTGAGAGTAAAAAGAAGTAATTTGATCTCAGGAAAGGCAACAACAAAGGTCTCCAGTTAACATCATTATTAGTAGTATGGAAAATAATTTTATTTATTGAATCAGCTAGGCAAGAAGGTATTCATCTGTGTTACAGCACTCTTCAGGGTGTGCTTCAGGAAGAGATTAACATTTAAATTGGTAGATATTGATTGAGTAAAGCTAATTCCTTTCCACATGGATTACCTAGTGCAAGGACTGAATAGAACACAAATACCACCCCTTTCCCATCAAGCAGAAAAGGAGACTCCATCATCTGTATCATCCCGCCCTTGCTCTTCTACAGACTGCCTTTGAAGTCCAGAGAATCAGCGTCCCTGCATCTGCATGAGTCCAGCTTCGAGCAGGAATGTCTTACTACTTTAACAACAACACTGTCTATAACAGGGCTCAAGGTGAGCAGTAGATTCTCTCACAGTTTCAGTCAGATAGCTTTCATCATTTCTTCATGGTCTCTTTAGTCAATGTAATATATGTATGCATAATAACTTCATTAATAGTATTATGCAAATTATGCATTTCATAAATTATATAATTATACATGAAAGATTTATATTTTGTTCATTACCACCCCCACGTATGTGTTTCACTTGTTTTATTTCTTTGAAAAACTCTCTTCTATGCTATACTAAGTATTCTCCTTGAAAAATAAATAACTAAGAATAAATTGAGCACTTTCGTTAATTCTGTTCAACATTATGCTAGAGTTTGTAGTTACTGAATAAGGAAGATTAAGAATAAACACAGCACAAATGAAAAGGAAAGCAAAACATCTGTCTTCACAGATAAAATGGGCTGTGTACACAGGAAATCATAAGAAGCCTACAAAGCTACTTGAACCACTTAATGATTTTTATCAAGGCTGGAAGATACAATGGCAATAGAAACAAAGAATTAAGTCTTTATAGAACCGTTGAAAAAGAGATGTATATTAGCACTAGCAACCAAAATTACCAAAAGAACCTTGTCAAAAGATGAGAATGTTATTTACACTGACGTTGATAAACAACAGTGATGGCTATCACAGAGGACACCAGTCAAGAATCCCATGTTCACAGAATGGAAAAGTGAACAGTACCAAGAAGCAACACTTCTGTAGTTATAATAGCAATAAAATTCCATGAACACATCTTTTGAAATTACTGACATAATTTAAATAATTTGTAGAACCACAGGTGATCTAGAATCACCAACTTTTAAATGGAAAAGTTTAAAAAAATAACCTGATGAAGACTTTTATTAAGATAGGGTAGTATGAGTGAAAGAATAGATCTGAAGACCCCGCCCTCCAAAAAAGAAAGAAAGAAAAGCAACTGAAATATTATGCTGTAGAAGTTTTATTCCAACAATAACATAATAATTAAGTGAATACAGAAAGGCAGTTAAACAATTGTAGTGGAACTGGACATCAATCAGAAAGTTTCCTCATACCCTTAACAAGACGTGCTGTAAATCAATGAAGTGTTTAAATATTTAGGCTAGTAAGTTTTCTAAAAAACAGTCAAAGAAAAAAAATCCACTTTAAGTATACAAAGATAACTTAGATTAGACCAAAAAGCATGATCAATACAACATGCACGCACTAGAGTTTGCTAGATTTAATTTTTTCATTTAAAAATAAGTTTACTTTAAAAATAAAATTTTATTTGTTTTAAACTTCAATACAATATTAAGCCAACACAAAGGTTGACTTTTGAATTGGTGGGAAGAAATGTATAGAGCCTACATATATTTCAAATAATTTAAATTTGTAAAATAATTTCTGTTTCAAATTAAAAATACAGTCGACAGTCATGGCAAATGAGCACTTGAAAGTGCACACAAAATATAAAGCTTCAGATAGAATTCTCTTTAAAGCATAAAAATTTCCAAGAGAATATTTAAGCACTCATTTCTCCAATTGAAAAATCTCTCAATAAAAGTCGAAAATGTTACTTCACTCAAGATGATGATCTCCAGGTCCATCCATTTGGCTAGGAATTTCATAAATTCATTCTTTTTAATAGCTGAGTAGTACTCCATTGTGTAAATGTACCATAATTTCTGTATCCATTCCTCTGTTGAGGGACATCTGGGTTCTTTCCAGCTTCTGGCTATTATAAATAGGGCTGCTATGAACATAGTGGAACATGTGTCCTTTTTACCGGTTGGGACATCTTCTGGATATATGCCCAGGAGAGGTATTGCTGGATCCTCCGGTAGTACTATGTCCAATTTTCTGAGGAACCGCCAGACTGATTTCCAGAGTGGTTGTACAAGCTTGCAATCCCACCAACAATGGAGGAGTGTTCCTCTTTCTCCACATCCTCGCCAGCAACTGCTGTCACCTGAATTTTTGATCTTAGCCATTCTGACTGGTGTGAGGTGGAATCTCAGGGTTGTTTTGATTTGCATTTCCCTGATGATTAAGGATGTTGAACATTTTTTCAGGTGTTTCTCTGCCATTCGGTATTCCTCAGGCGAGAATTCTTTATTCAGTTCTGAGCCCCATTTTTTAATGGGGTTATTTGACTTTCTGGAGTCCACCTTCTTGAGTTCTTTATATATATTGGATATTAGTCCCTTATCTGATTTAGGATAGGTGAAGATCCTTTCCCAATCTTGAGTGAAGTAACACAATCACAAAAGAACTCACACAATATGTATTCACTGATAAGTGGATATTAGCCCAAAACTTAGGATACCCAAGATTTAAGATACAATTTGCTAAACGCATGAAACTCAAGAAGAATGAAGACCAAAGTGTGGACACTGTGCACCTTCTCAGAATTGGGAACAAAACACCCAGGGAAGGAGTTACAGAGACAAAGTTCGTAGCGGTGATGAAAGGATGGACCATTTAGAGACTGCCGTACCCAGGGATCCATCCCATAATCAACTTCTAAACGCTGACACCATTGCATACACTAGCAAGATTTTGCTGAAAGGACCCAAATATAGCTGTCTCTTGTGAGACGATGCTGGGGCCTAGCAAACACAGGAGTGGATGTTCACAGTCAGCTATTGGATGTATCACAGGGCTCCCAATGGAGAAGCTAGAGTAAGTACCCAAGGAGCTAAAGGGATCTGCAACCCTATTGTTGGAACAACATGATGTACTAACTAGAACCCCGGAGCTCTTGTCTCTAGCTGCATATGTATCGAAAGATGGCCTAGTCAGCCATCAATGGAAAGAGAGGCCCATTGGACTTGCAAACTTTATATGCCCCAATATAGGGGAATGCCAGGGCCAAAAGAATGGGAATGGGTGGATAGGGAAGTGGGGGGGCGCTATGGGGGACTTTTGGGATAGCATTGGAAACGTAATTGAGGAAAATATGTAATAAAAATATTAAAAAAAAAAGTCGAAAATGTGTAATTAAATTGCAACTTTACTTCACATTATCAGAAATTTCTATTTATTCTATTTATCAAACTATCTTACCACATAGATTGTTGAATAGCTAATATAGGCATTCAGAAAACATTTTGCTATTTATTTATTGGTGTCATAAATTGTGCTTTGCTGCCTCTTCTGAGAATGGAATCTAGAAAAGCTTTTCTTCATTTTGTCGATTCTTAAATTCCTAAATAAATGAATAAACAGAGATGAGCGGGATCAACTTTCTGCTTATAACTAGTGCAGTTAGTTTGCAGTCTTCGAGTTTCTCCGCATAGATAGTTATAAGATTAATAAATTGCAAATGGTTATTAAAGAGTGTGAAAGTAAAAACTGTAGATTGTTGAGAAAACCATGTGAACTAGTGTTAATGGAGATCAGTTAACTCATGAGCATGGAAAGCAACAGGAGGGGAGCTCATTTCCATGTTACACACTGACCTGAGGAGAAAAAAATAAAAAGACCAAAACCAAAGTGTTACAGTTATATTCTTCCCATTCTATGCTGAAATGTCTCATATTTATTTTAAAATGGAGTTAATTTCCTGACTACCTGTGCCTCTTTGATGAGTATCACCTGTGGCAATATAAAACTATATGCTAGGCCTTGTAGGCATTAAAATAATTTTATAAAGTCATTTCTAGAACTGGTTCACAGAAAGATTATGAAGAGTGATAGAGATTGCCCACACATTTCTTATTTTCACACATTCCTAGCCCATCTCCTGTCCTCATTCCACAAAAGAAGGGGACACTGGTCACCAGTGGTGGATCCCAGTGTCTGACGTGGTCACCCAGAGTCAACAGTTTGGAGTTCTTCATTGGTGCCATATACTATTTGCCTTGACACACATGCATCCTTTAATACAATATCCTACAGAGGAGTTCACTGACTCACAGAAACTTTGTACTGTTCTTATTCATTTTTTCCCACTCCTGTTAAATTTTTAAAGAAAGCCAAAGTTGAAATTAGATGATGTAATGATTATGTCTGCATATATTTATCATATCCATACATAATAGTTAGTCCCTTATTATTTACATGTGGCCTAGAATTCTCTGTCTGAGGTCAGACTTGATTGATGGAGGCTTAACAATATAAAATGCCCTTCGTTCTGTTTGGGAAGAAATTATAAATTATTACTTTCAAGGATTTAATATAAGAGCTAGAACAATCGTACAAGTGGAAACTATTTGCATAATTTTGTTGAATGGCAATTTTGCTTCTTACATATGAAAAATCAGTGTCATAAATGATAACAAATTAGTATAAAGAATGTTAAATAAGTTAAATGCACATACAGAAAACTTATCTGTGTTTTTAAAGGAGAGATATAAAATTACTGAATTAAAGTTTTCAGAGTTGAAGTAATTTGTTCCCTTACTCAAATACTATGGAATAAAATCAAATCTCTTACGGCTATACTATTGTCTTCTTTTGCCTACACTTCTGGACTATGTTAAAGTCTTTAAAAGCAAAAACTAAAAGTTAAGCAAATATGTGCAGGACTGAAGTCAAGCATTAAATGAATCCTCATAGTTAACAAAACCCAAGGCTGGAGAGATGGCTCCGTGAATAAGAATGTTTGCTGTTCTTGCCCAGGACCATAGTTTCGGTGTCAGAATTCACATCAGGTGTGGATCTCCAGCTCCAGAAGACCCAGTCCCATCTTCTGGCTTCTGTGGGTACCATGCTCATATACACAAAACCAAACACAGACATTCACATAGATAACTAACTGAAAAATAAAATACTCCGGAAAGTGACAGAACAGTACGAACATACTTTAAATATATTATCATGAATTTGAATTCTATATTCATTTTCCGTCAAAAACCGGATTGTAGATTGACTATGTGTCAGACACTGCTGTGGAGGCTCTGAATAAAAGGGTAAACAGAACCAGACCAAACTGGTTCCTTGGCACATATGCTTCACTTCCTTAATTGTATGGTGTCCTGGATGAAATAGGGTTTTTTTTTTTGCAGAAATTTTGGTCAAGGGGTTTCCTTTGTGCTTCTGTATGGCTCTTATAATTCTCACAGCAAAGAGCTCTGGACTTCACTGGGTTTATGCTGACACTGTGTGACATACGTGAAGTTTGGTATAGTACTTCATAGGTGAAGAATAACACCCCACCACATAAAATCTTGAGTTAGAATACTGCTAAACAAAAACTCTTAAATATTATGGATCACGTGCAAACATGTTATCTGAAGGTCCCTAAGATAGATATGTGCAGATTTTTACAGTTGAAATACTTTCACATTTTTAGTTTATCAATTAATGGATTTAAGTTAGTCATTAATATTCTTAGCTGACTTGCTTATCATTTAAAATCATTCTTAGAAGGACTTTTCTATATCTACCCAAAACATGCTCCCTGTCATGGTTAAAAATCATATGAGAGTATTTTTTTTTTTTATTGATGGAACCAAGTCACAAGAGTGGCAAGCATACTTCTATTTGTTTTATTTCTTGTTGTTGTTGTTCCTTCTGAAAGGTGTCTGTACCGCTGTAACACAAAGGATTATGCTAAGATTCTCTAACATTTCAGCAGCAGTTGCTCTCCAGGATATGGTCTCTGTAAGTGCCACAGTCTTCCTGTCGTCTCTGCATGGAAAGAACTTAAGTAA
This sequence comes from Mus caroli, assembly GCF_978045245.1. Taxonomy (NCBI): domain Eukaryota; kingdom Metazoa; phylum Chordata; class Mammalia; order Rodentia; family Muridae; genus Mus; species Mus caroli. The sequence goes on along the minus strand of NW_028227272.1, from coordinate 60,977,653 downwards.
TGACTCCTTTTGGCTCCTACTTATTTCATTGTTAGTTTTATCACATTCCCTTTCCTTTTACCAACCCCATGGTTTTTGTTTTTTATTTTGTTTTTGTTTTTGTTTTGTTTTGATGCTAACTTTAGTTGACTATAAGTTTACATTCATGTCATCCTGATTAAATATTTTACTGGAAAAAAAATTATCTCTCAAGGAAATTGAGAACAGAGACAATGTACCAACAATTTCGGCGCTTTTTAGTGTGGAAAGCATGAGACTTCCCTAGACCAAGAACCAAATGTGACTTTGACTTCCTTAATTTTGTAACCACGATGATATCAAACTAGTATCTAGGCCAGATAAGAACAAAATTAGATGATTAGAGAGAACTCATAGATTTGCATTGATATTTGGAAACGTTTAAAATTTTTACATGACTCAAAGTTAGTTAAAATGAACCAACAAAGAAATCTTTGCTATTTTTTTCCAATAGCCTCTCAAAGATCTATGATTTTGTATGGGTCCGAACACCTGAGTCTTTAGCTGCAGTGGCTGCTGCCTCTCATTCGCCCTCTAGTGGAGGGCGTGCTTCATCGCAGTTTCCCAAGCTAAGGCTTTAACAATAAAAATCTTTGAGGAAGTGGTTAACTGGTACCTTTAACAGACAGACACCATGTGCGGGTGCTTAACTTGTAAAGGTAGTATAGATTTTGGACACTAGGATGATAAATTTAAAAGTTGAAGCAGAATTTAAAACTCATTTTCTTGGAGCTTTACTCAATGTACTTGAAAACGACAGACTATCTGAAATGTATAAATTAAATAAATAATATAAATATCATATCCTACCCATTTGAATTGCTGAAAGAATGCACATTTCTAATTCTTTAATTACTATCATTAAAACGTGAAAGGCATGATAATATTTTCCTAAAAACAAATACTTTTAGTTATTTATACAACTTATTTTTCAAATTCAGTTTTCTTTGAATTACAATAATCTCTGAAAATGCATATATTTTTCTATTTAAGGGGGTATAAAATGTTAAAGGTGTAAACACCTTTATTTGAAGCAAAAGTCTCCAATTGGGGAAATAGTGCCTACGATGATTGACATTCCGATGTGGATTTCCTGTCACATATTCAATTATTTATCATCATTTAGCCACTGTATTGACATGACATAATAGGGATCATTGACCCAGATCATAGTCCAGGAGACAAATTGGAAAAGCAGGTGAGGTTGCACCGGGTACTTGTGGAAACCGGACACCCGTGAAAAATCACCAAGGTTTAACACAGTTGAAATGAGAGCTCTATAGCTAGCTATGGGCTGCTTCTCTGCTTCCCAGATGAATTAACGGCTGTGGTTAGACAGGCAGGCACATAATCGGTTAATTATTCAATATTGAGCAATGCTATTTTATGTCCTGGCTCACCAAAAACTTAGAAGACAACATCGAAGGACTGTGCTCTTCACGTGTAGTGCAAGTTCACTGCACCATGACAGAGCATCTCTCAAGTCGGCCTTCCCATCTTTTGATGTGAGGACATTTCTCAAATACACCTCGATTTTTACCTGGGCTATTAATGTATCCCCTGTTGTAGCACTCAGAAACAAATGACTATTATTTCTTTACTGAATCATAATACAATACTTTGAGAAAATGGAAATGCCACTTTATACCTAGAATAAATTGACAAGAAGTGCAGGGATTTTTTTCCAGCTTTAGAGAAACATTCTATTACTTGAAAAGTCAATGTCGTTTTGTCTTAGCCATCAACTTGTTTTAATAATGGTGTTCTCATGTTTATTAACCCCTAAAATCTCCATGTACCATAGAAATTTGATCACTTAATACATGTGTAGGTTGTTTTTTTTTAAGAAATCGTCAAACCTTTATGATCACATGTTTATTATGTCTGAAATAAAATAAAGCAGATTTTCATATATGACTGTGCCACATAGTGTTTTTCTCTTACTGAAGAGGTAGGTATTTATTTTGTCATTCAAGGGTATGTAATACTCAAAAGATAATTCATACGTTAAAATCAGAAACAATTATGATAATGCAGATTAGTAAGTGAGAAAGTATATAGAGTGAATTTGGCAATAATAATACCAGCTCACAGTAAGGATAGAGTGGACCTAGTTACATACTTCAAAATGAGAGGATTATAGGACAGCATTGTTTGTTTGTTTGTTTGTTTGTTTTTACTGCAGCAACAGGCTGATCTCCAGGCTTACGTGGAGATACACTTTTCATTTATCAAACCATATTTTATCTTTTTTTCCAACTTTTATCATGTCAGACTCACTTGCCTATAAATCTAACATAAAAGTAAGCTAGAACTTAGCCAAGGATGCCATGCTTGCAGCAGACATCCCAGGAAGCTTGAGAGCAAAGCAGGATTACAAGTCCTGCTCTCTCTCTGGTACAGCCAACCCTGCAGCATCCAGTCCAGTGCATGTAAGACATATGTGAATGACAAATGACTGTACATGGGGGCATGTGACTGTGTGCATGGCTCACTTCTCACAAATGGGTCTGTATGAAGACTGTCCATATGTTCCACACCAACCTATCTTACCAGCGTGCACTAGCTCACAATTTTCTTTGAGGTTGGGATATTTTCCTCAGGTTTTTACAATGAGCTCCTGTATTATTTTGGCAGTATTTTGACCAGAGGAACTGAAGACCAAGCAGTAACTGTGAAAATAAAGTGTGTTTTAAAAAATGAAAATGTATTTCAGAGGTAACTTAAAAAGTGAATGAATGTAAGAACATGTGTGACTTCTACCAAGCTACGAGTATTTTTTTTTTACACTCCTGTTTTGAGAGCTTTCCAATTGTGTGAAACATTTCTAATTTATAGTTGCATTTGCTATTTCAATTAATGCAGACAGGTTAATTTTTTTACACTAATAGCATAAACTTTGATGTTTACATTCATGATACATCAGTCCAATGATATCAAGGTTGCAATAAAGTGAATTAATTTGTACCACACATGCTGACTTCCTAAATACCCAAACCCAAGCCTGCATCTTTCTGAAAGAAATAGATATATAAAACATTGTCTTTCAGGAAGCATTCTTCCATCAAACTTTTCTTCCAAAATTTCTTGTAAAGGTTGCAGCAAGTATCATTTTCTATATTTTACTTGCAAAACGGGCACATTCTTTGAGATCCTTTCCCTACATTTGCCTTTCACCCCGTAAGCATAATGGAGACCCCCACAGCATAATGGAGTCCCTGGTGTCTTATCCTTCTTTAAGAAAACAGAGTCTGTGAGGTGTTTTGCATCTCAAAAACCCTAGTCTAGGAAGAGATGCGTGGTCTTCTGTTCTGTCCATTAACTACAAAAGCGATTTTCCTTTCAGCCTTGAGGAACCTTCCCCTTACTTGTGGTTGGTTGCTCCCTTCCTGGAGTCTGCATCTCTCTTGACTCCTCTGACTCACTCTCCTTACCATTCCTTTATGATATACATTCCGGTTTACCATAATAAATTCAGCCTCCTTTAGCATTTTGAATAATTTTATTTTATCAGAATTCAATTCAGGAGCCTCGTTTCCCCTCACTGTATGCGATCTTCTGGGGAAATTAAATTTCTGTCTTGAAATTAAGCTACTTATAATTACCACTCACCTCCTAAGTATCCTTACTTCCCTCAGAACTTCTGGCTCGATCTTAACGTGTCCTAAACCGAACCCAGGGTTCCCAATACTTCTGCTTTCCCATCAGTTCATTGCAGCACTGGTCGGGTAACCACATAACATGACTTCTCCTGCCTCTCCTTCTAGTCACTGATTTACTGAGATCCAACTTGCAGAACTTGTACTTAACATTCCTACTCCCAACAACATCAACAATGGCGCCTCTCAGCCATACTGTTACAAGGTGTGCATTGGAAGGAAATAAATCTCCATGCCAAAAAGATATCTGCATGTTCATGCTTATTCTCAGTAGCCAAGACATAGACTCAATTGAGATGTCATGGAATGAATGAGTGCATTTTTTAAAAATGTGTTAGATTCCCATAATAGGATAATATTTAAATCCAAAAAGACTGAAATTGCGTTATTTGTGATGATGTGGACAGAAAAAGAAAGCATTCTGCTAAGTGAAATGAGACAGGAACAGAAATGCAGCACCGCGGGTTGTTACCCTTTTGTGGAGACAAGAAGGTTGTTGCATAGAAGTAGAAAGTAAGGAGGCTGGCATAGGAGGCAGTAATAGGGCAGCATGAGAAGGAATATAAGGGGAACCGGAAGACCTAAGGGTGAAGGGATTCTAATATACAACATTGCAAGTTCAGCGCATGCAGCTAGTTGTCTCTTTCAAGATAACCGGAGAAGGGAGTGAACATTTCCAACACAGAACTGATGATATATGAAAAGATAGAAATTATAAGTGGCATTTATTGATAGCTGAATATAATATTGTAGTTCACAATACGTGTGTGCATGTGTGTTTGTGTGTGTGTGTGCACCTGTGTGTCTATGTGTGTGTGCACCTGTGTGAGTCTGTGTGTCTGTGTGTGTTTGTATATGTGTTTTTATGTGTGTGAATGTGTGTGCACACATGTATGTGCATGTGTGTGTCTGTGTGTGTGTGTGAACACTAAGAGCAAATGAAATATTTAAGATCATTAAAACATGAAAAGAGATGAGATGTGTGTCTGTACAATGTTACAAGTGTCAAGACGAGTAAAAAGCGGTACCAGCCCTGGCATCAGAATGCAACCAACCCAGAATTTCTCAACTGTCCATCTGTTAGGCTATGAGTTCTCAGCCAATAGGAGTCACCGTACTCAGGATCATTCTTCAGATATCCTGAGAAGAGGAGGTCAGTAATTAGAGGACAACTGTGACATTGGCCACAGTTGCAGAGTGCAGGACAGAGGCAAGAGTTTATCATAGAATTTTCCACAGCCAGGGCTCACTCATTTATCAGGATCTTGCTTGCCTGTGAAAACTTTCAATAGTTTTCTAATGAGTTCATCTCTCCTAGCTCCGTGTTCCCATTTCTGCCAAGAGATGTTAAAGATCGGTATGTGCTACCACTTTTTCTTCAGCCAACTGATCTTCCTGACTAACCTTTCCTTCCATGTATATACCTGGCTATCTTTGGAAAGGCATAATTGCTAAGACAACAACCCACCTAAGGTCTCTGTCTCCTGATAGTTCATGTCCCTGGACTTGATCTCGGGTTATTCCTACTAGACTTAACATAATGGTCTCCACCATTTTCTTTCCTCAAATCATTTTTAGCGTTCACATCAGAAGTTAAAAGGCTACATAGACACCAGGATCTTCCATGTCTTAAAATAAAACTATTGTGAAGTTTTGCTAGATTTTTTTTTCACTTATGTTTGTGTGGCTTAAAATTCTATTGCTGCTCAGGATCATACAATCTAGACTGCATGTTGGCTAGTGATTTGTTGTTTTGTTATTTTTTTTGTAAAGTGTACTAAAATTTTTTAGTATGTCAGACATAAGGATAACATCTTAAGCATCATATAACATTTACACTCTCCCTAAATGATAGCATATTGGGGTCAAAATCTCAAGAGAGCAGACCATCTAACTGCATGTAGACTGGCTTGAATGAGGAGCTCTACAGATGACCTACAGTGTCAGCTATGTCAACCGCGAGGAGTGCTGGGGTATTACCTCCTCTCACTATGGCTATTTTTAAAAGTAACATTCTTCCTGTTTTTAAAGTGCAGATTAAGACTTCTATAGACCAAATCACCCCACAGTCCTAGGTCCCTAGCATTCTTAGAATCGTCACCAGGATCCGTCCATGATGTCCTCTCTCTTCTCTCCGAATCTCCGACATCAGCTCAGCATCTCTGCTCTAATAACAGAAGTCTGTTTCCTCCAGGAAGCTGGTTGTTCATGTTCACTCTATTTCTGACGCACATTTCAATGATACCCACCATTGCTGCCTTTCCTGGATAAAGTTCAATTGCTATCTCTTTCAGGAATGTTCCTCTAACTGCTAAGTTGGGTGGCTAACTCTGCTATTCTTGAAAAAACGAAATGTAGTTTCTTCCCCATTTAGGTCTTCATTCTTTCAGTTAGCTCCTAGCCCTAACCTGTCCTCAGCTTTACTTTATAAATGACTTCTGATGTAACTGTTCTGTATTGGACTTTTTCCTCACTCAGCAGTAGGTTCAGTCCCAAATGTCTGGGTTACAGTGTCCTTTTCAATGAGGATTGTCAGCCCTTCCACACCATGTGACACAGCCCTGGTTTGTCCTGGGACGATAATAATTTCCTAAACCTTAGACAGAATCCGTTTATTCCTCTGCTTTTGGATTTGCTCTCTTTAGCCTAGAATAGGTTATGAACACATTGACCTGTGGCAAGGGAACTTGTATGCCTTTTTCAGTCTACCCCATGGAGAATATTTCCCCAACAGCCACCATCAACTCTGGCTTTCTTTCTGTCCTCTGATGCTATCTCTCTTCCTGACAAAAATACACTGTGTTGCTTGCATGTTGGGGTTTTAAGTTTTTCCCCTCTATTGGACATCACTCTAATTTTGTTTATGCTCCTTCTGTCTACTAACAGTGTCTTCTGAACTCTTATTGAACTGTTAAATGTTTACCTTTCCTTATATTTCAGCACCATTTTTTTTTTTTTTTGGACAAGAAACCATTGCAATCAAGTCTGTACTTCCAATCTTACTTGCTAGTCTGTCTGTTGGCCTGAATTTCTTTTCACACCTATCCAAAATAATCCTGAGATTATAAATCTTTGCAACTTCTTTTTTTTCTTCCTTCCTTCCTTCCTTCCTTCCTTCCTTCCTTCCTTCCTTCCTTCCTTCCTTCCTTCCCCCCTCTCTCTGTTCCTTCCCTCCTTCCCTTCTTCCTTTCTTTCTTTCCTTCCTTTCTTCCTTTTACTTATTCATTCCTTCTTTTTATTTTAGAGGCAGGATTTCATGTAGCCCAGGATGTCATCTAATTCAATGTGTAATGAGAAGTTAAACTTCTGCTTTTTCTTCCCCCATCCTCCAAACGCTGTGTTACACACCCTGACTATGTAATACTGGGTATAGAACCCAGGTCCTCATGCAAGCACTCTACCAACTGGGCTACATTCTCAGCTTTGGGACCTCTCTTTTTCTGCTGTCTTTTTGGATTAAGGAGTCTACAACTGAGACATCCTAGATAGCTTACATAGTGTGCCTAGCTCAGGCATTGCTTTAAACTCCATTTTTGCACACTTGTAACATTGTTCAAACATGAACAACCTTTTCACCATCCCAGGTGATTGTTAGATGTTAGATGGGAAAGAGAAATAATGGGATAGTGAGAGGAAAGGAAGTAATAGTTCATAAAGACCAGCATACCATCATGACCTTTCCAAGTGCTTTTAAATTGCAATCTGAAATAAATGTCATTTCTTTCAAACTCTCAGGAAAAAAGTCATATCCACCTATGAAGCAATGTAACTGTTGTGGAACTGCAAACATTATGAGGCAATCCCCACTCTCCCCATTTTCTGGTCAACAACCCTTATTTTCAATGGAGTCAGATTTAGCACTGGTGGGCTCTACAGCCTCTGGTGGCCTAATGTGAGAAGGAGTTAGGGAGACAAATAAGTCTCTCGAGGAAGTGTGAACAGAGTCAGTCTCTTCCATCTGGCTTCTTCAACCCAACCCATCTTTACCAAACAGTCAACAAACAGTATCAGAAGCCATTAGCCTAAATTCCAGCGTCATAGAAAGTGGAGTGCTTGTGAAATCATACCTTATTTATCGGGACCCTTAAAAACCTACCCAGTCTCCCTTCTCAGGGCTCTAACACTGATCACTGGCGATAATGTTGTCAACCTAATTTTCCGTTTTGAAGCCATCCGTGTAAGGAAGTCATCTTGTTCCTTTTCAGGATAGGCTGAGGTGGATGGGTGGTTGAGAGGGTTGGTGAGGAATCATTTTCTGGGACCTATTTCAAAGATAATTCAAAAGAGATCTTAAAGTAGAAATTGGAAAAATTACATGGCTGAAGTAGATTGCAGTGAGGTTGCTCAGCATGAGACCGTTTATAACCATCGTGCAAAGTAATTTAAGAAAGTCCAAGGACATTGTTGTCTAGGAACTACTAGATTTTCAGCGTTAAAAGAGCAGTCTTCAAATATTCCCAGATTAGTGGCAGCCGGAAGGCTGAACAGGGAGCTATGACTTAATCTCCGAGTCTCACAAAACAGGAAAGTTCTATTGCTAGCTAGTTGTAGGCAGGAGCATTCATTGTTCAGGACTTTCGCTTTATATTGCAAACCCTGCAACCATCCGATGGAATGAGTGGCAGTCTGAAGCTATGGCTTTGGCTAGGATTGTTACTGTCCTGGGAGGGCAACAGCTATTTGCCAGTGTTCGGAACCTGACTGTGACCTCTCTGTTTCAGCTGAGATTGCTGTATCAAATGCCTTTAACAGCCCAATACCATGTGGTAGACTGAGCAGACTTTCTGATCTAGGATGTCTACTTTTATCTTGTTGAATCACTAAGAGAATTGTGAACACACAGAACACAGTAAAGGGATTAATTGTAATGGTCCTTGTCGTTCTACAATAATTGAATGAACGTCTTCCACTTTTAAAAACAATACTACTTTTTTGAACATTAGTTTCAACTCACAGTACCTCTAATAGGGATCTTTCAGAAATAGACAACTGATGAAGTATAGCAAACAAATAGCTGCCTTCCTGTGAAAACGGAATGGCTCCCAAGACTCTCCGTCGCTGTCGCTGTCCCAGCACAACTTCTGGCTTTCCTACCCCACAAGCAACACTCTCGACCTCCACCCCTCTGCGTTCTTCCGCAGCTCCGTGGAACGGAGCTGGCTGCCAGCCATGGGGCTGCCCTGCTCTTCTTCAGCGCCCGCTGGCGACGGCACTAGGACCCAGAGAAGTCCCCGAGCGGGGTTCGCAGAAAGGCAGCCAGACTCCTCCTTATCTCCAGTGTCAAACTTGACATCAGACTGCGAGCGGAGCATGGTAACTTCTCCAGCAATCAGAGCGCTCCCCCTCACATCAGTGGTATGCTTCGCGGAGATATGCTCCTCTCACTGCCCGGTGCACCAGCAACATGGATTGTCACCTCTCCATCCTCGTCCTGCTCGGCTGCTGCGTCCTCAGCTGCTCCGGAGAACTGAGCCCACAGCCTTCCAACGAAGGTAAGCCAGGTACCGCGCCGCTCCGGCTGGAGCGGAGCCCACAGCCCCCGGACGGCGCTGTTCCCCGAGATGCCCAGAAAGCAGTGGCAGCGAAAAGATTGTGTTTGCCCAGTAGCAATCCCAAAACACTTTTGGGGGATGTCTTGGCATTGTAGAAACCTTTAAAAAATAATAAATCTGTTTTTAATCTGATAGCGAGCGATTCAAGTGATTACCACATTTACCAATTTGAACCAGAAAGAAAGAAAACCTTCTTTTTTTTTTTCTTTTTTCTTTTTTTAACAACCCAGACTGTTAATTGCCAAATAGCCAAGGCAGTATTTTATTTTCTAATTATGACCATGTGGTTCTTTGAGAAGTTTCAAAGAAAAGGCTAGCCTGTCTTGAGATCCCGCGGTGTGTTTTAAAGATAATGACAGGTTGCTCCTGCTTAGACCCTTTGGCATTTATGAATGGACTGGAGAGAAGGAGGCTCGTTGGACCCGAGGTGTTTGAGTGCGCGCGTGTGTGCATGTGTTTATGTTACAACCGCCTTATTGAAGTGCTGTGGATCCCGCGGGGCGATGCTGTGCTCAGCGATACAGGTTCTCATGGGTAGCATATGCATGCCACATTATTAACAGCAGTGATGGTTGAAGGGATATACCGTGAGCTTAAGTTGGGTTCCTTTGTAAAACGGCCTTTCATACACATAGGAGGATGCATTTAATGATTGATTGATGATTAGCTCCTGGGTAGATACAGTAAATAACAGACTAGCAAATTAGAAAGAACAGTCATGGGTAGCTGACGGCATTTCCTTGATGCTGGATTAATTACTGTCCGTGTAACGGGCATCCTTGCATTCTCAATGGATCAAAGTGTAAAGCTAATATTGAGAATATTTGTTTTCGTGGGTACTGAGCGGACTCATGATATTTTTTTTCAGACTTTTCATTATCGAGTTTTAATGATTTGTGAATACAAACTCTTAAGACAACTTCTCTGAATAATTGATTGCCTTGCAGCAACACTTACAACTTTAATTTCCTCTTAATGATTTTGAACATTGAGAATTGTATCGAGCAAGTTAACAATAGAGAACAGCTGATGTGCAGGGAGCACAGTAGCTGTACAACACTCACTTAAAAACGTTTTGTAGAGCCAATGTTGTAGACATTATGCTTATGCCCATGTGAAAGAAAAATGTATGTAAGCCCATTAGTACAAAGACCGCTTCGCATGTTTGGTGACCCACTTTCACGCTAATGGGACAGTTTAATTTTCTTTCCTTAGTGCCTTGGCTGCCTTTATCAAGTCTGACTGGTTTTATTAATTTTTGTTTGCTTTTCAGTAGAGAAGTAGTGTTTTTTTTTTTTATTCTTTTCATCATGGAGATGGAAAAACTCATCTTTTCCACAAATCACTTATTTAGTAATACAAATTAAAATGTTCACTTAAAAATAATCTTCAGCCATTCTTGAAAAAATGGTCATCCTGAGTGGTCATCTGTGCATGAATAAGACAGCAGTATGTTAAATTGTTTTAAAATATTTTCTCAATATATTAAAATACTAACAATAACTAGAAAATAATATAACTGGCACTTTTATTTATTTATTTATTTATTTATTTATTTATTTATTTATTTTTGCTGAGTTGTCTTTTTCCAAATAGAATGTGTACAGACTTCCCAGACAATGATCTCACTGAATAGGTGATGTGCAGGATAGAGATGAACTTATGTTTATGGTCAACTTAACCTCACTTTAAATTGCAAATAATAATCATGATCATAATAACCTTAGTCTTATTTATACTCATATAAAAGCAATGCCTATTAATTTAGTGTAATAAGTATAATTAAATCTTAATTACCATTAAACCACTTTATATATGTATAATTGAATAGTGTATGTAAAGAGTCCTGTATAAATTAACACCATAGAGCTATAATGGTAAAAATACTTATAAAACTAATATAGTATTTAACTTGCTTAGCTGAAAGTTTTATGTATCTATTGTTCACAGGGTTGGTCTTTTCAGACACTATCATATGGCTGTCTCACTATCTTTACAAGGATAAAACAAAAGTTAACGTGATTAGTTTAAGTTAGATAACACTTCAATGAGACTTTAAATATTTATCAAATATCTTGGCCCTAAGCAGTTGAGTTGAGTCATATGGGAAGTGAAAATTTCTGATCTGTGCCACAATTTCCATGCAGTAAGCTGGACTCATAGATAGAGTTAAGATAAAGAGAACCAGATAATGTAGCTTTCCTATATAGCTAAGATAAAGTGAGCCAGTTAATGCTGCTTCCTTTTTTCATCAGTAGTTTGAAACCTAAAGCTATATAGGAAGAAGCTCTATAAACAGCTCTCTCTATATAAGAAAATAAATTATACTTGAAATATGATGCCTAACGTGCTTTAAAACTACAGAAAACCTGCAGCAACATATTTACTAACATACCTTCTCCTATCTATCATTGGATAGACATGACAAAATTGGATGAACAAAACCAGGCCATTGAGCTGATTGCTAAGAAACTCATCATTATGAGAGTTTAACAAACAAACAAACAAACAAAAAAATGAGATGGCTAAATAAAACTATTGAAATTCCAGGAGTCCAAAGTAAAGAAAAATAACTTAAGAGTTTGGTGTGAATGTTCCAGTTCATCAGTTAATTATGTGACTTTCTAATGTGATTTTGATCAAGCGACTCCAACTGCTACTTTGCCTCCATGGTCTTCTGGATAATATAGAGACGTATGATTCTGAGGATCCCTTAAAACCTTGCCTGGAGACCCACGCAGAAGGTAGTAAAGACTTTGTGAACAATGATCAGTTCTCTCCACTCACGTGGCATGAGAAGAAAATTCTACTGGGAAATCAGTTCCTTCTCAAAGTAACATTAGTACTGGACAGTTCTGTCAGGGACAGCCTTAGGCTCGTTCTGTTTCTTCCTTGCAGGGACTCAGATCATGGCAAACAGTAACTTTTGAAAGAGGTTAAAGCTTGATACAGAGTGGAGTGTTCAACCTTCCTTAGTTCACCCAACTTTACAACTGCATGAAGTACTCTCTATACATACTAAATACTTGTAGCTGTCTGAAGCAAAATGGACTGCTTATTCAATATTATATGCCACATATTCCATCGAACAGTCTCCACAAATTGTATTCACACTTACCCTTTGCATTATTTACACTGAAAATGAGAGGTTTTTTTTAATACAGTTCAGTAAAATTCAGTCCCCATACCTACTTCTTGCTGAGATACTCTTTTCTGTAGTGTGTTTGTGGGACACTGTCTCTGAAACGTTCTTCCTTTAACATAAATCTCTGCTAAGTACAAGAAACACTATGTGATTGTTGGGCAATTGATAGTAAAACTTGCCTATGAATGTATATACTTCTTATATGAATGTATATACTTCTCTTGGAGCAGTAGGCAAATGACACAATAAATATTTAAGTCACAGATTTTTCTCTTTGAAAATTTGTTCTTAATTGGCATCCCTTCAATGTATATATACTCTTACTCTCAAATAAAAACTCTCTGTGATTGAAACATTGAGAGCTAAGCTATCATGTCATCTTTATAGGCTTTTTTTTTTAAAGAGCTTACATTTGCTTTTAATAGCATTTCTTCATGCTAGACTAAATAATTGAATGCATTATACATTTCTGTAATTTAATAGTTCTCCTAATAGCTTGCCCCTCCACCCACCCCCAACGGTTATAACTGTGCTGTTTGCCTAAAGGTAGAAGAAACCTTAATTTCACTGCTTCATAACCCACAACAGTTAACACTTGACCTAGGTCATTAACAGGATTATCAGCAAATTTGTTTAAGCTTTTACTGACAATCTAAATTGCTATGATAATATTTTGACTGTGCCAAAAAAAGTAACTTCTTGTAACCTCTCAAAATTGATCATGAAATTAATTCATTTTGAATTTATATCTTCCTAAAGAATAATGTTGATATCATTAAATTCAAGTGAGGAAGTATTCACTTTAAGACCCAACTCACCTCAGTGTTGACATCCGTTCTTGTCAGAAGTAAAAAATTAGTTATCCCTTTAAAATATAAGTATTCTGGCAAGTATAGTGAATTTAGACAGACAAAACACCCTTGCCATAGCTATGTACATTTTCAGCTTTATGCTTTTTTTATACTGATTCTGTGATGGATACAATTTTTCTTCTCCCCGTAAAGTAAAAAGTTATGGGTAAAAGTCAGAAGTGACTGTACCTATAAATGTAAACACTATTGCTACAGGCTAAGTCAGTTATACTGTACAGAAATTTATCTTCTCCATGAATTAATAGAAACTGAAAGTTTCCATGAAAAAAATCAAAGCTAATATATACTCTTATAACAGAGTAGTATGCGATCATATTTTAAAAGTATTTATCAGTGTTTACTAACTTACGAGTGTTTACTAACTTGAGAAAGTTTCACATAAAGTTTTCTGCCCCTTGAATCTAACCATCATGGTATGTTCCTTGCTCATATAAAATGTAGCAGTTTAAACTTGATCTTTATATAAATTTAAAGTAATGATTCAATGAAATTCTTTATCTTGAATGTGTATTATCCCAATTTGAACATTAAAATTCCTGTATTTTCTTTATAGTCAAATCGCTTTTAATACTATTTCAAAATATTCCTTCCTTATAAAATATCCCTAAACGTTCAATTTTTTAGGGGAACTTCTTGGATTTTTTTTCCTGAACTAAAATATACACAACGTTTAAATATCAAATAATTAGTTACATATGCAAAGGGTTTTAAGGGAAAGCATATTTCTACAATATATTTGATTTAGTGACTTCAATAGAAATGGAAGCAGCAAGAAATGTTCTCGAAAGTTACATTTTCCAAGTCATAAAATCTTCAAGAAAGTATTAATAAAACTTTCCACAAATCATCAGAACTCGATAAGTTCTTACAGACAGTACTTACTTAGAATTCTGTGATGTGGGCTACCTTTGATTTGAGTCATTTTCCACTGGTTTTGTTTGGCATAAATACTAGATGTACAGAGAAATATGTATTTCTTGGAAGAATACTAACTTTTTAAAAAAATTTTTATCAAGATCTCTAGTTTTATTTTTTAACATGCACATTTGTCTGTAAATTATTCAATAAACTAATAAACTTGGCTCTTTAGTTCTTGCTTCAGAGAGATTGAGAGCAGATTTGGGTGTCTCTCTTTGGTTGTTTTAAGAGATCTGGATTTTATCACCACTGAGGGTCAGTAAGGGGCTTTTACCAAGTGTGCAAGTAGCTTTTCACACATTTTTCAAATAAAGGGTTGATTGGTGTGAAAGGTTTGTTATATTATTCTTCTAGGTATATAAAAAAACTGGGATTAAATATTTACTCTTCAAAAAATAGGAAGGAAAGAAAGAATTTTGCTGCAATGACTTCAAGAATAAAAACAGTGTTGCGATATTAATAAAACACAACAGTTTCCAAACCATTAATCCATCATTCTTGGAAGCCATTGCTCGTGTGTTCAAAGGACTGGATAGTTGTGTGCCCTTGATTTCAAACTCTGCAGTTGTGTTCGCGGCTGTCTAGTACCAGGTAGTTCTTTGAAAACCCTCCCCCCAAGAAAATTATGAACATCGGGAAGTTTTATTTTATCTCCTACGAGTTTTCTTGGGAATGCATTTTAAAAGGTAGTTCACTATAAAGAATGCTCATGCAAGCAAAACTAAATGAGCTGATTACAGAAATGGAGAGGAACACAGATTCTAAAGCCAAGGATAATATAATGCCATAAAATATCTTTATCACTTACATCACCTGGGTAAATTTTTATTAAATCCTTAAAACCTAGATTTAAAAAAAAATGGCATGTAGCTTTGTTTATTTCTCCTCTGAAGTTTACAGATTTACTTTTGCCCAGGAAAGTTTTAAAAGTGTGAGCAAAGCTTACTTTGAAAGCCTGGGCTCATGCACGTGGAGGGTGGATGGAATCAAAACCAGTTCAGCAAATAAAGGTTCAAACTTGAAATGACGTTATTAAACTGGAAACCCTGAATGTGCACAGCGCCCTCCACCCCCCTTCATTTTCTAAACCACGTCCCGCTGTTCTAGTCAAAGCAAAGGGTGAAAATCCACATAATCCAAACCAACATGGCGAACTGAGAATAATAGGTGAGGAAGGAGTCGGGAAACAAATCGCAGCACTGTACAAACAAACTGCTGTGAACAATCTTCCTCCCGGACAGGGGTGGTCAAAGGAGGAGGTGAGTGCGCCTCTTTGCATCCTGTTGCCTACATTTGATAAGACACTGCCATTTAAGTTGCAAAACTGTGTGCCCTAGTAAAATTTTAGCACTATGGCTCTTTACAGGGAGTAACTGTTAGGTGGCCACAAAGGAATCAGGCACCCTCGCTGCCATCACACCCCCGCCAGGGTGTCTTAATCCCTATCTACTTGAAAAGGGACTAGTAGAGCCAAGGAAGCCATGTCGCTTCGCTCCTCAGTCCCGTTTACTGTTTTCTTATTAAAACCCAGCCAGTGAGTGAAGCGGCCAGCTGTAAGCCCTCCAGGGCCAGGGAACACTTCCAGCAGTTTCCCCTCAATCGGGTACCGAAGTCAGTGCCTGGAGCGCGGCGCGGAGCCCGGATGGCCATGGAACGATGGAGGGATGCTGGCTGCTTTGGTCACCTGGCATCCCGTGGCTCGCTCTGCGCCGGCTCCTCTGGACGACTGCGCCCACAGCAGCCGAAGAGCTCCTGGAAGCAGAACTCCTCTGACTGTTTCTTTAGGAAGGAAGCTAGCAAGCATCTTGCAACCAACGCGCGCCCTCTGCCTGCAGCCTCTGAGCTGCTGCCGCCGCGCCGCGCCGCGCCGCACCGCTCTACCCCACCTGGCCGCCACCTGCACCGGATCAGGCACAGGGAGAACGAGACCCACCCCCACCTCCCAACCCCCTGTACCCCAGCAAGTCCAGATCTTCGCAGGAGACCACAGATCTCAGATTTCCTTGCTGCTTCCTCCGGTGGCTGTCAACCAGACCTTTCAATCTGGCATCTGGAGGTGGCGTGGTAGTGTCTTTTCTGTCTACCTTCCTCTACCCACCGGGTGACTTAGGGAGAGAGGAGGGGGAGGGTAGGAGTCCAGCAGAGTTTCCTGCAAGGTTCGAAAAGCACCTCTTCATTTACTGAAAGCAGAGACCTCTGATTACCCGACTGTCCTGTTGGCTGCTCTCTGACCCTCCTTGCTATTTCTTACTCTCTCCACAGTGTGTTCTCCCCACTCCCGTTTCTAAATAAAGGGATTGTTTTGCTTTTTCAGTGTTCTTTAAAGTTACCTGCAGGTGCATCCACCTTTAATCCCTTCCTCACGCTAAAGGAGTGTTCCATAAGCCTTCCTGCTCCTACTCAGAGTGCCCTGGTGCCCCTCCCCCAAACCACCCCTCTCTCAGATTGGTACCATTTTTGTTGGTTTGTTTCCTTCGGAGTTTGAAGATCAACTTGAAACATAGAGTGTTTCTTCAAAGTGGAGTAATCCGAGTAGATTCACGGTTTACTGCCGCTTTTATTTTTGTGACTGTGTGTCTTCAATATTCTTCTTAAATAATGGCTGAATCCAGTGTGGTTTAAATGTCCTTTCCTCCACTGGGGTTGCAACCTCACTGTCCAGTGGTCTTTTTCATCCATCCCTTACTGAAGCCTTACATCAACCACACCTAACATACATCATACATATTAGGGCATTTCTTACATACAACTGAGGAAACATCCCAGCAACACACCACTGGATCCAGGCTCCATCTTGTCTCTGGGTCTTCACTTTGACATTTCTCCTCTCTACAAATCCTGGTTATCTGTAAAGAGTCCTTTCATCCCAGAACAATACTAGATTGTCACCCCTGCTCTCTGTGGCTGAACTAATTTGTTTTTGTGACTTTGCAAAATTAACTTCAAAATGTTGAGAACTTTTGGCCGGAGAAATTAAGTTAAATCAGTAAGAGGACTTTGAACTTCCTAAGCGAGGACACGCATAGATCCTGAATCTCTGTAAATTACTTAAACTGATGACTCTCTGTAAGGTAGGGGAAGTTGATGCAGACAGTAGTCCCTAAGGCCTATGGAGCCTTTCCTTCACTTATCTTGGCCTTTGCTTTCTTCTCACTCAAACACCACATGCCTCACCCTGAAATAAAGATTTTCCCAGATTCCACAGACAAAAAACAAACAAACAAACAAACAAACACAAACAAAAAAGAAAGGGAAAATGTGAGAAGATTGTCACCATAACCAGGGTGTGATTATTGACAGGTTTTGTCTTTGTATCCCAAGAATGGAGTGTGGCTTGACTCCGGGAGTTGTCACAGAAAATCAGGACGAGGGAAAAATAGAGCATGCTCCAAAATGTAGGTGCAGCTCCCTGTGGGAAATTCTCCGATTTGAGAGATTTTTTAAAAAAAATAATACTTAAGATGAAAAAAATTAAAATTAAGTTATTTGTCTTTGTTTACATTAAAAAATACTTGTAGCTTGTTTAAGAGAGTTAACATGGTAGCTAAAAGAGTACTTTGTAAAGTAGCAAATTAAGTATGGAGCAATTTGCTTTTCATGGGGAATTTCAACACACATGTTCAGCTTTAATTGACGCAATAAATTCCCTGTACCTGCCAAAGAACAAAAATAGTGTATTGATGACATCAGGCTTCTAAGTAGACGAGCAAGCTGCCTTTAAGTGTCTTTCTTCTGTTGCTGAAATGTCAATGTATAACTTTTAAACATGTTAGTTAATGATTTTTTTTTTTGAAACATGGTCTAATGTAGCCCAGGCTGGCTTTGAACTCTTGACCTTTTTTACATGTGCTGGAATTGGAGAAGTGGGCCACTGCTTCTGGTTTAACTTAAAATTTCTAGTGCGTTGTCTGTTATACACTGTGTTCTTGCAGAGGATCCAGCCACCCAGCCACTGGCAAATGAGAAAGCCTTAGCAGATAGCTCTCTTTCCCACCCTTACATCTGGAAAATAACTCAGCAATTTTTTCCCCTCAAATGTGGTTCTTAAAATTCATGTATGGATTTGAATAACGCTTCCAAATCAAAGGAAATGTAAGCTTGACTTAAAAAACCCAGTCCTTCATGTGAGTTTATAAAACCATTGCATTCTGTTATTAAGTATTTAATAACATATGAAATTAATACTTATGGAAATCTGGCCTTTATAATACCTCTGAAATGTATGTCTTTTTATAGGTCTAAGGCTTAAAATTAAATTATTAAACAAAATGAATTAAATACATAAAAATTCCCAAACTGAGTTTTATTGTTTTATTTGCTCTCAAAACAACAGTCTTGGCCAATTATGTAACCGAACCTTGTAACCTACTGAGGTAACTTGGAAAACAGCATTCAGGTTGGTGGCTAAGAGGTACATTTGGCAAAGGTCAGAATTATTTCCTGTAGAAGTTATGAAGAGGTTAAACTAACTTTTCTCCAATAATAATTAAGAGTGCTAGACGAAGAAGCCCACTAGGCCCTAGTGACATTGAAACGTTCCCTGTCTTTTAAAAAATATAAGATTCCCAATTTGTACATCTTTGCTGTCAAAGTTGGCTGGTTTCTGATCACTAGAAAACTTAACATTTCAAGTCTCCCTCAGAATACATTCAGGAAATAGCCTCACATGATAGTAGTGTGCGCCCTTTCTGGTTTGCAAACCTGGTTTAGCTAATGAGTCTATCTTTTGAGGAGTAAAGTTATGACATTCTTTTATAAGGATAGATCTTGATGCAAAAGATGGCAGACAATGTTCACACTGAGAAGTCAGGCAGAGGAACTAATTTGCAATGGCTTCCATTTGGCTCATTTGACTAATCCTTAAGATAAGCAGAGCACTGCTCTGAGGAAAAGTCTGTTTGCAGCACAAGCTCTGTGTGTGTGTGTGTGTGTGTGTGTGTGTGTGTGTGTGTGGCCAATCAGAGGGTTCTCTTACCAAACTGAAATGTTCCCATACTGTGGCTAAAATGTTATAGATGAGTATGTTTGTTATGGACACAAGATGTATAAAATTTATTCTGGAAAACAAATTGCTAATGAGATTAAAAATTAAAAGAACTGTTGTTTGTCATAGTCTCATCTTGATCTTTCCCCTTTACAGTCTGTAATAATGACAATATTCCCACAAATATGCCAAAGCAATTTAAGGTAGGTTTTGCTTTTTAAGACTGAAAAAAATTAAAATTATTACCCCAAGTATAGCAATAAATTAAAATTCTGCCCCTTTATTAAATATGAAAATCCTATTAAATTTAACAACTGTGAAATACTAGAAATACTTTTTTTTAAAGCCTACTATTTTTCTCTTGATTTATTTTCTCTGTGTTACCATAGATAAGACTCATTTACATTTGGTAAATCAAAGGAAAAACTCAGAATTTTTACTGTGTGTTATCAACATGTCTGGCCTAGACTACCCCTTTAATGTCCTTGTTTTATGAAAAACAAATTCTTCCCTGTGTATTTCAGGTGACTGAGCTGGTTAATTTAATCTATAATGACAATAATAGTTTCTCTATATTCTAAAGTACAATTGCCCTTCTTAAACAATCGTACATTGTAAACTATACCATTTTCTCACCATTGAAAGTGATATTTAAAATCATTTTAAGTGTGAGAAGACTTTTATAACTCAGAAAAATAAAATAAAATAAAATTTCTAGTACTTAAATTGTTTTTCTCTGAAAAAAAATCACCTTTGGAAGTTATGAATATTTTGTTATATGACTAACCTTGTGACTATTGTAGATTTATTATAATTAATGTTAATCATAAAAAGTTTAGAGTCCTTCGACTGTAGCAATATCTCAGTGGTTAAAAATACTCAACTTTCTTTTCTTTTTAATTTTATTTAATCTTTTTTTTTTCACTCCAGATATTATCCCCCACCTGGTCCACCCTCTGACTGTTTCCCATCCCATTCCTCCTCCCCCAGAGGATCCATCCACTAGGATGTCCCCACCCCCTAACCCAGACTCCACCAGACCTCTAAACTCCCTGGGACCTCCAGTCTCTTGTGGGTTAGGTGCATCTTCTCCGACTGAACCCAGAACCGCAGTCCTCTGCTGTGTATGTGTTGGGGGCCTCATATCTGGTGGTGTATGCTGCCTGGTTGGTGGTCCAGTGTCTGAGACATCTCGGGGGTCCAGGTTAACAGAGGACCAAAGTTCAGTTCTCAACACATTCAGCGTGGCTCACAATCACATGACATGTAACACTAGTTCCAGGGAATCTGATTTTCTCTTCTAGAAAACTCAAGGTCCTGCACACATGTGGGACACGTATGATCACACAGACACACAAATACACACATAAATAAATAAATAAATAAAAGTCTGGAATCATAAACTCAATTTCAAACTTGCAGTTTTGGAAGCTGTTAAGAAGAACAATAAAAAGTGAGATACACTAAATTTCTTATTCTACAGGAACTCAGCTTTCATAGTTACAATACTGTGCTTATGTCTATTTACCAAGACTTTGCAGATAATGGTTGGTTTCAGACTAGAATTTGGAAATATTGTAAGCTCTGATATGCTCCATGCCTGTGTAAATATTAGTTCTGGTGGAAAAGATGAGCCTAGGATGATGTTCTTAGATAAAAATTATGCAATGTACATATGTAATATGAAACAGTGAAAATCCTGACACAAATCCTCAGAGGATGTATTTCTGTTGCCAATTCAGCACCTAGAAAAGTTAAATTATTTGCTGTATGTCATTTGACAGAGATGAGTATAACTAAACATTTTAGATTCTATGGCAAGTTTCTAGATTTTAATAATTTAAGTAAGTTCCTAATTGTAAAACGTCAGTTTGAAAAGCTGAATACTGAGAACAATTCCCAGCAAGCAGAGATGTAAGGTGAACGAACGTAAGTTCAGTGTTGGATATGCATGCATGCATGTGTTCATGTGAGAATATTGGGAACACATGGGGCCGACACAAAGGGACCATCCCAAACTAGAAGCTTCTGCAGGCCCTCTTCACAATGTAATTATACTAGCAAGAAAAACCACACTCAAATCCGTTTGAACTCTACCTTCCCTTTCATCAGTAAATTCAATGTTTTCTGACTGTCCCAGCAGTCAGTTTGATATATTCCATTGACACCGTAATCCCCAAATTTGAAGAAAATGGCTGGAGTTTTGAAATAGATGGGTCTTCTGTAGACTATTATAAATATCCAAACGTATTCCACACACACACACACACACACACACACACACACAATGTACTGTTTATGTGTGTCTATAGCTATCACTCAAATTTGTATTGCCTTTAGCAAAATCCATAACACATGACTTTTAAATACCTTCCCGAATATCAAGAAGTCAAAGCTGTACTCCTTTCTAGTTTTTCCAGATATTGAAAATACTTTATCTATAATGAAATTAACTTCTTTTGCAAAAAAAAGTGTAAGGAAATATTACAATATCCAGAGCTTATTCCTAAATTGAAATGTAATTTCTTTCCTTACCACAGTTTTACTTCTGTTGCTAAAGTTTAGATTCCTTACGTCCGAGGAATTTCCATGAACTTTTTAGTATTTCTAAAAAGTGTTATATTAGAGAGGTTCTATCCTAATCTCACAGCCATCTCTCAGACTCCGACTCAAGAGAACTTTGACTTCACATCTGAAGGTTGATAATCAAGCTTTTGAGATTTTGATTAAAACATGCCAAGGTAGCCTTCTTTTATAAGATAAAGATAGTATATTCATTTAGGTATTCAAACATGCTCTTTGCCTTCATTATTGTTTTTAATAACATGATTGAATAATGTTTCTAGTTTTCACATTCTAATCTTTCAATGTCCTTTTCTGAGTTAAAAGTTGTTTTGTTTCTAGAACATTTCAAAAGGAAGTGTGCATTGAAAATATGCCACTGATACTTAAGGATTGAAATTGAATTGTTAGACATATTTTAGAAAATAGGTCTAAACTGAAAATGTATCTAAATTACTCATACTTACTTACAAATAAGTTGCCAGCGTGCAGAAACAGAAACCTAATATTTGTGACGGTTTCAACAATTGGGGTTGTTCATTTACTGCAACTTCACTGACAAAGATTCCAATAGTTTATAGGAAAAGATTATTTGAGTTTTTCATAGCTTCGTGGTTGCTCATTAGCATTGCCAGTGTATATCCTTAGGAACGTTTTTTTTGATTAGAAGAGGAAAACAGGGGAAAATCTGCTATGCTTAAAAATAGTATAGTTTACACCTGTGTAAGTGTCTGTAGCAAGTGCAATTTGGGTTGTTATCTCCTGGAACCATATAATCAGTTAAACAGGAAGTCTTGTCGTGAGACTGTGTTTTCATTTAGCGGCTTCCTCCCTGCTATTTGTAAAGGTTTAGATGAAGAACATAATTGCAGTTCCTTTAACAATTAAGTTCTCCATAGAGATAAATCCAGATTTTTTTTAAAGAATTAAACTTAGTAAGAACAATAAATTTCTAGTGTATGTTCTTATCCACAATTCTGTATTACATACAAAAATTCACAATGGTAGCATGTAATGAAAGGTAACTTAAGGCAAAAAAAAAAAAAAAGAGAAGAAAAAAGAAAAACCAGAAATGTTAAGAATTGTTTTTTAAATAAATATTTTATCTAGAAATGTGAGAATTAGTCTTAACTAAATATCTATAGGACAATATATACATTAAGTTTAACATAGGTTTCTCAGAGGTTTACATGCAAAAGAATTGGTATACAATAATTAAAATGTTCTATAGTGTCATTAACATGTTAGCAGTTGTTAGTTGAAGCATAGCATCTCTATTAAAACAGTCTGTTATGTTTACAAAAGTAAAATTACTACCAAGTATAGCAAAGAAGCATTTAAACAAAAAAGATTTAAAAATAATAGATAAATCCAGGTTGAAATATATCAGAAACAGACTTTTCTAAATTTCTTCTCAATAGACTATCGCAAAATGTACGCATAAACTAGGACAAAAAAAGCTGAGATATAGTTAACTTTTGCTCAAAATATAAACCATGAATTTTTAATTCCATATTATTTATGACAGAGAGTTACACAGTAATTTACAACACCAGGAATTAAATGTGTCCCTTTCTGCGTCTTTTTCTTCTGTTTGGGCTGCTTACCTATCATTTAGAAGCAGATTATAGGGTCCTTCTGGTCTCTGTAGCCTAAACCAAGCGTATGTTCTTTATCATAAAAGAAAGTGATGAAAACGATAAAGATAAGTGCATAAAAATGTGGCTTGTGTATGCAAGGTGTTGATGTGGACAGAGAGAAAGTCATTATTCTTTACTCAAAGCAAAAGGGAATGAAAAGATGCTCTTGTCTTTGGTTGTCGTGATTTTGTAGGTATTTGTATTGGCTATAAACACTGCATATAAGTGAAGGCTTACAAGAAAATGTCTATTATTATAGAAATCTAAAATCCTTTAGCTATTATAGCTAGATGTCCACTTTGAAATGATTATTTGATAATTATAAGTAATGCAATATTTTCATGCAATGAAACCCTTATGTCACCACAAAGTGTATTGATAGTGCTACTAGACAATTGAAAAAATCTGCCTCAAGAATAGAGTGTGTCATTTAACTTTTACAATTTTTAATGCTGTTTGTACCCAGCTGCACGTAGAGTGTCCGGTTGTGAATATTAAGTTAACTGTCAATCTTTGGAAGTGGGCAAGAAGCCATTCTGAATCAGATGTTAGATTGTCCTTCAAAACAAAGTTAATATATTCATGGATTCTAAAGAGTGGAAACTCCAAAGATTTATGTCAAAAGATTTTAATCATGCACATATCTGACATTATCTATTTTAACTTTTAATTCTAATGCCTGCAATTTTAAACCTGGAGATGTATCCCAGTGGTAGAATATTTTCATAGCTTTTATGAGGCCTTGCAATCTAAAGTCTGTAAAACAAAAAGAAAAGAGTCAATAAAAAGAGGTCTTTTGATAGGAGAATGCATTTCTATTAATAAGAGAAGTTAGGGCAGTTGTCTATGATGTCATAAATGAACTTCTTCATGATTCTGAGGACCAATTCTTGGGCCTCATGGAGACACCATGGAGAAACATCTCTGGCCAGGAAGAAAATTTAGATTGAATCTCTCCTTTGTGTGAGAGGACAGGAAAAGAAAATGAATGGTGGCCACCAGGAGTCCCAAGTCAACTGTGCAGTGCAGTGGACGTGTGGCAGTAATATTAGAGGCAGGGGTGGACAGGTGGCTCCTCCCCTTTGCAGAAGTTCTTCCCCCTTTTTTATTAGATATTTTCTTCGTTTACACTTTAAATGCTTTCCTCCCTCCCCTTGCTTCCCAACCCACCCATGCCTGCTTCCTGGCCCCGGAATTCTCCTACACTGGGGCATAGAACCTTCACAGGACCAAGGTCCTCTCCTCCCATAGATGACTGACTAGCCCATCCTCTGCTACATATGCAGTTGAGCCATGAGTACCACCATGTGTTTTCTTTGGTTGGTGGTTTAGTCCCAAGGAGCTCTGAGGGTACTGGTTAGTTCATATTGTTGTTCCTCCAACTTGAGTTCATTTACTTTGGATGGATTTCTTACCAATTTAGTCAATTATAACATGGGAACTGTTTAAATGCACATTTCTGTGGGTCTACCTGGTCTCACATTTGTGCCAAACAGTCATGTGCAAGTGAAGATGGCCTCTCCATCTTGGGAATGTAAGCCCCTTGCCCAGATATGCACCTGTATTTAAAAGTGTTAAAACTACAGATAGCAAAAGTGTAAAAAAAAAATTTACTACTAGACTTAAAAGAGATTTCTAAATAAAACTTTATTGCCAAACCCTTAATTGCCATATTAAGATCTTAATACAATCTTAATATTAAGAAATATTTCCAACTTAAAAATATCGTCAATTAAAAACTTAATATGGGTCACATAGCTCCTTGAGTAGGAAATATTCTAACATTACTAAAATAATGTGTTTTCATATTACATACCAATAATATTTAGAAATCCTTTCATTAAAATTTGAAATATGCTAAAGAGTAACTTACATTTCTTGTAAGTAACTGGCATGAGGCAGACATTAGAGTTAAGCAATTCACAGGAGCCTAACAACTTTCAGGAACAATTCCCTAACCTTTTGTTAAAATTCAAGTTGGGATTATAACTTTTCTAGAAATGAAAACAATTCGTTCCTATTAACAACTTGGGTTTTACGTTCAGACTACAGCATTTAGATATTTAGAGAATTTAGATAGTTAACTTCTCCCCCTGGAATTTGAACAGTGGTAACACTGGAGAAGAAATTATAGGATGTTCATATATTTTGAGAGGAGAATGCATCAATACCTAACCTATGAGAATTAAAACTATATGTTTCTTTTACAACTTAGTCAAGATGTGCCAGAAAACTCACACTCAGGTTTACTCTCAAATCTACCCAACTTTATTTACTTATCTCAGGAAGATTGTGTTCACTATAAAAGGACCACTAGCATGTAACTAGAGATTTGTTATGGAATTACCAACTCCAATTAACTTTAAAGTGTTTACGATTCCTAGACCGTTTTGTTCTCATCTGGATACAAACACAGGGCACCTTATAAACCTAAATGAAGAACTTTTAAAAAGATTTTTGATGTCAGCTAGTCTCCACCATTAGATCATGTGTTGACAGTTGATTATAAATACAATTCAGTGGAATTGTTGCTCCACGTAGTAATTTTACAAGAACACTGGCTCCATAGCTTGTGATAAACTCGTGGTGGTTCAAAGTATATTTATATCATTGGATTAGTACAGTGATATTTTATGATAATCATGCTTGGCTGAATTAAATGCTTGATAGATAACAGCACAAAAATTGTGAGTAATGGAGTTTTTGCTTTTACTGACCATTAATTAAGCACACTAAAAATGTGACATATGTGGTATTATGTGGCATTATTATGTATTGTGGATTATTTCTTCATTGAGCAGAATCCAATTTCAAATATGATTAATCTGGTATTTTTCCCTCTTCATTAATACCAGCAACTATCCTTGAGCCTTAGGTGCAAGAGTTTTGTTGCAGATGTAGAAGCTGGGGCTGGACTTCATAACTCTCCATTTTGAGTGGCTGTGGTGTTTATAATAGTATTCATGTTTTGCAGAGTGATTTCCTTGATGAGGTGTGAAGACTACACTTATCTGTGGGCATGAGGAAAGATATTTAGAATGTTGTAATAAATTG
Source organism: Mus caroli (assembly GCF_978045245.1). Classification (NCBI taxonomy): domain Eukaryota; kingdom Metazoa; phylum Chordata; class Mammalia; order Rodentia; family Muridae; genus Mus; species Mus caroli. The sequence continues at coordinate 60,951,249 of NW_028227272.1, read as the reverse complement.
TGCTGGTTTAATAAATAGCAGTAGATTCTTCTTAAAAATCCATGAGATCACTAGCCCTGGATAGTTGACTAAGTTCCCTCTCTCAGATTCATTTTTTTTTTTTCATTTGTTGAAGGAAATTCAACAGGAGAGCTGGTAGTTACCACCAAGGTATACATGCCACTACCACAACCTTCGGGGTAGTGTGCCATGCTTCATCAATGTTTTTCATAGGATCACACCTGAGTAGAATTTTTGGTTGTTTCCCTGCTTCACAATCTTGCATGTCTCCATTTGCTACCATAGAAGACAATCCTGAAGAGGAGGCTTCCCTGTCAAGTGTAACTCAGGGGCATATGGACTGTTTCTTAAGCATGGTATTTTAGAGTTTCATTGCTGTGAAGAGACACTGTGACCAAGGCGACTCTTATAAAGACAAATATTTACTTTGGGATGGCTTACAGTTTCAGAGGTTCAGTCCATTATCATAATTATGGGAAGCATGGCAGCACAGACAGACATGGAGTTTGAGAAGCCAAAGGTTCTACATTTTGATATAAAGGTAGCCAGGAAGAGGGTCTCCTTTCACACCCAGGAGAAAACCTCAAAGCCTGCCCCAACAGGGACACACTATTCCAACAAGACTACACCTTCTAATAGTGCCACTCCTTGTGAGCCAAGCATTCAAACACATGAGTCTTCAGGGGCCAAACCTATTTAAGCCACTACTTATGGAATCTTCAAAACCAGGGATTATTATCCACCTCTCAGGGGCAACAAACAGCAATACCAATACCCTATAATATTTTAGGAGTTTCTTGGAAAACTCTGACAAACAGTTCAAAAGAGGGCTTCTCATGCCTGTTATTGGAGTTTTTTGTTTGTTTGTTTGTTTGTTTGTTTGTTTGTTTGTTTTTGGTGGTCTATGTTTCGGGGGTGGGGGGAAAGCCTTGATACCTCAGAGGGGAAAATTCGATTTAAGTTTTATTTGCACATTTACACATCAATTTCTATAATATTAAAGACATTTTAGGTAGACAGTAGTAAATTATGACTTTTTTCAGACACCCTTATTTTTATTTGTAACTATTACAATTTTTAAAACAAATAGATTGAATTTATATATTTCCTCAAAGCAAAGGAAATAATTCAATTTCAAGTTTTATAATTTTAGTTGAAATGGTCCACTGTTTTAGGGCCATTTAATATATCTATTGTCTAGCAACCCAAGCAGGAAATTTTAAGTAGTTTTCGATAATGAAGACTCTATCACATATGTTTTATTTCTAATCATATTATACTGTTTTAGATTCTTTGTAAAAAAGTGAATTTGGATTTTTATAAGAGTGCAGTAGTTTTCTCAGATTTGCAACCACAAGTATGTGTGGTGTACATACAGTCTGAGTATTATCATTCTCTTTTGACATGGGATTATTTTAGATTTTTAAAATGAAATTCGCATTTTATTGATTGCGTACTCTGGTTCACATTAATAATAGATGCTTAGTTTATATAATCTTCCTTTACACCTTCCATTAGTCAACCATAAGGCTGTTTTCTAATGTAGAAGAATGAGGTAAAACCATGCTCTCCATTATTTAACAGGACAGACTGACAACAGTAATACATCATATCAACAAAGTGAGCTTTTCTGGGTGATTATATTCAAAGCACTCTTTAACACTTTAATTTTTAATCTATAACAGAGTGAAAGAAATTGGTGTTGACAAAACTGATTTTCATTTATACTTAATGCAGCTACATGCATTTGCCTTTTACTTTATAAATATAGCTTAGAAGTCAGAGAAGTTCCTAGCAAATGTTATGAGAAGGCACTGGTGCTTTGTAAGTAAATAATCAAGATTTTACAAGGGGTAGTCTACATCCCTGCCTTCTTTGGCTTTGGTTTCTCCTCAGATGTACAGATAACTTCTTTGTTTACTTCATGTGCTAATAATTTAAACATTAAGAACATAATTGTATAATATGGTTAATAGTCTCATGTGCCAGTAAGAAGATGAGATGTAGAACAAGGGATATTAATTATATAATACATATTTGAGACACCTCCTAGGGGAATCGTATAATAATTCAATTTAGTTGTCTTTATAGTTATTTTATGTTAGAATTAATGTTTTGCCTATTTTGCATTTTTATTATTTCCCATGTAAGACGATCACTCTGTCAGAATGTATAAGTATGTGATAGTTATGAGTCCTACAGGTACAAATTTGAAAAAACCATACAACTTTTGATCCACTAACTTTCTCTCCAGCTATTTGTGGCTTTCTTGTTGTACTTATCATGTATTTATAATGGAAAAGAAGAGCACTGTTTTTTTTGTTGTTGTTTTTTTTTTTGTTTGTTTGTTTGGTTTTTTTTAATTCTTTTTTTTAGTTATTTTTTTTAATTTTTAATATTTTTTATTACATATTTTCCTCAATTACATTTCCAATGCTATCCCAAAAGTCCCCCATAGCGCCCAAGAGCACTGTTTATTAGACAGAAATATTCAAAGCAGACACTGTTAAAAGAAGGAGATAGAAATAACTCATTGTACTTATATTCTTTGTGTCCTTTTGTTTTCTTGCAGTTAATCTACTAGATTCGAAAACAATTCAAGGAGAGCTGGGCTGGATCTCCTACCCATCCCACGGGGTGAGTTCAATAGATCCCTGAAATGAATGTAGCAATGTCCTTTGCCTCTTTATGAGACAGTAAGGAATGGTCAGTGTATTTTCTGAGGAAAGCTCTGTAATGATGATGCACAAATCCAAGTACAAGCACAATTTAATGTTGATGTCCTGTGCAGCCTCTGAAAATTTCAGAGTTCTTTACTCCTGAAACCATACTTGCTGCACTGAGATGTTTAAATATTTTAATTGTAATAGGCATTTTATACATAATCTAAATTTGATAGGATCAAGATAGATATTTTGACACAACTTCAAAATTTGACATTAGATTCAAAGTATATTTTTGGTAACATTTTTCCAAGTCAAAGCCTTAAAGTCAACTATGATGATAAGCTCAAGTACAACAGAATTCATTTTCAAATGTGGAAACATATGCTCACTTTATTTATTTTGAATATCTTTTACTTATCCAGATTATTTTAAAACTGTGTTTTATTTAGATGCTAAAACCGGTACTGCTTTAACTTTTGAAGTTTTGAACTATTGATATAAATTTTAGACTTTACCAGTTCAGGCACAGCTTACTAAACTATATGGCATTTTGGTGCCTCAAATATTTATAATGAGCCTTTGTTACAAAAATTTATTTATTTATTTTGGAAAAAAATATTTAAAAAATTCTCATGTGTCTCAAAACTGTGAATTATTTAAACGTGCTTTATTTGTGAGCATAGCATGAATGGAATGCAAACTATTAAATATTTCTCACAGGAACAATTTTATGTGCTCTTTTTCTTTCTGTGGTTGTATTCTTTTCAAAGTGATTTTAATTACTATAATTTTCTATTGGTATCCATCTTTAGATTTGGATGCCTAAATGTCCTGACTTACTCACACAGAACTATCAACCATTCCTTCACAAAGGGATGTTTTCTGTCAAGGGTACTTCATCCATCTGTCATCCTTGCCTCTGCTTTTCTTTCTGGCGCACCTTGACGTTGACACCACGCCAGAACCCATCATCAGGGCTTCCATGTTGCTTTGGAACAGAGAGAATGAAATAAGCCAGGATTTGGCTTCCCCATAGGTGTAAAAGTATTAAATAATTGGGAAAAGACACAGCTTGGACTGTCAGAAAAATATAGCCAAACTCAGGATTGAACTGAAAAACTCACATAATACTACTTAGCTAAAAGATAGACCTAAATTTGCTTTTCTATTTTTGGCCATTTTAGCCATATCCTGTTCTACTGTTGTTTTGAGAGAAGGTCCCACTATGAATCGTGCATCAGTTTGCAAGTCACTGTCTAGCCCAGTTTGCTCTTGAGCTCACAATCTCCTTGCTTCATCTTCCAGAGATATGTCTGGTATTTGGCACTATGCCTGCATCAATTTTTTTCCTTAATCTTTCCTCTTCTTCAATACAATATAGATAGGATCATTTTGTGCTTGTAACTGCTTATTAAGGAAACAATTTTCAAAAATTATTGAGAACCTTTGTATAAAATACAACATTTAATAAGTGAACTTGAAACAACCTAGAATATCTTATTAACTAAGTAACTCTTCTAAAAGGGGTGCATCTCATTGTAATGCTTAGATTAACTAAAATAAGAGTTTAACCTTTAGAGGAAAACAGTAAGATTAAACTACGTTAGCATAAGGAATCATTGCAAATCATTCTTTATTAATTGAAAGCAATGGATGAAGAGATGAGGAAGGGAGGTAAATTTGGCTTTCACTCATAGGATCATTTGACAATATTTGTAGATGCTGCCATTTTAGAAGTAAGAGGCAGTAGTACTGGCATATGTGGAAGAAGCCAGGAGTCCTGCAGTACATCTTGCAATGAACATGGTAGCCCTCCTAACAAAGAATGACAGCTCCAAATTTGGGAAGTCCGTGCCTAGGGGATTAGTAATGACATTCCCTCTAGAGCTATATGTGGTTACTAAAGAGATGAGAGAGAGTATACGAGCTGTTCCTTACTTTCAATTGCACTACAGTCACAAACTCCAAATGTTCAGAAGTGTAAAATTTAAAAAGCAAATAATCCATTTTAAACTTGAAATTACTTTTTTTGTGTGGTATGTGTGTATCATCAGAGCTCTCTAAAGTTTGTTTAAAATTTTCTGGGAGAGCATCCATATGTAGTTAATTACTTTATGTATTTCATTTTGGTTTCTTGCCTTTCATTCTGCCAAAGATTTACTCATGCTAAAACTTTTACATTAACGTCTATCATCATTAAAAAAAGGTGTTTAATACAGAGAAGATTGGGGCTTGATAAAAGGCTCAAGTGGTTAAGAATGCATGTTATTCTCCTCGTGAATCCAAGTTAGATCCCAGTACCTAAGTCAGGAAGCACACAATTGCCTGAGACTCCAGCTAAGGGATCTAATGCCTCTTGCCTCTACCTATAGTGACACGTGTAGCACACATTCACACACACACACACACATACACACACACAGACTTACACACACCATTAAAAACAAAATAAATCTTTAAACAAACAAAAACATGTCATCTAAATTATTAGATTTGAAATAAGTTTTTCAAGGACCTATACGGGGACATAACAAAGCTTAATCTACACATAAAATTCATAAAGCTAGTTATGAAGTTGAATTTTGGAATTACTTGCAAGATTATAAATTATAATTCACTTTTCAATGAAATTTTTGCTTGACATATTGCCTCGACAGTATATCTATTTAGTTTTTATAAACTAGATACAAGCAATTCCCTTTCCTAGACCTTTAGTCCATGAACTATAATATTTGAATCCTGGGTTTGAATCATAGCTAGAACCTTCAAAAAGTGATTCCATAGTTTTATAAGTCTTTCCATTAGAGAGATCTTAAGACACATTGACACACACACATATGAATATATATTTACATATGTATATATTTATGTACATATATTTTACAAGCTCCAAAGCTTCCCCTATACCTGTAAATCCATAGTTAAAAGTGACTGAGGTAAAAGTCAGTCTACTCAGCAAACATGCTTAGTTTCTGTATCAAAATAGAGGAAAACTTCCAGGCAAGTGAAGCTCATGTTTTCTCTTAGTTTTGACTTTATGCGCTGATAATCAGGAAGAAACCAGGACCTGTGCCTGAAAGCAGCTAGTATGTGTAGAGTGTGCATTGCCAGGGTCTAGGCAGATAGAGCATATTCTAGAAACAAGTGAGTCATGGTTTGCAGCAATGAAGAACTATCAAGACTGGTAACTGCAGAATTAAGATTTTCTTAGATTTTTATCAGTGACGTGGTGATAGTGTCAATCCACTTAAATAAATGGATCTTTGGCAAATAGTCCTGTCTGTTGACCACCTGATGCTTATTCCCTGATTTCTTCTGCCCTGTAGAGCATAGTGGTTACAGAGCTTTCCCACTCTCACATGCTACAAGAAACTGGCCACTCCCTCCATAGCTTCATGATAACCTGAGAGCTTTTATGGAAATTATAATCATGTTGATAGGCTGATTTATAGAGGAGGAATTAAGGCCAATGACACTGAAGGAGCTAACTCTGTTTAGGCTCGCTATAACGCCAGGGAACAGCTTCAGAGTCAAGAGATTCACATAACCAGTCTGAAAACTAACATCCTTGACCCACTGAATTTCAAGGAGATATCTTTGTGTAGGCTGTTTGCTTAGTATATCTCCTACTTTCTTTTTTTTTTTTTTTTTTTTTTTTTTTTTTTTGGTTTTTCGAGACAGGGTTTCTCTGTGTAGCCCTGGCTGTCCTGGCACTCACTTTGTAGACCAGGCTGGCCTCGAACTCAGAAATCTGCCTGCCTCTGCCTCCCGAGTGCTGGGATTAAAGGCGTGCGCCACCACGCCCGGTCTACTTTCAAATCAAAGGCTTTCTAGAAGCAGAGATTCCGTTATCTCTCATCAGTCATCCTGCTGTCCATAATCTTTGCTTAATCTCAGTTTGCTGTATCTTCCTTAGTTACAACACTTCTTTCCTGGAAGATATATTTAATTAAACACTTTAAGCCTATGTATTGCAAGACGATCGGAAACAAAACTAGATAAAGTTGGCCTTACATTGCAGTTTATAATGATTATTGTCTAGTGATTAAATACTCAGAATGCTGCAAGTAATTTCCTTTTGGAAAAAGAAATGGATATGGTTAAACTTAAGAGATTGTAAAGAATGAAAAACAAGTATGCATAAGACAAACAATTGTTCTCCTGCCTCCCCAGACAGGGGAATTGGGTTTTATTTGCAGAATTATGGTATCTGTGAATTTGTGAATTCAGAGTAACCAAAAGTCTCCTGGATTTCTTACTTTCACATTGTGTATGAGGTTTGAAATACAGAAAAAAAATATTTTGACAATAGAGTGTCAGTAGAAACCACCTGGGAGTTGCCTTTGTGAATCACAGTTCAAGAGTTGATCCAGGAAAATCATATTTGTGACACATCTGATGCGGGATTGTAGGTCACTTGGAAGACGTCTGTGCTGCCTTCTCTTTAGACCTGTCACTTTTACCTCGGGTGCTGATCAAATTAAGACCATGACAGAATTTCATAGCATGAAAAGCTTTCCGTAAAATAAGTCTCCTTGAAATAAGGGAGACTATAGACAATGTTAGTAATGATCAAAGCTGCACTCTTGAAACATTTAATCTTTGAAAATTAAAACGTCCTATTTTTAGTGCTTTAAGGATAGAATTACTTCTTCTACCTATTGTTAAAACTACATTTCAACACAAATCATGCTCCCTGTATTAAATCCATTTACATCTGAGGAGACTGGATTAGAATTTTTAAGACAGAACTTGTGCTAACATGTAATATTTTGGTGGGTGTTTTTCTTCGTTGCTATACAGAATTTGGGTTTCACATAAAGAAGACCTATAGCTGATTTGCATGGCTTTTATTTAATCTCACTTAAAAAATAATTTATGTTGCAAGAGTCTTATATTGTATTCATTAATGATACTGTTAAAAACCCAAATGAATTCAAATAATTTCCCAATCTTTTTTTAATATTTAAATGATTTTTTAAATTCATTGTGATCATTCCATAGAGTTTTAAGTGGTTTAAAAAATTATATTAGGGACATATATTTGCTTTCTAGTTGCTCCTATTGATAATTTTTGTCTTTAACAGCAGTAACTATTTTGACTTCGAGCTTTGTCATCATGTGCAAAATCAAAAGTTTATGTTATGATCACAGAGATGAGAACTTAACTATAAACACACACATACAATCACACCACAGACTCTCCCCTCTCCCTCTCCTTCTCCCTCTTCCTCCCCCCTCTCTATTCCTCTATATCCTATAATGAGTTAAAAATTACATGTGTGGGGCTCTGAGATGTTTGCCAGGTAGTAACCACCCTGGTTGCCAAGCCTGGCTACCCGAGTTCAACCTTTGAAACTCAAATAATGTAGGTGGAGACCTGCCTCTTTTTCATGCTGCTTTCTGGCCTTTCCTCAAGTACTTTGGCACATGCAATTCACACACACACACACACCATAAAACAAATAAAATTAAAATATTCATATTTGATTTATTAAAATTTAATTTCTTAAACTCTCCAACTTTGATTTGTAGAAATACCTGTAAGAACATTGTATTTAATTAAATGTGTTGCCTCACTACTTAATAATGATATTTTCCTTTGCTATTTTATAGAAGATGTATATAGAATAATCAGTGTTTTCAAGTCTTTAGGTATTCATCTGCATACATGAAAAATATCATACAGATACATTATATACATACAGAGAATAGAGGCTTTAATTTCATTGTTATACTGAATTTTGAAAGAGAATTTTGAATATTTATAAAAACTAAATCATCTCCAAATATCATATATTGAAATATTTTTTTCTTTTTTAAAATTTCATGGATTTTATCATTAGGTTTAATAATCCCAGCTATTAATTTATTTTGAAATATATTAAAAGTAATTAAAATTTTCTTATAGAAAAATAGCATGAAATGCTTTTAATATAAATCTATGTCTCCAATGATGGCTACTGAAACTGAAAACATTTAGAGCCATGATGTCTACAAAGCCTCTCATGTTTGTGTATCTCATTACCACCCATTGATTTTCTACAACTATCCATGTTTTCAGTCATGATATAGGTACATGATCAATATAACAGCTGAAATTCTACTGGTAATTGAAGCAATATTTCCATTCCATGACATATAAGAGGAGAAGAGTCAAGAAGACATAATAAACTAGATTTTATGAAGAAAATACCAAATATTTCATAATAATTAAGTTTTATGCTTTAATGTTTTTCATTGATTTTTGTCTCATTCTTTTCTGGGTGCTCTGACTATGTATGTCTGTGTATTGTGCATATGCAGTGCCTACGGATGCCGGAAGGCATTGGATCCTGTGGAGCTGGAGTAAAACATGGTTCTAAGCTTTCATGTGGAAGTAAAACCCAGGCATTCTGCAAGAGCAGCCAGTGCCTTTATCTGCTGAGCTATTCCTCTAGCCTCTTACGTTCCCCCATAATCTCTGTTGTATTGAAAATGGATCTCTATACAATATATTCTGATTATGATTTCTCCTTCCACAACTCCTACTAGATTCTGTCCACCTACCCGAATCCATACCTCCCCTAACCCCTCTATCATTAGAATGCAAACAGGTACCTACAAATATAATAATATAATGAAATAAGATAAACTTATTTTATTTGTAGCCAACAATTGCTAGAAGTGCAAAGGTAGCCTAGCTAAACTTGCAGCCTTAAGAAGTTAGGTTTGGAATATAGTAGTTGCATTTGAATTTTGCTTTTAATGTGATTCTGCCGTGGCCCAACTTTTGGAATCCCGGTGCTGGAATATCATTATCCAGCATGATGAGGTTCACCTGCACTCTACTCAGCTTTCCATCAGGATTTTAATTTGGTGTCTAGTTGACCTGAATTTCCAAATAAATTTGACACAATACACAATTCATGATTCATTTGCATATTAATCTCTCTCCTTATATGTATACACTATATATAATTACAGACAATACATTAACTAATATGTGCTATATTAATATATTATATAACATGTTATATAATATGTAATATATTATACTTATGAATAGTGATTATATGCTGGGTGGTGGTTGTGTACGATTTAAATTCCAGTACCTGGGAGGCAGAAGCAGACTGATCTCTGAATTCTTGGCCAGACTGCTCTATAGAGTGAGTTCCAAACCAGCCAGAGTTACACAGAAAACCCTGACATAGATAGATAGATAGATAGATAGATAGATAGATAGATAGATAGATAGATAGACAGATATACAGACAGATACATAGATAGGTACATAGATAGATACATAAATAGATATACATAGATACATGAATAGATAGGTAATTTTATAACAAACACACCACAAGTGGAGGAAGTGTTTCTCCAGTAACTGGTGGAGAATATTTGCAATTTAAGACAGCGTTTGCTTTTAGATTCATAAATAGTCTTATGTAATCATGGAGTTCAGTTTGAATAGTATGAACAGTTTGAACTGTAGTATCTTCAGTTTTTATAAATATTTATAATGTGTACATCTGGCATCCATTGCTCATGATAATATAAACGGAATTAAAAATCAAAAGACAAGAAATGCCATGAATCAAGTGACTGGGAATTGAAATAGGAAACAATTATGGAACCCTCCATTAGTTACTAAAGTACAGGCTTGCCTGGGAAATGCCTAGGACTTATTCTTGATCAGATGAGAGTGGACTTTACTTGGTGTGCTGAGATACAACACTTTAGCCGAAGCTATCCTAAACAGGTGATTCTGGAGTAGTTGAAGAAACGTTATGAATCAGAAAAATGGCTGTGAAAGGTACTCAGGTGTGCTTCATGTTCATAGAACATGTCCTTCCTTTGGGCCATCATATATCTCAGTGAGTTTTGTATAAAATGGAATTTTATATAAAGTATTGAGGAATAACCTTACATTTCCAAACCTCTTTATTTTCTTCCCGTTGCTCATTTCCCCCCCCCTTTGTTTTATTTTGTTTTGTTTTTTTCAGTCAAGTTGCTTTTATAGTAAATATGTAAAACTAAGAGAATGCAGATTTAAAAACTGAAAAAGATGAAAGACCTTTTTTTTAGGGTTAGTAGAAACAAATATCGTCTAATAAACTAAGACAGGTAAACTGTAAGGGAATAGCTTTCCCTTCCTTATGAGAATATTACAATGCTTTTTCATCATAATTTAAGAATAAGCTTAATTTCAAATGATTGTCACTGTGGCTTTTCTTCACAGCATTAATGCAATACCATAAAGCTATTACTAGTTGACAAGAAAATGCAGGCGGCAGGGAAAATACAATAGGTGGTTTAAAAAGCAGTATCTCCTCTTTCTCCTCTTATTCTTCCTTCTCCTCCTGCTCCTGCTCTTCCTCCTGCTCCTCTTCTTCCTCCTTTCCTCCTCTTCCTCCCCTCCTCCTACTCCTGCTTTCTCCTCCATCTCTTTACTCTTCCCACCATCCATCACCCCTTCCCCTTCTTCTCTTCCTCCTCATCCTTCTTCCTCTTCATTCTTTTTCCTCTTCTCTTTTTTCTCTTGCTCCTACTCTTTCTCCTCTTCCTTTTAAAGGGAAATGTGCCATTTTATTATAATGGGTCTCACAAAAAGATAATATTTCAGAAAATAAACTAGACTAACAACCTTCTCATTCCGAATTAGGGGAAGACAAGGAAATGTTAAGTCTTTTGATTTTCCTAACACCAGTGACAAGGCGTAAACAATAATGTTAAAATGGCTGATGTTTCTTAAGCATGGAAGTAAGGAGCCAGTCACAGTTTTATGGAAAGTTTAAGACAGGTGTTGCCTGTGCCCTGAACATCTCTATGCCCGATCCTACCTGCTCTTGGGGCTTGGAGGTGAGTTGGCACAGAGTCAATGACACAAACGCCAAGAGCATGTGAGAAGTGAAAGCTCATCTGAGCCCTGCTGCAAGCTCCATTTATTTATTTATTTATTTATTTATTTATTTATTTATTTATTATTAGATATTTTCTTTATATACATTTCAAATGCTATCCGGAAATTTCCCTATACCCTCACTCTGCCCTGCTCCCCTACCCACCCACTCCTGCTTCTTGGCCCTGGCGTTCCCCTGTATTGGGGCATATAAAGTTTGCAAGACCCAGGAGCCTCTCTTTCCAATGATGGCCAACTAGGCCATCTTCTGCTACATATGCAGCTAGAGATCATACCCTTTATTCACGCCCCCACTGGTCCCAAGAAAGCATCACTTCTAAACAGCAGTTCCTGATTAAACAGCACTGTTTGCATCAACAATCCTTGTTCTCTCAGGCAGTCCTCAATTAGGCCCTCTTGCAGGAGATGTTTTCTTAGCTGCATTGCCCTCAATGCTTACATAGAGATGGTCCTGCTGTTCCTGCTACAGACAGGCATTCTAAAGTTCTCCCAAGTCTTCAGGACTCTCCTTGCTTTTCTCCCAACTGCACAGATTTGATGTTTTTTGCCCTTTAAATAAAAAATATATTAAATATAATATCTCCAGATAGCTGAGAGGACCCAGAAACCAGAGCCCAAGATAGTGGTTCTAGGGGACTCTTCTCAAAGTAACCACGCCCATACTTCCAATGGACTTAATTGAAGACCAATTACATCCCAAGTTTGTATTTGTTATCTCCATAAAACCGACAGCCACAAACAACATGGTCTTACTCAGAATCAAATATATTAACTTTTGACATCTTGTGGATGTGGTGAATTGTCTTGGTAAATACTCCTCATTCACGGATTCCTGATTTGTGTTATTGCATGATCCCTGGTGTATTGATTGGTGATTCCTTACAGCAGAATGGGCATTAAACCAATAAAGAACATCCTAGTCTCCTGAGTGTTATAAAATCAGGAAAGCTATATGGTGTAAAGTATAGAAACCCTATCTGTGGTAATCTGTGATAAAGTTCATTGATAATAATACTGCATGTTATTCAGTCCCGCAGATTCTTACTGTATTTCACAGGAAAGCTAAAGGCAGCAGAGGCAAAAGCCTAAAGCATGTGCAGCTCTTCTCTGGTTACATCATCATGGAACAGTGGAGTTTCAGAGGACAGATTAACTTTCCTGGATGTCGTGCATTGCTTTCTTGGTCAAGTTCTATGCTCCACATTCTCCTGTGCTTCCTACCATAGACATTTTTTTTAAAGGAAGAATTTAAGATTGTGTGACTTAAGTTCAGAAAGCTTACACTTCTTAGAATCCCTGAATTCCATGTCTTGTATCACCCAAAAGAGTAGCCACTCCTTGGGATACAGCAGTCATCAGGAGCCACTTACTTAAGTGCTAAAAATACTGATATTTCATAAGCCAAGCCTATTAGAAAGAATTCTGCTCACAGTTAGCTCTGTATTTTTCAGCTTATATTCCTCATCCTTACAACTGAATTTAGAAACCATAGATGAAGCTTTTAATTGGTGGCAAAGATACTTAACTCATTCTCTGAGAATTAGAAATTGATTTTAGCTTAGATTGAGTAGAAATACCAATCAAGGTAAATATGTTTGCTTAATTGCCAAAAGAAATTTTATATATTTTTGATTCTTATAAACATTAATAAATTTTATATATATACATATATATATTTTTTTTCTTTAAAAATGGCATGTCATTTTATTGTGGCTACAATTAAAATAAGATTAGAACAAACTGTAACAATTTATACATCTGCTGTTGCTCCTGCTTTGAGGCAGGTACTTTCAGAGGCATTGGGATGCTAGTAACAGCAGGATTTCTACTGTGTGTCATATACTGTTCCTAGTATTTTCAACATATCTACTGTTTAATTTCATAAAAAATACCATACAATTTTGCTCTCACTTTGAAGAAGAAAAAAGAGAAGCATCCCAAATTTAATGACTCAAAGATTATATGTATGTAGTAGGTAAAATGGCCAAAAATAGCAAATAGGCAATCTGATTCCTCCATCACACTCATTGTCATTGCTCCACACTAATTTTAGGGAGGTACACAACCTATTTCTTGGAAACTTTAGGCTTGGTGGAAGAAACCACTAGGTACGATAGTAACTGCAGTGTAATGTAGCAATTCACCCAGCTATAGTATACGTACAGTACTATTACATTGATAGGGTTGTCAATTCTGCTTGATTGGAGCCAAGGAAAAATTGTATTCAGCAGTTATGAAACTTTGAAGAAGAATGAGGATTTATCAGTTACACATGAAATGCATCGATGCAATAACACTGTGCATTGACAGAAGAAATGGCCCAGGTCATTCAAATATAATGGAGAGATAAATGGTAACAATTCTGACAGAAAAATGTACAGAGGTAGGGAGAAACAGAGAGGAGAGGAGGGAAGAGGAGGGGGAGAGGAAGGGGGAGAGGGAGATGGAGGGAGAGAGACAGAGATGGAGACAGAGAGAAGAGAGACAGAGGGAGAAAGAGAGGGAGGGAGGGAGGGAAGGAGAGAGGAAGGGAGGAAGAGAGAGAGACAGTGAGAGAGACAGAGAGACAGAAGAGAAAGACAGACACAGAGATGGGGGGAGTTATCCAGAATCAATCAGACCCTTGGGTATCAAATGAGGTTTGAATTGTTCAGTGCTCAGGACTCTGAGATAAGTTCCAGGATATTGTGGGTAGTAGATGATAAATGGCACTTGCTCACCTTATTAAACAGTTTTTCAAACTGCAGTGCATCAGAACTGTGGCATATCAGCCTTATATATGGCATTCATTGGTAATGGTACTTGTCTTTGAAACATATTTGGAATGAAAACATAAGATCAATATTAAGAGAACTGATGTTGAAAATCAATTTGAAAAGTTTGATTTTAAGAAGCATAAAGGGTACAATTTAAATGACCTTAAACCTATGATATACTGCCACATCACAGATGGCCAAGAAAGCTAGAGAATTATGTTTGAAATAGGTGCCTGTGCACATGCGCGTGCATGCGCGCGCACACACACACACATACACACACACAAACACACACACATCGATCCACAAATGTACACATACCTGCATCTGTAACTCATAACACGAAGAGGTAACTACTTAAATGCTATTTCAGTATTTGAAATTATTGATTGTTAATAATTTATGGGTTTTTTTCATTTTATTGGTTGTGAATTTCATATCAGGCACCCTAATCCTACTCACCTCCCTCTCCCTTCTTATCTGCTCTCTTCCCTTGCAACCTCCCATCCAAAAAAAAAAAAAAAAACAATAGTTAATTTAATTGTGGAAGCTATAGTCTGTGACAGCATGTCTCACAGAATAACCATTCATCCACACAGCTTTTCTGCAAATATTCATTGCAATAAGTCTTTGGTTCAAGGCCTCTGGATTCTGCTGCACTATCAATACTGGATCCTCACTAGATCTCTTCTCAGATATCCTGGTGTTGCCCTGTGTCATGAACTTCCTGCAGCTTTTGTGTCTGTGGGACCTGTGCCTTAATGCACTCCAGCAGTTCATAAATGGGATAGATGTCGGGGTGGGCTAACTCAAAGCCCTAGACCTGGGCCTGGGTGGTAGCTGAGCGGCTCAGCCCACCAGCTCTACAGCAACCTAGGGTGAGCTCTCCAGCCCTGCCTTGGCTATCTCACTCAATGTCACTCAGAAGCAAGGGGCCAAGCCAGCTTTCCTGCTCTCATGACCTCTGACTGGCTCACCCGCAAGACTTGCAAGCAGGGCCATCTCTACTGTGCTACCCAGGCAAGGTTCATAGTCTGCTCTCCAGAGTGTGGCAGCTGGTAAGGGACAGGACCATCTCTCCTGCTCTTATGCTTCCAGAGACAACTCTCATGCTCTCATTCCTCCAGAGCCAGCTCTCTTGCTTGCCACAAGTGGCAAGAGCCAAGGGGTGGGAGAGCATCTCTTCCTTGTGCCCAAAAATAAGTACAGCAGACAAAGTGATCTCTACTGGCCATCTCTACTGGACTTACACCCTCACTGTATAGGCTCACCTGCAAGCTCCTTGAAACCAGGGCCAGCTTTACTGTGGTTCCTGGGTGAGGTTCAGGCCATTTGCCCTACTACTGCAGCTGGAGAGAGGTGGGGACAATTGCCCCATTATGCCCAGTTGAAGGATGGGGAAGCTCTGCATAGTTCTCAAATACCAACATGGCCCCAAGCAGTAGCCCAGACCAGGGAAGGCTGCCTGGACTTTGATGGTAACAGACCCTTGCTCCTGCAGGATGAGAGAATCAGTCATGACCTTCTCTGACAGCAAGGACTTGTACCTTACCATATCCTTACCTAGCATTGTGAAGACTCACATCAGGCTGTTCCTCGCTACCCTTGCCTCTCTAGTTCTTCCACTCTTCAGTGTGCACACATCCTTCTTCTTTTTCCCTTCCATCTTTCTACTACTTAGTTGCTTAGTTGCACTACTTAGGTGGTGCCTGAGGCATGTGGGTGTCTGGAGTGGTCTTAGCAGTGCTATCCCTCTCCACTGTGTGGCACCAAAAAGGGGTCATCTCAGGCATTGTCTTTCTACTCAGACCACATTGCTGTGGACTAGAAGCCATTTTATCAGGCTTACTTTGACAGCTAGTGTTCATCTCTCATCTAGAGGAATGCCCGCCCATGCATTTGTGGCACCAGCCTAGGGGTCATCTTGGGCATGATCTAATCATCTGGGCCACATGAACCTAGGCTAAGGATAATTCTTAAGACCCACAGTAGCATGGATACTCTTAAGACTATGGTTTTATACATATAGCCAAAGGAATTTGAACATTATCATGAAGTAGACAAACAAACAAACAAACAAAGTCAGTAAATCAAACCATGATTATTTTGGCAGTAGAGTATATATAGAAACTAAAAGTTAAAGCTTTTCTCCAAATATTGATTCTATATTGTAGTTGCATTGTAAAAATTATAGTTCTGTAAAAAGTATACAAAAACAAATTCATGAATTATACACAAATAGTTAATTAGAAAATGATTAAACATTGAGTAGAACTGCCCATATGCTGTGTGTTCCTCCATTTTGTGTTTCCCATGTTGCTGTATTCAATATCTTCTTCCCATTGAAAGGCACAGTAGTGTCAGCTATAACATGCATGGAAATTATGATGATCAGGATGGAAATATAAATACATTTATAACAATGTTTGCAGGAGATGAGCAATTGTTTAACCTCATCATGTGCAGGGAGGATCCCATAGCTGGTGTGTCAGAATGTAGAGAGCAGGGACCTTCTTAAAGCACTAATGGCCAAGTGAATCGATTATTGTGATATTTGGCCTGTTTCCTTGATTTTTCTAGTTTCTCTCCTAAGTACTAATAGTCATTTTATCTAGAAATATTTACAATGACATAAAGGTGTGTTTGGATTTTATATTGTGTTTTTACTAACCATGGAAGCTGATTTATTACTTGCATTCTGTTCCTTAGACTGCATTTTCAGGAACCACAAATACATCTGTCCTGGCATCCTGGAAGAAAAACATGACTGCTTCTCAATAAATTTAATGGAAAGGAAAACTGATTCATTAAAATCTTCATTAATCATTTTTATTCTTATAATTATTTGCGATGGTCAATGATCCATAAAGTTATTGTGTGACCCTCTCACCGACCCTGTCCAAAATCCCATTTAAGTATTTTCAAAATAGAGAATAGACCTAGCATAATACTCTGTAAAAGTTGTATTCAGAAATTAAAGTTAATCATCTGTAATATGTCTCAGTATAAAATGTGAGTTTATTGTACAATCATTTAATTAATTAGCAAACGTTTTAATATGGAAGAGCATAAGTGTCATTCCGCAAAATTTTAAGACAATGTAACTGAAAAACGAAAAGCTTAATTGTCCAGAATGATGGTGCAGGATTAAGCAGTGGATGGTGAAATGTGTCTAGCATACAGGCATTTCCGTTGTTTTGATCTCTATAGTGGCGAATCATAAACAAACAAACAAACTTAACAGTAAAAAAAGAACATTTACATTATCTGGCATTGTGTTTAGAAAAATATTCATTGACTTCCATAGGACTTCTACATAGTTTGAAAAGAACACTGTATCTGTTTTGTGTTATGTACTTGGTGTGTGCTTTTGTTTCACTTGGTTTATAGAAGTGATAGTGATACAGGCATGCACCATTCTATCCAGTCCCATTATTGTTTACACTTTTTCCTACAGGTCGTCACCAGGATTCAGCTCTTGCCATGGCGTCCTGACCTTCTCCAAATTTACTAACTTTATTATTCTTACACACACTCACACACACACACACACACACACACACACACACACACACGCACACAGAGTATGTTTTTTGTTGGCTAACTTCTCTTGAGCATGAAGAATGCCCTTGATTGTGATTAATACACATAGGGTGACTCCACTGAAGAAAAACGATTTTCCTTCTCCCAGGTGGTGTCAGTTGCAAATAGCTTCTTGGATAGGGGTGAGAATTCATGTCCATTTCCTCTTTTCTTGTTGGAAACTTTGTCTTTTTGAGTTTATGGAGGTTTTGTGTGTACTGTCACAATCTCTGTGAGTTCATATGTTGCATTTGGAACACACTATGTCTTTGGAGCCACCTTATTACCACTGGTTCTGATAATCCATCTGCTTCCTCTTTTGTGTAAGATCCTTGAATCTTGAGGCTGGGGGGAATGATAATGAGCACATTAAAGAGTGAGTACACAAAAATATGTCATTATATGTTAGTAGGCTTTGGTATGGATTTTCAGGAAAAAAAAAAACCTTTAATGTTATGTATCTCTTTCAGAGCCCCACCTCTTCCATGCCATCTCTACATTGCCCCTATTTTATCCTTTTATTCTAATTGGTCCTTTATCCCTAACAATACTATATTCTATTTTCCTTTTCTTGCAATATTCCTCCTCCACCAGTCTCTACTCAACCTCTGAATATTTTGGATGAAATAAACCCATCTAAAGCATAAGAACTAACATCCACGTATAAGAGCAAAAGTTACTTATTTAAAGAGAGTATTTGCTACCATTTAGCTTGACCAT
Source organism: Mus caroli (assembly GCF_978045245.1). Taxonomy (NCBI): domain Eukaryota; kingdom Metazoa; phylum Chordata; class Mammalia; order Rodentia; family Muridae; genus Mus; species Mus caroli. The sequence goes on along the minus strand of NW_028227272.1, from coordinate 60,932,620 downwards.
ATGAAAAATGGCCACTATGCCACAGACACTGAGAGAGAGAGAGAGAGACAGAGAGACAGAGAGAGACAGAGAGAGAGAGACAGAGAGAGAGAGAGAGAGAGAGACAGAGAGAGACAGAGACAGAGAGAGAGACAGAGAGAGAGACAGAGACAGAGACAGAGAAACAGGTTTGTCCAAAGGTGTTGCAAACCACCAAAAAATAATATTTCATTAGAATAAAAATGTATTATAAAGCAACTTTTATAATGGAATCAATATCAAGAGCTGAAGGCACTGAGAGAGAGGTAGCAGATTATCATATGAATTATGAATTTAGTAGACAGAGATCAAGAATCATGATCCTTTGAAAGAGACACACATTTGGCGGCAAAACAAATGGTATTTCAATAGTCTGTTGAAACATGCCAAAATGATCCTCAGAGTTTCCGTACTCCCAGAAATTTCATGGAGTATTGATTTTGTCTGAAACCGGGAATGTCTGGTGTGATTTGGAACATTCAAATATAAAGGCAGTTTGTAGAACTGGTTTCAGAGCTCTTAGCTCATTTTATAAACATTTGCTTAAAGTCTCCGAGTCCTGAAGCAGAGCAAGGCATTGAAAACTACTGCATGAGCATAGACCAATCAGTATCTTTGAACATCACTCATTTCATTGAGTTCCTTTTCTGAAATATAAAACAATTACAAACTCACACTTCAATCAGACACAAGAAGTGGTGTGCATTCAGTCAGAATCTAGGGAGCAACTTTGAATGATTGGCATGCACTTATTTATAAACTGCCTACATTAACTGCATAACAAACTATAAAAATATACTACATAATACCCTGTAAAATGTATAGATATTTAGAAATCTATAACTATCTAGTAGAAATACACATGTATACTAAGAAATACTTTAAAGAACTTCATATGTAAGGCAGATTTACCTGTGTGAAAACATACATTAAGCAAAAATGTTTTTTATACTAAGTAACAGCAAACACGAGGTATTTTTATTTATTATTAATGTGTGTGTATGTGTGTGTGTGTGTGTGTGTGTGTGTGTGTGTGTGTGTCTTTGTATGTATTTTCCCACAGGCAGAGGCTGGAAGAGGACATCAGATTCACTCAGTCTCTCAATAGTGTTTGTAAGCCACCTGACATGGGTGCTAGAACTTGAACCTCATCCTCTGTAAGAGCAGCAAGTATTCTTAACCCCTGAGCCTTCATTCCAGCCCTAGATGCATATCTTTCAACCACTGTACTCTTACAATAAAATAATTAACATTGTAGAGGATTTGGTGAGAGCAGACTTGACATGACTGCAACTTGTCATTTACTAGAAATAGTCTCAAAAGTCCTGGGGCTGCTGGCCACATATTCATTTTATTATAAGTGTTGGGTGTTTCCAGTTATACAATTGACATGGTAAAGGTGATTCTTAAAATGACATTAGTGTCATGCTTATATTTCTGTGATAATTATTTAAGCTCCCACCTAGTCAAATTATAGCCAGTTAAACAGCAGACACCACAGATGTGTATGTCAAAGCAAGAATAAACAGTTGGAGGCTTCTACAGAGTATATTTTTTTAACAGATGCTTTGAATTTTAAACTAGATATAAAATAATCAGTGTTTTTCAGCAATATGTGATTGAAACTAGGATACATGCTATATTTATTTATAATATAGGAAGCAACACATACTGAATATTGAAAGTGTAGAAATTAAAGAGATGAAACTAGGTATTAAAGCTATTATAGTAAATTAAAGATTACAAGATAGGAAGGTCCTATGTACTTCATTTTGGATATATATATATATATATATATACACACACACATATATACATTACATGTTACATATTACATATTAAGGTTTTATGGCAAGTGGTCAGTCTCAGTATTTGAACTTCATTTGTAACTGAGAGAGAAAAAATTCTCCTTTATACCAATTATATTCAAAATTTTATGTTGCTGATACATAGTAAATAGGAATTTGAATTTAATGTCTGTTTTCCTCTTACAATTACTCACTTCATATGACACTAAAATGATAGAGTAATACAAAGAAATCAGGATTATTTGTGTCAGAACCCATATAAACTTGACATTTTTGGTTTTGAATTCGTTTCTGGAGAATTTGGATGAGACCTGACACCTTTTCTTGTGTTGTTCAGGAGCAGACCCTGCCAAGATATGCCTGGTCCTTTAGATTTTGTCAATGAGAAACACACTGTCAGTAAACCAAATGCAGTAAGAGTAGTTAATGATTCCTGAAAGCAGAAGAGAAGAGAACTAGTTCTCTGTTTCTCTCTACATTATGGAAGCAATCATCACCGTTATGGTGTTTTGGGGAATCTGATTGTATATGTTCTCCATTTATCTATTTCCAATACAAACTCCATGCACAACCCACAAGTGATGGGAGGCAAAATCATGATGAGAGTTCCAGGGTGCGGGACTCTCACACAGACATCCGAATAATGGAAGTGCTTTCAGCTGCCTGCTCTGGGAAACTTTGCTCTGCTGTTGCTGGTTATGATGAAAGTCTCCCAACTGCACAGGCCTTCCTCCTCTGTCCTCAGTCTCTTCCCCACGTGGATGTTTTAACTTGGGGTCATGGCCATTAGGGGTGTCAAGGTGATTGTAATCGTCTGTTTCCATGAATAACTCTCAGGCTTGGTATGCTCACAGTTTGAAAATGTCAGGAAAGACTAATAAAATACACACTATTGTATAGTCATAAAAATTCTGCAACTTGCACCACTATCCTCTGTTGGATCATAAGCCATCAGAGTGACATTTACATTGTTTTGAAAAATCGTATGCATACATTTACTATTTGGTCTTTTTTCCCCCCATAATGAAAGGCTTTGATTACAAAATTTGAACATTGTCGTGAGTATAGAAATATACTAATATGATGCTCACAAGTTTGTTATATTTTATATATAGGATGTATTTGTGAGTTCTAGTAACTAGACAGTGACTAAAATCTAAGTGTGCCATGTCACATGATCATAATCAGCCACGGGATACACACACAAACATATCCAGTCAAACAGACTTTTTTTTTTTTTTATCAAGTCAACCTCTGCTCTTCCTTCAAAAATAATTTCTAAAGATCTTCTACTGTCTCTCTGGTTAAAAGCCAGTTTTCAGAATCACCAACAGGGCCCAGTCTGTTCTGCTCCTCTCTGTGAACTGTGATACTATCTTCTCTCACGCCTTACACAGTCCAATCCTAGCTACCCTCTACTTTGACCTTGAAGGAGCCAGTTCTTTTGTGTCTGAGTTTTAGCATTATTTTTCTCTCCCCCTGCAAATGTATCCCCCACTGTCTTGCAGACGTGAGATGCACCCCCCACCACCCCATCCTTCATTTCAGTTCCTCTTGAACTCCAGCCTCTCAGTGGGCATGCGCTGATCGCTGTGCTCCAAGCTGCATTTAGCTCTCAGCATTGCCTGTACCACTGCTGTTGTATCATTAACACTTCTCACTTCCTGAATTCCCTGTGGTGTATTTAATTTAAGATGCAGATCCCTTTCCCCACGTTTTTGTTTTATGTCCTGACTTATCCCAAAGGTGCAGAAGAAAGTGAGTGCTCAGAAGATATTTGTTAAATACATGAATAATTAAATAATCTGTATAAAGGACAGTTCCTTCTCCCAATACGTGAGGATATGGAAGGAGTTTCGATGACTGTGTAGAGCTTACGTGCCTCCAGTGAGCATGAGACAACACAGCACCGGGACACACATTGGGACATCAAGTCTGAAGACACTGATTTGGATTTGGCTTCTGCAATTCTTTGTTTAATATTGATAAAAATTATTTTAAATTATCTGATCCACTTGGGTCAGTTCTATAAATTATGTGAAATTTTTTCAAGGCAAAGTTTTCAGAATCAGATAGATCATAACTGAGAGCACTGCAACTATGCAATGAAGGTATCACTTTGTTTGTTAGACTTATCAATTATCCCTTTATTTAATCCAATCTAGATTACGGACTCATCAACATTTTTTGTTTTTGGTTTTTTGTTTGTTTGTTTGTTTTTGATTTGTTTTTAAATGTTCACACTTATCTTTATTTTATATGTACCAGAGTTTATTTCATTAAGAGAAAAACCCATCGAAGATAAATGCAACTGTATCAAAAAGGAAAAGAAATCCAACATCTATTTGAATATTCCTGTTAGCCCACTATAACTCTATTACAAAATTTTAATATCTAAAACTTGATCTTTTACATCTATTTACTTTAGGCTAATGATTTCAATTTGTTTTTGGCAATGTTATTCTGATTTTTTTGAAATTTTTTTATTCAATATTTTCTTTATTTACTTTTTAAATGTTATCCCTTTTCCTGGTTTCTCCTCAAAAACCCCTATCCCCTCCCCCCTCCTGCCTGCTCACCAATGCACCCACTCCTGCTTCCCTGGCCTTGCCTTCCCCTACACTGGGGCATTGAGCCTTTACAAGACTAAGGGCCTCGTCTCAAATTCATGTCTGACAAGGCCATCCTCTGCTATATATTTGGCTGGAGCCATGGGTCCCTCCATGTGTACTCTTTGGTTGGTGGTTTAGCCCCTGGAAACTCTATGGATTCTGGTTAGTTCATATTGTTGTTCCTCCCATGGGGCCACATTACATATCCAAGGGCACCCCCATACAACGGTTGTGATAGGGAAGTCTTGGCAATTGTACAATGTGGCTTAACTTATCCACACCCCATTGGTATAAGCTTGAAGCTCTCAAAAGCTTCAGAATAGCTTGACTACATATTCAGGTTCTGTTAATTGCTAAGAAGAAAAGTTATTTCTTAAAATCTTTTATCATTAATCATTTTACACTTTTATTTCAGTTCTTAAGATATTTTTGATTTGAAATTTAATTAAAATAAGTAAAATTACATCTTGAAAATTAAAGCAAACTCACTAACAGAGCAAAACAAAGAATAAGTGTGTCTCTGATCACGCCTTTACACAAAGAACTAAGTATAATTTTCAGCAGTTCATGATTGTTCTTAGGTCTATCTAGTATGTGACAGGGAAAAAGTGTATTAAATTACATAAAATATGTGTTAAATCATGTTTAAATGTTGGGAAGGTTTTTGTAGTTTCAAAAAATTATTAACTATAATCGAAGTCAGTTTAAAATAGCATGCATTAATCACCTACTGTGCATATGTCTCCTTGTGGTGTATGTTAAACAATGGAAAATTAGTATACGCCTGAAGCACCAAATGGGGAGGCCATTAAGAGAATATAAAGTCAACAGTAGTGTGTGTACTGTTCCAAGGTAGGGTTTGTCATCTTGTGCCCCTTTTAACTGTAATATTTTGGGAATATTTCATAAGTGTGACTTATTTTTAAAGCAAACATAATGTGTTATTTAAAGCAAGATTTTCAAAGTTTAGAAAACATATAAAGTACTATTTCCTAATTATGAATGGTTATTATGTAGCCTTTAGTGAACGTTTACTGTGTGTCATGCACCAGCTAATATATTGCTTTATTTAATTTTCCCAGAGTTACATTAATATTGAATTTTTTTAATTAACAATTGTAAAAGTAACTTTTATTTCTCTGATGTAATTGTTGACTCTGAGACTTACTACTGAATAAGCTCACTCTTTCCAGTTCTTTGTGAACTCTTAGTGGCTGGTTCAGCTCAGCTGCTCTGGCCTAAAGTTCTCTCCAAGCTGACTGATTCAATCTGACTTCTCTCAGCTTCTCATTGAATCACAATGCTTGACATCAAACAATTTGTTCTAATCTTCTGTCTTTCTGGCTCCTTCTCATTCTCTATCTCTCTCTATCTTGCAACTTGTATTTGTAATTGTAATTTGTAATCATGTTTGTCTTAGTAAAACAACACTCTCTCTCTCTCTCTCTCTCTCTCTCTCTCTCTCTCTCTCTCTCTCTCTCTCTCTCTCTCACTCTTGCTCTCGTTCTCTCAAGTAGCCTCTCCTTTCTGGGCTATTCTCATGAGTGTTGGGAGCATCCCAGCTCAGACTAATTCTGTCAAGTCTTTCTCTGATTTGACACTTTCTCTACCCCTCAATTAGACTTCACTTACAAACATGGCTATCTTCTTCTAAAACTAACAAACTAACTTTACTTTCGTCGATTAAGATTAAAGGTGTATAGTAAAGATGCTTCTGCGTTCTAACCAGATCATACCACAATCTAGTGCATGTCTGCATTACAACAGGGTCATATAGATCTAGAATGTCTTTGGATGAGATTCCTTGCCAGAGTAGCCATGTTGCTGGAGTAAAACTCCTCTACAAACAATAAATGCTATTATAAATAAAAGAGGAAACACACTTTAAAAGAATATTTTATATTACACGATTACTGCAGTCTCCTTTGATATTATTTAGGGTGGCTTTGTTCATGAAAACTGTGAATAAAGAAAAGATGGAATGGCTGGAGAGACGGCTCAGAGGTTATAAATCCTGTAGAGGACCTGAGTTTAGTTCTCAATACCCACATCAGTGGCTCAAAACCATTTATTTATAAGTCTAACTTTCAGACAATCCAAGGGCCTTTACTTCCACAAGCACATATACCCATGTCATACATGACACATAATCAAAAATAATACAATTTTTAAATACATTAAATGGTCAATGCAAAAGGCAAGTTTTACAAATATTATAAAACCTTAAATAATAACAGTAATAAAACTAAACAAATTTATCTCTATTTTCTAATTTATATTTCTGCACTGTTAATAGGTTTAACAAAATCTCATATACTTTTAAGCTAAGGCCTGCATTTTCTTGAAAGAGTAAAATATGGTTTTCATGCTCTCTTTTATGAGATTGCCCTTCTCATCTTTGAAAACATTGAGCAGATTCATGCCTTCTGTAGTGTGTATTGAATGCTGGGAACGAGTCTACAGCAGTGGTAGGAGTAATTACAGCTGTCAGTTCTTTCAACATGACAAAACAACCTCGTTTCCATGTTACAAGAAACAGATTGTAAGAATCCGAAGGCGAAGAAATAACAGTCCACAGTCTGAACAGCATGGTGATTGTTAACTGGTAAACTTGGCCTTTCAGAGAATGGTGTTTACACTCTGCGGGAAGACGACAGAGTTTATATGCGAGTGCTCAGAGTAGTTTATGAATGCAAAGCATAAATATAAAGAAGGGACCCGATCAAGAAGAAGCCCATAGCTGGAGAGCTTTCCAGGGGAGAAATAAGCAGCGCACAAAGAAACTTGCAACAAATTCTTTCATGTGGGTTCGTTTCTGTGCAAGCACTTCCTGTGTAAGTGGGTGTTCCTCACATCTGGTTTATTTGGATGTTAAAGATCCAGGACTTCCTCATACTAAACGAGAAGGAAAGAGATGAAATTGGAAAAGGTTGAAAACACGTTATAAAATGAGGAGCATGGAACCCGTCTCCACTGAGCTGTTTATTTTTAAAGCAATTTGTTTAGTATGTCATTATACTTCTTTCATTAAGTGTATGGAGGGAGATTTGATATGCTTTGGGCAAGAGGAGGCCTAAGTATCAGTCTCACATATCTGAGAAACAGGCAGAAAAACTTCTGGTATTTTTGGGTTTTGTTCAACTGTGAGGTAAGACTTTAAGAACTGGATTGCCAGTATCTGTACTTTTCATATTTTATTTAGTAGGGCAAATAAAGGCAATTGTTTTTCTTATGAAAGTAAAGAGGGATAATGATAATTGGTTAATTAATTGTAAATTATTGAAGCAAGTCATCCTGTAAATCTAAATTAGATCATGGTGATGGGTGGCAAAGGACATTTTCTTTTCAGAGCTCAGTAGAGCTGAATTCATCTGCATATGTTTCTCTATTTGTAAGCATTTCTGTCCTTTTCTCTCTGTATTGACTCATGTCTACTGCATAGTCTTTTTTTCCTGAACAAATTGTAACCAAGGCAGCCAGATGGCCCAGGACAGAAAGCAGAACACCTCTTGCTGCTTGGACGCATTTCAAAATTGACACCACACCAATTCCCACATAACAGGGACAGTGTGGCAGAAGCAGTGTCAAACTCTTAAAGTGTAGAGTCCCAAGCTGAGGGGACAGGACAAACTTTCATGGACAGCTCTGGTTTATAGATAAACAAGAGTGAAATCATGATGACATGAAAGATTAAAAAGGTAATAAATAAATAAATAAATAAATAAATAAATAAAATTTAAAAACAGGACATAAGTAAAACTGTATTTTACTAGTTTAGGCTAAACACCTACCTTTTCTGATTGAGATTTTGTTCAGAAATGTGGAAACTAAAATATATGCTTTCAAAACAATTGTCAGATAATCCATAAAAGCTTTCCCAAAATGGTCTTGAAAACAAATTCCATTCAACCTGTATTACCAGGTTACCTCTCTCACCCTCAGCTGCTGTCTTCAACACCTGTAGCATGTTCTGTTGGTGTTCTGTCACAAAACCAGATTCCCCTGAAAAAAATGTTGAGAAAGAGAGAAGAACGAGAAGTATAGGCTGTCACACTTCTTGCAGTAATTTTCCTGATTTCCTCTGTGTTCTGGAGCATGTGCTTAAATTCATACTTATCTCAACAACCAGGCTACTCCTTACAGATGACTGTCGTAAAGGATAATCTTTAGGGGATTTAAAAAAAAAAAAAAAACAGGGCCAGGAACCAAGCCACAGAGATGAAACCCTCTGGTGCTCATAATGTACTTATATTGATTTCACAAGTATCCTGCAGGTATTAATTCCAGGACTTTGTCTTTACATGTCTCTGGAGATATGGTGATAACCTAAAAAACAAATTATCCTTTGGGCTGAATGGGATAGACAATAGAAAATATTAATAATATATATGATGTTTGTTATTTGTTACTTGCATGACCTTTTTTGCTCATTTCTCAATTAAGCTATAGCTATACATTGATTCATTGATAGTGTTTCTTTTTTTGTTTGTTTGTTTTTAAACAAAGGTTGATAAGAAAACCTGCCATTTGTATATCATTGAACATTCCAAGAAATCACCAACTTCTCCAACATAAGATCCTGTGTATATTGCTCTAAAACTGTTAACGTTAATTTTTCAAACAGGGCAAAATGAATTCAAGAGACGCTATTCACTATGTCCCTCCTTTTACATCAACAACAAATGATGTTAGTATTTTATAGCACTTTAGACCTCTTGCTTAAAATAAATATAGTGTCCTTAACAGTATATATGTCTTACCCTGAGCAATTAACCTCCCAGATAGTCCAGTCTAATGATCAGTTAAGAGGTCTGATTCAAGTGCTCTGTTTGAAAGTTTTATTTGAAAGGAGTGAAAAATCTAGGGAGCCATTGCAAATAGAAAAGCATAACTGTATTTGTTCTTGTTCATTTCTTAACATAAAAACTTCCATGCATGTAATATGGATTAAAGGAAGAAAATAATCATTTTGTTATTAAACTAAATAATTTATCCTGATAAGAATATATCATAAATAATTTTACCCATATCTCAATGAAAGTACATGCATTATTTATTTATTGATTGATATATTAATTCATTTTGTACTGTTGTGGCTGGTATGCATTCAAGGGTTTCTAACGTGCTTTGTGAACTTAATAAGCAACATGTAGCCAATGTTTATCAGATTCTGTGAGGATGTAAATTTTAGTGTCATTTTTATTGCTCTGGCTATGCCATATCAAGCTATTTACCAAAATCAATACCTGACTTTAAGAATCAGAATAATTAGTGTCATGCATCAGAAATCCATTGACTAGTGGCTTTATCAGGAAAGGAATTTAACTAAATGAACACAAATCATATGTAGGAAAATGAAAAAAGTAAAATTGGGAAGGATGAGAATATATGCCAGCAGTCAATACTGCTCAAATCCTTATGATCTCCTACATCTTTCTTCCCTGCCTGTGATCACTGGCTTGCCTAGCAAAGCTACTGTTGAACCTACTTGGCAATGCTGAATCCTGTATCCCCATGCAAATTGCTCACTCATTTTTTTTTTTCATAAAAAAGCTAGAGGTAAGTGTATTTAACAAGCAGCAGTCCTAAATGTCTAATGCAGCCATAAGACTAGTGGAGAAACATGTCATGAGTGAGTGTGCAAAACAAAAAGGTAGTGATTAAATACCTTGATTATGAAGTAGGCATAGTCCTTAAGTCTACTAATCACTTACTGTCGATGTTTTTGTAATGGTTACACTGGAGTATATAGAAATGAGCCATCACCATCACATGGGAATTTGTGAGATTCAGTGCTGAAGTATTAAAGAAAGAGCATGACCACCTAGGAAAGATGACAACTACAAGGACTATACAAGCTTTGAAGTCCCCTCCTTCCTCCCTCCTTTTGTCTTTTTGACTTTCATCCCTTTCCTCTCTCTATATTCCTTCTTCCTTCTTGCCTTCCTCCTCCCTCTTCCCTTACTTTCTCCCTCCTTCCTCTCTCCATCTCTTCCTTCCTGCCTTCCCTTCCTTCTTCCTTCCCTTTCTTTTCTTCCTTTCCCTCTCCCTTTCTCTCTCTCTCCTTTTCTTTCCCTCCCCCTTCCTTTTTCCTCCTTCTCTCCCTCCCTCCCTTGCTTGCTTCCTCTCTTCCTCCCTTGCTTCCTTCCTCATTTCTCTCCATCCCCTCCCTCCTTACTTGTTATATCATTTCTACCTCTTCCCTGTATTTTCTTCTCTCTCTACATTCATATTTTGCTTCTTCATAAAAAGAGAAAAAAAATAAACCAAATGTACATATATTGGTAAATAACAAAATCACTCTGATATTTTAGGCTGAGACTGCAGCTTAGTTGGTATAGGGCCTATGTAGTAGGCAAGAAGTCCTGGCTTTAATTCCAAATTCTACATTAACTGGGTCTGATGATAAAGGCCTACAGTTTCCATAATAAGGAACTAAAATGGGAGAATTAGAAGTTTAAAGATATCTTCAGCTGCATCCTTTAAGACAAGCAAAACTTGTCTTAAAACATTCTTATCTAAAAATTGTATACTATAGAAGTGTGAACAAGAAAATATTCATCATCAACTTTATAATCTATAAGGTAAAGATGGTATATTAGAAACTGACAAATTTGTGGAGCCATAATTGTGGAAATTCAAACTTTTAGGGGTTTCTACTCTTATCCATCTGTGAAATCTTAAGCTTCAACATATTATGTAGATATAAATAATTAAATGTTCTAATGTTAAAATTTAATAAGTTGTAGGGAAAAATAGATAAAGGAAAGACCAGTACCTGTTACTTACATCATGGAGTAGCTCCCCAGGTCATTAAGAGTATGAAGGAGCCAGTAAATGATTTTAAAAATTATCAATGTCTATAAATAAATAATTATAAAATGTTCATTAATAAGTAATAACTCTGTATATTACCAGTCATAGAAAAACAACCTTAATTCTGGATCTATATTTTTCTCTCTTTTCTTTACATTCATCTTAACATAGTTAGGATCATGTTATTTAGGCAAAATTTCATGAATCTGTGTCAAATTAAACCTTTCTTTAATCTAAATACAATTTTAGTTTCTCCTTCTCAACTGTTTCATAGGGTTTTTATTTTTGGTGAAAAGAGTAAAGAGTTTGTTTTTTGTTATTGTCTCACAAGCTTTTAGAATAGTTTTCATTTCAATCCAATAGCTATTTCTACATTAAAAATGTTATAAAGAGAAAAAATTAATTTCCTTTTACTTGGTTTTCTAAAGTTTTGGTCTGAGGGTTACGTTCTTAGACATTGTTTCTACTGCTGGGAATATATGGGAGCTATATCTAGGAAAATTTACCATATAGAAAATCATCCTATGGAATTAATAAGTCAGGAAACATCAGAAAATACTACAGGTGGGAGTTCAAACAGAATCTATGGATGTGCTTCTCAAATCCATCAAACTCTTTCTAGCCTCAGAGCTGCCCCACAGTTAAGACACCCCCCTCTTTCGCCCAATGCACGAATCAGAGCATCTCTGCTTTTCTGCTGCCTTTTCAGCATTCACAAGTTGGAGTTTAGAGATAGATTTCAATGTCACACCGAATGTTAATCTTCCTCTTCGGTTTCAATGCTTTTACTACTCAAAAAATGAGGCACCATCAATATCCCCATATTCTCCCTATATAACCCATCTCTTCCTGAAATTTTATCTACAAATTGTTCAAAGGAAGCCATCAACTTTCGTACCTCAGTGAAAATTTGTATTCCATTCTAGAGCTCCGTAAGTCTGGAATAATAAAGCTCTAATATTTGCACCTCATCTCTGCCCTATTGGGTTATTGCTGTGCTGGACAATTATAATTTTGCTGAATGTTTTCAATGTTTGCATTTCTTATAAACAGTAAATATTTTCACTCTAGGAAAAGCATGTATTATAGGTATAACAGGATGAGGGGCAAACAGGAAAAAGATAGGACACAACCAAGTATGAATGTGGGTTTAGACAGAGAGAGTCATTTTAGTGTCTTTACAATAGGACTATAGATAGTTTCTCCTGAGGTGTGTAGGCAGGAGTGCAATGACAATGAAAAAGGCTGAGTCCCAGGGGTTAAGAAGTTAATTGTTATAGTAAACACACATTTACAGTCTTCTTCATGAGGGTTTTCAGTAAATTCCAAATTTATGTCTGCCAAAGGAATGAGGCAAAATTGAAAGGTCATACATACTTAGGCCAGAAGAACAGCTCATTATTATATTAGTATTTTTATTTGAAAAATGATCTCTATGAAAGAAATATTACCTCTATCCCAGTAATATTCAGTCAGTATGGATTAAGATTCAGTTCTTTGCTTATAGCTGACAAGAGATGTCCGCAAGGCACTGGAGTAAAAGGCTCACTTCCCTTTCTAACTCTTTTTGTCTCTTGCTTTTATCTCAATTTCTTGTCTCACTACTGAAATCACCACATTACAATTCTCTTTTTTATTCAAGAATACCTCCATCACATACATGCATACACCCCTGTGTATGTAGACATGAATAAAAGAAAGAAGCCTTTTATTTATTATTTTATTTACTTTTTTAGATGATGTCTCACAATTGCCTGAAGCTCACAAATTAGACTAGACTAACAAAGCCCTGGTATCTCTCTGATCCCTGTTTCCCCAAGTGTAACAACACAACCAGATAGATGCTGTTCCTTTTGTTTTTTAACATGGGATCTGAGGAGTGAACTTGGGACTTTCTAGGCGAGTGCTTTACCAACCAAACCATCTTCTCTTTAGCCTTTGCCTTGCTGTCTAAGGCTCACCTACTTCCTCTGACTCAATTCTTTATTCATATACTCCATCAGACTATCTCCTATTAACTAGATTCCAAAGTGAACTTTCATCAGAAATTTCACACTTTGAAAACTTTTGGTGTTGGGTTTGATGGAGGACAGACACAGAGCAAAACCTCTAGGTGAATCTGGAGGACAGGACTGCCCAGGTGTTTTGAGTGAAAGAATCTCCAAGGGTATCAGTTAAGAAACAGCCTAAAAGCATGCGCTCAAAAACACAGCAAGTTTAATATTTAAAGGGAAAAGAGTAAAGACATTCATATGACAGGCCATAGCCAGAAAAAACATTCTTATTTATTGGCCCATTTCTCTTTGAAATGTGTCTGGTGTGCAATGGAGCATCCTGTGCTTCATACAAGGAAAATAACTCAAGAGAATGACAGCTTTCTGTTATATATTCACGACTTAAAAGCTGAGCACCTGAATAAAGGTGAAAAATATGTATTAACTTGGAGACTTGAAGATGATATCATTTTAAATAACATGTTCATATAGATTTGGTTCATACAGTATATTCTGATTATGATTTTCCCTCCCATAACTCTTCCCAGATGCATTCCCATCTCCCTTCTCATTTGAATCTCCACTCTTTCTCTCCCTCCTTTGAAAACAAACAGGTATCTAAATAATAACATAAAGTACGATAAAACTTATCTTGAACAAACTGGAATAGGACAAAACAAAAACATCGTGTTTATATTACCTTTAACGGAGTTTTCTTTTTGTAGTATGAGATGAGATATGATGACACATGATATGAGTTGGGGTGGATGGATGAATGGGTGATACTAGAGGGGAGCTGTAACATCCCCAGATGGGAATAAAGAACATTATGAAGAAAGCCCAGAAATTAAAGTCTATCATCTTTGATTGACTGTTGAGTTTTCTGCCTGGTTTGAAATTGGTAGTTCTTTGAAGTTTTGACATCAGTGGTAAACTTCACAGGTTCTTTCTCCCTTTGTCTTAAATGAAGGCCAAAGGAATATTCCTGAGCTTCCTAGTGAACAGCAGAATGTGAAGAACGACTTCCTTTAGAAGGTGTAGGGGCTAAGAACTAATCTCATGCTGAATACAAACACTTGTGGATTGCTTAAGCCTATATTTTATTCACCTGGAACACAATACAATTTCCAGTTAGATTATTGCCGTATTTTGAATGCTAATATCACATATGTACAACATGGATAAACATTGTTAACAATCACAAAGGTATTAAGTAACTCCACTAATTGCTATCCCATCATTCAACGTATGTATGCATATGTTGCATATTATATATGTACAAAAAAATTTAACGGACATTTTATTTTAAAATGTTCAACGTAAATGAAAGTCACTAAAGAGAGTCCTGAGGTTGGCACTGGCTGAAAAGACAGCCTTGAACTAATTTTAAAGTTTGCAATTAGCACAGATCACAGAGTGGCAACTAAAAGTTTTAATGATAGACTGGCCCAGGCCTTGAGCTAAATTATGCATAATTATTCATAACTGCTATTTTTGGCTTGCCTGATTTGTCCTAGACCTCTGGCTGAGGAAACGATTTGAAATAATTAGTGTACGAGTTCATTGACAATGATGAATGAAGTGAGTGCTTCTTGGGGCAAACATAGGTCTTGATGGGAAGCAGATAAGTTTGGTGATGGTAGTGTTTTGTGACTGGACCTCGAGAAATGTAAAGTTTTTGTTGTTTTTCTTTGTTTGTCAAAGGTTCTTTCTTAATTCACTTTCTAAAACCATAAAAAGTAGTATAATTTTAAACAATTGGAAAAATATTTGTTGTCTGCCATCTTTTAAATTCCTTATCTGCTTGTACTTAATTTTTCTACAATTTCATATTGAGTTGGAGCTCTGGTGTACCAAATATAACTTCATAGTAATTAGGAAAACACTCCCTTGTACATTTCAGTTTCACAGAACTATTTTAATAGTTTACTCAATCTGATCAAAATTGTATTTAAAATATAATAATGAGCTAAATTCATTTTTAAGGATTTAGTTAATATAATTTTATGCATTGTACATTACACATAATATAGTAACACAATATTTGAGAATATTACGAGCATTTGTCTTCTAAGTAATAAACACAAAAATCTAGATATAAGTTGAATTCTTATTCCTAACACCTTACATTTAGATATATTATTCTATGAAATAATCATTAAATATCCTAATTTATGAAGAATTGAAAACATAAATAGTGGTATAATTCTAACACACAATCACTGATAAAAGTAGAAGGAAAAAAAAAACTTGTGAAAACTCTCCTAGAGATGTCTTTATAATTCATTGTCAAAAAATTGTATGAAGCTCATTTCTTAATTACATAAGTAATCAGAGACACAATGTATTCTCATTTCTCAGCTGAATAATCACCAACAATGGTTTCTGTCTACATTCAGTTGTGTCTTGGCTGGAGATTAGGACAGCCAGTGTTTGATTTGTAAATTCCAGCCCTCCTTTTAGGTCACCTGACTACAAAATTATACTTTCTTTTATTAAAAAATAAATTAATATAAATATGTAATTTTGGATATTTCAGACAAGCTTTAAAATATACACTAGGAAAATTTTATCACATTATTATTTGTATTTCTTAATAACTTGTTAAGGTATCCAGATTCTCACAGGAATAAATTATATAACACAAATAATATATAGCTTATATAACACAAATATTATGTAACTTATATAACATAATATAAATAGATATGACACTTAATGGAATTTAATATAATTATCTTACACTTGTGAACAGTATTTGGGCTTAGTTTTGCTTTTGAAATTCTGTACCTAGCTGAATTTTAAATAACTTTCTTCAATAATTTTAACCATAATTATTGTTTAAATCATGTTTGCTTTTCAGTCTTAGACTAACTTATCATTTTAAGCTGTCTTTGGAGATGTAACATTAAGAAAGATTAATCTTAGAGATCCTTGGTAACACCTGAAATAGCTTCTCAGTTTATTTCCCAATGATTTGTCATATCAGATTACAATTTGACTCAGCCCATCAAGAACCCTTCTTCCTGTCCTCTGTCCACACTAAAATGAACTAAAACCTCTGGAGAGTTTACTGGTCTCTAACATGAACACAGTTTTGGTGTAAAGGGGATTCAAAGAGTTAACATATGAACTGATGTTTTCTATGATTTTCTTCTGTGAAAAATGTCCCTTTCTACTGAAGACAGAGAAAGAAATATGCACCCCCCAATAAGTAATACTGAATTCTAAGTAAAAATTAAAAGACAATTTCTACATAGTGTCATGGAAAAAAAAAACACACTTGGGAGTATTGATACTCTCAAGTAAGAACCCAAAGGAATAATTTACCTAAAGGGAGTTGGTAAGTTATAAAAGTATTTACTAAGAATATTGCGTGAATTCATTATTACGTAAGGTTAAGTTATATGGTTGGCTGCTTGTCTTCAGGGTCATTCAAATTAAGCACATTTCTGAAATTTCACGATGTTGACATTTTGAAAAGCAAGTGTTTTACTCTTCATAACAATTTTTCAATTAGTATGTTCTGATACTTTTGCTCAGCCTAGATATAGGAATAATATTTTGAAGATATTTAACATGAAAGGAGGAGCATATCATACCAAGGACATGCATTTGCGTATTGGTCCATATTAGCCTTGATAATACTTGAGATCTATGAAGCGCCAATGCTATGAAAGTTGTTTCAAAAGCTTTAAGCAGCCAAAGAGTGAAATGAATTCTGGGACGTTTACCTACTTCAATGGTAAACCTTCTTTCCCTTTTTGTAACATATAAAATGTGTACACCATGTTTTGGAAATTCCTCTTTCCATTGGAAGCCAACCTTTGCAGTTCTGGAGCAAGAGTCCAATATTGATAGCTACAGTACAAATTAGTCCTCAAATGGTGTAAACATCACTAGACAGCACTGAAACCTGAGCTGTTCACAGCAGCTATGTGTTCTGATGAACAATGTGGTAGGCAGTGAGTGAGACAGGTTTCTTCCTATGATGACACAAATAAATGCTTAATTTTGATCTTCATGTTAATGAATATGGTGGGAGATAATATGACACACTCAGTTTCCAATTGGCATAGTTTTTAAAGAACTGATGAATAAGATATGAATGAAGAGGTAAGCACGTTTGTTTATTCCTGTCCAAATTACTTCAGAATATATCCTTGGATCCTGTTTTCTAAATGCCTTTTGGTTTTTTTTTTTTTGTTGTTGTTGTTTTTTTTTTTTTTTACAATGTGATTTTCCCCCCACTGCCATTCTTTAGAAAGTCTGTTATTAGGGCTAGGTTCCTAGGGTCTTTCTGGGCTTCAGTGAGAATCCTTTTGTAGGAGAACAATGGATGAAAACCACCACATAACCACAAAAACAAAGGTTTATCTGACTTTGGACTCTACCTTAGGATGGTAGATTGAGGTTTAAATGCACACCTCATAGGAAAAGACTTGTTGTTGATAAGGCTTTCCCTGGGTATCATGTATATCTGACAATATAATCTTGCTACTTCTGAGTGGAATGTTTGGTGAGTGGTACTCTCCCAGACAAACTTCAGTTTCTTCCATTTGCTATTTATTGCTTCCTCCTTCTAATCAAATGCCCCCTCCTTTCTCTTCCCTCACCATCTTCTTCAAGTCTAAAGCCATCAATCCATGTATTTAAATATCCTTGGAAACTGAAAGTAATCTAGAAGGTCATTAGCATATTGTTATAAATGTTAATGGCCTGACACCAAGGATGGGCCTTGTCTTTTATGGGTGTTGTTGTGAACATTATGAGTTTAAATGGGGAAAATCTTCCCCATTCAGCCCAAAGCCCTAGCCCTTCATTCAAGTGTCAGGAGCCCATTGTGTGCACCAACCTCATCAGAGGCTGGGGGCTGTTCAGTGGCAGCAGCTTGCCTTTGAGTGCTGGGAAGAGAGCTGTCGGGATGAGGGAAAGACAGGATCAGGCAGCCAGGTGGTGGCCAACTGGCCAGTAACTGACACACAATTTAACCTAACCAGCCTGTACAGTCAGGCCTGTGTTACAAAAGACCCACATGTGTCCTTAGCAAGCTTCATTAAGTCTTTTGGCTAGAGCAATACTCCTCTGACATATTAATTAGTTGCAATGCTTTCTCTTGCTCCAACTTTACCTTCCCATTGGCCACTTGATTCAAGTGGATCCATTGAGAACTATTAAAATAATATGTATGCAAAGTTGCTGGAAAAAATATGGTTGGAAGAGGAAGAAAATGATCCCTCACTGAAATGATTTCATATGAAACTCTAATGATTAAAAAGGAAATAAGTGGCTTCTCATATCATTGACACAATGGTAATTTTTCTTATCTTGTTAATAAAAATAGGACATGTCAGGAGTAGGTGCCCTCTCTCCTTACGTCACATTGACAATACAGCAAAAGACTTCAGGACATAGTTTTAAACTTTTCAGATTCTCTCCATGGAACAGAATAATTGGAATTAGAAATTGATTCAGCATTTCAAGTACATTTTAGAAATTAAAAAAATGCTAAAGGTGGTGTATGTGTGTATATATATATATATATGCACACACAGTTTAAAAGTGGAAAAAGTGCAAAATATTAAGAATATGTGTTTCATAAATGCACAATTTGTATCTAGCTTAGATACAAATTGTGCATTTATGAAATATATATTCGATTTAAGATTTATGTTTTTGCACTGACTAAAGTTATGAGAAGATTTTAAAAACTCTTTATTAGTTCACATTTAATAATTGAGAGTTGTATCATGTTAACTCTGACTATAGATGTAGCAAGTACTGAATTTAACAATCCATAAACCCAGCTTAGATCTTTTGCATATAGAATATTTCTTGGCAGAGGTTGTCCAGAAGCAGAGGTTGTCCGGAAGAAAGCAGTTTAGAAAATCCTAAAAGATGAAAACAATGCATTATATATGTTCACTGCCAGTAATTAATTAGATTCAGAGACAATACTTTCCACCTCTCCACACCACTCCGATGTCATGTCCATTATGACAGCAGTTTCAGTCTTATTATATTATCTTATATCTAGTGATATGTCTACTGAAACAATTTTATGTTCTAGTGATATTTGGCTCAATGTCATACAAGATAGTTTGTAAGAACAGCCTCTTAGTGGTGTGGTTATAAAACATGAATTATACTAACTCTAAAGTGGATAGCTTTAAAATTAACTTTTTAATCTTTTAAAAATTCATTGTAAGAGAGAAAAAAACTCCTTGCAGATCTTGAGACTTAGCTTTGTTCCTATTTCTCTTTATTTTTTAATTTGCATACAAGGTATTACATATCATTATTCCAGTTTTGAACATAGTGTCTCCTCCCTCCCCTATCACCTTGCTTTCCCTTTGTAGAAAATGTAATCACTGGGCAGTTATCATTGGCACTGCAATCATTTTTATTTCAAATTATATTGTATTTGCTTAAGTATTCAAGAATATTCCACTGAGGCAAACTATGCATTAAATATCTGTAGATCTTAGGCTTCAGTAAAATAGATGTTCTCAGAACTAGCTGTTTCAAAATGTACACAACATTTCAATAAATATATTAATATTTATCCAGTGAAACATGGGGCTTCTTCCTGATTAACAAGCAGCCAGAGTAATGCTGATCAAGCAAAATATGTGGGCAATTATGTTGTAAGTATCACATTATTATATTTAGCAACAAAGTGAGAGCATTCACAGCTCTATGGTAGGAGCTTGCGATCTGTTGTCCGACTGTGTCTAAGTCCAGTTTTTTAAATCAAATTTTAAAGAGCATATGCATGCAAGTAATTTCAATATTGGCGTAGATAGTAAAGTTCCATTAAGATTGAGTTATTCCAGTCGATCTTTCTTCAAACAAAACAAAACAAAACAATTTCTGCCTTGAATGCGAGTCAGAACAATTACCTTTAATTACATGTTTATAAATAAAAGATACTCATGTGTTTATGAAATGCTTTTCCTTCTACTTTTACTACTTTTACTCCTTTTACTATCAAGTTAAATTATAAACATCAAATGCAATGTCTGCAGAGGTAAATCATTACAAAAGCAAGGTACTTGGAAAAACATAGACTGGTTAATTTCACTAAATACATATAATTATAGATATTTACGGATTTTGATATATTTATTTGTTTTACTTGTTTGTTTTGAAACCCCCTGCCTCTGTGTGTGTGTGTGTGTGTGTGTGTGTGTGTGTGTGTGTGTGTGTGTGGTATATTTGTGCATTGGTGCCTCAATACACAAGAAGAGGTCAGAAGACAACTGTAAGACTCCACCCTCTCCTTCAATTGTGTGGATATTTCAGACAGGCTTATGACATTAGTCTTGGCCTTCAAACATGAAGAATTTCATTATCAAGTACAGTTTCAATATGTATATTAATTAGGGCTTCTATTTTTATAGCTGAAACATCATGACCAAAAGAATCTTGGAGATGAATGGGCTTATTTCATGTCCACTTCCATGTCACTGTCTATATTTGAAGGAAATCTGGCAGGGATCTGGATACAGGAACTAATCCAGAAACCATGGAGGAATGCTGCTTAGTGGCTTGCTCTCCACATTCTTATTTCTAAGTCTCCAAAGAGCCGATCAGTATTAAGCTTTGAGTACTCTCAATGCCTTTTCCAGCCTCAAGTTGATGTCACCACAATCCTCTCCAAAACATATGGTTGTGTCTCTCATAGTAAGAAGGCCAGTGGAGCAAAAGGCATGAATAAACCTTTCTAAAATACACTGTTATATCTGGGATCCTACCAAAATATGCAGCCCACATTTTGATGTGTTAGGGACCTCCCACAACTATAAGGTCAATTCTTTAGGGATGCTTCTAGTTCAGGAGATTCTAACGTTGAAACCAACTCTAATATTATATTAATTTGATTAGAGGTATGTATAAATAACATTACCTGCTCATGCATTGTCAAAAATGTTTTATGCTTAAATAGTGTGTGGTGTGTATATGTGTATAGCCTAAAAGTCAAAGGAAGAAAACACCTATCTTCTGATGCCCCCCCCCCACCCCGCCACACACACACAACTTATTCCCTGAGCCAGGGTTTCACTGAACCTGAAGCTTGATGTTTAAGACAGCACTGAACACATATGGCACCCACAGTGCAGAGGATTGCAAGTCAGGTCCCATGTTTTTCCAGCAGGTGTTTTTCCTTATGAAAACATTTCCACACCCCCTCAAATAGTTTTAAATTAAGTAAAACTCCAAAAATTTGATGGCATAAGGTTTTATAAGGAAAAAACAGTGATCCCACAACCCCTTCCCCCAGTTTGGCCCTGAACCTTTCACCTGAGGAAATAAACATATGTTGGTTATGTTTGGCAGTAGAATGTTGTCTTTAAAAATATAACCCCTTTTTTGAAGAGATCTAAAATAATACTTGAACAAATTGGGTTTCACGTGCCAATGTTGCGTAATTCGAAGTGTAAAAATAATTGGTGTTTACAAGTATAATTTGCTCCAGGAAAATTTGGAAGCACTTTAAGTTAGGAAAATGTCAGTGTTTAAGTATGTATTTCATATCAGCCATCTAGGTTGGGAGATCCTTTCAGCGCTAGTCTATTTTGTTCTTTGAGTACAGTTGCAGTACATATGTGTAATATAAAAGCATACCCTCATTTTTAAGAACTGATAAATATTTTAGTGTGTGCGTTCATTTTGAACTTTGTTGATTGGTTAGTATACTTAGATTTTTTTTACTGAATTAATAAAACTCTGTTTTCATTCTGTAGGTTTTTTAAGACAAGTACTCCTAAATAGTAGTTAACAATACTATTCCATTTTCAATACAAGATTCATATAAATAAATATTTTTCTAGGGTATATCTCTCATGTAATAATCCCTTGCTTTCTGAGATTTCTAGTATTCATATTGTTTTATAGTCTTAGTCTAAAAAAAGGAAGGAAGAAAGGAAGAGGGGGAAGAAAAGAGAAGGAAAGAAGGAAGGAAGGAAGGAAAGAAAGAAGGAAGGAAGGAAGGAAGGAAGGAAGGAAGGAAGGAAGGAAGGAAGGAAGGAAGGAAGGAAGGAAGGAAGGGGAGATAGAAATAAGAGATTAAAGGCAAAAATGTTCTTTTTATTCTAGAATTTTATTTCCCCCTCTGATTAGAATGATTTTGCTTAGTTGGCATGCATTTTAATGATACAAACTTCAATTCGTTCCAGATCAGCTACATCAAATCCATTGCACAGCAGAAGTGAAATGTATGAAAACACAGTCCTTGATTTGAGCATGTCACCTTTCTACTTACCTTTATATTATATGTGTTTAACATAGCATCTTTAGCTCTGTGTGCCCACCTGGAGATTGAGTGCAGTGACATAAGTTTAGCAGAATTGTTTACAACTGTACGTTAAAGTATGTTATGAATATTAGCTATCTTGAATCAAACATATCCATGGTACATATGTAAGTCAATACCTGATAAAATGCTCGTCACTCTCAGCACTTGTGTAAAGTTTGGAATGCATATGGAACAGAGCTCTAGGAAACTGAGTCGATGGGGATGAATAAACATTTTAAATTGACTTTTAGAAAATTAAGTCTATTCAAATAATTTCCTTTAGGTTTCAGAAGGGCATGCAGCAACAAACACATAAACCAACATGCACAACTTGAGTGACACATATACACTCATACTGTTCTTTTTCATATGGAAGAATGACTAATTTAAAAAACTAGAATATTGAACGACAAGTATCATAGACTAAAGGAATGTGTGTGTGTGTCTGTGTGAGTGTGAGTGGTATCATAGACTAAAGGAATGTGTGTGTGTTTGTGTGAGTGTGTGTGTGTGTGTGTGTGTGTGTGTGTGTATGAGAGACAGAGAGAGACAGAGAGAGAGAGAGAGACAGAGACAGAGACAGACAGAGAGACAGACAGAGAAAGAGAGAGAGAGAACTCAAATCATTCATTTCCTCTAAATATTTCCAATTCTTTTTTATCTTCAAGCATGTGTAGAATTCTGGTCAACTACCTGCCAGCAACTCTGTGCAGCAAGTCTGCAAATGACACTTGTCTGGGTGTTGTTCATTCCTTGGTGTGCACTGACAACTGAGTGTTGAAACCTCTAGGGGCTTCTAGCCGCAACCTTGGGCCGGATGCCCTGGCTCGCCTGTCCACATTTGGAGCTCTAGCAATAAAAAAAGATTTATCTCCTCCACATCTGCCTTCTCTCTTCTGATTTGACGCTCTCCCACCCCCATGGTGAGGCTGCAGTAAACAACCTCAAAGACTGACACAATGTGACAGCAAACAGAGACATGAAGAGTTGGTTTTCTCCTCTCTTGTAGATTTTAAAAAATCTTTTGTCAGAAACTTTGTTTCAAATGATCAATTATGCCTAAGATTTAGTTTTCTTTAAATAAATTTTGAAAAACCCACTCAGGCTGCCAGTACAAGGAAAAAAAAATCCCAACAAATATAACTGAGTGATTGCTAATTAAATGCACTGTTTTATCACCTCGCACCAGCATATGCACCTGACATTCCTATGTGCTGGTTCTTTCTCTCTTCCTCTTTTCCCACCTCCCATCCCCATGCTTAAAGACATCTTTTATTTAGATTGCGTTCTACTTAAGTGGAGATTGGCTGACAAATTTATGCACCACACCTAGATTTTTTTTTTTTTACAAACAAAGACATAAGCCTAAAGAAACTAAAAATAACACTTGTAAGGAACCAAAATTAAATACCCAAGAGTGTATATTTTAAGTTTTTCAGCCTCTACTGAAAGTTCATACCTCCTTTGTGAGTTTTCTCAAAATACTGAGCATCATCATCATCCTGAATCACTACAGTGCACCGCTAGAAGCCATAAACTATGAACTAAGGATAAATTGTGTTTTGAAGGTTTATAATTAAAATACACATATTATATGTTCATATTTGGCTGCATTAAAATTAAATTCATATTAGAATGACCCTAAATTCTTAAAAGCCATTTGGTTGATGTAAATGAATGACATCAGGGAGCCCATACTAACACAAACACTGTAGAAAAGAAAGAATTAGAATCCGAGGTATGGCCATGGAGTCATACACCATTGCAAAGAGGTACCAAAACTTTTTAAAAAGAAATTCTTGTTGTGAACTTTTCAACCCTGGGAATAGTTGCTCCTCAGAGCCACTCTTTATTACTAGAGATGTAGCATTATCTGTGAGGTGTCAGGTGATGGAACGTTATTCTGTGAACACAGAGCTTCTGTTTAGTTTCTTGGGGAACTGTAAGCCCTTTCTGATAGCATGAATGCTGGTACATATTGTTCTTGCTTAGTCATATATTTTTATAACATCCTGATGACTTGGTGACTTGTCATCTATCTCCTGATAGAGATAAAAGTTTATATTAAACATTTAATATTGATAGCTCACATCTTTTCTGTTTAGGTAATGTCACAACCTTGTGTTTTAAGCCATGATAGATTATCTCCAACAAGATTATCAAATTCTGCACAGTTCTACAACACCAAACCTAGACAACATGATATCCTACTAATTCATGAAGTCTATCTCAGAGCAGTGGATGGCACCATATATTTTGTTATAAACATTGTTTTCCTTTTTTCTTTTAGAAATGGATATGACTGTTTTTAGTGTGCCTAGCCATTTTAGGAATGTTACTTATAATTCATTTGCAGTGTTGAATTGTTTCAGGTGCATTTTGGTACTTGAAAAAAGACCCAAACCCTATAATATTGGAAAGGGAATTGCCTTGGAAGTTTAATTAACACACTTCCTCTGAGTGTCCTTTTTACTGTAACATTGACTGCCAATCATTTTGATCTGTCCCAGTTATCACATTATGAATATAGTGATGAGAAACAGTCATAGAAAGGGTTTTAAATATGTCTAATCAAACACAAACACACACGCATGCATGCACACAATCACGCATGCACGCACAAGAACTTTAGGAACAGAGTACCATAATCTGACTTTATTCCTAATATCTCAGAAGAGATCCTTCTCTTCAATCCCCACACACATTCTCCACCATATAAACAGAAATACTATATGACCCACAGTATGATTCTTCCTAATTGTAGTTTCATACTTAGTCAGGATAAAATTTGAATCTTCTGTTTTGCTAGTACTGTGATAAACGGCAGTCACAGTGGGGATATATATATATATATATATATATATATATATATATCCATGAAGACAGCCCTGAGCCTATGCTAACTGTTATGCTCAGATGTTGCCAGTATTTTTAAGCTCTTCTTATAAAATATTAAAAACCCTTGAAAAGTTGGGACAATGAACTCCTTATCCAGCACCTTCTACACTTGTTCCTCTTACTGCAGCGGCACAGATGCATGAGATCAAGTCAAGCACACACATGTAGCCACATGTTCCCAGCAGGGTTTCATTTGTACATAGTGCTCTGCTTTGCTGCGAATCTCTCTCATGTGTGTAGTTGGTTTCATTCTTGAGCTTGTCACAGCATGAAATCGGTGTCTCACTGAGCCTTAGGAGTTTAGTAATTTAAATGTCTGTTTGTGCAGGAAGAAATATAGTTCGAGTGGTATGTTCCAATCAATTCAGGTTATCAAGGAATAGAAAACTTACAGTAAAATAATGTCTGTGGTCTTTGCTTAGGGATATTTTCAAAACCTGTTTCCTTTGTTTTCATACTTTTCTAGTACAGAAAAAATAATTCCTTTATTAAAAACATATAGACACATGTTTGACCAATATTTATTGTAAGAAAAACTACTGTATTTAAGAAAATATTTCTATTGTGATGTGTAAGTACCTACGCTATTTTAGATAGGATTAGATTGAATATGAAAATATTAAACTTTGTTTTCTTTATTTTACCATCCCAAATTATATATATATATATATATATATATATATGCAGAAGTCACTTTTTCTTGATTTCTAAGTCTGTGTACATACTCTGAATTTCCCCAAGCAAAGGAAAGATGAGACCACAGTCTTAGATTTATGGTGTGCACGTTTACTGACTGACATGTGATGAGGCATTGGTTGGAAAGCCAGAGCTTTCTGAAGCTTTGGTTCAAGTGTTGTTTTGATTTGAAGTTTATTCTACAGTAATCAGCATATTAAACTAAGCAGTGCTTTTCACATATGCACGGCACCGTCTGAAGGCATCAGCTTAGCTGTGTTCTAGGGCCAAGGGAGGTAAAGCTTTGCTTGCCTTGTGCTGCAGCTGATCAAACAACTGAACACTTTCCAAGATTCCTCAACTCCAGCTTTGTCATTTATTTTTCTCTGTCATTTTTTTTTCCCAGTGAGGAAAAAACTATTTCCATAAAATTGTAATGTGGCAAACCTGCTCGTTTCATGAAAGTAAAAAATTGTAAGTAAACTGCATGTGGAGATAACCCTAGCAACTCGTTGGAGTAATCTATAAGACAAACTGAGGTTATAGGAGTTAAAATAACTTCAGAGAATTGGGAAAAAATAAGATAAAAGAGGTGTTTCTTATACCTTTTGACCAGGATATTTAAATCCACATAAAGGATTTAATACTTTCAAAAGAATATTTTCTATATTTCTTAACATATAATCATTAAAATTTGCCAAAATACCTTGTAAAGATCTTTTAACTCTTCCAACATTGCATGTAGGCAATTAATGTGTGGCAGATTTATAATGAACACTGGCTCTTATTATCTAAATGAATTCTCATTTTTCTTTCTAAAGATTTCAATAAATGTTCAAGCATTTATTGGATATCTATATTGTCAAAAATTTAGTAGAGTTTTAACAAATGTGGAAAAAAATGCCTGATTTTGCCATTGGCTTGAGTAATTATAACACAGGGAGAACAAGTAAGTAGCTATGTAGTAACATACACTTTGAATCTTAATATCTCGATTAAAATAATTGATAGAAAAGACAGTCATGCTTCTGTATTTGGTGGGCAATCAGTCGTGACATCAGAAATTGACACAGCCATATAAACACAGTAAATAAAGGAAAGTCCATATAGGGGACATGGGAGGAGAGACTGGTGAAATTGTTTGTGCTTTAATATTTAAAGCCTGTGTGCTTCTAAGGTTTTAGTAACACATGCCTGCGTCATTCCACCAGTACTGTGCTATAAGGTGCCAAGATCAGCTCTACAGTGTGGATTGAGACACAGGTAAAATAGAAATTTATCTTGCTCACAATATAGAAATTTCAAAATTGAAAGTACACAATAATAAACAAAAGCCAGCTCTTTTCAAGCAGATATTTCTGAGGCAGAGAGACCCATGTGGGACAGCCTTAGCATCCAAGACCCCATGAGAGCTGTTTGTGGAGAAAAACCCTCCAAAGCAGAAGTGGTTTTCAGTTATTTCAATCATTATTGTATGTCAACTTGGAGGATATTGTCTAAGAGATGCTGTGAAGATCAGCATATCCCTGAGACTGTTCAGGCAATGATAGGTCCTTTAAAGTGCACGGATACATGGAAATTATGTGCACCCTCACCTGTCCATTGGACCTCGGAACTGAGGTTCATCTCATATTTAATGGTCATAGTATCATAATTTTCTTATCCTCTTCTTTTCCTGACTTCCTCCTTCCACTGAACAGCAAGCATGGATCTCCTCTCCTCTATTTCTCACTCTGACTATTTGCTGTCACAAACACACCTCAATCCTGAACATTTTTCTCGTCAGCTCTTCTTGACATCTGTGAATGATCAGCCTGGGAATGTCTAATTGTTAGTGATGCATGCTGTGTGTTGCAAAAGATGTGGCTGTTCGCTATGAAGACAGTCACTGCAGCTTAAAGTGCATGACTGTCATTTTAAACGAAAACCCAAGAACCCATGGACTGTCAGGTGCAGCAAGTTTTAGAGTTTAAATTGGTGTTCCATTGACTCCGTACATTCCACGGGCACATCTAATTGTTTTTAGTAAGTGTACTGAAAGAGGTCTAGTTTACATTACATCATCAGGAGGAAGGTAAATCACCTTGAATTAAGAAGGAGAATCTATGCATACATGACCTTTGTACACAGAATGTACAGCTTAAGCAAAAGCATGTTGTATTTTCCGTAGCTGTTAAAGTTGTGTGTCAACTATAATGAATGTATGAGCTTTTTGTCTTATGTGGACAAAGAATGCATGTGTTTTAAGGTTGAGATGGTTTGAACACAAATTAATGCAAATTAAAGCTGTAAAATAACAGAGAATTAATACTTCTATTACTCCGAGGAATGCTAGACAGACAGAATATTTCCATGTAATATGAGAAGTCACAAATAACTGATTTATTGGACACATGAACACACATACATATATACATATATATTATATTATATATATAACACATGATAATATACTTAAAAACATATTTATATTATGTAATAGATACATGATAAATACATATATATTTGAAATATATTCCAAAAATAAAATATAAATAAATGCCTGAACATTCACTGAAATCTTAAGAAAGAAAAATAGAATAGGGATTTGTTTAAATATTAAGAACAATATTTATGATAAATCGATCACATAATATACTATATATTATTATATATCTAAAGAAAGAAAAATAGAGTAGGGATTTGTTTAAATATTAAGAGCAAATGTTTATTATAAATCTGTCACACATAATATAATATATACTATTATATATGTAAATATAATATAATGAATACATTACACATGTAAATATAATGAATATATTATATGTGTATATATTATATGTAATATAATCATATATTTAAGGTTTCTAATGTTTGATGTAAATAATAACTTCATGGCAATGGCACATTTTTTTTATATTTGAACACATGAAGAAGGAAACTAACCTTGTTAGAATATCAGAAATTTTGAGTCCTAAAGAGCAGTTATTACAAATGTAATTTCAATTTGAGGATTCTTAAAGTCAGAATCCTAATGTGGTTTAAAACCATCTAAAACTATCCCCAGTTGTTGATGACATACCATGATAACTGAATAATTAAATTTCATTCTTATTTTATGTTTCTGCATTTACTGATAAGTTTAATTATTAAACATTTTCTTGTGTATTTTAATTCACAAGAATTAAAATTGAAACTAAACAAATTTAAAATAGGATCATATAAACATCTTTTAAATTTCTAACGTATTCTACCTCCCCAATGTCTACTGAAATCTCGAAATGTCTTGACCCTATTTTAAACATTCCTGAATCTAGCTTTTGATGAAATATGAAAGCTTTGTTTATTTCTCTTTTTGAAAGTACATTTCTTGTTATGTCCATTTATAAAAGATTATTAGTGTTAACTGATGAAAGGTTTGCTAAGCTGAAAATGTTAAGATTTCAATATTTTTAATTTTGTTAGCCCTTCTGCATGCATCTTAGGTCCTTAGTAAACTGCTGTCTAAAGTTCTTAAATATTTTCTAAACATACAGGCACACACACACACACACACACACACACACACGTCATTTTTTTTGCCCTTTCGTCAGTTAATGTGCTTTCTCTCAATTCCATTTTTTTAATGTGTAAAATTCAAGCCTTTTCTATTAAATTGATTACTCCTTTCGAAAATATTTGTTCTTTCTAGTTTATGAAGAGGAACACAAATTTGGATTTTCAACAATTGAAGAAATAGAAATATGGAAATACATTTAGTTGTTTTTTACTGGTGTTTGATCAGTAATTCCCTTGCAAACCTCTAGTTTTTATACAACTATAACACAGTCTTTTTCTACTATTTGCAGAATAAACACATTTGATAGAATTTAAGTGAGCAACTACGGATTCTCTGGTTTATAGTGTACCATAGGTTTGTTTTGTTTTGTTTTTTCTTGCTTTCCTTGCCAGTAGTTAAAGGTCATACCTTTCTATCAACGTATGCTTTTCATTCAGAGCAGTATTTTATTTTATTTTTTTTGTTTTGGTTTTTTTAATTGGAGATAAGGATACACACACACACACACACACACACACACAGCAGGGACATAAAGAAGGAGAGAGAAAGATCCCCCTCAAAGCAGGAAGGCCATCAAGAAGCCAAAAATACTCAGTTTCTTTCTGATGGTTAAGGCTTTTGAAGTTTCTTTTAAACTGTCTATGTTGGTCTTTTCAAAAGTTTCAGAGACTCAGTAGTTATTGACATCACTGACAACAGGTAATAGTGATTCCTGCTTACCTTAGAGTTTGTCAGAAACTGAAAGGAAACATTCCTTTATGGGAAAATAATGTTTTTATACTAGAGAAGGGAACATGAGGTCAGACTCAGAGAAGTAGGGGAGTGCCTGGTTGATTTCTGTGAATGACTTCATCAGGCTGGAGGCCCCCCTATGCAATGGCATCTTATAGGAAGTTCCAGGCCGCCACGATTTTTTGGCATCGAAACCACTGCATTGTGTTTGTGATTTAAAAGACCTCCATTCACTGAGTTGGTAGTTTACATTGGCATTAATCTAATTACGCCCCGGTTGTTTTGAATTTAGTTTAGATATGCCATAAGTGATTCTATTTTCAATAATCGCAAGCAGAGATTGCAAAGTAGCAGTCAATGGAGGCCTTTTCAAATAAACAAGACCAGGAACAACCGAACCCTTGTGCTTTTCAGGAGTATAATCCAAAATATAAACACATGCTGAAATGCTCTTTCAAAACCAGTGTAAGGTACAGTACACATGTTTTCATGCCAGAATTCCCAGTAGCCTTTGTGAGTGCTGAGACAAAAATGCAACAAAAGTATAAAAAGCAATAGTTTTACCAGTTTTCTCTGCTTCTAGTGATGATGTATGTGTTTCAGGGAAATGGTGATGATTCAGAATTTGGCATACAGATAGAGGTCTAAGGGAAATGTACAGCTGCTGAGATGCAAAAATGTCAAGTCTCAAAACTGCTGTCCCAGTATCACCGGCTCACGTATGAACTCTGGAGCCTTTGTCTATTCCCAAGACACAGATGAACATGCATGTCTTGGAAAGTTTGTCCTTGGTTTCTCTAAGTCTGATTTAGCAAAGTTAACTGTATTGGCTTTCTCCTCTTATTCCTGGATTGTTTCTCTGGTTTGTGGTGTGCTTTCTATATCCATATATTCATGAAGACAGCGTGTATCTGTTTATTTAAAATAGATTTGTGATTGGAAAACAAAGTTAATGTTTGGCTTGGGGGCAGAAATCCGAGCATCCAGGAGACCGATGCAAGGAGTCAGTAGTTCAAAGTCATCCTCACTTATGTATTGAGTTAGAGGCTGGGCCTGGGATACATGGATCCTGTCTAAAAAACAAAACATGAAAAGCTATGCCTAGGTAATACGATTTTTTTTAAAACACCAATGATATAAGAAAGTTTACCAGAATTCTAGCTTTTCCACTCAAAATACTATTGTCAAATGCAGCAAACACGCATTTTAGATTTGATGGACGAATAGAGCTAAATCAAAATGGATAATCTTGTCATCTCTTAGATGTGTCCCAAGGGGCCTGATAGGGAAAGGAGGATTCAGAGAGGGAAGAATGAGTTTTGCCCCTAAGTTTTCATTCCATATGGGTCTAACAATCT
Source organism: Mus caroli (assembly GCF_978045245.1). Taxonomy (NCBI): domain Eukaryota; kingdom Metazoa; phylum Chordata; class Mammalia; order Rodentia; family Muridae; genus Mus; species Mus caroli. The sequence goes on along the minus strand of NW_028227272.1, from coordinate 60,900,870 downwards.
CTTCTCCACCCTCCCCTTTCCCCATGCCAACTATCATAGTCATCTTAGGTCCTCCATTAACACTTATGCAAAGGATGGTTTAGATTTCTTCTATGTTTACATTCAAGAATGGTTACATTGAGGATGCTTTCATTCAGGAACTCCCAGGGTTGAAAAACAAACAAACAAACAAACAAACAAAAAAGCTAAAGCACAATTTAGAAGAAATGGAGTCTCAGTTCCAGAATGTCCATTGTCTCATATAAAGGAATCACAATGAGGAAGCCCATCATTTTACCTATTGTTAAAGTATTAAGGTTATTTTAACAACTCTCCCTTTCTTCACATACTCTTCCCCGATTCCTTCTCCCTTTGCCCTCCCTCCTTTCCTAGTCGGTAAGAGGCACTGTGTATTTACATTTTGTATTTAGAAATGAAAAAAAGATCCCAATATTGCTTCACAATGTTCAGTGCAGTTCACTAGTGATTAAATTTTACTTCTTCCACAAACCCATCTTGGTAAAATTCTGTCATATTTTCTCAAATGAGTAAACTTTTGACACAAAAGAACCTTGTCGAGGTTTTAATCTCTTTCCCTTGTCAAAACTTACTAAATGCCTTTGCTCTACATATGCTTTAAGTGTTGCCTGTCAATAATCTACCCTGATATAGCAGTCTCTAGTGAGACTTTGCCAGGGCCTAGCAAACACATAAGTGGAAGCTCACAGTCAGTTATTGGATGGATCACAGGGCCCCCAATGGAGGAGCTAGAGAAAGTACCCAAGGAGCTAAAGGGATCTGCAACCCTATAGGTAGAACAACATTATGAACTAACCAGTACCCCGGAGCTCTTGACTCTAGCTGCATATGTATCAAAAGATGGCCTAGTCGGCCATCAGTGGAAAGAGAGGCCCATTGGACTTGCAAACTTTATATGCCCCTGTACAGGAGAATGCCAGGGCCAAAAAATGGGAATGGGTGGGTAGGGGAGTGGGGGGGTGAGGATATGGGGGACTTTTGGGATAGCATTCGAAATGTAATTGAGGAAAATACGTAATAAAAAAAAGAAAAAAAACAACAAGAAGATGAAATGGTAAAAGTACAATTCACCTACAACTTAGTTTTTATCTCTTTCTTTAAAAAAAAAAAAAAAAACTTTTACTTCAAAATCAAAACTGTTCAAACCATTTTCCACTGTCAGAAATTCAATTATGAGAAATGAGAATAAGTCGAACTTGACAAAGCAGTGCATTTTCTGATATTTGTGAGTTGTACGTATGTAGTCTTGCCAATTGCATTTATTAGCCTTGAGTATTAAACAGCTGGCAGAATTCCACTGTATATAAATAAGACATTTGAGACCTGGACAAGTGCCATTTTGAATGCGGCCAGCTGGTGCTTTTTACAGTTTCATTCCACCTAGCATCGTGATTCCACAGTGCAGACTGTTTAGGTACAGAGCAAGGGGAAAACATGGTGTGAGTTGGGAATGATATAGGAAATTCCACAGTGTAGAAGAGAACGTTTTAAGGGCTTGTTAAAGCAAGGGAATGGTAGGCTGTGCACCTGTCCAGTGAGATGACCTGGGTAAGCTTGTTGGTACCTGAGATCTGTTTTTAATCCTTAAATCTTTGTGCATTTACATTTAGGAATTTTGCACTACATTGTTTGAAGCAAAGTTCGGCTTTGTTTGGTTTTTGTCCTGTAATAAAACATGAACTCTTTTCCTCATCTATGTTCTGTTCCTATCAATGTATCTAGCCCAATACAAAGCTTCCTTTCTCGCTTTATATGAGAATTTACAATGGAGACAGTATACATCTCCTTTTCTCTTCTATATAATTCTACATAATTGCATGCCCTTCCTTTTGTAAGCAAGGATTTTAAGAAGGATTGAGGATTAATACACACAAGCACATGACACTGTGCCAAATTGTTTCCAAAAGGTCAAGTATTTATGTTATATCTAGTTAATTTCCTTACAATGAATATATTTTGTTTAACTGATAAGATAAAAAATAAATGTTGTATGAAGTGTGTTCTACATTTGCCAATACAATAAATGATGGCTTATTAATTTAAACTAAATGATGTATCTACTCAGATAAAGATCACTCTAAAGCTAAAGGTGTTTTCTTATTGTACTACATTGTGTGTGTGTGTGTGTGTGTGTGTGTGTGTGTGTGTACATGTGTGTGCTCACAAGAACCAATATTTAGATTCGAGTGGTTGCACCCAAGTTAAGACAATTATGTGTAACTCACAGTATCTTTTTCTGCTGAGAAATCTCACCATCCTCAGTATTCCTTTATTTTAATTCTCTGAGTATTATTCTAAACTTTATTGCTAGCTAGAATGTAAAATACTTCTTGATATCTCTAGTATATGTGTATGGTGATGTCTATGTCTTCTCCCCCATGTGTACGTGTATGTGTGTGCATTCCACTTGTGTATAGCAGCCTAAAGTAAGAAGTATCCAGATAAGGGTCTGAGGTAACAAAACACTGTCATTCTCTTGCTTTCATTGTGTTTTTCTTCATAAGGGTTTTTAGCACATTCCACTGTTTCACTCCTTCCATGGGTCTTTTGTTCCTCCTTCTAAGAAGGATTGAGGCATCCACACTTTGGTCTTCCTTATTCTTCCTTATTCTTATTCGTGTGGTTTGTGAATTGACTTGTTTCTTCTTCCCAGACTCTGGATTATAAGTGTTTATCATAGAAGAAGTTTCCATAAATCTGAGGACTTTCTTTGTTTCTTAATGATTTTCTCTACAATTTGACTAATGTTAATTCATAGTGTATACTCAGTACATTCTTCTGGTTTGATTAAGTACAAAGATACAGTGTTTTCCTTTATTTCCTAATATCAACAGTGCAATTTTCACAAGGATCCTTATTTGCTTTAAACGTGTTAATAACAATTTGAACATCAGGAAGAGGAGTGACAAAGAATGCTACCATAACATAGGAAGAAGTGTTACGAGGTACCTACTACCTTCTAGTCAAGAAAACGTCAGCGCATTTGTGAACTCATATAACCTCTAGAACCCTATAGTGGGTACAAAAGAGTAGGGCCCACAGTAGTAGAACACAGATGGAAGAGGGAGCTCCAGGGCCCTACTCACTGTTGAACTACTAGTTGCTCTCAGTTTCAGGAAAAGTAAAAACTGTTGTCTTCGGTTATGCATGAGTCAAGAACCTTGTTACTGATGACTACAATAGACACTTTAAATCCTATGCTTGCAGAGATTGTGTTAGTTACCTAAACGGTTTATGAAGCAAAAGGCATGAGTTTTGGATAAAGATCGATAGGGAAAGGGGATAAGAGTTGAAATATAAATAAATAAAATGTCCAATAAAAAATTAAGAAAAAATAGATCAATAAGAAATAAGTAGGGGGTAGGTTATCATTAGAGTTAGGAGCTGACATAAAGTGAAAATCTTCCATTTGTTTTCTAACTTTTAAGCTGTAGTGTCAATGCTCACATCTTAGTCAATATAGTCTTGAAAATTAAAGGTAGCAATAGTGACAGGTGTTTATACCTGACATTCCAGCGCAGGTAGAGTCAGGAAGAGCCCTTGTGTGGTCCAGGCTATTCTGGTCTAAATAGTGTGTTCCATGTCAGGCAGGCTTCAAAGGAAGAGCCTGTTTGAAAGGCAACCTGCCCCTCTCTCGGCCAACGCAACAAAGGAAGCAAGAGTGTCCTCCAGCTGAGCCAAGCTTCTTTAGAAAACATGTTTTCAACATGTTTCATTGAAGTTTTCCTTTCTTAATAACTGTTTCACTTCCTTTCACTCCTAAAAATGATCCTTGATTTATTTAGCAGATTTTTTCCCTCTCAACCATTCTTTTCAGAGAATGACTGTGAGTGTTCTGCTTGTATTTATCTTTTAAATGGAATAGTAAAAAGGCAAATTATTCTCTACATTACACTCTATGCTTTACTACAATGTGTCTTCTTTGGTGATTAGTCATTTTCCACTCAGATTTAATGCTAGGAAACAGATTTTACCCTTGGTTATTCATATTTAAAAGCATACTTTCAATCATATTTGAGCTGAAAATGGCTATCCCATTGTCTAGAAACTTGGACCCTCAGACATTTCCCATCCAGAAATATTCAGGGGTCTACACCTGAATCAGTTTCGTCATCATGTGGAGGATAACCTGAAGCTCATTGCATTTCTTGACTTACAATTTTCACTGAAAAAGGTCATCGTGCGCTTATCTTCCTACCTCTTACTAGAAGATACCCATAAATAAAAATTGTTACATTTGTCTGGACATATCTGAACACGATGAATTGTTTCGTTTTTACCCAGTTCTCTTGAAAATTGTCCTCTGCCCTTTCACACATTGATCACACAATGTATGAGTTTGTTCTGCTATGTACTCCCACTGAAATATGAGTTGGGTCTCTCTGCAGGCCCAAACAATACAGCTTCCCCACCATGTAATAGATGCTCTAAAGCTGTGAGCCAAATGAATTCTTCTTTATCAGTAGATTACTTCCAGTATCTTGTGGCATTGCCCAAAACCTAGCTCATATATCAATGCAGTTCTAAACACTGTATGCAATGGTAGCAGTGTTTAGAACTCAGTGAAAGCACACAGCTGAGGAGCAAAGGACAATCATCTGTGGAGAGGGGAAACTCTTAGCAAAGGCAGTCTGAATGGCATTCCCCCTACTGAGTAGGCTTCAGGAAGCGGCAGACCTCAGAAAAGAGAAATTTGGGTACCATATGAGTGAAATAAGGAAAAATAAGTTTGGGAATGTTCAAAATGAATAAGCTAATAAGAAATAAAATTAAAAAAGAGATGTGAGGCCAACAATATAGGAAAGCCCAAGTTTAGTCTGTGAACAAACTTTACTTCGTCCCTAAGTATGACAACAGCCAGTAGTCTATCGTTTGGCAACTCATGTTGCAATTTTGTTAATATTCTTACTTTGTGGGTTGATCATCAGCACTATATTAGTGTTATCTCTATATAACAAGAACAGCATTTGGTCTTTCATATTGACATAACATTATGCTGATATTAAGCAAAATGGGTCCTTTTCTCATAACTTTTCCTTCTTATTTAGTTGTTCTTGCTAATAATTTCACATTACTAATTCAACCTATCAGAAAGTAAGAACCTTCGGTAATCAAAGATTTCTGTGCTTGAAATATTGTTCTAAACTTTACTAGAAATGCTATGAGACACTTGTATGATCCCACCCTGCCCCCAACCATAAAACTTTCCTCACTTGTCAAATTAGTTAATAATAATGATAACTAGAGAATTTTCAATGATAAAATGTTCAGTACTGGCAAAGCCCATTTCTTAGGACTGCAGCAGGATTCTCAAATGTTAGCTTATAACCCCAGGGTTATTGTAAGGCTTTCAATGTTTTCAAATTACATATCAGCTTACAAGTTTTAGTCACAGTTCTGAAATGTTTCACTCGAAAGTTAAACAATTCTGCATTTGGATTGCTTGTGATTTTCTGTAGTGGTCTCCATCTGTTGCAAATAGACATTTCCCAAGGCACCAAATTAATGTCCAGTGCCACTCAAGTCAACCCCGAAGGCATGCATACAGGTAGCATTATACAAAACCAACAGGATATATTTAGGAATATATATGTCTACGGTCATACAGACATGCGATAACAACTAATCAACAAAGAGGTCATGGCTTTGAAGAAGAGCAAGGATGGGTTTATGGGAAAGAAGAAACTGCAGCTAAGTGATATTAAAAATAAAACCAATCCGTTTTTACAAGTTAGTTAAATTATCTTGTCAAAGCTGGTGGATTATGTGGGATGGCACTTGCTGCTGGGTTCCGGTAAGGGTTAAAACGAGAATGTGTTGATTATCCCCCCATAACATAAAGACAATAACCCTGTCTTCGCTGCTCCTTCAGTTCTCCCTAGCAGTTTCATCGTGATGTCCCTAGTTCTGTATTTGCTCTCCATCTCTTGTATGATGAGAAATCCTCATGGTCTAAACCATGCAGAAAAATCACTTCTCATTTCTCCAACATTCCACAGCTTTTTAACCAGCAACTGCAATGACCATCTAAAAAAAAGGTCACTTGTCTGCTCAGATCTCAGCGTTGGACACAGATCTGCTTCTATAGCCTTTCCCCCTCTTCCTAGTGACACCCAGATGCTGCCTAGTTCAGGCTTTCTTCACTTCGGTCCTTTTCCTTATACCCATAACCCTTTATTAAAGTACTTCACAAGCATTAGTCCAATGCCTTGATCTGCCTTTTTACTCCTCTATCCATATAACATCTTTTTGAGTAAATCTTCCTGTAGAATTAAAAAAAAAATTGTCCCACCTCTCGAGAACCGCAAATTTACCTTTTTTCTTACATGCTTCTGGGACCCTTTATTAAACATGTCACTGTGTAAGACAACATTTAACCTTAGCTTTTTATTTTCTCCTTCTCTTTTGTGACTACAAGAGAAAGATGTAAGACAGAATTGAGGTTACACTGACTGCTATAGTTCCAACATTGACCACTAAGGTAGAGCAGGTATTTGACAAATAGGTGAAGAATTAGCCATTTGAAGCCTAGCATCAGCCTCCAGGAAACTGTCTGGTGGTATTTCAGGTTAGATGCTCTTAGGTTAATCCATATGACTTTCCTTACTGGCTTTCATTACATTGGCTCTTCTTTTCTCAGCTATTTTTACTATTTTCCCACTTCATTTGAATACCATGCCTAAATGTTTCACATGCTTTTTAACTCTTTTTCTCTAGTTCTCACACCAAAAGAAGCCAGTGTGTGATGGTGTAAATCACGTTCCCAACCTCCTCTCTAGTGCTGCTAACCACACATTCAACCTCCTCTCTAGGGTCCCACACTCATCTCTCATCAAATTCTTGTCCTCAGTTGAGAGGTACTTCTGTATTATGATCACTACCAACCTCCCTTCCCTACCAACTCCATCACTTCCTGGCCTTGTTTAATAAAAGTGATGTGTTCTGCATGTCTTTTCTAACGTCTCTCCACATAGTAATCAGACCACTAGCTTCTTATGCCATGACTTACAACACACCATTCCTGTGTCTCAAACCTTTACTCAATTCCAGGGCTAAAAGTATTTTTAAAATTCTTGTATATAGGCTAAAAGGATTTCCACATCTGTGTTAATATCCATTTCTCCTCTAGTTCTCCATTGTTACATGTGCTTGTCCCCTCACCCACACTGAGCACCTAACCTACTATTCTTCTATTCATAATCCCCAGCTCTCTGTTCTTTCAATCCAGGTTGCTTTATTCGCAAACATATGTTTAGCCTAGGTTCCAATTTCATTCAAGTATTTGCAGAAATCAATAGGTGTGCTGATTACTGTATGGAAATGTTTATTCAGCTTTCTGTTTTCTTATTTGTATTTTGTTTTACTCTTTCATACTGTTATCTTTATCATGTCTAAGATAGGTACACTGTGCGTATGTGTGTGTGTGTGTGTGTGTGTTAATAATCATATTCCTCATGTTTAACATTAAGTCCATGAAAACTGTTCTGAGGCGGAATTTTCAGGGCACAGCAGACATTCTGGCCTACAGTGGATTTCTTTTGAATAGGTAAATAGCTAACATCTACTTTCTATTTGTATAAGTTTAAAAATTCAGAAGCTAAGCTTTTTTCCCCCGCATCTTTGTCATAATGATATTGTCATAAAATTTGGGAGAATTCAGGTACGTAAAAGGCAACTCCTTTACTTAGGTAACCAATGACCTTTGTGTAAGCACATACTTTCAGTTTGGTAAAAACAAAGAACTTTATAAGCATGTGCTTGGTCAGTATATGATAATAATCAAGGTATTTACTCTTAGTTTAGTAGAATACTTCATACTTCATAACTGTTTGCTTAGCTAGCAGGTGGTTACAGGTGCGATTTCAGTCTCGATTTCCTATTTTAACATAAAGAACTCCTACAATTACTATTATCATCTCGATTTTAAACACGAGATTACTAGGTCAATAAACTAAGTACCAAATAACTGGCAAAATACAATTTACTTTCATTTTTATTAAACTATAGAATAAATTCATCATCATGCTATATTCCCTATATATTCTCCTTTTAAAAAATATTAGGATTGCTACTGTGAAATAAATTTATAACGATACTGTGATATCTTGGAGCATGTACAGTGTGGAATAGTGCTAGCATTGGTATTACCATACTTAGAAGTAGTGAAAATTCTTATAAAAGAAAAGATGACAGGCTCATTTATAATAAAATGCAAAGTACCCAAAGATGCCCTTACCTTTTACTGTGAATTATGCTCATTTAATCTCAAGACAATAGGACAGGGTTACATTTGTCATGAATTGTGGCCCTAAGTAAAATTAAAGCAACTATAGATAGGCTTAAAAAATGAACAGTAGAAAGCTTAAATTAAAAGCATACTCATAAGAAAATTGATCAGTGTGTTGTTTTGATTATAAGAAATGTTATGCAGACTAACTCAGCTTTAGCAGAAGAGCAATGTAGCGTGCTTACTCTGTATGACACAGCTACAGTCATGTTAAAGATACATTTACTTTGTGCCAGGATATATCGAAAAGTTTTGCTATAGTCTTTTTCATGTTTCTGATGCAAAAATCAAATCATTTCTTTTTAAAATATCCCAATGATTAAACAGCGGAACTCAATGTCACCCATAGTCTGTTTATCTTCGGAGATTAAAGCCTGTAAGTCTGGAGTCCATAACGTATTCAAGAGTAGGAGCCCATGAGTGTTTCCATGCAAAATGGCTCCTCCAGTTTTCAGAAAATACCACTCAGGAAAGAGTCTGCAGTTTCAGCCTTGCCCTGTAAAGCAGCTTTGATTGCAGAGACATGTTCTCAATAGTAACACATACTTGGTTAAACTTTAAACTTCCTATCAGAAGGTCCATAAAACCTAGTGCAGGATCCATGTCACACAAGTTAATTTCATTTCCGTCACTGTGAGTGCTGTACAGGTATATTGCAAATTGCTAAGAACTGCAGCGGCTGTGACCTATTATCAGAGCAGGAAATTACATGGGTCTCACAGCTGATGTGCAGGGTGCTGCTGTCACTGCTCTGCATTAATTTCTAAGTCGTTGGCCATTTGTAATAATTCTGTAAATGCTCATCTTAGCAGTTTTCAGTCTAGACATGTTAAGCCCATGTGCATGGAATTTTCTTCCCATCATTTCAAGCAGTTACACTCAATTCTAAAATTACATTTTTTATTGGACAATTTCACCTTGAACATTCTTCTAAGGGTTGGAAATATGATAGCCTCATTGTCCTGCTCCCTAATATTAAAGGAAAATTTATTCTCCAGAAAGTACAGCCATTTAGCAATATATCAAAAGAAAGGTAGAGAAAAATCTTTGATAAATGCCTACATCAGGTTGTCTTTCTTTTTTTCAGTTCTTACAGATTCCATGATAATTCATTACCCTACTTATTTGACTTCTTTCCAGGTGTGATTATTGAATAATAGAAAACTTTTTATTGCTGAGTGTGGTGGCACATGACTTCAAATCCAGCAGTAGGGACCAGAGATAGATGATATCTGTGAGTTTGAGGCCAGCCTGGTCCACAAAGCAAGTCCAGGAAGCCAGGGTACACACGGGGTGTGGGGGGAGAGAAAACTTTTTATTTATAGTTTTAAATTGAATATAGAAGTGTTTCACTGTGTATATGAAGCCTCTATACTGAAAAGAAAAAAATTCTTACTCGTACTTTCATATACACGTTTAGAAGAAAACTAAATTCAAATTGAAGATGGAGTTGAAAATACTTAATATTTTTCCATCTTGGTATGATACTGTCATTGAATATTTCATTTTTATGTATGTAGGAATTTTGCCTGCATGCATGGTTTCCCTTCATGTCTGTCTATGCATCATGTGCATGCAGTGTCTACAGAGGACAAGAGGCATTGGATCCCCTGGATTTGTAGAGGATGTCCTTGAGCCACAATGTGGAACTCAGCCTAGGTTCTCTACAAGAACAAATGCTCTCTAGCCCTGGTGTCCTATTTCTCAAATATCAATTCTGCTGGATAGGAATTCCCTTATGTTAGCCTGTCTTTAAAGTGCTTTTTTTCATAGTTTAAAATGTAGAATCCTTTTCTCTGATACTGTATCCTTCACTTTCAAGTACTTTGTCTTGCAAAATTCATGTCACCAATAGTAAAAATACTTACCATAAATTTGTTGACACTCAGTATCTAAAGATTTCTTTCTCACCCTGTCCCTTCTGAAATAAATTTGTCAGAGGCCTGGTATTCAGTCAGTTAAGGACAATATCTGGTATAACTAAAGCACTGATTGCTTTTAATCCAATGCCTTATGGAACCAAGTCTCCACTTCTGTACTTTGTTAATTGCAATATGTTTGGCACTTGGCACATCATATGCCATTTAAATTTAGTTATTCTCTAGAGGGTAGTATCTTTGTTTTTGGCACAGATGCTTCAGAATGGAAATTGATCCAAATAAGAGACCATCCACAAATCAGCACTGTGGGGATAGAGATAGGAAAAAAAAAATCATTGTTATGAAAACCTCTCTCCATATTGGTGAGGAATAACCCTCTCAAAGGAAAAGGCCCAAAGGTGGTAGATTAGGACATCCAAAGCTGCCTTCTCTGACCCACATGTGGGAATGCACACATTTCCAAAAACCACAAGACATCACAGTTGCACATATACGTGTGTGTGTGTGTGTGTGTGTGTGTGTGTGTGCACGCTTTATATATAATAGTAAGAAATACAATTGGAAGACACTAGTTCCTTAGTGGCAGGTATCCTGTCTTCTCTATTGCTAAATGTCCTTGTAGTGTTTGGTGCATCATGTTTAGTCAATATTTGCTGCTAGTGAGAGGACACAATTTCTCATGTGAATACATTTCCACTTATTTACACACCAGCTCTGGTTTTTTTCTGATACTATGCTTCAGTGTCTTCCTGAAATTTATTTTAATATAAGCTCTTACTCTCAGCATTTAGAGCAGGTATTAAAGCATATTATTTTAGAAAACAATGAGCAAGCACTAACTCATCAGAGGTGATACTAAAACTGTTATCTAGACTTTTGAGTACCCAGTCTAAATCTCTCCTCCTGCCTTGCCTTGGAAGTACCTGTCTCTCCTCCAGATCTCATCACGTGTCTCTCTTTAGATGTTTCCCACAGAAGCAAATGAAGTATGCAGACCATTTCAGGTTCACTAGTGACCCCAGGGACCTCTGCTCTAACTGTTGGTGACTGTCTCTGATCACTGCCCCCAACCACTGCAACTCAGTTATGGAAACATAGTCTGCTCTTGGCTATTGCCTGGCTGCATCTCCTTTCTGCTGTGTGTACCCCATACCAGCACTGTGAACATTTTACCAACCACTTCCTTAATGTTTTCTTCTCAGTGATCCTTCTTTCTCAGGATGTCTTTGCATACCTCAAACAAAAAGGGTATCTTCATCTACTTTGCATGCCAGCTCTGCAGCGTCCAGAATCAAGTTCTGGGTAACAGCAATAACAAAACTATCACAAATCCTTTCTCCTCATAATCCCAAAAAGTTTCTAGGTCAGGCTTTACTTACAAAAATATTTCATTCATGTGTTTAAAGTTGATTAAAATTTTTATTAATAAGTTATTTTAGAAATCACCACCAAATAGCATCCTATGAGCACGCTATAAAATATCCTATCAAAAATAAATTTCATTTCATTCATAACAGAGCAAATATATTGGGAGATATGACCTTCCTTCTTCCTGTGTGCTGCTGAAGTTTTATGTGGTGTTTTTTGTTTGTTTTTGTTTTGTTTTGTTTTGTTGATAATGCATGGTTCACGTTTCTACTAGGTAGAAATACAACCATGTGATTAGATTTACTCAGCTTTCTGTCATAAGATCTATGACTCTTGTGGGAGAAGAAAAGGCTGTCCAGGTGGGCTTCTGTATAAGACATGACTGCATCTTGGTGCATTTGAAGTACAAAATGGTTTGGAGTACATTGTTTAGCTGAGTGCTAAAAAGACATGTTAGATAGTTTCATTGTGACCCAGAAGTTATAAAAGCTATTATTGGAGCATGCTGTCAAGTGATGCTAGGATGCCGAACCTGTGAAGACCGAGGAACAAAGAGAATGCTTCAGTTCTCAAACAAATATGTGTCACGTTCCGCTAAGTCCTTGAGCATCAGAACAAAATAAGAGCAAGCAGGGGGAGGGGCCCACCAAGCAATGTGTTTTAGAAGTTGTCTGGTTAACAGCTGGCTAGAATCAAGAATCACTGAAACGAGAGAGTTATATGCACCGCAGTTAGCGACAAGGCTCAGAGTGTGATAACAGTTCTAAGGTCTCCACATAGTTCTCCTTATTCCCAGCTGGTAGGAGAGGTCTGACATGGCAGACAGAGGTACGATAGAACTGAGCCATCTGTGGTTCTAGTGTGAGCCTTGGGATTTTATGAAACTAAAGGGCTGAGAAGGAAAATGCACCCGTGAATCTACCTCAGATGTGCTGTCAAACGTGAAAACAGGTATTCACAGTGGACCCAAGGACCCCATCCATTCAACCATTCTGGGGACCTGGTATGTTTAACAACATCCTGTGCATATATTACCATGGCTTATACAATATCCTGGGAGCCCTGAATAGAGAGCTTATCTCACTCATTCCTGATTGTGGTGCTCACTCGGGAACTTTTGCTGCCTTTGCTCATCAGCAGTCTCTAATCTTCTCACCTTCTTACTGGCTTTTCATCTCTATGTCTTACCATCCAAAGCATCCTGATATATTAGCAGGACAGGAGGAGTTACTCCTACAGTGTTCCAGTGGAGGAAAAAGAGGCTGTTGTTTTTCCTATATTTAGTTAGATTGTTCTCATATCCTTATCAAATGTCTGAAGGTTAAAGTGGGTTACGAATGTTATATCCAGAACTTGTCACCCGGCTTCCCAGGTGTTCCTCCACAGCCATGACCCTTTTGACATTTCTCTCCTTGACTTTGTCCCAAGTCTTGTCTTCAGTGCTGATTTCCTATCTCCTTTCCTAGTGATCCTCTGAGCCTAAGCATGATGCTGTATATACTCACATATTCAAAAAAGTATATTTTATAATTCTATTCATTTGTTTCAAATCTTATATTACTTGACTCTTTATATTAAACTCTTAGAAATATATCCCCGACTGTATGCTCAAACATGTGTGAATGCTTTTGTGATGAGAGTTAGCTGTAAAAGATTGTATAAGTAGAAATGCAGTGATCCTGTTGACATAGCTCTGTTGTGAGCTCAGCAGTGCCGTTTTTAAAGTTGAATGTGTTTGTTCACACTTCAAATGCTGTTTCAGGGGTAGAGAGTGCTCAAATATTTCTGGGACAAATATTGAGGTTTTTGCACTGGGTATAGCTGTACAAAGAGGAGGAATATATGACTAAGGGGCATAACTGGAGAAAGGAAAAACTCAAATCTACCTAATATCACAATTAATCATTAGTATATTAGGAAAGCATAGGTCTATGGCTTCCTGTGAACCATTGGAATCTACAAGTAATTCTAAATAGAATAATACTATTAGTGACATTTTAATTTTTGTCATCTGAAATTTCATGAGAAACCAATATTATATTTTATAAAGGTAAAGTATGAAATTACTTTTCTTATTAATTTCCTCCAGCATAGTGGTTTTTGTATGTGCTAAATAATTGAATATTTCCCACCTTAAATAAAATGTATTCCCACTTTTATTGTTCTTTATTCCCTGTTCTCAACTCTTTAAAAAGGTTCTCCATGAGAGGAATTAATATAAAACATAAAACAAATCTTTTATTAATATAATTGAGGTATATAGAAAAGGCAGTTATTAGGTTAAATGTCAAATAATTATTAAAGTATTTGTTCTTCTGAAAAGTGCATAGTTGACTCCAGTGGAATTTCAGGACCTTTATTTTCTAGAAAATGTTAATGAAATCTCCCAGGAAGAAACTGCAGGATGATTTCTCAAGCACAGGGAATCGGAAGAGTGTTGTGGTTACAGTGATCTCGATCATGAAAGATAAGGAATTCTATCTGAGCGCTTCAACTAAATAATACAGATATTGAATATGGTCCTGGAAAGCAGGCTAAACATCCCTATTGACAATTTAGAGAATTTAAGAAAATATTGCAATTTTTTTCATGCTTTCATCTGGATAAGGCTATTTACTCCCTTCTTTAGATTTGTTTTAAGATAATGAAGGGATGAAAAAATACGCCTAAGACTGCAAATTCTATATGTCACTTCTACGTGTTACCCATATGCTTTCTTCATGTTTGCCTTAGGATAATACCTATCTGGTGTAGTATTTTTTGCTATTTGTGGGTCTGTACATTATTTCTGAGGGGAGGGACATGTGCTGAAGCTGGACATTCTTTGCACTGATAAAGCATATACTTCCCAAAAAAGGTTTAGGTGGTGATGCTGGCATTGCAGATGTTAAGGAAATAATATTACTTTAGAGATTATATTTCTGCCATTGATTTTCCTCAGTTCTTGCCAGTTAGAGACTCTGGCTTTGTAAATGGTTGGAGATGGCAGCCCACCATCACTTACAGGCAATTAGGTCTTCATTACAAATTAATGAAGTGGTAATTGCTCCCTGCAACCTTCCCGGTGAAAAGCATGCTGGTGTTGTTTGCATTATCTTCAGGCAATTCATAATTCTGTTTTCAAGAACTTGTGATAGCTTGCCAAATTAAACTACAATAAGAATTTCATAATTAAAGTCATATTTTACATCAAATTATGAAAATTTCTGCAGAATATGCTGTTTGAAGTTTAGCCACATATGGCTTATCGTAAAAGAGATTTGCAGAGGATTCATTGATCAAAGTAAATATTCCTTTATTATTATGAGGAACATTAGATTTAAAAATGGGAAGCCAATTGATTTTTTTTCTCAATTCACAATGGCATGATCTAACTGTCCATAAAACATAGAATGCATTCAGAGAGGCATTACTATTCAGTATACAACACTATCACAAAACACTCATATCTGACACCAGAAAATTTTGGAACACCTAGGGCAGGCATTTTCCCTTCTAAAATTAGCCCAATACTTTAAGTTTCCTTTAACTGTGAGTTTATAGCTATAGATACTTTGGCATTTCCTCTGAAAAGATTCCTGTACAATCCATACATGCAATGAATGTTTGAAAATATACTTGGAGATTATCTTTAGTTACAGTAAGGTTGGAGGCTGATTTGGTATTTATGTTTCTGTCTTGGTATCACAGAGATAGTCTTCCTGTACCAAACAATAAGATCTGGGGGTAAAGGCTCTATGTGCGTACCACTTCAACTTCTCCTTTTTCCATGAGTTGTATAGGTCTTATCAGCAATGGAGTTTTGCCATCATTGGTATATGGAAAGCAGCCTGTAGTCTTGACAGCTAAGTCTTTTTGTCAGGTGTTTTACAGGGAGCCCCTTTAGCCAACAACTAATCAGGTCCCTGTATTGGAAGCATTCTTTGGTGACTAACTGGAGCTCTATCCCTTTAATTGGTAATATCATTTATGTTGTTCTTTTTTATGTATATGTTTTAGGAATCTTCTTCTATACTAGATTTTCATAATACCCCTCAAACGACCCTTAACTGGAGCTGTGCTCCCATATTCACTACTTGATCCCTTCTTTCCTGCCCTTCTCCATTATATCTTTTCATTTCAGTCTTCCCTCAGTCCATCCACAAACGTGTGTTCAATTTTCCTTTTCTGGGGAGATCTATTTATCCCCAGACATTTATACCTAACTTCTATGGTTCTACAAATCTACAAATTGTAGCTTGGTTATCATTGACTTAACAGTCCATATCCACAAGTAAGCAAATACATACCACATTTGAATTCCTGGGTCTAGGTTACCTCACTCAGGATGATTTTTTCACACACCCTAGATGGTTAGGAGTAGATCCATAGATCTCTACAAGAACACCATAGAAATCCCATCTTGTTTATGCTGTATCTCTTATGATGCTTTGGATCTCATCCTGTGTTGGGCATTGTTTCACTTACATCACTAATTTTGCCTCTCTCTTTTTGCTTTGACACTTCAGTGGGAAGAGATCAGTGGTGTTGATGAACATTACACACCAATCAGGACTTACCAGGTGTGCAATGTCATGGATCACAGCCAAAATAATTGGCTGAGGACAAACTGGGTACCCAGAAACTCAGCTCAGAAGATCTATGTGGAGCTAAAGTTCACACTGCGGGACTGTAACAGCATTCCATTGGTTTTGGGGACTTGCAAGGAGACCTTTAACCTGTACTACATGGAGTCTGATGATGATCATGGCGTCAAATTCCGAGAGCATCAGTTCACGAAGATTGACACCATTGCCGCTGATGAAAGTTTCACTCAGATGGATCTCGGGGACCGCATTTTGAAACTCAACACTGAGATTAGAGAAGTGGGACCAGTCAACAAAAAGGGGTTCTATTTGGCCTTTCAAGATGTTGGTGCTTGTGTTGCCTTGGTGTCTGTGAGAGTGTACTTCAAAAAGTGCCCGTTTACAGTGAAGAATCTGGCTATGTTTCCAGACACAGTGCCCATGGACTCCCAGTCTTTGGTGGAGGTTAGGGGCTCTTGTGTCAATAATTCCAAGGAGGAGGATCCTCCCAGGATGTACTGCAGCACAGAAGGTGAATGGCTCGTCCCCATTGGCAAATGCACTTGCAATGCTGGGTATGAAGAACGAGGTTTCATATGCCAAGGTAAGAGCATTCTCCTTTCTTTATAGTTCAACTTGTCTCCTGT
Organism: Mus caroli; assembly: GCF_978045245.1. Classification (NCBI taxonomy): domain Eukaryota; kingdom Metazoa; phylum Chordata; class Mammalia; order Rodentia; family Muridae; genus Mus; species Mus caroli. The sequence continues at coordinate 60,884,105 of NW_028227272.1, read as the reverse complement.
GAGTTGATTTATTATGAAGTAGTGGAAATAAATTAACCTGAACTGATCTTACTTGACAGCACAACGTGGCTCTGAATGAGTAGTCAATTCGTATGCTAAATTACTCCATTGATGTGTTGATTCATGATCTGTTGTGAAATATTAATGGGTATAACTCTTGAGTTCTATGCTACATCCTGTAGAGGTGGCATATGTGTTTTTTTTATTCATTGTATATTAATTAATTTATTTAGTTTGGAGGATGCACACATACCATGGTATATTAGTGTTAAATGTATTAAGACAGTTTAAGGAAGTGAGAGCTCCTGTTAAGATTTGGGTCCTGGGTATCAAACTCAGGCAACTTTATATAGACTGAGCCATCTTCCAGCCGTGAGATGTTATTTTTGAAGTTTGCTTGCTGGCTAATGATCGATGGTGGTCTAACTGCAGCAATTGAAGTGGAATACATGTGCTTGCCTTAGAGGGTGAAAAGATATTTGGCACTCGGATATTCTAATTATAACAGAGTTAGATATTATGGTGAATATAACTGGCTTCATTTATCTCAATGATGTTTTCTTAATATTTATAGCGTATGGTCTGTTCTTCAGTTGGCTACTAAAGGATGCTTAAACACTTTAAGAAAACCATTTTATTTAAAAATCCAGGGCCAATGTATTTGTATTTACTTTTGTGGTGTTATTGTTTGTTGTTGTTATTTTGGTGGGGAGAGAAAACAAAATTCCTTGGGTTGGGAGGTAGGAAGAATCTGGGGAGTAGTTGGGGGAGGGAAAATATAATCAATAAATATTCTATGAAAAAATTAAGTAAAAATATTTTTAAAAATTTTAAATTGTAAAAAGATTATCTGACCCCAATATTTTACTTTTCAATTATGTTAGATTCCCTGAGCTTATATAATGTGTAGTTAATGCTTTAAATAATATTAGAGAACATGAATTCTGTCATTAGTTTGAGTGTGTTTTTTTAAAATCTGTGCATATAATGTAAAATTAGCTAAAATGGTTTTCATATGAAATTATATGTATATCAGACATGTAAGATTGTAATCCTGTTCTATTCAAATTTTCAATATGTAATTAGGTAAAGTTTTTAATACTAGAATATGCTGAAAGTACTAATTATATTGAGGGCTACCAATATATAGGAGAATATTAGTGCACAGTCATGTGGCCTTTGCTCATTTTCACACTTCCATGTGTTAGTAGACCCTGTACAGAGAAAAGCCTGTAATTCAACTTATGGATATTCAGTAATCAGTATTCAGAAGTCCATGTGAAGAAATGATGTTACCCAGGTCTCAGTAAGACAAACTAGTGCTCTTAACCACTGAGCTATTCTTCTAGCCCCTGTTTAAATGTTGAAAGTAACATCTTCTTTTGAATCCAGTGTGTCCTTTATTTTTGTTTGAAATTCATAGCTTCTCTTTAAACCTTAGTGCAGTTGTTTTGAAATTGAGATAGGTAAATAAAGGGATTGCACCCAAAGACTAAGGTTTCAATGTTAGCCATCCTGCTTTCATTTTTTGTCTACTGGTGACAGAGAAGGAGAAATACAAGTATATTCATTTTATGGGTATAGTTGAAGAAAATAAGCCCCCAAGGCATTTGCATAAAGCAATAAGGAATCTACTGCAAGCCTGATATGCATTGTTTATTTCTGATCTCAGTTTTTGTTTTCAGAATTTTAAGAATGAATTGTTACTTAAAATATCATTTTTAGACTGGGGATTTAGCTCAGTGGTAGAATGCTTGCCTAGCAAGCACAAGGTCCTGGGTTCGGTCCTCATCTCTGGAAAAAAAAAAACAAAGAATAAAAGATAATTTTGGATCTAAGTGGCAACTAATAAAATCTGGATTTATATATTGCCAAGAATCTTACACTTGTGAAACAGTCTGTGAAATGCAATCCAGTAAGTGTTTGTCACTCTATTTATTTTATATTTTATTTATTAGTGCAAAATAATAATATGCCAGACACAGGGGAATGTAGATAAATAAATAATCATATATAAGACTGTACAATTGAATCTACATTCCAGGAGGTCACAGACCAAAAATATATTCTGTCCTGTGTACAATGAGTCTTGACAATATAGTAGCAGAAGAGATTCATATTAAAGAATTCAGAACTAAGTATAAAAATGGATAATTGTGGCTTTGTGTTGTTTTTATAGTCATTCTTATTTGTTTACAAACTATTGGAATAGGAAGAATAAAGTGTTGTCTGTAGTAAATCTTACCTATTCCAAAAGAGAGAGTTCCCATGTTTTATTACATCATTATACTGCAATCACCAAGATCTACAGACGACACGTGAGAATGGTTTTAAGTTAGTCCCTGTCACAGAATGGCTTTCAGAAAGATTCAAATTTCATTTCTAGTCAATTTCCTAATGTAACTAATGTAATATGCCAATTATTTTTCTAATCTAGACAGTTAATTAGGATACTTAATGTTAAGTGATCTGAATAACAAGAATGTGGCAGGGCAATTACATCCATATAAAGGTTTTGTTTTCCACAAACACATTCATTAATTTTGAATAGAACCAAAAGGACAATCTACAGAGGCAAAATTCTGAGTATAGGATTTTTAGTGTACATAGTTTATTTTTTACAACAATACAGTTTTTATGTGCTATTAAGCATTATTAAACAGTATCATTTTAACTATGGGTTTGAATCAACCTTTATTGAGTCATTAAGATGTGCCAACTTGCAGATTGAACATTAGAAATTAAATGACAAGTATCATCATTGATAAAATAATCTTTTTGGACTTTAAAAATGTATATGTTGGGGCTGGAGAAATGGCTCAGTAATTTAGAGTGCTTGCTGCTCTTGCAGAGTTTGTTTCCTTGTACCTGTGATGTACAGTATGTATGAGCACAGTACCAGGTTGTCCTCTTTCGGTCTCCGGATGCACATGTCCATCACTGCCAATGAGAGAAAATAGAGTTTTAACACATTAAAAACACATAAATTAAATATAGTTCACTGTTGCCCTTACATCCATAATCCCTGGACTCTGCAGCCCAGTCCAGGCTAGTGGTATGAGTATGAGGTCTGCCAAAGTTACTGTGTGTTTCGGGTTAGATTGGGCTGTGGGATGAAATCTTGTCTCAGGTTTTAAAGAAGACAATACAAACTCAATTTGCAAAGACTCTGGAAAGTGATCTATTGGCTCTACTGTAGAAAGAGGTATTGGTGAAGGAGAAAAGTCACAAGATACTAAAACTCTCCACAGTAAGATTCAATGTTATGTTGCTGATCTTCCTTCTCTTTTTCCCTTTTTGTTGAAATTTGAAAAAAGATTCTTGTCTCATCCAATGTATCCTAATTATAGTTACCCTTCCCTCTGCTCCGCCCAGTTCCTTCCCATCACATCTCCCCTTTGAATCAATTCCCTTTGTGTCTCTCATTATAAAAGAGCTTTCTTGTTTCATATTCTATCCTTGTTCCTTTGTGAGGGTCCAAAAGATGAAGTCCAGGAAAGCTGAGGAAATCATGCACCTTTATATTTCAGTGATCATTCAGAGGTGAAGAATAAGATAGGAAGAAAATATTGGCAATAAAAGAAACTTTTCTTTTTTGTTGTCCTTCCTTCCTTCCTTCCTTCCTTCCTTCCTTCCTTCCTTCCTTCCTTCCTTCCTTCCTTCCTTCCTTCCTTCCTTTCTTCCTTCCTCCTTCCCTCCCTCCTCCTCCTCCTCCTCCTCCTCCTCCTCCTCCTCCTCCTTCTCTCTCTCTCTCTCTCTCTTTCTTTCTTTCTTTCTTCTATAGAATTATCCTACCTCTGGTCCACCTTCTGACTGTTCCACTTCCCATACCTCCTCCCCACCTCCTGTTTCCATGAGGATGTCCCCACCACCCACCCAACCAGACCTCTAAACTCCCTGAGGCCTCCAGTCTCTTCTCAATAGTTACTTTCCAAGCACAGAACAAAACAGAAAATTTGTATTCCAGACAATAACTAACATTTATACATTTAATGAGGGGAATAGATGACTGTAAGAAGGACCAGCCTCAGCATAAACTGGTGAGGAGTAAGAAGAGGATGAGTAACGAAGGTCATAATTCATGCATCAACTTGGCTTCACAAAAAGTCTTCTAGAGTATCTGCTCTGCTCAAGTCAGCCAGGGCTCACATTTAACAGAAGAACCATTGCATCTGTTTTCATTTGCAATGGGTGAAATCGAAGTCTTGTCTGGACTATATTCTAGTATAAGATAAAGAACTACCTCAGTGCTAGAATATTATCCTACTTCTCACAAGGATTGGCTTAACACCGGCACTACAAACTAATAAAAAATAAATGAGTATAGAAAGAAAAAAATGAATAAATAAAAATTAAAATAAATGAATTTAAAAGTTTTAAGTATAAAATAATTTTGTAAAGCAATATCATCTTTTTTTTTCTTGCATCATTTAGTTACAAATTACAGTTATATGTCAGCATATATTTTCACCAGCTTTTGGTCAATTTTGCAATTTTGCATTGATTTCAAGAAAACACTATGGTCCTTTCGCCCATTTTAAAAAATCCCTGCTATTGAATTTTATTAGCTGCTTCTGTTTTATTTTGAAAAAGAAAAAAAAAGAGTATGGTGAAAGATTTTTTTATATAGTCAGTTAATTGCATTTGAGGCTGATACCAGGGTTACTATAAATAAACACTCCTGCTCATACAAAGTTTGTGTACCAAATACCTTATTAATTTCTCCGAGGCATCTGTTGCTCTGTGCTTTATCTGCAAGCTCATTGTACAATGTTAACTTTGTTCCATGATGTTACATTAGATGCTTAATAAAAAAGTGTATTTGATATAATATTCCAAGTCAGCTACACTTTTTTATGGCTGTTCAAAATTATTTTCTCTGCTGATGGCTTAAGATACAAACTTTCCCTCTTGACTCTTTTCTATGCCAGCTCAGAAACTCTTAGAGCAGCTGTCAGGTTTCAAGTAACTGGGTGATTTAAGGATTCATTTTGCTGATTAGAGGAAACACGAAAGTAAAGACTTCACTGGCATATTTTTAGTGCTTTTTGACTCTATGCACACTGCCATAGGCACCGTCTAGAACTTCAAAATGCTTTGATACTTGAAAAAATTATGAAGAAATGCCTTCTTATCATTTCCATAGAGGAATATCCTTGAGGAGAAAGACTATAAATATCTTTTTTGACACTGTTCACAGAATCTAGCAGAGACTGAGTAGATTCTCAACTGCAAAATGATTGGATGAAAATAACTGTGTTTTCTGTCAACTAAACAGTATTACTATGCAAGTCCTCAAGAGAACTTAGTTCATATCATTTATCTTAAATCTTCTAGGATATTCCTAAACATATACACATAAAAGCATGAGCTTTATGTATTTTTGAAAGGAGCACTTTATCTATTAGGCCAGATAGATGCACAATTAGTAAAATCTAGAGTCATATAAGCCCTATTAAATAATAACAGATAGATTGTATGAAGGAATAATGGTATTTCAAATATTTTTTCTTTTTTTTTTTTTTACTTTTCTTTTTTTTTTTTTTTAATATTTTTATTACATATTTTCCTCAATTACATTTCCAATACTATCCCAAAAGTCCCCCATAGCGCCCCCCACTTCCCTACCCACCCATTCCCATTCTTTTGGCCCTGGCATTCCCCTATATTGGGGCATATAAAGTTTGCAAGTCCAATGGGCCTCTCTTTCCATTGATGGCCGACTAGGCCATCTTTCGATACATATGCAGCTAGAGACAAGAGCTCCAGGGTTCTGGTTAGTACATCATGTTGTTCCAACAATAGGGTTGCAGATCCCTTTAGCTCCTTGGGTACTTTCTCTAGCTTCTCCATTGGGATCCCTGTGATACATCCAATAGCTGACTGTGAACATCCACTCCTGTGTTTGCTAGGCCCCGGCATCGTCTCACAAGAGACAGCTATATTTGGGTCCTTTCAGCAAGATCTTACTAGTGTATGCAATGGTGTCAGCGTTTAGAAGCTGATTATGGGACGGATCCCTGGATACAGCAGTCTCTAAATGGTCCATCCTTTCATCACAGCTACGAACTTTGTCTCTGTAACTCCTTCCCTGGGTGTTTTGTTCCCAATTCTAAGAAGGTGCACAATGTCCACACTTTGGTCTTCATTCTTCTTGAGTTTCATGCGTTTATCAAATTGTATCTTATATCTTGGGTATCCTAGGTTTTGGGCTAATATCCACTTATCAATGAATACATATTGTGTGAGATCTTTTGTGATTGTGTTACTTCACTCAAGATGATGCCCTCCAGGTCCATCCATTTGGCTAGGAATTTCATAAATTCATTCTTTTTAATAGCTGAGTAGTACTCCATTGTGTAAATGTACCATAATTTCTGTATCCATTCCTCTGTTGAGGGACATCTGGGTTCTTTCCAGCTTCTGGCTATTATAAATAGGGCTGCTATGAACATAGTGGAGCATGTGTCCTTTTTACCGGTTGGGACATCTTCTGGATATATGCCCAGGAGAGGTATTGCTGGATCCTCCGGTAGTACTATGTCCAATTTTCTGAGGAACCGCCAGACTGATTTCCAGAGTGGTTGTACAAGCTTGCAATCCCACCAACAATGGAGGAGTGTTCCAGTTTCTCCACATCCTCGCCAGCATCTGCTGTCACCTGAATTTTTGATCTTAGCCATTCTGACTGGTGTGAGGTGGAATCTCAGGGTTGTTTTGATTTGCATTTCCCTGATGATTAAGGATGTTGAACATTTTTTCAGGTGCTTCTCTGCCATTCGGTATTCCTCAGGTGAGAATTCTTTGTTCAGTTCTGAGCCCCATTTTTTAATGGGGTTATTTGACTTTCTGGAGTCCACCTTCTTGAGTTCTTTATATATATTGGATATTAGTCCCTTATCTGATTTAGGATAGGTGAAGATCCTTTCCCAATCTGTTGGTGGTTTTTTTGTCTTATTGATGGTGTCTTTAGCCTTGCAGAAGCTTTGTAGTTTCATGAGGTCCCACTTGTCAATTCTCGATCTTACAGCACAAGCCATTACTGTTCGATTCAGGAATTTTTCCCCTGTGCCCATATCTTCAAGGCTTTTCCCCACTTTCTCCTCTATAAGTTTCAGTGTCTCTGGTTTTATGTGAAGTTCCTTGATCCACTTAGACTTGACCTTAGTACAAGGAGATAGGAATGGATCGATTCTCATTCTTCTACATGTTAACAACCAGTTGTGCCAGCACCATTTGTTGAAAATGCTGTCTTTCTTCCACTGGATGTTTTTAGCTCCCTTGTCGAAGATCAAGTGACCATAGGTGTGTGGATTCATTTCTGGGTCTTCAATTCTATTCCATTGGTCTATTTGTCTGTCACTATACCAGTACCATGCAGTTTTTATCACAATTGCTCTGTAGTAGAGCTTTAGGTCCGGCATGGTGATTCCACCAGAGGTTCTTTTATCCTTGAGGAGAGTTTTTGCTATCCTAGGTTTTTTGTTATTCCAGATGAATTTGCAGATTGCACTTTCTAATTCGTTGAAGAATTGATTTGGAATTTTGATGGGGATTGCATTGAATCTGTAGATTGCTTTTGGCAAGATAGCCATTTTTACAATGTTGATCCTGCCAATCCATGAGCATGGGAGATCTTTCCATCTTCTGAGATCTTCTATAATTTCTTTCTTCAGAGACTTGAAGTTTTTATTATACAGATCTTTCACTTCCTTAGTTAGAGTCACGCCAAGATATTTTATATTATTTGTGACTATTGAGAAGGGTGTTGTTTCCCTAATTTCTTTCTCAGCCTGTTTATTCTTTGTGTAGAGAAAGGCCATTGATTTGTTTGAGTTAATTTTATATCCAGCTACTTCACCGAAGCTGTTTATCAGGCTTAGGAGTTCTCTGGTGGAATTTTTAGGGTCACTTATATATACTATCATATCATCTGCAAAAAGTGATATTTTGACTTCATCTTTTCCAATTTGTATCCCTTTGATCTCCTTTTGTTGTCGAATTGCTCTGGCTAGGACTTCAAGTACAATGTTGAATAGGTATGGAGAAAGTGGACAGCCTTGTCTAGTCCCTGATTTTAGAGGGTCTAGTCCCTGATTTTAGAGGGATATTTTTTCTTTTGTATGTTTTGATGAGTGTTTTATTCTCTACAAAAATTAATCACTGCTAAATTTATGTCCATATAAAATGAAGAACTAGTATCTTGAAAACTCTTAACCTTTGAAACTTTTATTCATTTTGTTTACACAGTTCCCACTTACAGCATTGATTCTTCCTATAATTTTTAACATGGGAATTAACTTATTTAGAACTAACAGCTTTAACTTGAATTATTTAGATTATTCCTCTGCTTATGATGAAAGCTCCCTGTTTTTACTTTGTCTTTAATATTTACATAACCATCATTTTTCAAGTCAGTGAATTTATTTTTGCTATTAATAACTAGTAGTATAAATAAGTTTTCAATGAATAACAAATTAAACAGATATATTATGTCAGCTCAGTAATAGCTATAACTTGATTTCATTTAGGATCATATGCTTTCGTACAAATTTATATAAAAAGTTATTGGAACATTAACTTGAAGCTTAAACTTCAGCAAGCTAGTCTTTGTGGTCCGGCTTGTATTTGATTGTTCTAGTTAGTAAAAGGTTCTTGTCATCAGCAAGTGTGTGAGAAATATGACTTGCTAATTTTGCAACAAAACAGTTTTGTAATTTGATTCCCCATCCACAAATGGAAAGACTATATGACTAATGAAGATCTTGCTTTTCTTACTATATAACATCCAGCAGTATGTTAAAGATACACACCATCTTAGTCACCTATCACCATCTCTGAAACACATTAGCCTTCCTTTCTTCATTCCTCATTTCATGACTTGAATAAGATAACTCCCACTTGGTATTCTTTTTGTTAGCTTTCAATGGTCTTTAGAAGATAAATATTATCAATGTATTCATTTAGTTAAACATTTATTATCACCCCATCATTATCCGTTTTCTATCAAAGAGCATGGTTTTCCTTCCTGAAGAGTTTTCATTTATGCCAGTGGAGGTAGTCTAATGGTATAGCTTATGAGTAGCATAGGCTATTGTTGGAATCAAAGGGTCCTGAGTTCATCCCAGAGAAAAGGAGATGAGAGAGAGAGAGAGAGAGAGAGAGAGAGAGAGAGAGAGAGAGAGAGAGAGAGAGAGAGAGAGAGAGAAAATAGAAAAAAGACAGAGGGAGACAGAGAGACCGACAGGCACAGAGCAGAAACAAAAAAGAGACAAAAAAAAGCACAGAGCGAGACAGAGAAAAAAACAGAGCCCATTTTAGCCCTATAAAAATTAGTCTACTTAATCCTGGACAATTTTTTCTGCACTTAATTTTTAAAGATGTTTTTAAAAATTCATTCCCTAAAATTTCATATAATATATCTAAATCATCTCTACTTCCTGAACTCTTCCAGCCTACCCCACATATCTCTTTACCATCTTCATATCATTTTTTGTTAGTTTTTCTCCTTCTTCTTGTAAACATCAGTCACTTTGGAATTTTCCCAAATATTATTTGACCCACTGCCATTTTTGCATAGCATGAGCCTTTTCATGAAATTATTCCAAATATTCCATAAATTTATAGATGGACATTTTTATTGTCCACTCAGAAACAGATTTGAAATGATATAACACAATCTTATTTTAAAAAATAAGCCAGTACTTATAAAACTGTGATTAAAATATGTTATAATGTGCAAGATAATGTTCAAAGCCACTAATCCTATTTTAAAAGCATGCTTCTGTCATAATGTGTGCTTTTAAAAGGGTTGGTTGGACACAATGTCCTTGCTTTGAAGCAGTCATACAACTCAGAACTCAAGGAAAGGACACATATATTGAAGGTATGGACTCGACTGTGGGAGGAGAAAGCCTTACCTTGTTTAGTGTACTCTGTGTGTACAGTCAGAATCCCTTACATACTGTAAAAATAGTGGAAAAACTGAAAGTTATGGGAAGTATGTGACAGGTGATCTCATATGAATAACTATGTGATATTACAGGAAATATTCAATCACATTATGTCTCAGTGCTACCTAGAAAGTAATTGAGGTAAAAAACTTTTCAAATAGAGAATATTAGCAGAAGGGAGACTATTTGATTTATGATTTCTTATGGTATCATGATTTATTTTTTGAGTCTGGCTAACAACAAACAATATAAATTTCACCCATATAGGTGTTTGCCTAAGATATTAGAAAGATCTGTGTGTTCTGTCTTCTTTATAGAGTACAAATCATAGTTTTCAAGTAGTCAGAGATAATTTAATTGCAAACATATGTATGAGGTACAACCATGGTTAGACTTTTTTTTTTTTTTTTTTTTTTTTTAATATTTTTATTACATAATTTCCTCAATTACATTTCCAATACTATCCCAAAAGTCCCCCATAGCGCCCCCCACTTCCCTACCCACCCATTCCCATTCTTTTGGCCCTGGCTTTCCCCTATATTGGGGCATATAAAGTTTGCAAGTCCAATGGTTAGACTTGGGAAAGTGAATCTTGATCTAATTATTCAAATACTCCATACTAATCAGGGATTAGCAATGTGCACTACAAATAATCTTAAAATTTGCTGGAGTTCTACAAATGTTAGGAACATTAAGCGGTGCGTTTAAAACATTTTCATTTAGTTCTATAGTCTGTATCTCTCATTCTTTCTCTCTGAGTCTGCCTGTCGGTCTGCCTGTTTCTCTCTGTGTGTGCTTGTGTGTGAGCTCTGTGTGTCTGTGCTTGTGTTTGTGAGTGTGTGCGTGCTTCCGTGAGCTTGTGTGGGAACCCACGGATTCGAGAGAACAAATTGTAGAAGTTGCTTCTCTCTGACCACGGTGTGGGGTCCAGCAACAGCGCTTGGTTCATGAGGCTTGGCAGTAGTCACTTTCTCTCTGAGCTGTCTCTTAGAGCTGCTCTTGAACACATTCTAACTCAGAATCAAAACTACATAGTTGTTATTTTAGCCAAATATGGATTTCTCATTGTGTATGGATTGCCTTTAACTATATAATGATATAAACTCAGAGATAAAAGTGATAATGTAACTCTTTTTTTCTATTCCAACCTGCAAATGATTCTAAAGGTCTCTATATAAGTATTTTCCTGAGGTCTAGCATAAAACACAGAAATGTCTTATGAAATAAATGTAGGGCAATACTTTTTTTTTGAGGAAACCAAGCTCCTGTCCTGTCACTGTCATCACAGTCTTCCCCTCTTTTATTTGAATCACTGCTACGATGGTTACTATTACTCATATGTAAAAATCTCAGAGCTTTCAGATGCTCTTTCTCTTCCAGAGTTCAAAGGTGCACATAGTAATTGAAATCAACATTGACCAACAAATGTGTGTCCTTTGGGAAGCATTTCATTTGAGTCATGAACCAACCATCCAGGAACAGTATTCTCTCTGGGCAACCGACATGATGAAAAATCCCTTCAGTTTAGAAGTACTTGAAAGAAATTGTTTTCCATTATATAACTTCCATTTATTGCCAAAGGAGGTCAAAATATTGTTTTATAAAACACTCTCTGGATATTTGGCAGGTATAAACTCATCTATTATGTGTTTTACCTCTCCAAGAAAAAGGATTTGAGATGTCAGATAGTGGCTATGTTAAGTATATAAAAATAGGTATCTTAATGAATGCATTATCTCATAGTTCATGAAGGTGCCACAGTAACTTACCATTAAACCCACTCTAAGGGCAGCAAGCCTTGAAATTTCTTTGTTTTATCTTAATCTATTTTACATGAGCAGCCTTCCTTAGTTCTAGTTTGCTGCATGTCAGTTTTTCTAAGTATGTTTTGTTAAATGTATGCCCTGCTTGGCTTCTGTAAAGGACATATGGATTTTATTTGTTGCCATTCCTAACTATTCAAAGGTTATAAAGGATCAAATATTCTAAATCATAAAGATTAAATATTCTAAATCATGAAGAAGAGAGCGAATACTCTGATGAAATTCTTGAAACAATTATAAACGCGGGTTTAATAACAATTATAAACACGGGTTAATAAATACATGGTCCAATTTATTGAAGTTTAAAATCCACTTTTTCCAAAGTAAGGGAAATCAAACAGTGTGTGGATTACGTGGGAAGCACTGTCGTTTTCTCCTTTTCAAGTTCTTGGATTCCGTGAAATGTGTTGGTAAATGCTCCCCAAAGGTTGCTTTTGTGCATCCTGTTTCACCAAATGCTTTCACCTTGGCTCCTGTGGTTTCTCCTCCAAAATTCTGCATGTATTTAGAGTTTTGACAACCCTTCATTAGTTACAGGGTAGAATGCATAAGAGCTAATGAGGGTTAACCTTACAGCTGCGGCAGCTGGCGCTGAACATTAACAGAGAACAATTGTCAGTAGAAGGGGAACTTTTGATAGCATTTGGTAAGTGTTTTCCAAGAGCCACTTGGAGAGTGTGAGAAGCTCAGAAAGGCAATGTGCATGCTCTTCTTCTTCTTCTTCTTCTTCTTCTTCTTCTTCTTCTTCTTCTTCTTCTTCTTCTTCTTCTTCTTCTTCTTCTTCTATGACTCCACTTCCAGGGAGTGGACAAAACATCTCCTGTCTGCAGGCAGCTCTGTATTCAATGAGGGGTGCATGACTTAGGAACATGTCATTAAAAAATAAATAAATTTGATCATATTTTTATTGCCAGCAGTGCAGAGTGGAGCTGTTGATCTTCCATCAGAAACACAATCACATATTCAGTTTTTAATCAGACACATCTGTGAGAGGAGACCTGGGCATCTCAATAAAGAATAACAGAATAACCATGGAACTCAGAACCACCACATCAGATACAGACTTTTGTATCATAGAATAGTCAAGGACTAATATGGAGATGGTTTAGTGTGTAAGAGTGCTTGTTATGAATATATGGGGACCTGGCTTCAAATCCCAGCACCCACTCATAAATCCTGACCTGTCAAATGCACCTGTAACCTTAGTGTTACAGGAATGAAAGCAGGAGATCAGAGCTCAAGAGACACTCTCAAACGAATAAGGAGGAAGTGGGGGGAAAACAACTGTCTTAATCAGTGTTTGCTTAATGTGAAAAGTCACCATGACCATGGCAACGCTCACAAGAAGAAAACATTTAATTCTGGCTTTCTTACACTTTCAGCAGTGTAGTCCCTAATCCTCATACAGGAAGCTTAGTGGGCAGCAGGACACAACAGCACACAAGGAGACATGATTACAAAGAAGTCAACATTAGTATGTGAAGGCTACAGGAAGAGAGAGACCCTGACCTGGAATGGGCTTTTGAAACCTCAAAGACTAGCTTCCACAAGAAGACCATAAATACTAATCCCTTCCAGTGGTGCCACTTGATGATGACTAACAGTCTGTGACCCTATGGGGCCATTCTTATTCCAACTACCAAAATAACCAATGTTTTCCTTTGTCTTCTAAATTTGCATGTCCAAACACTTGTGTACATGCACCATCCCATATACTACAAATACTCACATAGACTTCATATACATACATACACATAGATAGATAGATAGATAGATAGATAGATAGATAGATAGACAGACAGACAGACAGACAGACAGACAGACAGACAGACAGACAGATAGATAGATAGATAGATAGATAGATAGATAGATAGATAGATAGAGTAATGAGTTCAGCAGTGCATCAGACTTCCACCTAATCTCTTTACTTAAAATACTTCCTTTACTCTTCAACTTTTAAATATGTATTTTATAGTAATATCTCCCACTCTGGACGGTGGGAAGCCTGTCTTAAAAATGAAATGTATAATAACATAAAAATGTCCATTTATATTACGTATCACTAATACAAATGCCATTGATCCTCAATGAAAAGCCCTATAAGGTAAACATCATTAACCATAATTTGTCAGAGTAGGACTTAGAGGATGTACTAATTAGTCTTGGGTCACAGTCGGTATTTATACATGACTCTAGAACCCTACACTTTCAGTTCATAATTTATTTTATTTAATGAATTTTAATCAAGTTGCCATAGTGTGAAAATGTCCAAGTTCTTGCTATCAAAAAACTTAGTAGCCATTTGGTTGCTACGAATTGAGAAACAAAAATACATTACTAATGGTTTGTTAAGGAGGCCAGCGCTTCATAGTCATTAACACTAACCCCTTTCTTTAATATGTAATTAGGTAAGACAGCAACACAAAAAAGATTTCACAGGGTATAGTCTGGCTTCTAGTTTCTGGGCATGTGGAACTGAGTCACGCCTCTAATTACCTCTGCTTCTGTTTCCATTGCCCCTGCTGTTGCTGAGGACATGATTGATGGGAGATGATGGTGAATGAGGAACCAGACTTCCGAAGACACTTTCTATGTGCCCAGTGTTTACGCATGCACAATATGCCTCATAATGAGCTTGACAGATCTCCAAGTGGCAGATTGGGAATGGGTTCTAGAGATGGCTGGCATATCTGTTACAATCTCTGTTGTTGTTATTGTTGTTGGTTTTAAGCTCATAAAAACTATTTTATGGAAGAATCTATCTATCTATCTACCTATCTATCTATCTATCAATCTGTCTATCTATATGTAGGTAGATATGCACATGTGCACATAGGTAAATATGTAAATAGACAAAATATGCATATGTAACAAAGTATATGTATTTTTTTTAAAGATTTATTTATTTATTATATGTAAGTACACTGTAGCTGTCTTCAGACACTCCAGAAGAAGGAGTCAGATCTCCTTATGGATGGTTGTGAGCCACCATGTGGTTGCTGGGATTTGAACTCTGGACCTTTAGAAGAGCAGTCGGGTGCTCTTACCCACTGAGACATCTCACCAGCCCCAATGTATGGTTTTATATATTAAGCTTAAATGTTAAATATGTTCCATACATATAACACTTATTTTTGTATGCCTAGTATATATGCATATTATGTCATTAAATTTGTTCTTATACACATACTTTACATGCTTTGACAAATTGCTGAAATCTGTACTAAAATATCAAAGTGAACTTCAGATGAGATTATGCTAATTCTTCCATTCCTTCATTGTTTTGTATCAGTTTTGGGCGGGGCACCATATGAACCCCAGTTAAACTAATGCATGTAGCTTCCAAAATTTATTGGGATAGCATGTGCTAATAATTATCTCAAGTTTTAGGTAAAGCACGGTTACTCAACACATACTTAACTTCTCAAGTTACTAGTGGGTTCATCAAAAGGACCATGTGTAACTATGTTTCTTTGAAAATATGGATGGATCATAATCTTCTATCTTGCTATGAAAACTATCCCAAACTTTTCATCTCTCCAGAAGTTGAGGGCAGATTAATTGACAATTTTTTTGGTTATACTTGTGAAACTCCTTTAAATGTTGATATCCAAGTAAGGTAGTGGTTATCAAGCATCTCTATCTGGCTATACAGTGCTGTTGAGAAACATCCTGCTTCAAATGCAAGTCTGGGTAAGGATGGCAGGTGGTTTAAGGTGTTCGTGCTTCAGTGGAGAGCTGCTTGGAAAGTGAAGCTGGAAATAAAAGCTGACTCTGCTCTTTATTAGCTTGACAGTTATTAGTGATGAAAGGGAAATGAAAACATCCATTGACTTGCTCTTTATTAAGCACAGTAGGTAAAGCAGATGAACACTTGAAAGCTCATTGAGCTGCCATCACGAAATTTAAACATCCTTCTTACTGGCTAGGGGCCAAGGTCATGCTGTAAACTCTATGTGAGGGTCACAGTTTCACATGAGTTGTCAGAACTCATGGAGAAAGACACTTTTTGTGCATTCTCCAGTAAAAGACTTAAGACTTACCCAGCAGGGTCCATGGTATTAACACTTGTTTGTGGTATTAAACATATATTAAAATGAAAAACAAGGCAATCTAAAGATTCCTTAGCATAGACTAATGGTATCCTGAATTTGACTCTCGATATATAGTTTACAATAAATAATTAAAATACTTTATAGCTACAGATATATTTGTTTTTCTTATTGGTTTTGCATTTCTTTACCTAGTCTATATTTTAATAGTAAGAGTCCAAAGGAAACTATCTAATAGGAATAACAACATATGGTTCTAAATATGAATGTTTTTAGAGATAAAAACACAATCTGTTATTGTTACAGATGTCGCTGTTTCAAGAGAAGATCCTGTTATATCTATTACATGATACATTTTTTTAGAAACTAAATCTAAATATATAATACAAAATTGGAGATTATCTCATATGGATATTTATAGATATTTTATTATCAATATGTTAATACTAATTTGTGTACTATATGAATATTTAAAAGAAAACATGAATTATGAGTGTCATTTTTTATGGAAGCATAGTGTTGTTATAGAAGGTCCTGTCACTGGTTCCAGCCTCACCTCCAGATATTTCAGTAACATAGCATTGTTCCTTCCTAGAGAAATCATTTTCCGCCATATTCATTCAAAAATCTAACTTAAGAAAAGAGACAGTCTGCTACGAGTCATTCTTCTTTAATAGAAATTTAAACTTTTGAGACCTTCAAACCAGATATTTTGAGGTAACGAGAAAATGATTAAGCAGATTCAACTAAGCTATTGAAAACTTTGTCTCATAGGAGTTAGTCTTTTTACAAAGTCTATACAGAGAAATTAATGGGATGATGAGATGAAGGATGGCCTTGTATTCATTTCTGGAAACAGAATGAGAGTGGTGATACTATTCACTGATGCCAAGGCCACTATGAACTAAGCTTTGTTGTTGTTGCTATTGTATTGTTGAGACAATGTTTCATACAGTCTTCTACCTCTGAATGAACCAAAAGCATTCCAGGATTACAAAGTGGACAAAGCAGAGTAAAATTATTCATTATTGTGACCTTGAATTATTAGTGCATGCTTAAAGAATATCTGGCCTGCTTAACAAAATTATTATATGCTATATACTCTACAATGTCTTCATCACAGAAACAAAGATGAGTTATTTCAGTGCTGTAGCCAGGGTCAATTTGGTAAATCCAAGAACCTCTATTTTTGTCATGAGTCTAAACTTTTCCTAACAGTTACAAATTACATATCCTTGTGGGTTAATTTCCTCACACATAAATTGGAGAACACTAAAAATTATGTCTGCTTCGTTCTCTCCACCCCCCTACCCCTGAGGGGGAAGTAAAAAACAAGACGCATGCAAAGTTTACAACGCATCCTGGCACATAGATTTAATGAGGATTGACTTGTGTTATATCAAGACTAAGTTCTCTGATAGGGAAAAGTCAGCTGTCTGAAAAGATCATTTTCCCTAGGTTTTCCTGAAATAAACAGTCAAGGACTTTACCCTCCAGTAGTAAACTAAAATACATTTAACTAAACTGTATACAATTTATATTATATTATACACTATTTCTGTAAATATAAATTGAGAGATCTTCTGTTTAAAACATATTTAGAACTTCAACTGACCCACGATTGAATTTTTTTTTTTCAAAATCAAATCACTTTACTTGGTATGGACATTGGTTTTGATGGTCTGTCTACTATGGTTCAAGATTGTTTGTTTTAAAACATTGCAAATCATACCATTCTGAGTTCTTCATACTTTCAGAACTATTTTTCTAAGCTCTGACTTTTTAAATAACATAGAATAATATCAGTTTATATTCAGTATCAGATACCTTATATTCTACAAATATCAATAAACTCGAAACTCCTGCATAATAGCTGAGAGTCAATCACATTTAAATATCCCCCCATGCATTCTATTGTATAAGACTGTAAGTTTATTGGGAAGTGTGTGTGTCTGTGTGTATCTGACAATGTGCACATGTGTAGGTCAAGAAGCAGCTAGCAAGGCAAACAATCATAGAAGATTATAATGAAGCAGAGAGGTAAGCAGAGACAAGAAAATATATGCATATACATATATAGGAATATGTGTATGTATATGTATATGTATATGTATATGTATATGTATATGTATATGTATATGTATATGTATATGTATATGTATATGTATATGTATATGTATATGACATAATAGGCTTGGTTCAAAATAGTTAAGAGAACCCACCACTATACTCAGGAGTCTATGATATTTTTATATCAGTGTTCTTTCTGCCCTATAATGTAATTTTTTGCATATCAAGTTATTCATACTTGCAGTACCTTAGATATTATTTCTAAGTATTCTTATTTGCACTGAAAAATATTGCTCCCCACATTACGAAACACAGTGTGGCTACCAATGTTAAATTTGTTTTAAATAAATTGTTTCAAATTGTCCTTGACAGAACAGTCATAGCCTCTTTCAGTAATTCTGAAAATGACCTTAGCGTTAGAGGTAGTCTTGCTTCGAGAGCAAAGATATAAACTTTAGGCATCAATTCCAGGAATTCTGATTCCTCACTTATCAGTCATAATGTCTTTCATATGTGTTTCTTAAGTAAATATTAAGTTGTAGTTAGGAACTTATACATCACTAAATAATGATTGTTAAGTCACTGTTCAGTATGTAAAGTCATCACACTGATTTAAACCCTAGAATTCAGAACAAAGTTTTTTTTTTTTTTTTCGTGTCTAGAGACCAGTCATTCATGAATAAGTAGTGAATCTTATTTGTGTAGCAAAATTGATTCATCCTTTTCCCTATGATTTCAAGAATCCTGATGTTATTCTTATTTATTTTAACTCTTCAGGAAAATTTACTGTAGGAATTCATAGTGGGGATATCCCAGAACATGACGGCTATTATTTGGGGCAGTTTATTTTTAATGTCCCATGTCCAAGAATGACTAACTCTTGTTTAAGCTGAAAAGGTCAAATGACTTAAGCTTCCAACAATTTATTTAGCAAATTTCACATTTGCTTTCAGCACTGTGGTTCCTTTCACAAAGTACGAACATGTTCGGTCTGTAAGCAAAGTGAATTTACAAGGTTAATTATAGTGTATTCTGCATAGCACTCTCATTTTGTTCAAAGTTCAATATTATGTTTGGCGTGTGTGATAGCATTGCAAAGTGGATTTGCTGTGACTTTGACTTTGCTATTCTTAGTTAGAAATGACTGTTCTTTTAGACATATTCCCCAGATAAAATGTCCACTGAGAGTAACTTGAATAATAAAAACAATGAAATTTCTGCTGAGAATAGTTTCAGTGGTTGGTTGACATTCGTGGACAGAGTGTGTATATATATATATATATATATATATATATATATATATATATATATGGACATGTGTATTTAGTGGTATACTGTATTAGAAAAGAAAGCAGAGTATCGAAGATGCAAACTTGCCTGGAATGTTTTGAAAACAAATTTAGAATATAGACATTTAAAAGCCTGTCGATAGAATTAGCTAAGTGTCACAGCTACAAATGCATCTTAACATGTACAATGCATCTGTCATTCATCATCTCAGGGAAGAAATGGTGAAAAGCCAAACAATGTTATATTGATTTAAGTGAAAAATTGTATGCAAAATAATGAGGCATAACAATGACAAGCTAAATACTTTATGTGATCATAAGATTAGGAATCAGATTTTGTTATACATAATTTTTAATATCTATTAAGTTCAGTATACTAAATAGAGTATTGTTAATGTTACAATGCTTGTGAAGAGTGGTTTGGGTTCTCAAGATACTTAAAATCTGGTGGAAGATTAATTCATAAAAATCTGTTGTCTATGAACTGATAAGTTATCCATGACCATGATGTACTTTTAATTAAACTCAGTGAATCACACACGAAAAGAAAATATGAAAGTAGGGGAGTGACAAATTTGGGAGATAGTGGGTTTGGGTGGAAGAGAGGCAGATACCCGAAGTAATAGTTCATATAGAGATAGAGATAGATAGAGATAGAGATAGAGATAGATAGATAGATTATAGATATAGAGATATAGAGATATTGAGATAGAGAAATAGAAAGATAGAGATAGAGAGACAGAGATTATATAGATATATAGATATATGGATATATGGATATATGGATATGTGGATATATGGATATAGGGATATAGAGATATAGAGATATAGAGATATAGAGATATGGATATATGGATATATGAATATATGGATATATGGATATAGAGATAGATAGATAGATAGATAGATAGATAGATATGTAGATATGTAGATATATAGATATGTAGATATATAGATATATAGATATATGGATATATGGATATATGGATATGTAGATATATAGATATGTAGATATGTAGATATATGGATATATGGATATATGGATATATAGATATATAGATATATAGATATATAGATATATAGATATATAGATATATAGATATATAGATGATTAGATATATAGATATATAGATATATAGATGATATATATATAGATAGATATATAGATATATAGATATATAGATATATAGATATATAGATATATAGATATATAGATATATAGATATATAGATATATAGATATATAGATATATAGATATATAGATATATAGATATATAGATATATAGATATATAGATATATAGATATATAGTTATATAGATATATAGATGATTAGATATATAGATATATAGATGATATATATAGATATATAGTTATATAGTTATATAGTTATATAGATATATAGATATATAGATATATAGATATATAGATATATAGATATATAGATATATAGATATATAGATATATAGATATATAGATATATAGATATATAGATATATAGATATATAGATATATAGATATATAGATATATAGATATATGAAACTCTGAACTCATTTATAGATCTGGACCATCCACTTTATTTCATCAAGGAAGAGTTAAAAAGCCACCAAAACTAGTTAAATGAGCCCAAGATACAAAAGCTAATAGATAGTGTATTCCAACCAGAGAGAGAGATCTCAGGAAAAGTGATAGGTTTCTCAAATAGGGTAAATATTAAGGTGATATTTTGCTGAATAAAATAACTCTTGAATAGAAGGGCTGCATGTTCATCTTCAATGCATACTTAAGATCTTCTTTCTTTTTCATCTTCTTCTTCTTCTCCTCTTCCTCCTTCTCTTCCTACTCTTCCTCTTCTTTTGCTACAGGTCCTCCTCTTCCTCTTCCTCTTCCTCCTCCTTCACTCTTCTCTTCTACTTTTGTCTCCTCCATATCCTCCTCCTCTGCTTCTTGAGATTAATATAATTTCATTATTCTCTTCCTTATCCTCTCTGAACCCACTGGAATACTTCTCCTCAGTTTTCTTCAATTCCATGACCTTTTAATTTTTTAAAATCTAATTGTCATTTCATTATTTCCTGCTAGAGGACAGAGGAAGTATTGCCTGAGCCTCTTCACTTTAAAGGAGAAGACTTTCATGTCACAGTGAAAAAGAGGCAAACAAGTTAGAGTGACCCTTCTGTTCATAATAAAGTGACATACTTCAGTTTACGATTCAGTCCCCAGCAACCACACACTTTAATAGGATTTTAGAGAATACAGTGATAGATGTTCATAAGATATGTTTCTTTGCGAATTATATGTTTAAAAAATTAAGTATTTGGAAGTTGGACAAAGAAGACCCATTTCTGGCCAAATTTAAGGAATAGCAAACTTGGAGAGTAGGAGTCCATGTGTATAGCAGGTATCTGTTAAATAAGATACGCAAGAGTATGAAGAAACAAAACATATTTATATTAAAAATAAAAGTAGGATAGCAAGCGCTTCAAATAAACCTAATGGAAAGGTTAGGATGTTTCATTTGGTAATTTTCATATTAAATAAAAGATTGTTTGGTGACTGCTGCCTTTCAAATATGAAGTCTTACCACCCCAAGAATCATATTCTGGCTCTGTTCCTCAGGTGGTCTCATTAATAGTCACTTAACTGTATTTAGAGCATGAGAACAGTGACATAGTCCGTACAGGACTCCACTGATGGGTTCAGAGTGAGAGACCATCTTTAGGATGAGAGAGAACAGGAGGAAAGAACCTGATTGTTGGAACTGCGTTTGCATGGATGTGCTGTTGAAAGGTGTGTCTTGTCCCTTCCTGTCTCTTTCGTTTTGCTTCCTGTCCATATTAGGTGAGCTGCCTTTCTTTAGTGTATATTCCCCATCCTGCTGTGGAGCCTTTCTCACATCCACACACTCAAACTCGATGAAGATGAACAGAGACCTTTGGAACCCTGAGCAAACCTTCCTTCACCTTAAGGAAGGGGAAGGTATCATTCATATCACGTGTTCTGTCAGATGCTTATTAACAGCATTATTTTCATGTGCCTAACAAGAATTATTATTATCATGTTTTTCCGCTATCAGTTACTTAATTTGCCATTTCCTAAACTGATGCCAGATTAATAAAGGATAATACAGATTATCAAAATTCTATACATCTGTTCTCTCCAACTTTAGAGTAGGAAAAAAAAAGCCAAAAAATTGTTTGAATTGTTTGATATATATATACTCTAGTACCCAAAAGATTTAGCTGTATGCAAATGTTGCCATGTATTAAAATCGCTGTTATCAGAATTAGATACAATGCAATTCACCAGCTCTTCCCACTATCTGGATCTACTATGTAAAAAGGCACCCTGTCTTTAAAGGTGTGAAAGAATGAGGTGTACTTTAGATCCACATGTGATCAAGTTGCAACTCTAACATTGCAAGTTGTATAATGTGAAATATCATGGACTTCCCGTGTCTAGATATAGCTTAGAATGGTCTTATCCCCAAGATGGCAAAGGAAAAAAAGAAAAAAAAATTATCATACATTAATATAGTCATACCTAATATTACAAAAATGTTGGAATTGTGGAGCAGATACTGACCAGTAGTATTTGTCCTCTATTTTTCTTTGAGCCTAATATATGAAATGAAGTATTTATAACACAAAAATTCAGAATGGAGAAAGCAGAAGGCCTTTCTTACTGGCAGCATTTTTGAGACATAAATACTGTGATCATGCTGTCTAAGTGTATCCTTCAGAGGTCTGCAGTGTATCCCTACTTTTCTGCCTTTGGCATTGAAGTAGCATGTATAAAAGAGGTTGTCTGCTCTGTTTGCCCCGTTGTTAGGGTAGGGACAGCAGGCCCTGCCTTTAGTAAGAACGCTATTCACAAGATCAAAGCATTCTAAAATCATTCCATTGTTATTGCGTTTGACAGGACTCTTTGCTTCTGTCTCCCTGCTGAGCCAGACCCTAAGAACTCCACACCAGGATTGTTTTTTTCTCAGGCCTTGAATTGCTGCCTGCTTGCAGACTTCAGTAGGAGAGTTAAAAAAAATCCACAAATTCCCAGTTACAGTTGGCAAAGGATGGCTAACAGTTTCTAACTAATAGACTAAAATGCAATCCCCCTCCCACCTCTGAGTAAATCAAGATTCGCCATGGCTATTAATAAATGCAATTAGAAGTTTATTTGCTAGAGGAGGTAAAAAGGTAAATTTAATGCACTTCTTCCATAGACTTTGATTTATCTTTTTGTTCATGCAATGGCGATACTAAGATTTTTTGAGATTCCTGAGAATTGAAATAATGAGAATGCTTTCTTTTTTGTTTGCTTGTTGTTTCGTTTTGTTTTGTTTTTCTGTATCTTTAGCTGACTAGATCACCAGTACTTTGAGGGATGCATGCATAGAGACTTATTCCTACATCCAACAGAAGCTGCAATGTAAGAGAAAATAAAACAGTATTGCTGGTATACCTATAGCACTGCCTTTGGCCTATGAGTCCATTTCTAACTCTAGAGTAACTTGGGACAGAGACCACAGGTTTTTGGTGTTCAATATCCAAGCAGCCAGACTTATGCAAGATAAGGAAACATATATGTCTTACAATACACATGTTCTCAATCTCATGTTAGTCCTTGGAAGTTTAATAATGCCCTCTGTGTTTTTACACATGTATTCCTATAGGAAGCCTTGTGGGACACTTGACATTTTTTTGAAGTAATGACTTACAAATTTTAAAGGGGGGTCACCTATAGAAACTTAAACTATGTTTTTTAGATCAAATTAATTACTGTAATCAAGTGATTTTTTTATGAAGGTATAAAAAAATTACATGATGTTTTGGGGCCTCAGTTCAGGTACAGAATGTTGGCTGGCCAAATATAGAAAGATTTTGATTGACAGCAAGAGTCTAAATGGAAATTTCCATAGTTTTATCGCTGAGTTCCCCTGCTCAGATAAATTTAACACAAGTGATGTCAGATAGGCATTCAACAAGTAATGCCTTGAAAAACAAAAGAAAGTAGTATTGAAATACAAAAGAAAAAAATACAAAAGAAAGTATATTGATCTTTATTGTCATTTGAAATGACAATAAATAAATAAATAAATGCCATAATTCAACCTAGATAAAAATTTACTTGTTTTCTGTTAACTCTTTGACTTGGTAAAATAATTTGGTGTGTTATGATTTTAATCAGGGCAAACCAATAAAAGTTTCACTTCCTTCATTGGTAATAAACATGAGTTTGGAAACCATGAGACTTCAACGTGGTTATCTGTCTCTGAAGATGAATATTAAAGAGATAAAACTCTGTAGTGTTTCATTGTATACGGATAGCTAAGGCTAGTTACAAATATACTCACCCTTTCAGAGGTGAAGGAGATGTGGGGTGGAAGTCTGTAAGGGGGGGATGGGCAGGGGAGCCAACATTTCGAATTTAAGTAAATAACATAATCAATAATTAAAAAACAAAAAGATAGAAAATTTAAAAATATAACATTTACTTGCTATTTTGTCAATATTTCACATTAAAAATTTATTATAATGTTTCAAGAACAAGGCTCTCATTTATGCCCTTACAATTGCTGACATTTTTTACTTTCATCATTCACATACATTTATATGATTTATATCAGTGGAAATAGAGGCCCATTGGTTGTGCAAACTTTATATGCCTCAGTACAGGGGAACACCAGGGCCAAGAAGTGGGAGTGGGTGGGTGGGAGACTGGGTTGGGGAGCATGTAGGGGACTTTTGGGATAGCATTGGAAATGTAAGTGAAATAAATACCCAATTAAAAAAAAAGAATAAGAAACAACAACAACAAAAAAAAGAATTATGTTATGAAGTCTGGGTAAAATTGGAGATTTTTACTGGAAGTTTTCAATGTAAAGGTAAACATGATAAAGGAATATATTTTCAAAATGTTCATGTCTGTGGACATACTATATATATCTGTTAAAATTACTTCTGTTACTTTTTGAAGTCATATTTTGTTTTCTTTTGAGGGCCTGACTAAATTTTAATGGCAAAATTTTCATATTAATTTAAATTTAGTTTAACATAATAATTTTTTGTTTATTTTATTTATTTGCCTTTCATGCTGTCCCACTTCCTAGTTTCTTCTCCTCAAAACTCCACTTCCATTCCCACCCCCCCTTTGCCTCTATGAGGGTGCTTGCATACCTACCCACCCATTCCTTTCTCAACATTCTAGCATCTCTTAATGCTGGGGTATCAAGTCTCCACAGGAGCTTGGGCCTCCTCTCCCATTGATAAGATTATCCTCTGCTACATGTGTATCTGGAGCCATGGGTCCCTGCTACACATGGGTGTATTTTGTCCCTGGGGCCTCTGGGTGGTCAGGTTAGTTGATATTGATGTTCTTCCTATGGGGTTGCAATCCCCTTCAGTTCCTTCAATGCTTCCCCTAATTCTTCCATTGGGGGTCCCTGGGCTGTGAGCATCCACATCTGTATTGGTCAGGTGCTGCCAGAGCCTCTCAGAGGACAGCTGAACTAGGCTCCTGTCAGCATGCACTTCTTGGAATGAGCAATAGTGTTGGCATTGAGTATCTGCAGATGGGGCGATCTCTGGATGCTCTTTCCTTCAGTCTTTGCTCCTTTTTTGTCCCCATATTTCCTTTAGATAGGAACAGTTTTGGGTTAAATTTTCTGAGATGTGAAGGTGGCTCCATCCCTTAACTGTGGTCTGTGTTTATCTACTGGAGATGGTCTCTACAGGTTCTCTCTCCCCTGTGTTGGGTATTTCAGCTAATGCCATCCTCCTTGCTTCACTGGCATCTGGGACTTTCTAATAGCTACCTCCAGTTCCCCACCCCCTCCCCCTGCTACATGCCTTTGTTCAATTTCCTGACTCTCTGTATATCTCCCCCATCTCTACCCATACCTGATCCTGCCCATCATTTTTCCTCCCACTCCTCTTTCCCTCCCAAGTCCCTCCCTCCTGTTTCCTCCCATGAGGTTTTTGTTCCACCTTCTAAATAGGATTGAAGCATCCACACATTGGTCTTTCTTCTTCTTAAGCTTTATATGATCTGGGAGTTGTATCATGGGCATTCTGAATTTGGGGGTTAATATCCACTTATCAGTGAGTACCTATCATGTCTGTTCATTTCTGTCTGGGTTACCTCATTCAGGATGATATTTTCTTGTTCCATCCATTTGCCTGTGAAGTTCATGAAGTTATATTTTTAATAGCTGAGTAGTACTCCATTGTGTAAATGTATCACATTTTCTGCATTCATTCTTCTGTTGAGGGACATCTGGGTTATTTCCAGATTCTGGATATTATAAATAAGGCTGCTATGAACATAGTGGAGCATGTGTCTTTATTACATGTTGGAGCACCTTTTGAGTATATGCCAAGGAGTGGTATAGCTGAGTCTTCAGGTACAACTATTTCCAATTTTCTGAGGAACCACCAGGCTGATTTCCAGAGTAGTTGTACCAGCTTGCAATCCCACCAGTTCCTCTTCCTCCACATCCTTGTCAGGACCTTCTGTCATCTGAGTTTTTGATCTTAGCCATTCTGACTGGTGTGAGGTGGAATCTCAAGGGTAGTTTTAATTTGCATTTCCCTGATGACTAAGGATATTGACATTTTCTTTAGGTGCTTCTCAGACATTTAGTATTCCTCCATTGAGAATTCTTTGTTGAGCTTTGTACCCCATTTTCAATAGGGTTATTTGATTCTCTGGAGTCTAACTTTTTGGGTTCATGACAAGGTGGAAAATATGGCATTGATCGTCCTTTCTTTACCACATTGTATGATGTTGTAAACAAATAACACCAACAAATGTCTTACTTTCGTTTTACATCGTTAAATACACATACTCCTAAAGTCACTGCAAATAATTAAAGAACCAATTTATGAAGACTTATATAATAAGTTGCACTAGAGAAGCTGATTGTGTTTTAAAGGAAAGGAAAATTTTCCTGAGAGTGTTTGTGGAAGTCATGAATCTATTATTTATTTGCCCTAAAAAGAGAAGGTTATTGTCTTCTGTCTTAAAAGCTTGACTTATCTTAAATTTTTAAAAATTCATACCTAGTACACAATATATATGATTGTATATACATAAAATATTAAATGTGACTGCATTTTCCTCTTCAAGAATATGATTCAAAAAGCTATACAGTATTCAAGAATTATTAAATAGTTTTCGTCTTTGAACTTTCCAGACAATACAGGGCAAAATATACTAGGAATTCTGTCTGTCATGCCTATAACTGTGCACATTAAAATCATTGTGCACACTCACAAAGTTTTGCCGTGCTCAGTAACCTTATTCTCTTATGAGTTTCATTCCTAACACTATCCTAGGTAAGGACAACAAAGAATATTCATCAAATGATTTTTATTGTTTTCCATATTTCAGAACTGCAGTGGTCTAAATTCAGATGTCTCTACATTCCAATCAAACATAAACATAAACAGTGCTGCTTCAAAGAAAGTGCAGCCAAGTAAGCAAACTTAGGATATCAATAGTAAAACTAACAGTAATATATATATGAGATTTTACAATGTAGGAATATGATGAAGTCACTGCCTGTCTTGACATTGTTATTTGTACAGTCTGCAATCAACACCAAAATAACACATTAGTCTCATGTGAGGTAAGGCAGAAATTCAAAGGAGCATTATTTTAAAAGTAACTTTATCCTTTCTGAATGTATTACTTTTGTTCATAGACCTAAACACATCCAAGACATTTATCACCATTCCTCATTTCATTG
The DNA here is from genome assembly GCF_978045245.1 of Mus caroli. Lineage (NCBI taxonomy): Eukaryota > Metazoa > Chordata > Mammalia > Rodentia > Muridae > Mus > Mus caroli. The sequence continues at coordinate 60,856,170 of NW_028227272.1, read as the reverse complement.
GCCTTTTGAAAGAAGCATCATTCATCAAACATGTAATTTTCCATAATCTTTGTACAGAACAATTTGCCTTTTTCTGATCTTTAATGTGACAGATTGCAAAGGTGGAGCCTTTGTGACTTAAAGCATAGACAGGCTCAGATTTCAGGTGCTTTCCTGTCTTCTGGCTGACTTGATTTATAATACTGGAGGTAGTGCAAAATTAAAAATTAATTAATTTGAGTGACCTAGTAATAAAGGGAACTGAGGGGCTGTATTGAGATGCTAATACGCCTGTTCCAGACCTATTCTGGCCATCTGATCCTCCGGAATATCCGACAGCTGTGTGTGGTAGGCAAAACTGACAACTAAGCACATGCAGAAGAAAGGGTCAAGGTCAAGGGTTTGTCTTCTACAGCCCATGCAGCCAAAGCAGGGGCTACTTTCCCCAGCTTCATGTTGGGGATGAAAAGAGGGTCAGCTGGTTGAAATAGTGTATTTGTATGACTGTGTGAGACACTCTCTGTACATAGAGAATGATGTGGTCTTACAGTGTAATTTAGTCAGTTTGTAATGTTTTATTCATTTTGTAGAAAAAAAGACTTCCCAAGCAAATCTTGAAAAGCTTTCAAATACTATAATGCTCTACCCACTATTTCATTTGTTAAATATGTGATTAAAGCAAATAATATTTATGGATAAGCAAAATATAACAATTGTTATTTAGAAGTATATGTGCATAATAAGTGGTATTCAGCTATTTATGTATAACTAAAATAGAATATGCCCAAATTCTTTTAGAAAGTAGCACTACTGCTGCATAAGTAATTATATTTATGACACATAAAATAATGTTAACGATTAAGAGAGGTTTAGCATGGACCCTGCACAAGGATGAACCCCTACCACCAAAAAATCATTAAAAAAAGAAAATAATGTTCATGGTGGCTAAATATATAAGCTATCTAATTTACAATGTACTGGTACGGGATATATTTATATTTATTAAAATACACACACCTAACTATATATTCTCTAACTATACAGATTCATCAAGTTTTGCTTATTGAATATTTTATTAATATATTAAAATGTTCATGTGATGCATTTTGAACTTTGTCACTCCCACACTTCCTCTAGCCTCTCCCCAGTCCACACCCTTATGCAAAATAGTTGTGTACGGTTTTCTTCTGCATTTTAGAATAATATAAAATATAAGTAAAAATTATCATATTTATTTCAGTGAGTATTCCAAAAATCATTGTCTCTACAAGCATCCAATCAAATAATAAATAGTGCTAAGGTAATAAATATTGACAATTGATTATACGTAGGAGCACCCTAATGCACCACTTGTCTATTAGAAAGAGTGAAATGTCGATTTGATAAAATTACTCAGTGTTATAAAGTAAGTTCTGACAAATAAAACATGAAAACTTAGAAATGCCTAAATATATAAAGCTTCTTAAAAATTAAGCATGTATCTTAGAAATACTTTTAAAGTTATTTTTATCTACAAAATAAATGCAATTTTCCCTTAAAAATAATTGCTTAGTTTTTGAAGTACATTTTATACATCTTGTAGCTTGCTTTCTACACATCATATAGTCAGGTTGTTACTTGAAAGAAGTCTAAACTAATATAAACATCAAAACTAAGCATAAATTAAAACATTCCTCAGATGGCATCACTCTCTTGGCTTTCTTCTCCCTTTCCCTTGGGACGAGAAGGAAAAGGTGATTAGCTTTTCCACTGGAAACCAATTGACTCAATGTCTCTAGTGGGAATTTTCATACCATATGCTAATCACCAAATCAGACAGCCACTGCTGACATCCTGTAGCTAAATGTCAGCTAATTGAAAATCAATGGGACTTTTCCCCTAATTCATGCATTCAAGAAAATTTATTGTGTGGGGATCATTTTTCACATATTTAACAATCCTGAAATACCTGCTATTGTTATGTAATTTCAACAACAATAATAAACATAAGATAACTCTCACTTAGAATTGTATTAAAATCCTGATATTGTTAATTGATGCACAATGATTAATGACAGCTTGCACTTGTTTTCTTGCTTATGATAGACATTATTTTACTACGACCACATAGCATACCTATGCACATATACAAGCCATGTTCTTTTATTCACCATACAGGTCTCTGAGAAACCAGGGAATCTTGGGAGTATAATAGGTCTTCTCTTTTTAAGGTTTCCTTCATGTATTCCAGACAAAATACTATGCACATTGTTTTTTAATTCATTTTAAACGGGTATGCCACCCATATATTAGAATATAATAAGAAAAATATAATAGTGTATTTCATTATTGGATTGGTTTCCAAAGACATGTGCAAGAGCAAATTTATTCCAACAAACTAGCTAAATATTTTCTACAATCTTTGAATATTTCAATTTATTTTTCCCCGGGGGATAAACTAAGGAGATCAGTAAGCAGATTTATGAGTCTGAAGCCTTGGTCACTTATTGATGGGTCAGTAAATAAAATAACACTTCTCCACTGCAGAAAACAAGATGAAGCTGTCCTTTAGTGACATGGAAGGCTGATTTTCAACATGGGTTCATTTTCTGAAGGTGCTTTCCAATCAATGAGGATGTGAAAGAAAATGCGCAGTTGGCAGAGCTGGTAATCTAACTCAAAGCCTTAAAAGGACTGCCTTTGTCTAATTGCTACAAGTGCTGCAACCTGAGCTGATGATCGTCAAAGCAATTGCAAGCCAAGGATTGTAATTCTACTGAGACTGACATTCCCGCTACAGGGCAAAATCTATACAGGATTCCTGTTAAATGCGATAGCAGCACCATAGCAATAGCAACAGCCATGCTTCTAGGAAGGTACGAGTACCACTGAAGCTTGAGATTTCAGTGACAAATTGTGCACTGAGAAGTATTTTGATGTTTCGTTGACAACTCCTAATTTTGTGCACAATTAATTTGAATATAGTTTTCAAATCACTTTATTTGAATACACTAAGGGACAGATAGTAGGGATCCACTTATTTTTCTTTACCATTTTCTTTAATCTATTGTTATTTACATATTTATACCCATTTCATTTAGTAAGTATAAAATATTTCCCAGTCAAGGCAAATAAAAATAGAGAGGCTCTACCTTTAAGTTTTCTCATTATGTAATTCAACAATTTGTGGGGGGGGGAAGCTTGCATCTTAAGAATGCTGTGATTTTGTGTTTGAAAACATGAAAATATTGTTATCTCATAATATTGCTCATTTTCAAGAGTAAGTTTATGTCTCATTTTTGTCTCATGAGTTTTAATTCAGAAAGAAATCCATATTGTGAGAAAGTTGGATCTTAACATATATTCTGATATATAACAGAAATATATGTCAGTATAGCTGCAGTTTCATGTATGTCCATTCTAAGAAATCTGAAAAAAAACTTAAGCTTTATTGTATTTTATATTCTTATTGCTATATGTATATTTTATCCATGTAGACTGGAATATATCTTCATATCTTCAATTAAATAATAAACTATGAGTTAATACTCCTTCATGGATCACATATTTTTATAAATCCTGCCTCTTTGGAAGAGAAATTGTAAAAACATTTTTATATAAGCCAATAATTCTTCAAACAACTATGGTATTATTTCTTTTTTTCTTTTAACAAAGGTGCTTCTTTACAAATGGTCATATTATACTATTTCCACAAGTACCTACAGAAGAGCAAAAGTACAGAAAGTATTTTAAATTGTCTTTATTTCATGTATTTAAGTATTCATTTATTACCATGGTGTCAGCACATTATGAAGAGTAATGGCATATGATAGGCATTTCTTCATCTGAATACTGAACACTTGGTAATATCCTTAGTAGTCATAACTTAAACTTCTTGAAAAATTTGCCTTTTTGTTAAGCCTTCATTTGGTAGATCATGGCAGTTTTTGTAGTTCAGTAGATTACTGTAGGCACAGTTCAGTTGTAGACAACACTCTTGGTAAACACTTCTGCTCCTCTTGCTCCATGTCCATTGGACCAGTCTGAACTATACACAGAGACTGCAGAGAGGATGGGCATGGTTAGTATTCTTAAAACCAACCAACAAACAAACAAACAACAAACAACAAAAAGCCACATTAAGTCTGATGAGTAATCAAACCAAAATGTTCACAGATACAAGAGTTATTATTCATGCCTGGATCATTTCTTAAAGAGCACAGATAATGCATACATGGTGTATGTACTATATGTCTCATGGAGTGTGCCATGGAGTGTGCACTTGGACTTTTGGCCAAGTTTATACACTCCAGGACACACCTCTCTTGTGTCTTCTTCTGAGACAATGCAACTTAATGCTTTAGTGATGATAAGACTTTGAATAATAGATATAATTATTTGAATAATATTGGGGAAGAAAATCCAAGACAGAATGGGTAAACACAGTTCTTTGTAATTCTGAGGTGGCTGTGTGTAACCTGTAATTGGCTGCTAATATAAACCTGGACAAAAGTCATCTCCACTCTCATAGGGGTTATTTTTTACCTTGACTTTATGAAAGAGAAAGTAGACTTTATATCGACTTCTCTGATTAAATGGAACAACTATAAAAACATCACTCACATAATTGTGAGGAATCCTACTGCACGAGGCAAGATTAGTCCTTCACACCTTCTCTGAAGTGCGAATTAAACTTGATGTCTTCAAATCATCTGGCCCAGAAGGAGAAGCTTTGAACATCACAGGCCTGGCCACCCTGCGGCGAGCTATTGTTATCAGAGTGCTAGCGCAAGTTAGTTAAATAGATTTTGCTTCACCTTAAAAAGGCCTTTAGGGAAGTTGCTCAAATTGTATAAGGACAGCGTTTCTAATTCCGTGCATAATATGTAAGAGTAGCTGTGTAATAAGGTTGCTTAAAATTTTGAAATAGGGAAGATCATTTGGCAACAGCGCCATAGAGAGTCTCAGGAGAATCAATTATACCCAGAGTTGTGCACTGGCAAATCTTTCACTGAATATTTGTATCTTCCTTTGTCTCATACTGCACCATGTGATAAGCTCAGAGTATTCACAGAATTGCTGACTGCTCAAAGGGAAACCCATGGAGACAACAGCATGCCTTTCTCATAAGAAGTGAGGTTTTCTTGATGCTGCCTTCTGGATTTAAACCCTGCACATCTAAATATCGTCACACAGCTGAAAAACATCCCAACCTCTGATGCTGTAATAAAAATAGAGGCTTATATTTATTTTTAATGGACATACGTGTAGTATTAAGGAACTGTAAAATAAAAATTCTCTTAGCCAAATACAAAGCTCTCTATACATCATTGCATTATATTAGAAATTGTTTATTTGGTGTACTTGAATTTCTAGAAAAATAAGTGAAAAAAAACTACTTTCAAGTGAAAAATGTTTATATGACTGTCTTTTGGAAAGTCAACATGACATTTGATGCCTGTAACCTCACTTTAATGTGACATAGGACATATCTGTTCAGACCATATAATGCACATCTGGTCCCCCGTTGGTTTAGTTCTTTAACTCTCTGAAAAAGCTGTGTCAAAGAGCACACAAGGAACACAAAGAGATTGCCATCAAGTCCATGGGCAATGGCAGTTCAATTATTTTCTGTATGAACCTGCGGGGTGACGGGTACCGCTCTGAGCTGTATTTGATACACTAGACAGGCTCTCAATCACTGCTCTTGACAGAATTTTGTATGGCAGTTAGGAAAGTGAATATGAATGCTGGCATGACAAAGCCAAGCTTATGTAGAAATTCATTCAGAATATCTGTCACTTAAATCTAATGTTCCCTCTGCTATCTAGTACATTTGACGCAATCAGAATTGATGTTTTAATGCTCTTCAGATGTTATTTTCTTCCTCTACAATGCCAATCCGAATTCTAATCCCAGTAGATAATATTGATTCCTGCTGGGACTTGATATAAGAGACAGTTTGTGTGTGTGTGTGTGTGTGTGTGTGCGCGCGTGCGTGCATATGTGTGTGTGTGTATGTATATGTATCATGTACATACAAATACATAGTACATAAACAATAAATGGGTAAGTATATATTCCACTGGATGGGTAAGCACTGAGAAAGCCTCTCAATAAAAATCATTAGGTATCAAATCAGTTAAAAGACACTGAGTTCGAACTCTATGACAATACTTATTCAGTTCATCAGAATTATTACAAGTGTGCATGAGAAAAAGAGCTCCATGCTTAGTTCAAGAGCAAGCACCAAACAAGCAAAGAGAGGAATTTCAGCATTAACATCATTAACACAACCTATGCAGGGTGGATAAAGGATAAGTTTCGAAGTTAATAGACCTGTTCATCCGGGATAGTAACCTGGTACAATTTAAAGACATCTCAGCATTTCAGTTGTGGCATACTTTTAGGTAGCTACTTTCTCCCAGGTTTACAGTTAGAATTGAGACCAAAAAGCATATCAAAAGGATCTTATGTTTAGTTAGAAAAGGCAGTGCGAAGAGGGATAACGGAAGGCCTAGCTTTTGAAGATAATAATTAACAGTAACATGAAACCAAACGTTTTTGCATTAGGCAATAGAAAAACACTTTGAAGGCTGTTCCAGAACTGGCTAGACACCCTTCGGTTGCAAGGGTATGGAAGAGTAAAATAATCTGGAACACGCTCATCTCTATAGCACCCTGTTCTCATAGGGACATCTCAGAAGTTTTTGCCATGTGAATTCTTTGTAAACAGGCTGCTGCCAGACTAGAAATTCCAATAGTTATAGAGTCAGAAAAGCTCCAACCATTTTCCAAGAAAAGCTGTAAGATCAAGCAGTGTGCTGAGCAGGCATATCAGTCTATGGCCAGAGCCTCTAAGAAGATGGTGCATAAAGTCATGTTGCAGTCAAATCCCCAGGGTGTTGAAGATGTCACAGATACGGAATTTCTTCCATCTGTTCAGAAAAGCAGTGAATACAGGCAGCCCTAAACAGAGACACCATATATGTGTTTAAAGTAATAGGGGCAAGGCTGCAGAAACCCTTAAGAGTAACAGATAAATCCATCTTGTGCCTTGAGTACTAAATATGGTACTAAAGTGTTTGTTTCCCCTGTGCTCATTCTATGCCTTATTTCATTTTTCTTTTTCTAATTTAAAGGTTTATTTATTTATGTAAGTATACTGTCACTTGTCTTCAGACACACCAGAATAGGGCATCAGATTTTATTACAGATGGTTGTGAGCCACCATATGGTTGCTGGAAATTGACCTCAGGACTTCTGGAAAAGCAGTCAATGCTCTTAAATACTGAGTCATCACTCCTGCCCTCTATTCCTTATTTCAATGTCACCCTTCCTAGTATAAAATGGGAACAGTTAATCTGTGCCATCACATATTAGAATTATATAAATTGCTTTTTAAATTTTGACAGGAGCTCACGATAAATATGTATCTTATGTCTCAGAAGAGAGTTTTCCTTGGATTTTATAACACTGTTGGAACTTTTTAAGGGGTACACTTAGAATTGGAAATTTTGATTGCCCACTTTACTATGTTGATGGATCACTAGGATATTAGTAACACATACCTTTCAGTGTCTGGGAGCATATTTTCAGAGAGGATTAACTTGGACTAAATGACCTGCATTGAGTATGCATGGTTCCATTGCACAGACTGGGGCTTTGGAAGCAAAGAAAAGAATACAGAGTAGAATCATAGATATTTTTTTTTTCTCTGTTTCCTAGCCACTATGATGGGGTCTAGTTTTTTTATATCACATCCCCCATACAATGATGGAATGAAACCTCTGAATCGACATGCAAAATATATCTTCCCTTCCTTAAGTTCTTATCTCAAGTATTTGTCCATAATGATGAAAATTGATTAAAACAGTCATTTTCTGCTTTGAGTATTAAACTATGATATTCTGTTTTGTGTTATGCTCAAGATTATTTTTATTAGTTTAAGTGCCTCTAAAATGACAAAAAAAATTGGATAATCTTGTGATGCAGGCTTCCTTTTACATTATGATGATATATCTTACCTCTGACAGGTTATCTATGGTTCAAAAGCCTTTGGAAATATGATGAAGCCTGGTAACATAGTTCACTGATAAGAGTCCTGTCCTGACATCTGTGATGCAATGGGTTTAATCTGTTAAATCAGTTAATTAGTTAATTAATCAACTAAGTTCATCCACAAAATATTGTCACTGCTATCTCAGAAACTCGAAGATTTAGGCAGCACTCATGATATCTAAGGCTACATTTCTGTTAGATATGCATTTAGCATCCATGAACCACGAGTTAAATTAATTTTCAGCATGATAGTAAGGAATGCCAGAGTCTTTGTAATCTATGCTGAACCCCTGCACCAAGGTAGTTTTCAGTTATTTAAACGGAAAGTCCACTTTCTTAAGTACATTATTGAGAAAAGAGTGGGCATCTTGTTTTTAAAACTGTAAACACTGGCAGAAATTCACTAAAACCAAAGTTAGCAAGCTCCCTCTTCATCAGCTTTTCCAGGCCACCATTCCAAATTAGCAGAAGCTCATTTTTTTATTAACCAGAATTACTGGAGCTTCATAGTCACTACATCCTCACACTGGCCAGTTGCTTCCTGCCATCATAATGTTTTCACCACTCCCATGTATGGTCAAATGCTCCAGAATAAATTGCCATGCTCTTAGCAAGATATCTCACATGTAACACAAGTATTACTTTTTAAAATGTTTCTGTCCCTTGTATTTCACTGTCTCTGTTTTTTCAGGAAAACTACAAAAGTCAGATATCCTACATAAACTACAATGATATCATCCACCTCTGTATTTGTCAGGCACTGGCAGGACCTTGAGGAGACAGCTATATCAGGCTCTTGCTAACAAACACTTGTTGGCATCCACAGGACAAGGAAGCGAGAGTGGGTGGTTTGGTGAGCAGGGGGAGAGGGGATAGGATAGGGGGTTTTTGGAGGTGAAACCAGAAAAGGGGATAACATTTGAAATGTAATAAAAGAAAATATCTAATTTAAAAAAACCTACAATGATAGATTTATATTTTTCTTAAAACAAGTTGTTCTAGCTGAAACAGTTTCGTATTTAGTTCTTTCATGTTTCCCATTACAGATAGACACACCCTCTCACACACATAAGAGACATGCACAAACATTAATCGTTATATAGAATTTTACGGTCTGTTCTCAGACACCTTCTGCTTTTTTATTCCCAAAGTGATTCTCTCCTATCCTAAAACACCTTATTATGTGTTTGCATCGGGTTGGATTTAGGATTCTTTTATGCATCAAAATCTATTGGTTTTCAAGTTCCTTAAATATAGTGGCCCAGTAATCACATAAAACTTCTGTGCATCCTCCCATATAGTTTGAACCACCTATAGGTGATATATAAAGCAGTGCCTCTATTTAGTACTAAATAGATAATTGTTCTGCTGTATGGCCAAGGGAATGGATAAAAAGAACTTCTGTATTTGAACATTGAAGATGTAATATCTTTATTGATTATTTTCCACCCCAGGAAACAAAACCCACAGATACAGATTCTGCAGACACAGAGCACTGCTGAGTATAAGCTAAATCACAGGCATTTCTGTATCTGTTAAGCTAGGTATTTCAGTTATGTTAGCCTTTATATCACCACTGTTCATCAGTTCCCCCGTACCACCTTTGGGATGGTTTTGTGTTAAGTTTCTGGCGTATAATTTCAATCCCTTCATGCCACTGCTATGTGAAGACCTCACTGACTCCACACTCTCATAGCTGAGCAAAACTTCCTGTCAGTAGTAACTTGGTGATGTCATTTGCTTCAGAGCTGCTTGTGCGAGGGGACAGAATTCACAGGGATCTTTCTCGGAGATGCTAAGAACATGAAATGTAGAATTGATTGTGTGGTGCCATGATTCTGAGGGTTCAGCCATGAACCTAAGCATCTACACAAGGGTAAACCATGATCTTCTACCTTGAAAAAGCTTAATGGTGTCAAGAAACAAATTCCTGAGTATCTTCCTATCAAACTGTTTTTCATTTGATTTAGAACTTTCCAGAGTAAAAAATGTAGGAAAGACAAAATTATCATGTACTCTTGATTGGAATTGATGAGAATTTCTTTTCAAAAGTTAAAAAATTTAGTTTTCCAATACCATATGGTTAGTTTTTAAAGAAGGTGATTTATGAAACAGCTCATAGTCAGTGATAAATGTTTCAATCAACAGCAAACAAATTAATATACCACATATAAACATTGAAATGATTTATGAGTTAGGCTGTGAGAATGTATGGAGGTATATTATGTATTAGATATGCTGCACATAATATTTCAGCAATAAAGGTAGGAGGTACAAATCCCATTAATAAGGATAAAAAGCATAACTCAGAGGTGTTAATATCTTAAAGCAGCAAAATCAGTAAGACATACAACTTTGATTTGAAAACTCTCAGTCTGATTACTGAGGCTATTCTCATTCAGCTATCACATGCCTATAAAGATAAAGTATATAATGTAATCAAGGAAGCGTTAGAATAAAACCCAAATGCTGTTTTTTATTACTAAGCAATGGAATGTATGCTAATTTGTCTTACTTAAAAAAGGAATATGGATGAAAAGTACAAATTAAATGACATTGCAGGTATATATTCTAAGTAACAGAATAACAAGACATTTTATTATTTCTAATATCTCCGAGTATAGAACTCCTTCCCGTGAGCTGAAATATTTAGTTTGGGTTGACATTTAATGGAACATATATGAGTAAAATTAATTATGGTGTATATAGCCTAAGAATAAAATATCATGAATTATACTGCAGTTACAGGTTATATAGATCTCCTTTTCAGGAATAATAAATTCTGGAAGAAAAACATGTCATAGTTATAGGAACATTACTTTTCAAAAGAAATAGGAAATATTTGAGGAGTAAATGTGTTTCCATATATTTCTCATACTGCAAACCATTTCCAAATTTCCACATATACTTGCCAAGAACAATGATAATTAATGTTTCATTGAATTCTTTGAGAAATGCTGAATTCCAGAACTGGTTAGAACCATATTTAAACATATATTATCCTAGATTAAATTCCAAACAAAGACAGAATATTTTATATTTTTTACTATTTATTTTAGAAAAATACTCAAGTGGAGTGCAGATGCAAAATACATTTGGTTAAAAAATAACATATGGCACTTACAAGTTATTCTTTTAGGCACACACACACACACATACACACACACACACACACACACACACACACACACACACATAGAGAGGGTCTTATTTTGGATACTTTTTTAAAAAGTCTACTTTGTTTTTATTTTTATTTTTTTATTAAACATTTTATTTGTTTACATTTCAAATGGTATCTCCTTTTCTGGTTTCCTCTCCATGAACTCCCATCCCATTCCCCCCTCACTCCTCCCCTTTGCCTCTAAGAGGGTGCTTCTCCACCCACCCGCCCATATCGCTGCCCTGGCATTTCAGTACACTGGGGCATCGAGCCTCCATAGGATTAAGAGACTCTCCACCCATTTATGCCAGATAAGGCCATCTCCTCTGCTGGGCCTTTATCTGGAGCCATGGATCCCTCCGTCAATACTCTGGTTGGTGGTTTAGTCCCTGGAATCTCTGAGTAGTATGGTTAGTTGACTTCACAACTAGAAAACACTGAATTGTTTGCTCAATCATATTTTTACTAATATTGTTCAATTTTGCCATCTTATCTTTTTTCTCTTTAAAATGATATATGTATATAATCAATTGAGAGACAGAAAGAGTACATAATTTATATAGGCATAAATTATTTCTTGTAAGACTTTGGTATGATGTAGGAACATTGAAGGAATAATGAGTGAACATTAAACACTTCTAAAATCAGATTTATCAAATTATGTAAAGCCTATATCTCTTCATGTTAATATGTGCCAGCATTTACTTGTTTATATATATATATATATATATATATATATATAGTATTTAAATGGTCTTAAATACAACATGTTTATGAGGTAGTGTGATGTTCTGACCTGTCATTCTCCTGTAAAATTGAACACTAAAACTTTATCTCCTGTCTAATGTAACACAATTCTGTAACCAACATATTAAAAAGTGTATAATGTGTGTGTGTGTGAGAGAGAGACAGAGAGAGAGAGAGAGAGAGAGAGAGAAGAGAAGAGAAGAGAAGAGAAGAGAAGAGAAGAGAAGAGAAGAGAAGAGAAGAGAAGAGAAAGGGAAGGAGAGAGAGAGAGGAGGGAGAAAGAGAGAAAATAAGGCACAAGAGGTATGTGAGTCGGGAGGGATAGGACCTGGGAAGAACTGTAGGAGGAAAAATTGTGATCAAACCATATAGTATAAAAACCTTTAAGCAAAAGTTTTTAAAACCTTTAAATGAAAGTTTTAAAAACAACTTTTTAGGTATTGTGTGTACAACAATTTATTTACACATTTATGTGCATACGTGAAAGAGCTTTCATTTAATATAATGCTGTACAAAATCAGTTAGATAAATTTGATTTAATTTAGCTCTCTTAGAGAAAAACTAAGTCGAGTTTCTTCTGACTCCAACGTAGCCATTCCTCATTGCCAGATGTCAGTCAGTTATTCCAAGCAATAGAACAAGATTTACGCATGGACAAGTGGAGAGGTGAAGCACTGGTTAAAAGAGCCCTGTAAATGATACTTCTGATCCCAGCAGGATAATAATGTAATAGGCTTACATTAGAAAACAAACGAGAGAGGAGAGTTTCCCCTGTTAATAACTGTAAATTATACACCATAGTATCTTATCCCTCTTTTTTTCCCCCACATCTATTGATACCTTACTTCAAGGGTAAGATCAGTCTCTTGAGTGGACAGACAAGATGGATACAATACAGATGAAACATTTGGATGTGGTGAGCCCTTGAGATTTTCTTTGAACAAATTGGAATGATCATATTAAAATATTAAAATATGCACACAATGCGCAACCAGATCATGCCTTTCTCTCCACCTCAATGTGGCAATTCTTTAAAAGACAAAAGTTTTAAAGTTCTGAAAACATTCCTTGGCTTAGAGCATCTGCCATTCTTTGGCTTCTGTGAACATGTATTTTCTATAACTTGTACGTATTCGTATATGTATACTAGAAAGAAATACTTGCCTAAGATGTAGAAAGAAATGTTAAAAATTTAAGAATAAGTCTTTAAAAAATTGTTTTAAAGGCCCAGGCACAATTTAGTTATTTGGTAACACGCACAAATTTTCTTAAGAGGCTTCTTTATATTTACTTAGAAATTGAATTTAAACAATTAATAGAGAAATTTGTAGTTAAAGAAGAATTGAAAACTTAAGAATGAAATACATTTTGCAGTTATAATTAGTGGTTAGTTTATCTAAAATAGAGAGCAGAAGAGGATATTCATGATACCAGAAGAATAGGCATTGTGATGTTATAGTATCACATTTTAATGATAATTGAGGCTCAACTACTTGCTTCTTTTCTGTATTTCAGATATAGTATATACTTTCTGGGAAAAAACATAGAAACAAAAAATGCTTGATGTTTTAAATTTTGAACTCTCACACATAATAACAAACATTGCCCCTTTCTGGAATAAAAGTTTTGTAGAAAATGACTAAATTTTCACTTTTACTTTTCTTTTTTAATTTATATATGATTTTTCCTTTTAAAAATGTCTGACCAATTAGTATTTAGGCCATGATACTTGAGAAAAATATACAAGGCCTTATCCACTCTTATTAAATAGCTTTGGAAGTGAACTTTGGAATTTCAAAGATATCCATCCTAGCCTGTAATCTTGTGTGCCTCATGTCACTTTCTACATGCTTGCCAAACACAGGACATCTTAAAATTTTATTATTAAATACTTAACTTTGCCAGTACTATCACTTCAATCTCACTGTTTTCACTTACTCTTAGCAAGGTGACATGTCATAAAATGATTATTTTATATTTCCTGTGAATCATTGGATTCTTATCTATGAATTGAAAGTTTCATTTTTTTATTGCCTCAACTCTATGAAAATAAAGCAAATCATTTCTTAGATCTATATACTGGTAATATTTAATATGCTAAGGGACAATTTCCAAAACTCTTCAGCCTGTTTATCCCTGTGCCCTAATTATGTGTGGCCTAAACACTGGAGTTTTTGATGCCTAACATTTGTAGAAAATTTCAGCACTGATAAACAGCACCTTGTAGGGATGCATGTCTTAAATATCAGTCATGTTATCAGTGAACCAGGTTCTTCTTTAGGGTGAAAAATGTAGCCTGGGGTGGAGGATGTTAAGGAAGGGGGGCAATTTCCCTATCTCATTTCATGCTTTATATTCCTAAGACTTTTTTTCCACAAAAATTTATTTGATTCAGTTCTTCAGGCTGACTAATGATGCACAATATTCATATATATGTTGGAGAGATGGAAGTTTTGAATATAGCATTGTCTGTTTGGACAGAGTATTTCCAGTTAGCAAATTTTTCCAAAAAACAATTTGAAAATTTTATATATCATAGGTAATTTAGACATTAATTTTGACAATTCTTTCCCTTAAGAGTCTGGTTTTACATGTTTGTATGTTTTACATGTTTTGCTGTACAATAGAAACTAACAAATACATGTAAAAGAACCTTTTGATATTTTGACATTCTTGCCACAACTGTGGTCTCATATACAGGGCCTTTAGAAGGAGAAAGCAGCATACAAAGGCCGTTGATACTCAAACCAACACAATCCTGCAGCACATCTTGACCACCCTTACCCATTCCTCTGTAAATTCTATCATCCTAGTTGCTTTTCTCTAAAACTTGAGGCATCCTTTCCTTTCTTGATATCATAAACTTCACACGTAAACTATGAAGAGTCTATCTTTGTGGTATAAAGACCTGCTCACTATTCACACCACATGGACTTCTACTGTTTTAAGCTGTGAGCTTGTGCATCTTCTATATGAAATTATAAGTAACATTTGTCCCAATCCAACTCCTTCTGCCAACTGGCTCCACTTTTCAAGATCCCTTCTTAAACAGTGACCAAGTGTTCCTACAGCTCCCTACCTGAAACAACTAAGAGGTCTCAGAGAAATGATTGATTTCTCTGATTGACTTAGACATGACCTTAGAAGGGAATGTCTAAAATGATCATTAAATGCTCCAGTATTCTGAAACCAGAAAGCATTCAATGTCTAATGGATAGGATACATAGGTTGAAAGAGTTCATGTTGGCCAAAATTCAATTAACATAAGAAAATTTTGTATTAATAATAATAATTAATAAAAATGAGAAACAAAGTAGGAATAGTAAGATTAACGTCAACATGAAAATATATTTTAAATCCATAATGAATCTAAACGCATGCCAATGAAGATAACATGAGAGAGAACTCACACATGAACTAAGTATTAATTGAAAGCATGTTTATTATGTCTTAACAATCTTCTCAATATTTCATATGGTAAGAACCACACGAATAATTAGATGAGATATACTAAAGAAGACCCATGCAACCAAGTAAACAACTAAGTTAATATAAAATATTCACATGGAGTTTAAGTTTTATTTATTATGAGGAATTAGCAACAAAGGGAAGAATTTTGTAAAACAAAGATCTGATTAACAATAATGTATGTGTGAACCTTTAATGTCAATCATGTGACAAACCTCTACTGAGTGTCTGGTGATGTAATACTAGCAAGTGCACTGCCCTGGTTGGGTTTTCTTGTCAACTTAGGAAGTGGGAACAGTTAAGAAGTTGTGAAAGTAAAACTGACCTGTGCCATTGATCAACATGTCTGATCAACATGCCTGTCTCTGTAAAATACCATGCAGTTTTTGATCACTGTTGCTCTGTAGTAAAACTTGAGGTCAGGGATGGTGATGTTTTATTGTTTTTTTTTTCATATTTATTTTTTAAATGTTAATTTTTATTAGATATTTTCTTCATTTACATTTCAAATGCTATCCCTTTTCCTAGTTTCCTCTCTGAAAGTCCCCTATACCCACTCCCCGCCCTGCTCTTCAACCCACCCACTCCCACTTCCTGTTGTTATTTTATTGTTAAGAATTGTCTTATATATGCTCAGTTTGTTATTTCAACTTTTCATAAATTTGAAATTAATTTTGCAATGCTTTAGGTTGAGCTCAGATCCTGTGAGTGAAATATAGGTGAGCTATTGCTGAAAAACATTCTCACATAAACGTGCAATGATTGAAAATGTTTACATACATACTTAATTCAATATTATTAAATGTTATTTATGTAATACACTCTGAAATTCATGTAATGAGTAGAGACATTGAACACTAATATACTAACATAGTCTCACCTAGTATATTACATACAATAATATATTAGTAAAACAGAAGTCATGCCATTCGTTTGTTAAAAGCTCTCCTGAGGAGCTCTATCTCAAAAATAAGGGCTGTGTAGCCTCTGTGTTGGGCTCATAATAGGTTAGAGATGCTGGTGAGACTTCTTGGAAAACAATGGGGGAATCCTGGACTGATCGTGGTTATTTTTATTTATTCGTTACCAGACTTAAATTTCAAACTTTATATGACAAGTAATAATAAAAAGCAAACATATGAGAAATCTCTTGAAATTTGAATGTTTTTACTCTTGCAATCTGGTGTACTGCATTATGCTTATAACAAGTTCTTTTGTCTTGTTAATGACTGTGGTTACATAATATGAAAGCCAAAGAATGTATATGGGCATGTTTCACTGGGACATTCTCTTCTCAGGATTTTTTTTTCTTTATCTCTGGTCCACATAAAAGTAAGATAAGGTAATATTTTCTAATGTGATAATTTTCTATAATTCATTGTCTCAACATTTATCTACAATATGACAATTGTTTGGATTTTACATAATTAAGGCTGAATAATATTCTATTATTACTCTCAGGTATATATAATAACAGTATTTTGTTATTTAGACTCTTCATGTTTTCTTTACTGATGGCTGTACTTACATCTAAACTCTTACCAATGGTGTATTTCTTGACCTTCACTGAAACTACTATCTCTTTTCTGTTTGATAGTAGCCATCATTTTACTTCACATAGTTGTGAAGTAAAAGGTCCGGGTGATTTCCATTTATAGAAAGTTTCGTATATCTGCTGGACATTTTCATGTTTTCATTGGTTCATCTGCTTTGCCTTCTTAAAACTGGGCTTAGTTCTTTTAAATTGTAACTGATAATTAAAGATTTTGGGCATTGGTCTTTGGGTATGTAATTTGCCTATGTGATTTTTTTTTTCCAGTGCACAAGTGATTTTTTTTATTTAATTTGTTGATCATGTTTTTTTTTTTTTTTTTTTTTTTTTTTTGCTGTACAAAAGATTTTTAGTGAATTTGGTTAGAACTCGGGAAGGAATAGATAAATACGTAGACATTGTTCTTTAGCTTACGGCTGTCGGGACCACTGACAGGATATAACATTTCTTCTTCTTTTGCCTTTTTCCATCACACACTGGAAATCTCCATGTGCACTGTTGCCATTGCAGGGCTGTTCATGAAAGGCAGATACTTCCCACTGTTTCTGGTGTAAGCCTTATCCCAGCCCCAGCATCCTGTCTTTGAGGCTTTCCTGCTATTGCCCAATGCCTTGCAGTTGCTAAGGTGTCCTGCTGGCCTTCATTCTCTCTGTGCTTCCTTCCCTACAGTTATAGTCCAACAAAGGCTATTGGGGTACTGGTGTGCTTCCTGCTATCATGGCGTTTAATTGTCAGCAAAGTTAACTGCTGCAAAGTGTGATGGCAATGGAAGCTGGCTACTGTGTTTGCCATCAGACACAGTCCAAAAGCGAGTACAGGGTAATTCCTTCTGAAGTTGGAAGCACTTTGAAAGGTGATTTCACTTAGTAAACTTTTAGACTTATTTTAACACTATTATATCCTCTATCCTTGGAATATTTAAAAATGGGATTCATGGCTCAACTCTCTTTGTACCCACAGAATATTTTGTTTTACTCAAATACTAATCTCTTGCCTTGTTCTTGCCTTTGGATACTTCATCTTTCAATTAAACACAATCTTCAGAGATTGTTAAACTCTATGTCCTGAGCTGAAAATACACTCTTTTTTGCTCTTCCCTATGGGTTCCCTTTGTATACAGAGGTAGGTTTTTTTTTTTTTTAATGTGGAGATTGTTTTGTTGATTAATCTTTTATCTGGTTCTGTACTGCATCCTGGCAACTGCCATTAGGTATGTATATGGTCTATACTCAAATAAGTGCTTTGTACATAAATGGATATTTGAAAACAGTTATTTCCTCTGTTAAAGTATTATATTCTGTGTAAACCCAATGATACAAATAAAAGTAATGGCAACTATCAGCCAATGGCTCACTTATAACTCTTAGAGTAATGTATTTTATTATTTTTTGAAACTTGTCAGTAATTTTATATTTTTATATACTCTTATAGAAAGATATATTGTCTTTAGCAAACATACAGGAACCAACATATACAGTCAAACATGCACATTCATTATAATATCATGATTATCCCATTGTTATTATGTGATTTGTTTATTCTATTAAATATATGCTAAGGGATAACACTTAGAATATGTGTCATGCATGTATACAGTTTTAATTTTGTATTGGAAAGATTCAATCAAGGTAACTAACCTGAAATTTGACTTTTCAGTTTACAACATATGGCTCATATAATTACGGAGAAGAAGTCTAACTGTCCTCAATATCTGTAATAGTGTCTGCACTCATTGCACCGAGATTACCTCAATCAGTTCACCTGAGACAGAATATTAGTTTCCCAGGAATGTTGAGGAATACTACACAATTCACCAGTGTTTTAGAATCTAAACATTTAAAATTAAAGTCCAAGAGTCCAGGGATCCTCACAAGTTATTAAAAATCTTTGATTGCCTCTTCCTACCCACCTGTGGTTACTGACACTCCTTAGAGTTTTTTAACTTCTAGTACAAGAATCACCATTTTATTTGTTGTTCTTTCCTCCTACTATGTAGAATAGGACATGGCCATGCTATAAGAACATCTATAATTAGATTAAACACCAATCTAACCTGAAATGAACCTATACTAACTTAACTAGCCTAACTGAACATGACCTAAACATATAATACTGGCAAACACTATTGCCAAATAAAGTTATATTTTAAGTTATGTTTAGATATGAAGTGAGGGAACATTACTTAGCCTAGTGGCATCTATTTTATGACTCACAAATGCTTACATATACTACTTGCAAGTGATGTCAACACTTAGCCCAAAGAGCATCAGGCCCAAGTCCCAAATATTGATTTACATGGTATCATCTGAAATAGCTGAGTAGCTTATGATTTAAATCACCTATATATGAGATTCGGGGAAATTTTTTCTTTAACTCTAGATCTTGACTTCAGTAGATCTATTGTTTTTCTTCTCAATACTGCACCGTGACAGCCTAGGGTAAGGCAATCCCACGCTTTTAGAGAGAAAATAGAAGAAATAAGGGCCTATTTTCCCCAAGCAATCCGAACTCCATCAGAGGAATATTGTAGAGGTTCAAAGTCTGAGAATGTTGCTCTTCGAGTCAAGCATTCTAGGTTAATCCTACCAGTGAACAGAGACCTGTTCAGCCACGAAACAGTTACTTCTTCACCACATTTGCCCTCACACTACTCCTTAGTAAAATCCTTTTCATGTCAGTGCAATTGTAACTCTTATTCCTTTTGTAATATGAAGAAGATAAGATGCCATTGACATAAGCTCTCTCATACACACTCTTTCTGTTTCACTTTTTAAGAGTACCAATGTTAAATTGGGAATTAACAGTCAACTATATAGTACAATATATGAATCATGGAACTTTGATTACTTGGTAGGTTTTAACTGAAAGAATTCATGGTTCTACTTTCAAACGTTTTGAATAATATCTTGGTATTTTTATAATACCAACAGTGCAATATTTATTAAATATCACATTTATAATTGTAATGACTTGAATACATTCTTTATATTTTAACTTCCTTTTAAAAATTTCTACGACTCCTGTTTTATTACTGTTCTGGCTACAAACAAAATGTTATATTTAAAAAAGTCTACGGAAGGAAGGACCATCCAGAGACTGCCCCACCCAGGGATCCATCCCATAAACAGCCACCAAACCCAGCCACTATTGCATATGCTAACAAGATTTTGCTGACAGGACCCTGATATAGCTGTCTCTTGTCAGGATATGCCAGTGCCTTGCAAATTCAGAAGTGGATGCTCACAGTCAACTACTGGATGAAACACAGGGCCCTCAATGTAGGAACTAGAGAAAGTACTCAAGGAGCTGAAGGGGTCTGAAACCCTATAGGAGGAACAACAATATGAACTAACCAGTACCCCCAGAGCTCATGTCTGTAGCTGCACATGTAGCAGAAGATGGCCTAGTTGGCCATCAATGGGAGGGAAGGCCTTTGGTCTTGCAAAGACCATATGCCCCAGTACAGGGGAATGTCAGTGCCAGGAAGAGGGAGTGGGTGAGTTGAGGAGCAGGGCAGGGGGAGGTTATAGGGGACTATCAGGAAAGCATTTGAAATGTAAATGAAGAAAATATCTAATAAATATTTTTTTAAATCTTTGAAAAGAAATTGATTCATAAAGAAGGAAAAACTAAGGCTCTATGAATAATGAAGGGAGGATTATTCAAGTTCAAGCTACTCTTCATGTTTGGTAAGACATCTTCCTTTAGAAATAGAGATTTACCCACTTCACAATCATGTAGCTGAGGTTGTTAGAAGTAAGATATTTACAAGAAAGTATTAAAACAGCATCATATCTTTTTGAAAATGAGACTATCTAATGCTTCCTACAATCTCTTATATCTCTGTGGGTCTGTTTGATTCTTAGAGGTAATATACAGTGTAGAACCAATGTGCTTGGTAAATCGTAGGGCAGGGGGGGGGTATAGGGAAATTTTGGGATAGCATTTGAAATGTAAATAAAAAAATATCTAATATAAAAAAAAATGTGAGGACTGCTCCTTAGGACTTCATAGACCCAAAAACTCATACAATAGTGTGCTGGTATGGGTAAAAGCCATTGTACTTCTGCCTTCTGATATTCAGAATAAATATTGCTAACATTAAAAAAAAAGGAATGGAAGGTAAGTGAGAATAAATTCAGTAAGCAAAATAATTGTTTTGCCAAAGTCTACATTAAAAAAAAAAGTATATTAAATCAGTATAGAAACTTCAAGAAATTTGATTGGTAAGCATCCTTATAACTTTTGCATATTTGACTTGGAAATGAATGAATGTTGTCTCAAAGCATATAATTAATTATCCCTGGTTATTTTACACTGTGGCTAATTTAGATGTTACTCTCTCAGGCAGACAAGGGGAAACTTGATTTATTTAGTCTGGTGTCCTATTCTCATTAGGGAAGAAATGGTTTGACACCTCCTGACTGACACTTAACAAGTCACAGCTTGTCTCTAGAACACAGAGGAGCTGAATAGGAAAGAAGGAAAGCCAATCATGTTGTGAGAGATGTATTAAAGAGAGACTGGGAGGGAAATGTAACTGGTGGGCAGATCAGTGTTTTCAGAATAATAGTAAAAAGCATGTTTCATGTGTCCACCATTGGTTTTTATTTTTTATTATTTTTTGTGCAATTTTCTGTTTTTATTATTCCTTTGTTTGGAGAAAAGGGTCTCCATACATAGACCATGGTCTCTATATGAACATGGTTGTAATATATAAATTGTACACTAAACTATAAATGTTTGTGAATAAATAGGGACAAAGCATGATTTCAAACTCTCCTAGGATACATACAGTTTCTTGGATGATTCTGATTTGAAGTTCAAAAACAGAATACCAAAAAAACACCCAGAATACCATTTTGTTTATAGCATCTGGTTCCTTTAGTCTGTGCACAAGTTCCACTGTTTATTTTAACTGGTGTGAAGTTCTCTGCTATAGTCTCTTTCACATTAACTTTCAGTCAAGTTCACCAAATGGCCACAGTTCTGGAAAGATCCGTGTGACCCCCAAATGTCGGGATTACTGGAACAGGTTAGGATGGATTGCAAAGTTAATTGCTTGTATTGGCTAATGTGTCCATATTTATTTTTTCCTGGTGCATTCATTTACATGCCAGAAGATATAACACTTGCCTCAGGCACACAAATATCTTGGGTTGGTGTTAGAGAAAGATTTTTAAAAAAAAAAAAAAAAGCACACACACACACACACACACAACTATGACTCCTATAATTATAAACCAAATCATTTCAAAGGGGTCCCTTGTTGGTGTACCATTTCCATTTTGGAAATGTGTGCTTCCTATCACTATTCTGCAATAAAGTGATTCTGATCTTGGGATAGTGTTTATTGTGTCAAATGAAAGAATAAGAGAGGGTTAGGGCCAGTGAACCTTAAGGAGTCTAAAGAATCCCTAAATTTAAAGAAAAACCTTGTTTCTATGATTTCCCATTCTCCTTTTGCTTTTCTTTGTATTTTTAAAATTTCATCATGTGTGTGGTCTATCTGGATTTTCTGTGCTGTTTTTTTTTTTTAAAGTTTTTAAAATTTTTAAAATTGTTAAAAATTTTAATTGGCAAATTTGAATATATTTTCTACATTGTAGATGATTAGACTACTGCAAGCTATTTCTATGATACATTAAAGGAGAAAATCTAATGGCTGATTTTTCATAAAAAGTAATCTCCCAATACTTTGAGCACTTTAGCTGTAGCAGTAAATTATCCAGTGTATTAGAAGTTTACAATGTTCCTTGAGAAAGGGGAAATTTATTATTAGCTTTTATAAACTCCATTATTTTCACAAAGTGCTATTAAATAATTTTACAAGAGTTTTTTTTTTTTTTCACCTTCCCGGGTTGTAGTGAACGATGTAATTCTTCCTATATTCAAGTTAGGAAAAAAAGAAAGCCAAGGTGAGGTCAGAGCAACAATGCTTTGCTTACACAATGTTCCAGGAGAAACCCATGAGCAATAGATTTTTTTTTTTATAAATAACATGGGCTTGTAAGATGAGGATCTAGCTTTCTATTGTTGTAAACATCATATTCTAATTAAAGGAGGGCTTTTGTGAGTCTACCAGATCCAAAACTCAAAGGCCCATAAGTATTTAAATTATCATGTGATAGATTCAGTATTAAATGCCTTTCGTAGGGTTACTTATTCCAAAAAGTAATACTATAAGAAAATTTATTTTATTCATTTCAAAAAGAAAACTTGGGGCACAGACAATGCATGTGATATAACCATAGAAAATACTAGAGAGTGGTAATTTGGAGCATTTGTTTCACTGGCGTCATATGGAAATACATCAGAGTTACATATGCTTGGCTGTCACCTTCCACTCACTGAGACACTGAAAACATATGGCCAGGCAGTATGTATTTTAACACATGATCTTTGTACGCTGCCATCTAAGAACTACTGCCAATGACGGAATAGGAGATCCTGGGAGACACAAGGAGTGAGATGACTTCTAATCACTGGCTCAGCATCTTCTCAACCTCAGAGCATGACTTCTGAGGGTTTAAATAAGGACCTGAACAAAAATATGAACCAACCAGTATCCCCAGAACTCCCAGTGACTAAACCACCAACCAAAGAGTACAGAGGGAGGGACTCATGGCTCCAGCCGCATATATAACCAGAGGATGGCCTTGTGGGACATCAATGAGAGGAGAGGCCCTTGGTCTTGTGAAGGCGCTATGCCCCAGTGTAGGGGAATGCCAGGACAGGGAAGCAGGAGTGGGTAGGTTAATGAACAGGGGAAGAGGGATGCGACAAGAAGGTTTTCAGAGGGCAAATGGGGTAAAAGGATAGACTTTGAAATGTAAATAAAGAAAATATCTAATAAAAAAAAAAGAAAGAAAGAAAAGCAGATTTTGTGACACAGAGAAGGTGGGAGTTCCACTTCTCACACTGGGTTTGGCTTCAAGTTTTTTGGGCACTATATTTTATGGTCATGGCAATGAAGGAGCGGATGAAAAATGAAGTGAATGAGGATAGCATTTATCCCCTTTCCTGTCCTGCCAAGATTTTGGATACATAACGTATCAAACCATTATGGGATTACGGAATGTTTTGCTGCTAATGATATACTGATGGCATTACAATAAAGCAGAGGATGATTAGAGATCACCTTTGTGGGACAAGTTGCTTCTAGGGGTTTGAGGTCATCTCAATTATCACTGAATATTTAAATTGTTGA
Source organism: Mus caroli (assembly GCF_978045245.1). Classification (NCBI taxonomy): domain Eukaryota; kingdom Metazoa; phylum Chordata; class Mammalia; order Rodentia; family Muridae; genus Mus; species Mus caroli. Next base: position 60,832,014 of record NW_028227272.1, on the reverse strand, counting down.
CATGACGTCTTGAAAGTCTGCTGTGCCATCAGCCTTCAGTTACTATGTGGTTTTCTTTTTCCCTGTAATCTCGTCTGCCTCTGGGCTGTGGACATAGAACTTCCATACTAAACATACACTCATCATGTAAGACTCATTAGACTCTTATCTATCAAGTGGAGGATTTAAAGTCATCGACATATCCCGAAGTGTATGCTGGATTCTGGGGTGTGATTGCCAATTAGTAGAAAGTGTTTGATAGTGCTGTCAGGAGGAACTTCACTAATTGGTTGGATTCGAGCATTCTCTTGCTGGCTATCAGCAAGTGGCCAATAATTGAAATGTTATAGTTATTGATGCTAATGAGATTGTTATCCATCATTTTCAGTACCAGTCATGATTTGACTTGTGCAGGATTAGATTATAAATTTACCTAAGATTTTACCCTTAGAAATCCCTTTCCAATCTCCTGATACCTACTCACTTGTGTCTGTGTGGTGCAGGACAGCTGTTGGTCCACCTGTTCTTCTAAGTAATAATATTAACCATGAATATAACTTCTCTGGCACTATAGTCAATGTGATAATCATGTCTGTCTGAGTTCTCAAGAAGACATAAAATAATAATTAAATCATTTACTTTGAGAATGAATTCAGCATGATATAAGCATTTAACTGTCTTTCTTGTTAGAAGTCTTTTAGGTTAAGTGGATAAAACTAAGAATATAGATATGACCAAATTAGTTTTGTTTAACATTTTTTTAAAAGACTTTTGTCAACTCTCAACTACTATTTCTGAAAAAGATTTCTTGAATGTCGTTGTTTTGGTTCTTTTTCACAAAACTTAAGTGTTCATTGAAAATTAGAAATAAGGTCTCAGGCACTGACATAGTTCAGTATATTACTAATATTTTCCCGTGTTGATTGAAAAGTAATAGAAAAATAAGTATTCCCTCTTTATTTTCTAGTTATTATGCACATAAAATGTACATTATGATTCTTTAGTAATTCTTATTTCTTGACATCTATACACGGTTTTTTTTTGAGTACTTAGAAAAAATGCAAACAAACAAACAAAATAAAAAACACCATCACCACAAACAATAACAAAATCCATGGATTTTCTTTATTTTTTAAGGATAAATTTAAGTCCCACAACAGTAAGAAAGTTTTACTGTTAACTCATTCTGATGCCTTTGGTATCTCCAAGTGGGCGTAAGCTACATTAAAGGAAAAAAAATGCATAGTTAAAAGTAATAACCCCATGTGGAGTTCTACTGACATTTATAGAAAGAGTTATTCATGTCTAGCAACAAAGAGAGCTGCATTCTTGAATGATTTTTGGAGAAAATTCCTTCTTAATTTTTTATGGTGAGGATCTACAAAGTATGACTTCTCTTTTATGAATCCAGATACACGTGCAAGCTTAGCCGCACCTTCTCTTCAGTGTGAAGTACTGTGATTATTTGAAAAAAAAAAAAACCTTCAGATCTCTGAATTTATGGTCTAGTCTTAGTCAGCTGGTAACAGAGTCAAAACAAACCGCATTCTGTTTTATCTTCTTCCATGTCCCTTCATTTATCTTGATAGACGATAGTTGCACCGGGTTGAAATAAAAGAAAAAGAATAGAAAAACAGAAAGAGAAGTAAGAGAGGGAGAAAGTAGGAAAGAGAAATGAGGGAACAGCCAATATAAATACCCAGAAAATGATAAACTGCCAGGAATAACACAAGGGAAGAAAGGCCATTGAGTGGGTTTTGTTGTACTTAGTATTAAGAATTTCATGTACTATCTTTCAAAATAATATTTCTATGGTTTTAATGAAAACTAAAATAAAATATTTAATCACTCATATGGTTTAGCTAATATACCTCACATCTGTGGTTCTATTGATAGATCATACAAAATATCATGACCTTTAACCCAAGACTCATTGTTCCAAATTAAAATTAATATCTCTCAATTCTCCTGTTTGGAAGCATCAAGTAGTATCTGTTAATATCTGCTAAAATAAATGAGAAATATGTGGAAGAGTGCTTGCCTAACATGCAGTAAAGCCTGGAATCTGTACCTAGGACCATAAAATAAATACAGTCAGTTTTAAAAGTAACAGGAAGCCACACACCATGCCAGGTTGGCAATTGTACAGAATGTGATATTAAGAAAATTAATCTGTATTGCTTGTCTAGTTATGTATGGGAATCACACATCAAACATGTTAAAGTCTAATATGTCTTGATTTGCATATCTGATCAATATTTGTATTTACTGAGTTTCCCTTGGTCGAAGCTCTTATTATTCAGACTGCTTCATGTTTAAAGGTATCCATGGGATACTTGGAAGTTGGAACTCTCATAAGGGAATGAAAGAACTTACTTTTTATAACTTGGAGTCACAAAGAGAATTTTAAGTAAATATGCATCTCTGGGAGGTCTTTTATAGAATTAATATTCTCACTATAAAAGTTCTAAGTTCCAAAGTATCCCCATCTCTGTCCTGAAACACAGTCTGACTTTATTACTTCTTATAAAACCATAGAGTCTATGATCTTGATTATGCATTCATTAAAAGAAGTGGGTGTTTTATTTATCCAGCTAGTCATTTATAGATCAAAAATACACGGTTTCATGGTTGGATAAATTTCCAAGGAATTTGTTAATGTTTGTAAATACTGGGAGCCAAAAGATTTGTTTCTCCATTCCAACTCCTCTAGTCCTACCCAGTTCTTTTAAAGATATTACTTTATCTTTGGAAGCCTCTCTGCCTTCTTTGCCTAATTGAAGATACAAATCATATAAATACCGAACAAAGGTTCAAATGAGTTAAAATGAGTGACAGAGTCTGGGATTGAGACAGTGCTCATAGTATGTTCCTCTAAGCTGGACATTTCTAGGGCCCACCTAGTGCTACTCACATTAAATGAGACATATTATCAATGTTATAGGCATCTTCTTCTTCTTCTTGTTCCTTCCCATCAAAATATTATCACTATCACTCTAATTTAGAAGAAAGCTTTCATCAGTGCAACAGATACAAATATGTACTACATAAATAAAGCAAAAATATCAACAAATATACTCAGAGTTTGAAATGACTCTTGATTGCCAACAGACAGTTGATGGCCATTATTTCTGATAAATATCATTTAAAACAATTCACATAAGTAATAAGGTGAAGTTCATGAAGACACTGGTCACATTTTTTATTAAATTAAATTCATTGTTTTTACTCTCAATATTTATATATATTCAATATCATTACTCACTACCTGTAAACCATGTCATGATCACCACTCTCAAATACATGATCTTTTTTTCTATAGCCATTATTGTTATACATTTATGTACATACATACAAACTTACACACACAACAAATATATAAATAAAACATACTGAGTCTGTTTAGTGTTGCTTGTTTGCATATGTTTTATTAGGGCTCATATCTTAACATTAAATCACTAATTAGGAGTAATTTTCCTGGAGTAAACAAATTCTCCCTCTCTCACCAGTCATTAATTATCCAGAGATCTTCATCTAAGGGTGGCGGCCCTGTGAAATTTCTGCCATTCTCATTGACATATTATTTAGCATCATCACTGTTCACATTTTGTTTAATTAGTCATATTGTTGAGACTTCATGCCAATTGGTATATAACTTTGATTATTGTATCTGTTCAAACAGCTTTTATAATAAATAATTGATTCCTTAATACTAAACTATATTATATCTCATATCTTAAAATAAATCACACCCAAAGAAAAATTGTCCCAAAATGAAATTTAAAATACTTTTAAACTTTTTAAATATAAAAAATTATGTTAGAATTTTATCTGTATATTAAACACAACTATTTGTTGCACAGCGTGTTCTGTGTGCTGCTTTAAGGTTTGTCCATATTGCTTAAATCATATTATGCTTGTCTGTTCTCCCAAAACATTTCCCATTTCTTCATTATGAAGGCATCCAAGAGTCTCCTCTTTCTTTTGAGTTGTGAAATACATTCCTGTAATCTGTTGCCCCCATGCTGTTAACTTGCACACCAGAATCTCCCTGCCAACTACATGTATCCTAACCTTGTTCCAGCTTCCATTCAAACCCAAAGAGTGATGGTTCTGATAAATGGATCGTCTCTACAAGCTTCTCTCTCTCTCTCTCTCTCTCTCTCTGCATTCAGAATCACTACCTTACACTTGTGCTCTAAACATTGGGGCCATTTGTACAAGGAAACCACTAAAAATAGCAAGGAATGTAAATACTGTGGCACTGAATAGGCGGGTACTTATGAGACTTGAAAGAAATGGAGTTAGCCTTGCTTAATGTCAGCTGCCAGTGTGTGTGGCACACGTCAGCAAGTGGAAGCAGTCTGGCATATTGACTTTGAGGCCATAAGCAAATATTAGGGAGAAGAAAAATTTCTAAATACAGAATCCACCAAAAAAAATGCATCTTGTTTGCTATGTCTTATGAATTTTCTTTCATCCATACCTCAACGAACAACATTTTTTGTTCCTCTGAGTCTTTATAGACATATTTCAAGTGAGACAAGTTTCATAATTAGGCCCAGACTGGCTGAGATTATAGGACTGTATTCCACTGAAAGCTAGTGATGTGTCTTAAAATATGTTTTCCCTTAAAACGTTTGAGTAGAGAAACCATCCATCTTTATCAGGCAGAGGCCCTACTGTCTTGTTTTGTTTGAGAATTATGCAATAGCTTATGAATACTGCAGGTGCTTAGGCATTAACTGATTAGTTATTTCTGCTCCATAGACAGGTAAATTTAGGGGAAAGGAAAGTAAGATAAACTACTTTCAATGGAATCATCAAACCCTTTGTCTACGATTTTGCACTAAACTCTAAGAATTTTTATTGAATAAAGAATATAATAAGATAATAAAGAATATGCTAGTTAGAAAGCCATACTTTCTATGAGTTAGCAGAGAAGAAAATTCTATATTGTAACCTGAAATTGCTTACATACTGGTTAAAACCACTATACATGCTACAGCTATCCTTTATCTATAGCTATTCAAATACCTTCCTGGCACCTCCATGTAACAATATTTTCTGCAATTTTGAAGACTGAATAATGATTTACAGTGATGACCAAGGAAAGGTAGACTAGATTATTTTAAAATAATAAAGGCCAATAAGAACACAATATTTTCCAAGACACTTACACCCAGGAGAAAAATAAAATGACTCATAATATAATCATCCCTCTTCCCAGGTGGCAATCAGATTTCACACTACCATGTTCTAGCTTCCTGTGTGCCAAGAACTTTAAATTTACATTGTTTTTTTCTAGTTCTCTTAACATCTTGTGCTAGGGTTATTAATACCTACAGAGTCTTACTAAGGGTAAGCCAAAGGTAAGAGGAGTTATGCCTTATTCAGTCAAATAGTAAGTGATGTAATTAAAATTGTATGTCTCCAGTTTATACATTTCTCCTTATATCTGCTTTATGTGACTTAAAGTGAAGTTCTTCCTGTTGAGTCTGCTCTCAGAATGCTACCAAGGAGCAAGATCAATCCTATGGACTCCTGGAGATATATACCATCCAAAAGTCATTGGTAGGCTGTGTGCAAGATACTGTCAGAGGGGCTGCCTTGTCTGGTCTCAATGGGACAGGAAGCACCCAGCCTCACAGGGACTTGAAGTCTCAGGGTTGGGGAATAAGCAAAGGGGCCCCATGTATTCAGAGGAGAAGAAGGTGAAGGCAGGATTGTTGGAGGGGTGACCGGGAGATGGGAAGTGAAAAGGATGTAGATCGGGTGAGTAAATGAAATAATAAATTAAATTAAAATTTTCAAAACAAAAATACCAGCAGAGAAGAAGGGATGTGCTCACCTGTGCTGTGCTCTTCCCTAACAGTAAACATCCTCACGACAGAAAGCAGCAGCTTCTCTCCAGTGAGAAGGCTCTTTATCTTCAGTGCTTGTGCAATGGGAAAGGGTGGTCTAGTAGTCACCACAATGCCGTTTTACACTTGTGAGAATGTCAAACTCTCATATATAAAACATAGGTTGAGGGTTCTTGTCACTATTAGATGCATGGGGCTCAAATGAGACAAAATAAGTGAAAATTACTTTGAAATGCAAGTCCCCAACCTGATTACAAACGTGGTCATTTTTATGACCGTTTTCTTGGTTGTCAACTTTTCTCCAGAGCATGTTATAAACCCTTCAGGTATTTGTCCCCAAATTGGTAGCGGACATGATAAAACAGTCCATTTGTGTACTTAACATCTTCATACTTTTAAGTATTTGGGATCTGTATCCTTGAGTAACATGTTATGATTTGTATACTAAGAGTCGTGAACTTTGCTGAAAATGGCTCTATGACAATGAGTTGAAGAAGTCTCTCCTTTCCACTAAAATTATTGTATGACAGTGAAACAGAAGATGAGAATTATTCATATTCATAGCCCAGAAGAAACACTCATGAGCCTGTTAGAAGGAATCTGATCTTGAACTCTCAGGGTGAGTAAGCACCAGTGGGCCCTAGAACAAGGTAGAAATAAAGGAAGCATAGACAAAACACAGGATGCCCATGGATGCTCAGCCTCCGAAGCTCTAAAACAGTTGTGTTTTCATTTATAAAACAGGTATCCAAATGTTCACAAATCTCCTATGTTCTTACACATCCTCTCAATCTCTACTCCAGAGCTCACTGTTATCAGGACAGATCTTTTTCAAGACCATGTAAAGAAGAAAAAGGCTCCCAAGACCCTTTCGGTTGTCCTTCCCTTAGTAGAGCACTCTAGTGTCTCAGAGTCTCTGCCTGGGTTCTTAAAGTACTGAGCAACCCATTTGTAGCAAATACTTAAGCTGGGTCCATTGTGACTGAGTAGGATGAAATGCTTAAATAGATGGGTGAATCTGAGGAGAATTTTTCTACTGTGTCCTATAAAAAAATTTCTGATACTAAAAGATTATTTGCTCTCTTCTGTCTTTAATACTTTGGTTTTAAAATGTGCATGAAAATTAAGAACCCAGGAGTCAAAGTCAACCTGGCTTGATAGTAGTGTTTCCCTTCTCCTTAGATGCTATGTTTCTCTTCTACTTAGATGTATCGGGTTTGACTGAATCAGAAAGTAATTCCTAGCAAGCTTTCCTTACTCGGGAGAAAGATTTATGATTCTAATCGGCCTGGGCCTCTCAGGAAGCCCAGGTTCCCACAGAATACAGGAAATGATACATTTTTCCTACAGCTCTAAAGGACACATTATGTATTAAAGAGGATAGCTAAAAGTCAGTCCATTTTGAAGCTATCCAGCTGCACTATTAGCCTAAAGAGATCTTAGCAACTTTTATGCTTTCAAGGTTTTATGTATCAGTTTAACACTTCTGAGAAAGTCCATGCTTTTTAAGGATCTCATCATATGAAGCTTAGAATTCCTCTTACACATAGGAAACACAAGCACCTGTTAGATTGGACACCTCCTCAAGAAAAAAAAAAAAGGCAAATGTGTGAAGAGCCACCGGACTTCACAGGCTGAACTGTTTCCCTGTTGGATACTCCAGTGCCAACTTTGCATCTAGCAAGTGGTCCTATTGGAGGATAATCTCAAAATGCTGTTTCTGTAACAATAGCTGGGTAATTTCTTAAAATATGTGCCTCTCTCCTTTCAAGTAATACTGTATTAAACACATTTTACTTCAGAGTTTTTCAAGTGAAATAATTACACGTACATTTAAAGGAGTAGCAATATCCAACATCTAACCACGTAATGTAATAAACTTAATGGAATGGACCTTCCATTCCAATGAAGCTTTTGAATACAAGTGTGGTCAACACTATAATGGGCATATCACTTATTCAAATATTATTATATCTGCATAGTTGATCAATTGATTAGATATGTTACTTTTTTTAATCTAAATTAGCATGGCAGTCAGGAAGTCAACATACGTATAAATTTCCACCATGAGAGTTAGTTGAGAACCACATGGTAGAGCTTGCCTGGATCACCAAATACAACTTGTACTTTTAATAAAGCATGTTATTTTTATTTCTGCATTCTGAAACATGTTACAAGGGACGTGGATACGGCACACCACAGAATGCATCCATTTTTATAGTTTTACAAACTTGAAACCACCCATTTCTAAGGGGAAGAATGATTTCAGTGTGGAGTCTTCTTTGTTGTCAAAATATGATGCCCAGGGTTCTGTGGCTTTTACTCTAAATTTTCCTAAGCCTTTATTCGGCAGACTATTCATTTTCATTTTTATAAAAATTCCCAGCGCATTAGCTAATATGACTTAAAGCATACTTTTTTTTTTTCTTTTCCTTTAAAAGAATCTTTTACACAATGATTCTCTATTGCACCCTCCCTGGATGCTGAATATGGTTTCAATGGGGTGTTTAACTCCTACACTTCATACCACGGCCAGGACGCTGGCTACAGCTGCTTCTCTGAAAAGGTTCATGAGGTTTGTCTCAAATATATTTTAGTTTTGACAACGAGCTTTGCTTTTACAAGCTTTATGATGGGTTTATACTTTTTACAAGATGCCGTTCTAAAAACACGTATAACTCCCCATCAGTCCTTTAAAACGGAGTCAAAAAGCCTTCCCTTTGGATGGACTTTACCCCGAAGGCTAGTATGTTATATATATTTCCTGCTTTCCTTTTCATTTTAAAAGATTTATTCTTAATCCCACGCATATTGGAACATTATTCAGACAGAGTATCGGGTTTTCTGGGCCTCCGTTGCATAGTGGCAGCCTGCATTTTGCCACAAGAGTGCGGAGAATCAGGTCTCTGCCCTGTAGGTGGTAGAAGCTGGAGAAGCCTGGCTCTTCCAGGTGGGGAAATCAAGCTGTCAGGAAGACTCATGGAGTATGATTAGTTTACTAACTTCATTAAATGAGAACGGTCGCAGTGCAGGGACCCCCTGTTCTCACTGTCTGCTGCTGTTAAACAAGCCAGTGTTTCACAGGCTGAGTGGAATGCCCTGTGCAGACACAGCAGGAGAACATTCCAGAAAGCCTGTGGGCTTCCTTACCTTGTCATCTGTGGGCTTGGCGAGCAAAGTCCTATTCGGGAGACTCGAAATCCCTCTCCCCATTACTCAATAACCAAAACCTCAGGCACAGAAGTTTCAAACAAAGTGAAGTAGAGGCTTTGCGACTATTTTCAGATCTTGATAAATCTGATTTCAGATTCACTCTCTAAGCTGTTAGCTTTGAGGATAGAGTGTGTCTAATGACTAGGTCCATTGCCTGAGAGAATTGGCTTAATTTCCCAGGAGAGATGGTTCAAAATGAGTGTGAATTAACGTTTTAAGAAAGGATAGAATTCATTGCTCTTTGTGCCTTAGGCTCGGGAGGAGTGCTTAGGTGTCTTTAAAACTACATCCATAAGACTTGTGGATTCTTATATATGTAGCCAACACGCTTTGTGGTAGTCTAAACTGCGGAAAATTCGAACCAAATGTGTATATAGTTGGGTTTTTTCTTCATTTTTTAAAAAAATAATATATTTAAAATAGCAGACTGTAGAGTATTTAAACTCTCAAAGGCTTTGATCTTAAAAGTGAATTGCTATGTTAAATGAACAAAAATTGTTTCAAAATTAAATAATTGTTGTTTTGATATTATTTAAATATTTGTTACTATTTTATTTTTTATTATTATTACAACAGGTACAAAATCATATTTCATGTAAAACGATATATGTCTACTAGACCTAAGAATTAATTTTAAATAAAAGATCCTTTATTTATTAATGACATTGCTATGTGCTGTTGGTCTTCTCAAATGAGGGAACTTGACTTTAAAATTTACAGCTGTTTAATTATAGTCATACATATTAGCTACATATTGGATCTGGACCGTGAACCTCCTTTTTTTTTTTTTTTTTTTTTTTTTTTTAATTTGGTATTTGGTTTTTGGTTTTTCCAAGACAGGGTTTCTCTGTGTAGCCCTGGCTGTCCTGGACTCACTTTGTAAACCAGGCTGGCCTTGAACTCATAAATCTGCCTACCTCTGCCAAGTGCTGGGATTAAAAGCATGTGCCACCACTGCCTGGCAGTAATGAGTGGGGACAGAACTCGGGAATCAAAACCGGGGTCCTTAGGAACCTTGGGCAGTGTGCTCTGCCCCTGAGCCATCTCGTCGAGACCAGGAACCTATCTTAATGGAAGGCTTTGGCTAATTGATTTTTTTTCCCTCTCACAACTAAGTGCAACCAAATAAAGAAAGCATGTAATAATTTCCTATATTAGGAGTTGACACAAGAACACATTCTACTTCAGAAAATTGAACCATAGTAGGAATGCATTTTTCAGTGACATATGAATCAGTTCCACTTCCATCACTATTAGGAATATCTATTTTAATATTTTACATAAAAAACTCATCTACATGGTTGGCTTACAAAATTTTTGATTGAGTTAATAACATATAACCATTGCCTCTTTCAACAAATATTTAATCTTAAATAATTTATAAGCATTAGTAAATGCAAAGAAATTATTTAAATATTTAAATTTATATATCAAGGAATGGTCCTAAGTAGCTTCACTGAAGATGCAGCTAAACTGTATAAACTATTAGAATAATAGAAAATATTTAGAACATATTTATGTGGTATATGTTCTTCCACCCTAATGCTATAAATTGAGTGTCTCCTGAAATATTCAGTAAAACATTAAATATTACTCTGCTCAACACTTTGAATTTTGTGCCTACTGATGGAGAAATGCCCATTGTGTAACATTTCTGGCAGTAAACTAATAGTGTATTTTCAATGCCTAACTTTGATGTTTCAGCTGACTTGTAAATGTCTATTGAGCTGCTAACATTTAATGAGTATTAGAAGAGCAGATATTACAGGGTCTGTCCATTGCCTGTTCTCAATGTTCCGTTTGTGTCTCATATGATTGCACTAGTTGGTTGTATTGTCGATTGATAGGTGCATAATGTACCAGATAATTATACATATGACATATTCAATTATAGTGAGTTATTCCCCATACACTGTCTGCAATTTGGATTTCCTAATTACCCCATTTAAAAACATAGCTGTATTTCCATAAATGTGTTTTCTCATCACACAACTTTGAAATTAGGTAACTGGTAACTACAAAACATGAGATGAGTGGAAATATATCCAGTATCTACTTCTCCAGTAAAAGAAAAATGCATTCATATTAAAATGAGCATATAAAAATTTGTGATTAATCATCTTAATTTAAGCAAATAAACTTATTATGTAAACATTAAAAAAAAAAGAAGAGCAGATACTGTGAATTAGATTTTACATTATTCATTGACTTCCCAGTGAGGACTGTTGCTCAGTCTTTTATTCTACAATTTGTCAAACATTTTGTGATGGGTCACATTTTATGGTGAATACACTTGGGTATTCTCTTGGCTTTTCTGACATTAGTATTCAATTCGTTTTAGTATTCAAGAAAAAAAATGTATTAATAATGATTCAACCATGGCCATGATGATTGCTACTGTAAACTATTCTCAGAAAGAGCAAAAAGTGACATTTAAGTTGGCCCACTGCAAGTCTTCAGAGAATGATTTCCCAGAAGGCACTGCTTTGGGTGTTGGGAAAGTTCAGTAATAGTAGATGCTGCTTTTCTAACACAGAAGATACAATTGTTTTCCTTCTTGTGACATGTGTGGTACAAGCCCTGCACTAAAGACTTTATTTTCCAATCAGCTTTCTCTTTTGAAACTCTGTCCATTTTTTTTTTCAGAGAGAGAAAGCAATTCTTTATTATCTGTACTCAGGGGAATTTGTAGTGCTTTGTCTTAGTGGCAGGTCATCATTGTCTTGTATTACATGCTATGTACCCTGATTTTTATTGATTCTATTGACCTCTTAAATATTCCATAATCAATTGTATGTACCATATTCAATTGTATGAGCTTAAACATAACATGATAGGCAATCTGGAAAGCCAAGATAGTTATTAAAAACACAAATACAAGAGGTGCCAGAAATGTCTTCTCTTTGTAGAGAGAACATTTACATCAAAACTGAAAAGTATTACAACTTTCTAAGTATAGCAAATCCCATTCTTGGGAAACAGGACGACGATATCTTAGGTCATCAACTGATGCATGAGTGATAGGAGCCAATGAAAATCTATGGCTTCATTTTGTAAAATGTAAGTTATATCAATGTTTATGAAACTCTCAGTTTAAAAATTGACAGTGTCTGTGCTTTCTGCGATGCAGAAGTAGTCAGGCAAAAACAATTGGGTAGGTGCAATATATAGAAATCACTATACACAGTAGGAAATGTAAGGAATTTCAGATGAAGAAACAAGGCAGCGACAGGTTTTAACTCGTCTTTCTGGGTAACAGAAAGCACGGGTTAGAAACACAGTAGATTTGGCACTGTAAGACGAGAAAATAATGTTTAAATTTGAAAGCTGTATTAGGTCATTAGGCTTGTCAAAAAGGTGAACCAATATATATCTGAATGGCTGTGGTGTCTGATTTCAAGGCACAGTGACCCATAAAATATTAGAATTATGTAAATATATTCTCACTTAGCATCTATGATACATGTAAACTTTTTTTTCTCTTCATGGAGATATATGCTTAAATTGGACAAAGAAAATAAATAGTTAAGGACATGGAATGTTTAGTAATCTTATTTGCCTGTCTTTGTCTTTGGTCTCCTCTTCTCTCTCTCTCTCTCTCTCTCTCTCTCTCTCTCTCTCTCTCTCTCTCTCTCTCTCTCTCTCTCTCTCTCTTTCCTGTATATATGTGGTAAGGGAGGTGGCATATATGTATATATGTATGTATGTTCACGAAGACTTGAGGGACAGCTTGGGTACTTACTCAACTTAATGATACAAGGTCTCTCATTAGCCTGGAACTCAGCAGTGAGCCTCTTCTCCAGTGTGGGGATTACCATTGTTTATTATTCTGCCTTGCTTTAACACATACCCATTAGTTGTTTATCACTGCTACTGTTCACTCCTTCATCTGGGCCAGTGTTCCTCCCTGAATCTGGAGCTCATGTTTTTTCATATAAGATAAAAGCCAACACATCCCAGCAGTCTTCCTTCTTATTCGTGCTGGATAAGAGGCACTAACTCCCTGACCTGCTTGTTAAGTGGGACCCAGGGACCTGTAACTTAGTTCTCTTGACTCTAGCTCTCTTAAATGTTGAGTCTTCTTTTTAGGCTGCCAAGTGATCTTCTTAACACAGATGGTATCCCTTCTCCTGAGCCTCTTCTTCTATAACTTCCTTGTACAGAGGCACATTTTCTTTACAAACAGACAGTCTGTTTCCTACTACAGACTAACAAGCCCAAGTCAACTAGTCTTTGTTTCCTTCTCAGATTATATTCCAATTAGCCATCTTATGATTCTTTAATATACTTCAACATGCTTCTTTTGTTCTCTGCTAACCTGAAAAGTCAAGCAATAATTTAACAATATAAAACACTGGTGTCATTTTCTTCTCTCTGTTTAAGAATGGACAATATCACTCTAGCTGCTAAGAGCACTATTCTAAATTGCCTGATTCTCTCCTCCCTCCTTTTCTTCACCCATCTCTGTCATTGTCTCTGTCTCACTTTCTCTCTCCGTCTGTCTTTCTCTCTCTCAAACTTTTCTTGTTCTATGTTCATGCATTGTTTCATTTATGCAATAAAAACTTGAGTACCATTTGCTTGCTAGGCCATTATGTGGTTAAAATTCAGAGAGAGAGAGAGAGAGAGAGAGAGAGAGAGAGAGAGAGAGAGAGAGAGAGAGAGAGAAGTCTAGGGATTTTGAATAATGAAATTTAAGAGAAAATATTAACACTGACCCCCCCTAAGAAGGTAATATTTGAACAAAACACTTATAAAATTTGAATGATAAATCATTCTGATAAAAGAACAATGGCAGCTGGGAGGTGGTGGAGCACACTTTTAATCCCAGCACTTGGGAGGCAGAGGCAGGTGGATTTCTGAGTTCGAAGACAGCCTGGTCTACAAAGTGAGTTCCAGGACAGCCAGAACTACACAGAGAAACCCTGTCTTGAAAAACAAAACAAAACAACAAACAAGCAAACAAAACAAAAACAACAACAAAAAAGAACAATGGCCCTCAGCCTGGCACATTACTGTTGTTCTTTTTAAGTTTTAGGGAGGACTGTCTGCTGGGTGCAAAGTAAAGTGGATTGAAAGGAGTAGAGTGTAGCATAAAGGAGTAGAGTGTAGCATAAAGGAGTAGAGTGTAGCATAAAGGAGTAGAGTGTAGCATAAAGGAGTAGAGTGTAGCATAAAGGAGTAGAGTGTAGCATAGAGGAGTAGAGTGTAGCATAAAGGAGTAGAGTGTAGCATAAAGGAATAGATTGTAGCATATATTAACAGTAGGAGGGAGTTCACAGTAGCTGTGAGAAATCTACTGTCTTTAATCTGATGAAACAAGAACTGTGGAGACATTGGACGTGTTTACCTGGGCTGTTAATCCAGATCAATCAATATGTAGAAAAAATGAAACAGAGAGACCAGTTAGAAAAGTTTCTTCAGGAAAAATTCAAGAGGTGATGGAATTTTGCAATCGTGGTTTGTGACTACAGAGATGTTAAGTGTGGGTAGAGGAGTGAATATATTTGAATGCAGAGTTAAACCTTTTTTATGAAACTGGAATGTAAGATAAGAGAGGAGTCAGGATTAACTCCAAGTTTTTTTGCTTTTAGAGATGCAAATAAACCAAACCAAACCAAACCAAACCAAACCAAACCAAACCAGCAAATACCCGTTTTATTACAAAAGTAGAAACAGCATAGCAAGTTTGAGGAACAAAAATCAGTTATCCACTGAAGTTAATTATAGTCCCTGAGTCTGGATGAGGTAATGAAAAATAGTTAAACATAAAGAGCACAAAACTGTTCAAGGACAGGGTCTGGACTGAGTATATTAAGGTTGGAGGGAATGATCAGTGGTAAAGAATGTGTACTGTTCTTACAAAGGACTCAAGTTCAGTTCCCAGTACCTATATCAGACATATGAGCACAGATACAGATCAGACACACACACACACACACACACAATGGGGAGGGAGAATTTAAAATAAGGATTTAAAAATTAAAAAATTAGATAACATATATGAGACAAAATTAATTTAAATATCTATCCTTGTTTAATAGCAAGCTCATTTATAGGTAAATATGATTGTAAGAAGATAGTAAAACCTAACATTTATTCTGTCAGATGTAGTTTCCTGTCTTTAAACATGATAGAGCCATTGGAAATATAGAATAACCTGGAGTGTAAGCATTGATATTGTCCTTAATTTATACACAGGGAACCTAAGACTGGGCAAATACTAGAGATCTTCTAAATTTATATGGTGAATACCTTTTTAAAAGAAGTACATCAACTTGGTGTCCATTTTGCAGTTGTATTGAGACTATTCTATATTAATATTTAACAGAAGAAAGAAATGAGGACAGCGAAGTCAACAAAAGGGTCATGCCTTCAAGGCATGGAGGAGATTATAAAGACAATGGAGTGATATGGTGTCAAATGAGAAACAGTTAAAGCAGATTCCACCTTAACTAACTGTAGACCAAATCTATTAAACTGTCTTTCAAAATAACCAAGAATAAAACAGTGTTTAAGTCCAATGGATAGAGAGTTACAGCCTCTTCTGAAGTAGAAGATTGTGTGTGTGTGTGTGTGTGTGTGTGTGTGTGTGTGTGTGTGTGTGTATGTCCTTTTCTATAAGCTGAGAAACTGAGGAATTAAGTCACTCCTGTACAGACACAAATGGACCTCAAATCCTGTCCTCCCCATTTCCTTCTTTTCTCAAGATGTATCCCGGGTAGAGGCCTGAGCTTAGTTCTCCATGAGAGATGAAAGCACAATAGGTTGCACTTCTTTCCCTTCTTCTGACAGTGAATGTTTGAATATGGTAATATAACTTCAGCTGCTATTACAGCTGCACAGAGTTATGTCTACTTGACAGGAAAACATACCAGAGCTGATATTTGGGGGAGAAAATAATATAAAATGGCCAAAGATGTGTCCTTTTTCAAGAAAGGGCATATGGCCAAGAGTAACAAAGGGATAAAAATTAACAACAACACACTCATGCAATATTTATGTAAAATGATTGTCGCTATACAAAATATTTTTTCCCAGACAAAGTCAGTATTGTATATTCAGGTTAGGTGCCCTATGCACTCATTTTTATAATATAATGCACTATGTGAGAAAAGCAGTTCTGTAAATGGATGTGTCATGCTATTACTTCATAGGACATGACTGATTACAGCCTTAAACGGGTAATATCCCTTCCTAACACAAATTTAAGACTATGATGATGTATAATGTTGACATTTATAGCCACTTTCATAGACTTTATCTCAAATCCTTGAAGGGATACACAGTGTACTATATATCTATTCTAAAGTGCCTGTATATGGACAAGCATGAGACGAAAAGCATTATAAACTTCAATATTCTGTGATGGCAGAATTTTCTTAGAAGATGGAAATATAGACTTGGCCAATGCTTCTGTGTCAGCCACAAATGGGCACTCTACATAGCTGAGTCTCTCAGATGACAAACACAAATAAGTACCCCTGTGATTACTTTTGTAATAAATACTGTTTATGGAAGCCTTTGGACATCATGATTCATATTAAATTTATGAACATCACATGGGCTATACAAAAGATGTCCCACATTATGGTAAAATAGTACAGTGTAGTTTACAATATCATCAAGACATCAGGATAGTGAAAATTTTAGTCATCAACTAAAATGCAAGTTTTAATTTTGATAATCACAAAAATGAAGTTTTAAAAGGTTTTAACCATTTTATGTGTTCTTTGATCATACACACACACACACACACACACACACACACACACACACAGAGACCTAGGCCCTATATATTCTAGATAAGCACTCTACCATTGATCTATAAACTTATCTGTAAATAATTTTAAAATATTCAACCTGTGAGGAAAAATAGATAACTCTCAAAGATTCCTTAATTATTACCTTAGAATTGTACTATTCATAGCTCATATTACAAAAAAAAAGTCTGTGTTATAAACAAGAATCCAAGTGCTTAGTTTTATTGCCCAACATAGATCTACTGGGCTCCAGTAATCTTCCTGTTTTAATTTCCCAAATAGCTAGCTGGAACTACCCATGTAAGGCACTTCACTACACTTCGCCACTTTTCTATTACTGTATATGTGCTTTTCCATCGGAGTCTATTCATTTTACACAAGAACATTTTAGTGTTTGTGTGTGTGTGTGTGTGTGTGTGTGTGTGTGTGTGTATGTAAGGGAATTTGACCCCATTTCTCCACCATATTCACTTATATTTTCCCCCTCTCTCCATCTACTTCCTGTCAATCCTCTTTGTTCAGCTAGAGTGTAATTTCTACATTTATGTCATATACTTACTTGATTTTTGTGCCTCTAAAATCAGTTATGAACAAGAAGGTAAACATGCTATAGTTTTCATTCTGAGTCTGACTTAATTTACACAATATAATAATATCCAATTGTATCCATTTCATTCAAATGTTAGAATTTCATTCAGCTTTATGGCTGAATAATACTCTATCGGTTATATGTACCATATTTTCTTTACTCATTCTATGCTGATAGTCATCTAGGTTGATTCTATAAATTAACCTTTATGCATAGCAGTATATGCACATATTGTATCTTCTTTATATTAAATCCTTTGGATAAATACTAGGAGTGATATAGTTATGTTATATTGCAAGTATTAGATTGTGTAGGAATGTTCACATTGATTTTCATAGTGGCTTAGTTAATCTGCATTTCTATAAGCTGTGTCTAAGCCTTTTTCTTTGCATTCTCAACATGATTTATTGTTTTATACATTGTGACAATTTTGACTGTGGTGAGATATAATCTCATAGCAGTTTTAAGTTTATATCTTTCCAAATGGCTGGTGATTTTGACCAATCTTTTTCATGTTTATTGGCCAGACTTCTTTTGTGAACTGTCTTTACATTTTTTTATCCTCTGTATTGATTTTGTTGCTTGCTTTCCTTATATATTGTTTTTTTTACAATGTATTTCCCATGTATTTTAATTTTTAAAACTTTTAATTTTATGGAGACTTTTAATCCTTTCTTTGTTCCAATTTGAAGTATTATTTTCCTCTAGCAGTGTTAGTGTTAAGGTCTTTTAATACAATTGAAATTGTGTTTTCATGTTAGTATGTTTTGCATTTGTGTAGTATTTTTGAGTTAGGTGTTTTCACATGAGAGGGTATTCATATATATGTGGATATGTGTACTAATGTTAGTTAGTATATGGATAGTAGAGGTTAATGTACTGTATATCTTTCACAATCCCCCTCTACTTTATTTACTAAGAAGTGTTATCTCAATTGAATTCAGAGCTATGGAGTCTGGTTCCTCAGTCTAGCTGGATTGCTCAGGAAAGGCCCTGGAGCCCGTTTATTAAATAATACGTTTTCAAATACAGGACTTAATGGTAATTTTTAAAATCTAATTTCACAGCATCTCTTAACAACAGAGCATCACTCTAAAGGTTAAATAGGTGTGAGTGTGTGTATTCACTACAGAGAGCAACAACAGAAAATGTAGAGCAGAACCACCCCCCCCCCAGGAATGTGTGGAGGGAACACCGAGCTCTGCATCCACCCCCTGATTCTCTGCTACTGTTCCTTTCTTTTCACTCATGTTTGACAAACAAGCCAACTCTTTGTGTTACATTTTAGAGAATGACATTTCTGGTGAGTGAATCTATTGTGGATAAAATGTGGATTTCTAGGATGGAAACATTGAAGGAAATTCAGCCTGAGGGTTTGCCTTATGTAGCTCACCTTGATGTTACCCTTCTTCTAGTTGATGGCTTGTGTGATGATGTCAAATGCTACAAATTACCAAGGAATGAAGCAGCCTTCAGTTCCGTGTGAGACAATTATGCTTTATTCTAGAATGTTCTTTTTTTAAATTTTTAATATTTTTTATTACGTATTTTCCTCAATTACATTTCCAATGCTATCCCAAAAGTTCCCCATACCCTCCCACTTCCCTACCCACCCATTTCCATTCTTTTGGCCCTGGCATTCCCCTGTATTGGGGCATATAAAGTTTGCAAGTCCAATGGGCCTCTCTTTCCAGTGATGGCCGACTAGGCCATCTTTCGATACATATGCAGCTAGAGACAAGAGCTCCGGGGTACTGATTAGTTCATCATGTTGTTCCCCCTATAGGGTTGCATATCCCTTTAACTCCTTGGGTACTTTCTCTAGCTTCTCCATTGGGAGCCCTGTGATATATCCAATAGCTGACTGTGAGCATCCACTTCTGTGTTTGCTAGGCCCCAGCATAGTCTCACAAGAGACAGCTATATCTGGGTCCTTTCAGCAAAATCTTGCTAGTGTATGTAATGGTGTCAGCGTTTGGAAGCTGATTGGCGGTTCCTCAGAAAATTGGACATAGTACTACTGGAGGATCCAGCAATACCTCTCCTGGGCATATATCCAGAAGATGTCCCAACCAGTAAGAAGGACACATGCTCCACTATGTTCATAGCAGCCTTATTTATAATAGCCAGAAGCTGGAAAGAACCCAGATGCCCCTCAACAGAGGAATGGATATAGAAATTATGGTACATTTACACAATGGAGTACTACTCAGCTATTAAAAAGAATGACTTTATGAAATTCCTAGCCAGATGGATGGACCTGGAGGGCATCATCTTGAGTGAGGTAACACAATCACAAAGGAACTCACATAATATGTATTCACTGATAAGTGGATATTAGCCCAAAACTTAGGATACCCAAGATATAAGATACAATTTGTTAAATGCATGAAACTCAAGAAGAATGAAGACCAAAGTGTGGACACTGTGCCCCTTCTTAGAATTGGGAACAAAACACCCATGGAAGGAGTTATCTAGAACGTTCTTATTTGGGGTAAAAATACCATTTCTCTCTTTCTAACTTGGCACTTTCCCTCTGAAGTTCGATTACAGAAATATAACTCGGCAAAGTATATCTTCATCCATGACCTCATCCAAGTAAAGAACGTTTAAGTATTTTAACCACTTCTGTCATGAAGTTTCTGATAAATGTGCTCAAACAGAATCCTCATTCCTTTTCATGGGGGGTGCAGTTGGTGAAAACATTGCAAATGTGATCTTTGAGGAGCATCATGCTCTGGAAAATATGTTTTTACACATGTAGCATAACATGGTATATAACAGTAGCTACCCCATGAGACCCAATACAATAGTGCAGTGGTAAGTTATTAGAGAGGAAGTGTGAAAATGCTAATTATAACTTGTTACTATTGATACCCCACTTGGCACAATTTAAAGAAAATAGCACGACATGCTTGAGTCAGAGTTAAACTGTACTACAAAGATTTCAAAAGCATGACTTCAAACCAGAATCCACACCACCCAATATTTTAAAATCCAATGCCCAAAATTTGGTCTTAAATGATGAGTTTGTTTTCTCTGTTAATGTGAGACAAATGTGTTAGGTTAAAAAAAAAAACTGTACAAAATTTTTCTTCTTTTCTACATTCACTGGGTACATTTTATAATTGAAACAAGTCAAATAAAAATTAGGGCTTTATACTGTTAGATGTAATGAGTATCTTGTTCATGTACTGTTAGGGGCAAATTAGCTTGAGGGGATAAAAAATGGATACAAAGGGACATTGATTGAATTATATGGTGCTTGGTAACTTTCTCTGCCAGACTTGGGTCTCCCATGGTTTCACATGTGTCCTTTTGGTGTATGTATCCCTTGTAGCTTACATGTGGCTAGATAGTATACTTATTCTAAAGAAAGTTGCAACTATAGCATTTAGTGACTTGGTTTAGATAGTTTTCTGTGAGTCTCCCTATGTTTCTCATGTGCTTTGACTATAGAATTTCTTCTAATCAACCTAATTAATTATAGAAGAGAATTCACTCTACATATTTTTTTTCCTTTCTTCTCCTTGGTTGATTTTTGTTTCAGTCAAGTTTCATGTATTCCAGACTGGCCTTGAGTTTAACATGTAATTCAAGATTACTTGATTTTATGATCTCTCTGCCTCATTGTACCAGTGTTGAGTCTATGATACTACCATGTCCAGTCTACTCGGTGCTGGGAACTGTACTATAGACTTTATGCATTCCAGACGAGTCCTTCACCAACTAAATTAAGCCCCCACTCCTGTGTGCACATTTTCATTTTCAGTGTAGAATACAGAGAAAGACTCTCCTATACTAGGCTATTCATTACATAAAACTTGTGGGAATTTTTGGATAGAAAAGTGTTCTCCAAATTTAGTATAGATGAGATGCAGAACATGTGTAACTGTTTTATAAATTAATACTTGATTTTGACCAGCCTTCCATAAAAATATGACAACAGATAAAAGTTATTTACAGGAGTCTTGAGTACTAAAATCAGTAGCTGAGGGCAGATCTAAGAGAACTTATGGTCAATTGAGGGTACTTAAGAATGAAGAGCTATTACTGCATTGCCATCTGCAGACCTTGAAGTGTGATGTTGCATGGGATTATGTGTAAGGATCATTTGCTCCACTTTATGATGCTGACACTTAAAAGACTGGGACTTTCCATCCAGTGAGGCTAATGTTGGACCTGGCTTATGGGACATGTGCCAGCCAAGCAGGCTAAATGAAAATATCTGCTTCCTCAATACACTTGTGATAATCTATGATCCTTAGACTACAGCTTGAAGAAAGATTATTCTGTACAGCAGCATTAATATCTAGATCTTTAAACTGCTTACCAATCAAATTAGCATGTAATTAATAAATTACTGTGCTCTGGTACACAAGAGTTCTTAGTCCTCTGAGATTATTATGAGTATTCATTACCACAGCTATAGAAAAATTCAGAAGGAATAATTCTTTCTAAAAATGTCTACAATAGTGTCCAATAAAAAAAGATCATGTTAGTGAAAGATAATATAGAGCAATTCTAAGAGTTAATTTACACTTTCTCCACATCGTCGCCAGCATCTGCTGTCACCTGAGTTTTTGATCTTAGACATTCAGACTGGTGTGAGGTAGGGTCTCAGGGCTGTTTTGATTTGCATTTCCCTGAATAATAATAATAATAATAATAATAATAATAATAATAATAGAACAGAGTTTGAGACCTAGATGAAACCCATTTCTATTATATTTTTAAATATTTTTGCCATTATATATTTGCCTACCAAAAATGTTAAATATTAAGGGATAGATTATAAATAACTGAGATTTTGAGCTTCACATAAATCTTTCAATGAATTATCCCTGATTGTGGTAGGAAATCAGTTATGAAAAAATGTATAAATGGATGGGCATGTGGGGAACTAAGAATAATGTATTTGAATTTTAATGCTCATTTTATTTTCATATTTTTAATAATAATTTTCAGTAATTTGTATTTTCAATCACTTAAATATGTAAAAATAGGTTTCCATTTAACCCATAGAATCATGTGGATGGCCAGACCTAGTTTGTGGACCATGGATGCCAACCCTATCCCAATTCAAAGAGATGAGAGTTTCTTACTATAATCTCTTACATAGTTATAGCATTGTTAAAAGGGCTCTTGGATCTTGTCTTCTTGAATTGAAGATTATAATGAATGGATATAGAAAATATGGAACATTTACACAATGGAGTACTACTCAGCTATTAAAAGCCATGAATTCATGAAATTCTTAGGCAAATGGATAGCACTAGAGGATGTCGTCCTGAGTGAGGTAACCCAACTACAAAAGGATGCACTCACTCATAAGTGGATATTAGCCAAGAACCTCAGACTACCCAAGATACAATACAGAGAAAAAAGAAAAAGAAAAAAAAGAAAGAAAGATTATTTGAGTTAAACATTTATTTTGCAAACAAAGCAGAACAAACGTAAGGGGACATTTCAGGGCATTGCTTAAAGGAACTTAAGGACCCGTTATGAGTAAGTATGCAGTGAGCGGCTTATAGGTAGGGCACGATGAGTTCATTTATTTCCCAAACCAAGGCCCAAAAGCATTTGCACTCTATTGAGGCTGAGCTTTTTGAGGACTGAGAAACCACTCCATAGTGTGCATGTGTGGGAAGAGCTCTGGCATACAACCCCTCTTAAATCTGCTTTTTAAATTGTCTTACAAAATAGTCAATTACCATAGTACTGCCTCATATATCCTTAATTTGTTCTCCCTTAGGCCTATTACCCACATCTCTTCTTTAACATTATATCTGAATATGTTCCACAGAACATACACATATACTCACTGTTCTATCATGTCAACTGTGTCCTATTATCTCATCTAATTTCATTTAAAAATGTTATTTTTTTTTCGAGTTTTCGCCATTTATTTTGATTACCCTAATTCCCCCAGATCTTACTAGAAACAACCCCCTCTTTCCTACCCACTCAGATTTGTGTCTTCTTAAAAACAAATCAAGACCAATTTGAGCAGCCCAAATATCATGTGTGGTCTTACCCTGGCGAGTGGTAGACTTACCAGAACCTAAACTCATAGAGAAAACTGTCTCTCTTCCCAACAGTTACAGTTGCCAAAAACTCATTGGCTGTGGGAAGAGTTTCATGCCCAACTATCCCATCCCATGCTAGGATATGGTTTGGCTTGGGCTTGCACTATAATTACATTTTTTTTAAAACTTGGGTTGCAAGATCATATGTTTCTATATAGCTACTTACACACCCTTCATGTGGGTTAAGCCTTCCCCATCTCTTAGTTTCCCCATCCACCACCCCCTTTCCATGTTTGAACCTACAACCCCATCTCCAGATATTTTTTTTCCATTCATTAACCAATTTATTTCATATTTCATCATTTTTGTTGCAATTTATACCTGTAATGTAATGTTGCTACTGTTACGAATCTTAGTGTAAATATCCCTGTTTTCTGACCATCGTAGACACTCCCTGTGAAAGTGCCTTTCCACCCCCAAAGAGGTCATGATCCACAGGTTGAAAAGCACTGTGATAGGCTGTAGGCTGTCTGTCAGAGTTCCATTTTCATCGTTTATGTGTATCCTCTACTGAACAACTTTAAGTTTATGATTCATTGTGTGAATTTTATTATGTATTAAGAACTATGACTCCTGTGCAAATATATAATTATTTCAGAAACGTTTTGGGTTTGTCTTTTCTTCACTAAATTATCTTTGTTCTTTTGCGAAAATTTATTTGTTCAAATATTTCCTCCCCAAGTTGAAGAGTACAATGACTATGCTATAGTAATATAATGTAATATATTGACACTTGTGAACTTTTACATTTTATAATTATTTTTTTTTTGTCTATTTTTTTAATCTCAGGAAGCTTTTTTTGTTTTGTATTCAAGCTCATTTTTCATCATCATTGGAATAACCCACTAACTGTTTAATTTAATATATTTTCAAATGACTTCTGGTAACTTTTAACTAATTTCATTAACATTGCTTCTTCCTTGTATCTTCTCTATTTATAGTGAAAGAGAATCATAGTTAAATTAATCATTCTAGGTGCACAATCTTTTTACCTGTGCATTTGCTAATTTTCTGTTGATATAATAAAACACTGTGGGCCAGATTAACTAAGGGAAAGTAAAATTAATTTTGACTTACAGTTCCAAAGACGAGTTCAGAATGATATCCAGCAGAAAGCTGAGGGTTCTCTTCGTTATCCCCAAAACAAGCAGAGGAAACACTGGAAGTGGACTGATGCTCTAGTCTCTCAAAACCTGCAACCAATGATTTACTTCCCTCTGCAAAGTGTACCTCCCAAACAGTGTCCACAGAGTGCTATCACCTGAGCACCAATTTCTCAAATATCTGCACCTATGGGCAACTTTTCTCATTCAATCCACTACCCCTAACATCTACCAAAACACTGAACTGACTTCACTTGACCATCCTTCCTTTTCTGTCAGAAGTATATTGTGCTGTAGGATGTATTCTTGTTCCTTAGACATTTACCATTTTTAATTTTAGTTTTTAAGTGTTGGATAGTTCTGTATTCCAATTACTTAGCTTTTCAACGAGACATCATCGGTTTATCAAGAAACAGGTTTTCCTTGGGGGCTTTTGTTCCTTAGATTTATTTCATTTGGATAAGCATAGTATTTAATCAAGGTCTGATTATTGCTCTCAGCTTGGGAGATATCCCTCTGTGCATCCAGCCCACCATGACTCTTGAGTTTTTCTAATTTAGTTAATGAAACTATTTTGTTGTTGCTGCTGTTGTTTTAAAATATATTCTTCTCACATGCAATACATCCTGGTCATAGTTTTCCCTGCCTCTACTCCTCCCAGCCCCCACGCCCAGTTTCCCTCTTCCCTGGATCCATTCTCCTGTCTCCCTTCAGAAAAGGTCAGGCCTCCAAGAGATGACAACCAAATAGGACAAAACAAAATACAATAAGGCAATGTAAACTCCCACACCAAAGCTGGACAAGGCAACATAATAGGAGGAAACGAGTCCAAAGAGCAGCAAAAGCTTTTATTTTAATTCGAAAAATTTTAAAACATCCTCCCACCCCGATGCTTCTAATAATCAAGGCATTTTTCCTATGGTTCTCTTGTGCATGAGTTGACTAATATTCTGATGATATCTAAATAAACATCTTTTGCAGATATTATATTTTTTCTATTTATAATCATTTCTTTTTTTAATATTTTTATTAGGTATTTTCCTCATTTACATTTCCAAAAGTCCCCCATACTCTCCCACCCACTCCCCTACCCACCCACTCCCACTTTTTGGCCCTGGTGTTCCCCTGTACTGGAGCATATAAAGTTTGCGTGTCCAATGGGCCTCTCTTTCCAGTGGTGGCCGACTAGGCCATCTTCTGATTCATATGCAGCTTTATAATCATTTCTTTTTGCTTCTAGTATATGGCCTCTGTCAACTTTTTAAGCTCTACTTAGGTTTCTTGGCCCTGTGTTACAGACAGAATACTATCTGAGCTCTAAAATGTTATATATGAGGTCTTTTCATTACCATTTACACTGTTTTGAGGTACATTTTTATTAGTTTTATGATATTCAGGTATTGAAAATTGTGTTTAATATAGTTTTTGTATTTTGTTTCTTGATTTTTTTTGATTATTTCCAACATGATGTTTAATCTAGTTACTGTTACTTCATCTAAGATGGGTTCAGTTTTGATAGAAATAGTAGCTCTTAAACTTATTTATAATTTGTGATGAAAAAAATTAATGACCTATAAACTAAAAAAGCATGCTACAGATAATCTTTCAGGGCATTAAAATATATGGGGTTTATCAACAAACCATGTGTTGTGGCACCTGTCTCTAATTCAAGCATTAAGGAGGCAATAATATAAGATTGAGGTTTGTGTAAGCGATATGACTCCATACTGTTTTGGAAAAAACATATACATACCACAAAAACTTAAAAAATTGTCAAAAAATTCCAAGTAAGTTCTGACTATGAGAATTTAATAGAATTTACTAAGGGTTCAGCGCACTGAAAGTGAGGCTGATGATAAATTACTTTGGCACTTAGAATGGGATATTTCGGTGCAGTCTTTTAAATGGCAAACCATATTTTCTAAAGGTATGTTTTATAAAATGATAAATCAGCCTGGTAAGAATGCAACACAAGCTAATATGTTCAAGAAGTATTTAAATCCCCAACTCCAGAAATTTTAAGTTTATATTTCCATACACAGGTAACAATAAACGTTAACATTTGGGAATGTTTTCATGCAGTAATGTAAGTCATTTTCAAATAAACACCATGAGGAAGACAAGATAAGAAAAAAGTATGAGGCTAGTGTATAATATAAAGACTACTTTTCCGTGTAAAACTAAGAGTTGGTACAGGAGATGCAGACAAAGGGATGAGGGAAGAATCGTGGCATAGTGTAAATTAGCAATAGTTAAGGCTGTGGTATGCATTAATGAGAAAAAGACACCACTAATGGTATTAAATTTTTGATGAAAACAATGCTGAAACTGACAATTGTAAATGAAACACCCAGAGATTTCAGTTAAAAAGAAAATAAATGAACCAAAAGAGATCTGCAATATAGTAACAGTAATTGAAAAGATAATAAGTTTGCAAAAAATAAAATAAAGGCTTTCTTGCTATTGATTGCATCAGACCAAAACTGTTATGAGATTTTTCTATTATTTTGCATCCACACATAAGGATGCTTGTAAGATTCTTCTATCCAATAACACAGAAAGTGCTGAGCAGGACATTTATACATTAGTAAATCTAACTCTAGTGCTTGTTTTCTCATTACAGATTATTATGCTATTATGAGATGGGCACGTTATTAAATAAAAATCACTAAAAATATATTCTAATGTTGTATAAGAAATGAAAAACTAAAATGAATTTTTGTTATATAACTTTAAGGAAAATATTATAATGGCCTCAAGCAACAGCTTCTCCCATAGCTGTTTATTTGCCATCTAAACTGCCATTTTCCAGATGAATTGCTGCTTCTGTGCCTATTACATCACATCTGTTGGTTTTAAGAAAAAAAGGTTTATCTGGCTTTAGGTATCATGGTGGTACACTTAGCCCAAATGCAAACAAGAACTTTAAACTATTAATATTAAATATTTACCAGAATCTGATCCAGATAGACTTATGTCTTCACCGACTGCGGGCTGCTTCGTTTTTATTTATAAGCTAGCCACATAGTAAATCTTTTACATTCAAGCATAAATCTTATAATATTTCCCCCCCTAATTATTATATTTTTCTATCAGAAAAAATAATATGTTAAACAAATGAGTTTTCTTTTATAAGTTATAGTTGACATTACTATAATTTATTTTTAAGAATCTATATAGCATTGTTTTATTTACAAAGTTCCATATATTGAAAACACAGCACCAAACAGGGAGGAGAGGCAGAGAACAGAAAGAGAAAAAGAGAAGTGTACCTTACGTGATGGTAAATTACTGTGTTCCTGGCACCACCACAAGCACTTCTATTTATAGATGACACACTTAATACTTTCAACAGTTACGTCCATTGTCTGACAGCTGCCCAATATAAATCAGATAATAAGTTTCCAACCAGTTTTCACCCACTGGTGTCTCACTTCAAAGTTCACCTTCTTGACCACAATGTTTAACTCCTCTGTACTGAGATATACTGAGTCAATATGATCAGCCATTTATTTTAATTAAGGAAATCCCGTGCTGTGGAGCCAGTTTCCTAAGAAGGAAATATACCCAGTAAAGTACACAATCCATGTGTCCACATACACAGCCCTACTTACTCATTTCTCCCTCTCACATCTCTCAATTAGGAGTCTGGTAATTCACCCGGGACGCATGTGTCCTTGATGCTACCACAGTATGTCTTACGACCTATAAACAACTGCAAGTAAATAAAATACAAACATTTCCTCCCTAAAGGGAATTTTAATTTTTATGATGATTAAGCATTTTCTGCACTTAAACTTGAAAAATTTCCAATGAATTGCCAACGAAACGTCACGTACACTTTTTGTTTTAAATGAGCCATTAAGTAAAGCCTCATGGGAGATGCTTTCATGTGAGTCCTAAAATGATTCTCATGGTACATGAACATATTTTACAACACACTCTTATATTTGCAGTGGATAGGATAAGGATAGAGACTCCTTTTTTTTCAACTCTCAATGTTAAAGTTCCACAGTAATTTAGAATTATATACTACATTTGGAGAAGTCCCAGTTTGGTGTTCAACACACATGTTGAATACACTACTACTGCCTGTAACTCCAGCTCTAGAGGATCTGATACCTCTGGCCTCTGAGGACATGCTTCTACCATGCAGATGCACAAACAGACAACATACATGCTTAAAAATAATAAAAACATATCTTATAAAGCCTACCACACATGGTATTGAAATTATATTTCCTTCTAAAATGAATATGAATGAGATTTTAGATACAAAAGAACATATTAGCACTGAATAGTAAGTTAGAATATTTGACACAATAGTTTATAAACTGTATTAAGAGTGTTTAACCTTTGGAAAACACAGTAGAAGCATAGCAAAATGAAACCACAGTTGGACCATATCTATGTAATTGGAATCATTTCTTGACTCCATATTTAGTCTAATCTATACTGTAACTAAGTCCTTCTGTGTGTCAATAGGAGTTTTTACACACGTTTCTTTCCCTGCATTGATAACCTATTGTCTTTTGATAGCTGTTTCATTTTATGCTTATGTTTTATAGTTAATCCAGAGAACCAAAAGTGGGGTTAACATGCCGCTTTTTCGTGAGCATTGTGAAAATTAATATAATGTTGTTCGAGGAGTTTCACATGATCCCAACTCAAGAAAAGCTGCGAAGTAAAAACTGAATAGGTGGAAATGATTAGAGAATTACAGTCAGGGCAAAGTGGTGAAAGATACTGCATGTGGGTACGGAGCAGCATCTGGTATTCATTCCACATGTAGACCGTGACTGCTTATTTTTTCTAATCGCCTTCTCTCCACATGTTTTAAAATATTGGGAAAAATATTCACGACGTTATGTTGGTTTTCAGAACCTGGGGTTGTAGATAGAACCAAAGAATGTGTCTTCGTTGCTAAAACTCTTCTGATCCCGTATTTACTCCAGTGTACTTAGCTCTTTTGTTCTGTGCTCTTCGTATTTCATAACTATGTTCGTGCATGGTCTAATCGCAATAGCTGTTCAATAAGAGTTAGGTACGGCATCATCTGAACTGATGTTCTTTTGTTCTTGCTTTTGTTGCAACTGCTTTCTGGATGTTTAGATACTTTGTTACAGGCGTTTGCTCTCCATGTCCTTCTCCATATCACGATTGCTGGAACTGTTCTTTCTGTTGGGTGTTCAAGTTTCTCAGAACTCTTTCTGGAAACAGTTTCTGGAAATATGTTCTCTGTGACTGAAAAGTGTAATTTTGAGATACATACCATGGTCCCTGGCAAAAATAGAGGAAAGAAAGAGAAGACTGAGATGGTAAGAAATAAAAGATGACCCGTGTGTAATGAAAGAAAAGAGATAGTTTGTTTGATTATAGTAAGTTTTCATAATTCATATATCTGAGTCGATAACCATTAGTTCATTACTCAAAAACATTGCAACAACTGAGCCCACATTTAAAGGATATTTTGGAAAATATTTCAATTTCTTGGGAATATTTCTGCAAATAAGTACAAAAATTGCTTTTACTAGCCAGGATTGGATATTCAAGACCTTTACAACGAGGCATATTTTTGTTTGTTTTAATTGTAAGGTAAAAAAGTAATATTCATTGTGCACGCGCGCATGCGCGCGCGCGAACACACACACACACACACACACACACACACACACGACTCAGTGTGGGCCTATGGAGTTTAATGTCTAAGGTGACTAAGGTGAAGTTCAACTTCACATCTCCTTGTTTGTTTCCACCAAACACCAGATGAGTGCTCTGGTGAGGATTTCAACTTGGAGCTACTTTTCCTTCCTTTTCAACTGTCAACCTATGGAACTTGTTTCCCCACCCCATGCCCCACTCCACTCTACCACTTTTGTTTCCAGTGACAGTCTGTTGGTCATTGACACTAACAGAACATCATAGTTCCTTTGGTTTCTTTTACCAGTGCTCACTTGGGTGTACAGATTTAGTCAAACCACTCTGTTGGAAACAGTGTAAGTTTGTAGTTACATTTTCACGAATTTTTGGACCATGCCCAGATATTTAGCCACATGCTCTCTTCTCCCTTGTAAGAAATGGGCCTCTGCTTAAGCCCCCATTAAAGACACCATTACCCTTTTATATTTATATTCTCAAAACAGAGCAGATCCTTCAGTGAGCTAATTTGTTCTCTTCTCTGCTGGACAGCCAGTCTCATAACCTCCATTTACTCAGGAAAGTAGCCAGAATCCCAAGAGTGAAGGATGCTGGGCACCTCTTGACTTCACAGTGCTGTTACCTTCTCCATCAGTCCCACCATTCCCGGCATACCATTTCTATTGACGTTCCCAAATGTGCGCTCCTCCTAGACACTTGCCTTTATTGCACACTCAGCCACAGCCATCCGTTTGCATATGTATCTGCATAAGAACACCTCTTACACGTTGCCTCAAATAATGGACAAAAAATTTTTCATCCACAATATTCTTCTCACATGTTTATTAATTCCATTCTAGATCTAAGTTTTTATTTTGCTATGTTAATTTCTATTTTATCAGATGTAATATGATGCTTCTATTTATTATATTTACAATGTATCTACTACCCTGTTCACTGAATTAAACAATATGGACTCCTCTAACAATGAGTATTTTTTGTTCTTTTTGCTGATGAATCCTAAGCAACTGCAGAAGATCAGGCAATGCAAGTGTTGCTAAGTATTTAGTGTACATTTCCAGAATCATCATTAGGATAATGGATGTGCCATTGTCATATTGATCTTCTCCAGTAATACATTAAAATATTTTTCATGTGTGGATTTATTTTCTAATTTTATTTCTGATTAAAACTGTTCACTTAACAATTTCTATTCAATTCATCTCAATGTGATTTCTTATATCATGAATAATGGTTTTTCTTAAAGATTTCTTCTATATCAAGTCAGCATAATAACCAATTTTATAGAAAGCTTACTTTTTTAAATCTCTTCCTATCATGACTAGTTTTGATTTTTTAATAAATTTTTCTGCCTTATCATTTTAGACTGTGGGATATGACGTGTTTAGCACAGCTCTTGAAAATTACTCTAGATTCATGGAAAATCATTTAGAAAAATATCATTCTACGTCAAGAACTATGCCATAAGAGAGTCTCCATAAGCTGTAACCCTAGTTTTATTCTATTATTACATTTTAGTTTGAAGTGTAAAAGAACGGATATTGCTATTTTTGTCTGCATCTACAATGTACAATACAGGAGAGACAGATGCTATTTAAGAACTTATACTCATTGTTGCCATGTTTGTATTATGTAACATGAATGGGTTACCTCAGATATCTGAAAGATATGTCCAATATTCTCTCTTTTTAAAATGAAGCCATTCTACTCTATGTTTGGGATTCTTGTACATTAAAAGAAAAACACCACTATGGCTATCATGATGGAAGCATTTTGCTTCCATTTTCACAGAAAACCATGTCAACCACTTTCCTTGGATGTTACTCAAGACCCCTTACTGGTATGTTTATTCAGATTAGGTGACATTATCTACCACCACAAAGAAGACTATTAGAGAAAAAGACCCAACTTGGGTATTTCCTAAAAAATTAGCAACAATATATTAGGTTACATATTATATAGACCAAAAGTAAATTTTTAGGGAAAGGTTCATTTTCTAAAACAGAGTTATATAGAAAAGAAAAAGTCAACTATGATTCCATGTATGTAACACTGAAGGATTGAACAAGTTCATCTTGCAGACCAAACTCTGACTAAAGCTTCTCTATTGTCATCAGCTTGTGGCCAGGGTTTGATTTCTCACTGTATTCAAGACCCTGTATTTAATAATTATTACTATCTACAATCCAGTTATGAGAGTATTATCATGTTAATCCTATTTCACAGATGAGAAATTTTTGAGATAACGTAATTTTTCTGTAGATGCAGACTGTATAACTAATGATCCACAAGTCCAATTTCAGTGCCTAGATTTGTCATCCATTTCCTTAATGACTATACTGTTTTGAATTTATCTTAGTCACTAAATTATATAAAGAGAATGGACATCACAACAAGGCAAAATCACTATGTCTTATAGTTTCCTATGGGAAGCAAGGAGAGGGTGTTCAATGATTCCATAAATATTTTTTGTGGTCAGAATTGGCTTCATGTTAACAATGGCTTTCAGAAAATTAAATTTTACCATATTACCCACCTTAAGAAAGTATCCCCCAAAGTACTTAGTGAATATATTAAAGCTTGGAATGATAAATTGTAGTTGAATTTCTGGTCAGACCTTT
The DNA here is from genome assembly GCF_978045245.1 of Mus caroli. Classification (NCBI taxonomy): domain Eukaryota; kingdom Metazoa; phylum Chordata; class Mammalia; order Rodentia; family Muridae; genus Mus; species Mus caroli. The sequence continues at coordinate 60,799,135 of NW_028227272.1, read as the reverse complement.
GGGAAACAAAGATATGAGCTATATAATGGCAGTAAAATTAATGATATAAAATTCAAGTTTGATATATCATCAGACACCCTGGCTTTTCCTGGCTGACTTGACTAAGCTCAGTCTAGCCATGCATTCATGGCGAAATTGTAAATAATACTCAGAAAAACCTTGTGGGTTTGAATCTATTTGATCAGAACACTACTGTGGTTTTGGCTAGCCTGAAGACTGTGTCTTCCACTATTTGTCAAATGGATGCTTGCCAACCGGGAAGTTAGACTTTCAGAATTGGATATAATCCTCTGTAGATGAAGGAATGTTCAGGGCTTGTCTTGGTGAGAATGGAAAAGGGAGACTCAGACTGAGGATTCGTGTTGATGATCTGTCTTTTGTATTTTTTAAACATATTTCAAACTGGTTTTTGAATCAAATTTCAATGAAGAGCAATTTGGCATCAAAACATGTTAATACAAGGTAAACGTTTTTGACCTGAAAATAGGCACGCAAACTTCTAAAAATTCTAAATTCATGAAAATTGGTAGAAGAAACGATTTTTATTAAAAGTTTTAGTTATTTTCATCAGGATGTTCATATATGTATGTCATTGTGCAGATCACAATCAACCTCCTTTACTCTTCTCATCTCTCCTCTCACAATCTGATTTATTCTCTCTCTCTCTCCCTCCCTCCATCTCCCTCCCCCTCCCTCCTCCTTCTCCTTCCTCTCTCTCTCTCTCTCTCTCTCTCTCTCTCTCTCTCTCTCTCTCTCTCTCTTTCTGCCCCCTCTCTCTTCTCTTACACATACAGAACTTAAATTTAGATTCTGAATAATATAGAATCCATATGCTATTTTTTTTTGTCGTTAACTTTTCTGTTCCCCCATGTCTCCCTTTGTTCCTCTTCCTCATCTCTATTGATCTACCTATATTTGATAGGCTTTGTCCTGTACATGTAACTATATGAAGACTGGCTTTACACAAAGAACAGAAGAGTCTATCCCTCCTCCTCTCATACAGCTTATCTCAGTTAAAACATATGCATACTAAATCTGAGAGGCACAAATATTGTGTAGGTACCTAGGTCCAATTAATTGTAATGTACATACATTATCTATATGTATACACACACACACACACGCGCGCGTGTGTGTGTGTGTGTGTGTGTGTATAATGAAAAGCACACTGAATATTGGACAATCAATTTGTGTATGTATGGTTCAAGTGACTCCTTTATCTGAAAAAGCTTGATAAACTCAAATTTTCATAGTGTATTGAAGATGGTTGACATACCTTTCAAAGGTCACTTTTGATATTTTATATTACACTTGAAAGTTTTATTAGCTAAAGTGCTACTCTATTTATAATAATCCAACTCATTATGGTCAAGGATGTTCAAGTTGGCTAGATATTTTCCATGGAGAAAAAGAATTTTAATTGCTAAGTCTTGAAGACTCAAGATTTTTTGACTAAAGAATGGGGAGTTTATAAACTTAAGGACTAAAGAAAGCAAAATCAGAGCCTGGAGGGATAGCTTAGAGGCTAAGAGTACTGGCTGCTCTTCCAGAGGGCCAGAGTTCATTTCCCAGCACCCATGTGTTAGCTCCAAACTATTTGAAACTCTGGTTCTGTGGATCTCATACCAATGCACAGAAACTAAAATTAAATACATTGTAAAAAGTGTCAACTTAAAAATGAAAGCAAGATAAACAAGATAATAATGATATATCGTAGTAAGGATATGTTGTAAATTTTACATGAAAAGCTCTTTGAACATTTTGTATACATATGAAATTCTGTTCCTTCTCCAAATAGTTATGTCCCACAGTTCTTAGGGTCCGTAACTCAGTAAACCACCAGAGATTTTTTTTTCTCTCCCTTCAAATTGTATAGCATTTTTCATCACCATGAAAACTAAAGAAGAGTATTTTTAATAATTGTATATATTATTTACATATAAAATTATGTCTATGTATATATAATGTACATATATGTGTACATATTTATGATATATATGTGTATATATAGATACATATATATACATATATTTCTGAGTATTTGCTTTTCACATCATCTAATCTTCCTCCCACAACTAACTATTGACCTGCCGTTCCCCTACCTGTCTCTTTCCTCAATTCCTAACTTTGGGTTGTTGATTGACATATTTAGCTGAACTAGGATCATTTTTGACCATTGGATTGGGATTGTGTACTGTAGCTTGGTGTTAGCACTTTAGCACTGGGTACACAACTGAAAAAAATGAATTCCACTTTCTCTGAGCTTATCTACAGATAATATCAGGATTCTTTCTGATTGGAGTGAGTGTCTCTCAGAGTCAATAACAGAGTGATTTTTTTTTCTGCCCCCATAATAGTCATACCACTTATTTCTCAAGTGCGTACATCTTATATAGCAGTTTAGTCTCATTGTTCTTAAGGACTACAGCTATGTGAGGCTGTCGTCTTTTCCCTCCCAGCAAACTGCATGTTCTCACCCATCACTATGAAATCTAATAGACAGGATCCTTTCAGATCAACTGCACCTAGTCCAGCTTGATTTCTGTGTACCCATAATCAAGATGGAGTGTTCTCAGCAGTAGGGTATTTTGCTGATTAACAGTGGCATCTGGGAGAATCTTAATTCACTCATGCAAGATTTACCTTTTCCAACTATTTTCCCCTCCCCCCTCTTTCAACACTTTATTTTAATTTTAAACTATGTTTTAGTTTGTGTACATGATACTAGTAGCTTTAAAAGATTTTTTTAAAGATTTACTCATTTGTACTTGACATGTATGTGTGTTTTGTTTGCAAGGATGTCTGTGCATCACATGCAAACTTGGGCCAGAAAAAGCACCAGATATCCTAGACCTAGAGTTATAGACAACTGTGAGCCAATGTGTAGATATTAGGAAGGAAACTCAGGATCTACGTATGAGTAGTCAGTGTTTGTAATTTCTGGGACATATCGCTTACCCTAATAAATTATAAAGATTTTAATTATTCAGCTGTTATCATTAATAGAACACAACAATATGAGTTTAACTACTCAAAAATTTGCTTTGAGTAGAATACAGTAAGAAACACACCAGTAACTTTATGGTATGTCAAATTAGCCTCATGTCTTTTGGATTAAATTTCTCCTGTATACTTAAAATAATGTTTGTTAGTGGGATAATCTTGGACACATAAGTTAAATATAACTTGAATGGACTTAGTGGTGTATAATATTTTCTGGTAGTTACTGCAGTTGAAAGTTGACTTGAAGTAGAATAAATTTTGGAAGCCTATTGTTTAACTAGATTATACAATTAGTTCATTTTCACATGGAAATATTTTCAATTCAATTATGTAGGTCCTGATTGTAGAGTGGGTACTATATTTTTACTTCCTAGTAAAAGTGTGAAAAAGAAAGTTTGAAAGAGGCATTGATGTCGACCAGGATCATGAGACTTGGGAACTGAGCAGCAGGTTGGAAAATAGAGGCGATTTTGTCTAAGACAGGGTTCAGAGAGGCACATAAGAACACTAGAGATCCTGCCTAGGGACCATCTGAATACCCAGAAAAATGCTTTGACTAAGAATTCTGTCAGGGTTAGTAGCAGTAGTAAGAGAAATGTTTTATGGAATAGAATAAAAGGAATAATTTATTGTCCAATTTGTCACTTTAGAACCTTGATGAGAAAGGGGAACAAATATGTAAACAGAACATTCCATAACCCGCAAAACAGTTGTTTGTCCTTGGTGATAAAGACTAGAGATTTTGGGAGTACAGAAAAGTATCTTTTAAAGGCAACTGAAAATAGTAGTTTAAATGAAGCCCTGCAACCTATTATGTAATAATTGAGTTGATTAATCATGATATTACTAAGTACAAATGTAAAGTGTATTAGATTTAAAAATACAGTAAGTTATGGAAAATAATTAATATTTTCTCAGGCTATCTGTAAGTGAATTCAATCATTACTTCCTAACAATAGAATCTCATGGTAACATTTCCCAGAGAGAGATACTGAGAAACATCCCAGAAGCTGGACAGTAAAAGGAGAGGTTCCTAAGGACTGAGTCAATGGGCAGAATTCTGAGAGCTATGAAGATGAATAGACAAAGATCAAATGTGTAATATCAGGTAGGCTGATGAAAGAAAGAAGACTTTGGATTTAACAACTCGAAGACTACACTTGCGTATCTTCAGAGGGGTTCATCTGAGTTAGAAGAGATAATAAAACAAGAAACATGTGCGCGCGCACACACACACACACACACACACACACACACACACAGAGATGAACACACAGGCACACATAAAATGCACACTCATACACAAATGAACAACACAGACAAAATGCACACATACAAATGCACACACACACACATACACATAGATATTTTTAGGCTCTCTATTTCACATGGACACTACAGATGACTCCAACTTGATTCATCTGCTATAACATTGTTTTTGTCACAGTCAATTTTTCATAGTCCTCAAATAAAAAGATTTGAGTTTCTCTGCCAAACCTATGTTCCCTAAGTCAATAATAATATAAGTCAAAATTTTAAGTTTTTGAGAAAAACATGGTTTTAGTAAACAACGCTTAGAAATTTAAAGGAGTTTATTGGACCTGTTTCTCCTTTCTTTTCTTAACACAATAAAATGCTGAGAGAGAGAGAGAGAGAGAGAGATGGATTCTGACTCTATCTCCGAATGCATTGCTCTTCTACTGTGGTTTTAACACAATATGCATTATACATTCTTCCTCTCTTGTAGCACAACTTACAAATTGCTTAAAGCTTAAAGCTCAGCAGAAAATTGAATGTATCAACTCACAAGCTGATACCTTATTCTACGTGAAATCTCTAATAGAAACCTTGCCCTGTGATTGTCACATACCTTTAAACAGGATTTCTCAACTCGTAGTGTGCCTCACAGAGCTTCTCATGAGCTTATGCCCAGGCATGGAAAAGTAAAAGACAGGTGAGACTGTCTTCTGTGGACCTTGGGAGCGTGGATTTCCAGAAAGAGGAAAGAGATATGGTCATGCTGTAAGAAAGGAAGGGGTTGAAAGCAATATCACCACTATCCTAAAATACGAAAAATTGCCATTTTAGAAATATCATGACATTGATTCCTTAAAAATATTACTAACTATAGTATTATAATAGTTCAAACCTGTATCTTCCCCTTCTGCTGGCAGGCAGACATACTAAAGACATTTACTTTTATGGACATAAAGCTTAAATTACTGTTATCCTTCCCTTCACAATTAAAGGCTACTGTTCTTTTTTTTTTCCCTTATAGCCTCCTTTTCTAATTCTCTTGACATGTTCTATTCTTTAAAGGTCAGAAGTGTAGCCATGTATATACATATAAGTGAATGTGAAATTAGCAGATACAAACTAGATGTGAACTCTTAGAGGTCAATAAAAGTGAGAATCCCTCAATAATTCATTTATGTCTAGAGAGCTAACTGAACATAACACATGGATAACTTTTTATAGTGGTGATGTGTGTCATAGCATGCATATGAACTACAAACTTCAATAAAAAGCAAATTTTGGTCTTTCGAGATTAACAGTATTCAATATGTTTGAACCTTAGAATTTGTTGAATAATCCTATCCAGAATGAATAGATTTTATCCTGACCCTTCCATGTCCTATTTTGTCACTCTTGCAGAGTCATGTTTTCTTACATAATTATGTTCACAGTGGTACTGTCACTAAAGACATAGAGAATATTAAATTAAACAGTAAAAGTATGATTGGTCTATGCTAAGCCTTCTCTAAAGGGTTGCCATAACTTAGTAAACTATGTTAGAGATTGCAATATAGCAGTCATGAGTCTTCCTTAAGTTAAAAATCAGCAAATTTCATTTCAGATTATGAATTTCAAAAATAAAAAATAAATAAAAAGCTAAATCACTAGGTTCAACACATTGTTTTTTTTTTTTTCTCCTAAGTGACACACTGTTGCTGACATTTTAGAGAAATGCATTTATCCCTTTCTTTCTCCTTATATTGAAAAGGAGATAGTTTCTCCATTAGTGATGTAACTGGGAGAATGGCAAGTTTAGTGACTAAAGTATTAGCAGAAGTTGATGCTGCAGTTGGATTACCAGAGGCAGACTTAAAGAGTCTGTGTTTTGTTTCCATGTTTCTAATTTCCTTAGCGTGGAAAGAAACAAATTATAATCATGACAGAGCCAATACATTTTTAGAATTTTCAGCTGGGCTTAAGTTCAGCATTCTTTTCCAGAGGACCCTATGGATTTAAGGGGTTCAGAGTCTAAGCCATCAACTGTCTCTTAAAATTAGTGTTTATTATCCTGCTTTAGTGACTGTAGGTTGTCTTTGTTCGGCAAATGCCAACTCTGGGGTTGTTTATTAAGTGCCTGTATCATTAATACTTCCAAGGGGCTCTTTGACCTCCATGTATGTTTCCTTGGCCCGGGGATCCATATTTGTAACACTTCATAACTGATGATGTAAGTTGGAATATTTTCCATCCAATGTCTGAGAAATGTTATGATGCACCTTAGCCAAGACTGTTGAAAACTGGGGATGATATAAGTAGACATGGTTTTGTGGGGATAGAGAGAAAACAAGAGAAACTCTTAGACAAAATTAAGAATAATTTGAAATCAACATTAAGAGGTTTGGAAACAAAGTAACCTGTCACTGCCAGGCTCATCAGCACCCTGGGATTAGCTCATTAATAGAAATGTGGTTTGTAGTTCTGTTTCTTTCAGACTTCTTCGTTTCATGTAATGGTGACTATTTATCATAAAAATCAATAGGTAGAACACATATAATTGATAGAGGAATTACTGAACATATGGTTTAAAATGATTCCTGTCTTTAATTAATTTTCATTTATTAATAAAATTCACAAATTATGAATGAAATTAAACTTGTATAGCAAGGAAGATGTTTGTGAGAGATAATGTAAATGGTCATAGTTCATTCAAAGTCATACGACATTGATCTATGTTCTGTTTTGGACTCTGCCTTAATTCTTTAGACAACTAAAAGGTCTGAATAAAATCAATTTTAAATATTCCTTTCTAGTTTTATTCTCCTTTAAATTTGATCAATTTAACTCTTTCTTTCTCTATAGAGTTGGGTCCAGATAGATTTCTAAGTGTTTTCTCTTCCTATCATATGAATCTTTTATTATACCTCTCATCTCTAAAATTTTCCGTGATTCATTTTGTATTATATTTTTAGTTCTTTATAAATTTAAGTTTTACATATTCACTTTACATTCCATACACTGCCCTTCCCCCAGCCACTCCCTCCCACAATTCTTCCACCCTTCCTCTCCCCTTCTCCTCTGAAAGGGTGCCCTGGATATTCCCCTACCCTAGCATTTCAAGTCTCTGTGAAACTAGTTGCTTCCTCTCACACCAAGGCCATACAAGGCAGCCCAGCTAGAAGAATATATCACACATACAGGCAACAACTTTTGGGATGGCCCCTATTCCAGTATCTGGAACCCACATGAAGACCAAGCTGCACATCTGTTACATATGTGTCTGGAGGCCTAGGTACAGCCTGAGTTTGTTCTTTGGTTGGTAATTCAGTCTCTGAAAGCCCCAAGGGTCCAACTTGGTTGATTCTGTTGGTTTTCCTGTGTAGTTCCTATTCCATTAAGGTCTGCAATCCTTCCTCATATTTTTCTATAAGAGTTCCCATGTTCAATCTATTGTTTGGGTATGGGTGTATGCCTGTGAGTCAGCTGCGGGGTCAGGCATCTCAGTAGACACCCTTGCTAGACTCCTGTCTACAAGAATAACAAAATATCATTAATAGTGTCAGGGATTGGTGTTTGGTCATGGCATGAGTCTCAGGTTGTGCTGGTTATTGCTCGGCTGTTCCCTCAGTCTCTGCTCCATTCCAGTTCCTGTATTTCTTGTAGACAGGATAAGTTTTGTGTCAGATGTTTGTGGGTGGGTTGATCTCCCTACAATTTGAAAATATGTTCTTCCATCTTCTTACTTTTAACTACATTTGGGAAAATAAATCTTTGAGATTTAATTTAACTCAATATTTTTACTGATAGTCTATAGTTTTATAGTTAGACTTGGTCTTTTTTAATCTAGTGGAGCAAATTCACTAAGTGTTTGAGTTGCTTAGCTTATTCACATTCGATGTATCCTAATTGAGTTAGGGTTAGGTTTGAGGTCTTGTTTTTCATTCTGGTGAATGATTCCCTGGAGATAATGTTTTACTTCAATATCCTCTGGTGTGTGTGTGTGTGTGTGTGTGTGCGTGCGCGTGTGTGTGTGTGTATGCTTGTGCGAGCGTGAATGTGTGTTAGAAATCCAACCTAGCCTTCTAGAGAAGTAGTTACTGCTTTGAACGGCTGAGCCTTCTCTCCAGTCTTTTCCTCCTTCTTCATTTTCTGACAATTCAACTTAGAAATAATTTAGAGAACATGCCGATAGTTCTTACTTGCAAATTATGTTTTGTGTATATTATAGTGGATTCTTCAGGGATCTCAGTGAACACTAGTAATGTACTACAGTCTATATAATGTTGCTCAAGTTTTATTCTTTCAAGTTGGTACTGAACTACCTCTGATAAAATGTGTGAAATTTTTAAATATATAGCTTCCCTTTAGTCTCACACTAACATGCTATAACATTATGCATTGGTATAAAACCAAATGCATCATTTCAAATGTATTTTAATCACTCATGACTGAAAAAAAATGAGGACAAGAACTGTTAATATGTTTATAGAAAAAAAAGAATACATTTTTACAAGACTTTCAGTACTTCAACGCAGCCAATTTGGTTTCCACATACCATTTGCTGCTGTTAAAAGTATTTATAGGTAAAATAAAAGGAATTATCATATTTATAATGGGAGATATGTATATTTTTGCAAAGTAAGTTATACTTGTAAAAAGTTTAATGTAGTCTGTTGTTAACAATTTGTAACTGAGCCCATTATAACATTAATTTGATGTTATCTATTCACAAATACATACAGTACTGCTCTCCATTGTAGAAAAAATTTTAAATGAATCTTTCTTCATGTACTTATTGGAGAAATCTGTTCTAGCAGAGATTTTTGTGTGACTTAAATATACACTGATAGACGACTCTCTTCCCCCAAACTCCTCAGTAAAATTAATTTTTAAAAAAGTTTTCATTGTCTTAATGATTAAATTACCAGCACATAATCAAATTAACATTTGAAGCTGTACACAGGTTACTCTTCTAGTTTTAAACTCCTTTATGTGTTCATTAGATGTCTAATGAGGTAAATTAAAGGTCCTGCTACAAACCTGACAACCAGAATTTTGTCTTTAGAATTCACACAATAGAAGAAACCAGACACTTTAACATTCACATTCACATGCGTAGTTTGGAATACACACACAATGCACACCACACAGAAATCAGAGTACATAAATCAAAGTAGTTAACTTCTCATAACCATTTCATTATGCTTTCTTTGTGATGACACTTAATGCACATACGTAACTTTTATACATTTTACAGTCATGCAGACATAAATAAAATAATTTGATCAAACAGGTTAATGTAAAAGACATCAGTGTTATAGAATGTTTTCATCTAAAGTCCAGGGCACACTGGTTGCAGAATAAAAGCTTCTGGAGGCGAATATGAAAGAACAAATGAAGACACACAGTGGAGGCCTGCCTCCTTCCCAAGCCTGGGGTCAATCCTGCTGTTCCCAGCATGTTACTCATGATGACCTCATCAGTAACATAAGAAGCATTCAGCTATCTGGCACCTTGAAGGCAGCTTACAAAATATAAACAGAGTGCTTTTAAATGGACCATAAAGCCTGACTGAAATCTTATAAATTAGTAAGAAAAATACCTGTTGCTTCATTACATCATCTAGGAACACCCAGCCAATTATTCCTGGATGGCTGTTATATGAGTCTCTCTCTCTCTCAATCTCTCTCTCTCTCTCTCTCTCTCTCTCTCTCTCTGTGTGTGTGTGTGTGTGTTTCCATCCATCTGTGTGTCTTTCTCTGTGAGCTTGTGTATGGATGTGTTTATTAAATTTCCCATTCTTATTTTGCTAACAATTTTTTTAACAACCGATTTGTGTATGATAATAATTAAGGGGCATGCTTTGTCTATGAATCAACTGTATTATGTACTGCTACTGAGACATTTGGAATGAGACCTAAAGTTCAGATCTCAGTTCTGACTGAACACCTCAAGGCCACTTCAGCAATTAATAAAGATCTTTTTTTGTTTTGTTTTTAAATTGGGATAGTATTGGCTAATAGAAACCTATTCAAACTGATCTGCTTTAGTGTGAACGCTTACTCTTGATTTAGGATATTTTCCTGAGGTCATATGATGTCATTATCTCTAGAAACCTGTGAAGAGAAATAAAAATGGCTGTCCTCTTATATATAAACATAGCCACTGCCTAGACAGCAAAGTTAGCTCTCTTCAGACCTATACTGAATTGGCCTCACAGGCAGCTTTATGGAGAAAACCCAACACTGATATGAGGTGCCAAAAAATTTAATTGTGACATAGGGAGCTTGGTTTGAAGTAAAATGTTTATTCTCATTTCAGAACTTCATTTTCTAGCTGACACAAATGCCAGCTATAAATCCCAAGAATCTCTCTAAAAATAGATGTGTCCACTGAGGCGTCTGCCAGGCAACTATCTGAGCATGGTGTCTGCATAGCAAGCATGCATGAGTCCTACTCTGTGCCTGCCCATCTGAAATGTCATGTTTAAAAAAGTATGTAATATGAAGATAGGAGGCATTTCTAGAATGGCATCACACCAATGGTTAAATGTGCCTCAGGCGATGTAGGTGATGGCCAGAACTGTTCTAAAAGTAAGTATAGGATAGGAATAATACCTCTGAATTATGAATTGTGTGTGCCATTTTCATGGCACCAGGTGGGGATGCTCAAACTTATTCAGTCTCTCTGGCACTATTTCACATCCATGTTGCCAACTTTATCGCCATGAAAGATGCTTTGATCCTGTACGGTGGTGTCAGGATCAACAGGCCACCAAAGCAATGACATCTACTCAGTGAGGCATCAGTTCACATTAGTTTTTGTCACATGTGATATTTCACTAACACATTCTGACAACTTCCGCATATGATACCCCCCCTCTAATATTTTTAGGTATCTTTTCATCTTGTCCTAAAATAGAGATCAACCACAAAATATTTCCCTTCTGCTCTTCTAAAGTTTAAAGAGAGAGACATATTTTCAAAATCTGTTTCAGTTTTCTCTGTATTGATGCTTCATTTCCTTAATGGGGGTGGGGAATTCTTAGTTTTCTAACATACTTAAAAGCATGTTTAACATGTTTGCTCCATGTTAAAATAATGACATTGGAAATGTAAAGATATTAGCAGAATATTGGCAGCTTAACTTAGTAGGGTTACAGAATTTTTTTTTTTTTAAGTAATCGCTTCCACTGTGCTAGACACATCGTGCATGAACATTCCAGGACTCATAACCACCATTTAAGATTCCTGTCCTTCCTCCTTCCCTTGTTACCTTGTTTCTTGTGTCCCATCCTTCTTTCCTTCTTTCTGACAGAAATTTTATGTATTGCCAAGCTGGGCCCATAATTAATCTTCCTGCCTTAGTCTCTTTGTAACAGAGATTATAGATGTGTGCTACTGTTTCTCATTGAGACAGACATTATACCCATGAAATTAAGCCCAGAGCCTTGAGTGCATGTTATAAGATGACAAAGAAATTGGGAAATACCAAAAGCACATGTCGACATATCTACGTACTAACTACAGACAATCTACTTTGCCAGAACCTGTTCCTCCCATTTTTTAATAAACATTAACTGACCAACAGGTAAAACTAGAAAATACAGATATCCTTTTTGTGATTAATAAGTAAATATCTTAGTGGAATAAGAAAGGTGATCACAGAAAATCAGGCTGAAATTTTAAGAGAATTCCATAGATAGACCTTTCCTCTGAGTTGCCATGTCTTTTGTTAGTGATAAGAAAATCAGTAGTTATAGCTCACAAGCATCTCCAGCTTACTGGAAGGACATGACTGGCAAATATCAAAGTGGAGTATATCCTAGGCAGATTTAGAGCACATGAGGGTTTTAGATTTGGCTGTGTTTAAATGTGTCCTATCATACCAAAGGACAAGTACATAATTGGAAAATGAGCATTGGTAAAGGTATGTGGAGAGAGAGAGAGAGAGAGAGAGAGAGAGAGAGAGAGAGAGAGAGAGAGCAGTAAAAATGCAGTAAAAGCAATAAAACACAATAAAAGCAATTTAAAACCTTCCTAGCAATTGCGTGAAGGCCAATCTTAATGACTATACACACAGTAATGAAAGTGGCCAGATATATATGTACCTGAAAAGTCAGAACTCCAAGGTGTCCTAAACATAAAACAATCATTTTTGCACTAGCAGATCAAAGATGGTAAAGCTTCTCCATTCCTGGCTCAAACTGTGTGTGAGTGTGTGTCTGTGTGTGTTGGTATGAAACTAGGTATTTCCTAAGATTATTTGTACAATTAAAAGTATTAGAGAACATTTTTACCTTACACCGAGAGTTGCTCAAGCAGATGAGGTAATGCCTTCTTCTCCCTCTCTCCTTCCTAAGCAATAATCTTTGAGGTTTCTAAGTGGGTTAAATGGCAATTTTTATGGGTTGAAGTATTGTCTTTTCTAGTTTTATGGCCAGAGCAAAACAGGGCTTGTCTGGAATGCATATAATATTGCACACGGGGTTAATTAGGTTAGGATGAATTAATTTGTAACAATTTCCGTTATTTGACAGGCATCAATAATGCAGTATATTACTTGCATTCCAGACATCAGCCTTCTGCCCTGACCCAGTCAGGTTCAATTTGGGAGAACCTTGGATCATATGAATATTTTTATTATTGATTTTGTGTAATGTATTTTACAATCATACTTGGCCATAAAAGACTACAGTAACTAGAAGAGGTACTCTATAAAGCCTTCCTGTTGGTGATGGGAGATCCTCGTTTCCATAGTGAAAAGAAATTTTACTACTCTCGTCCTGAGATGGAAATTTGAGGTATTATTTTGATCACTATTAACAGCTATGAAGGAAGTTACTTTCTAAGCAACTTTCCATCTTTTGAAATGATCTTTTTTTTTTGCTATTGTTGAGAAAGTATATATTACAATTATTTGAGTAGTTTGTCTTACTGTCTTTTAGACACTGTGTCAAACCACTTTTACTGGGTACATTTGACCTTTAATAGAAATCTTTTATGTACCAAACCTCTGTTTGTTTCATACAATGAGCTTATAGACTCCAAGATTCTTGGGAAGAAAAAAAAAGATCAGATATCAAGCCATTTCTCATCACCAAGATTATCCTTGTGGTCCCTAAATAACTACACAGGGGCAGCATTCTGATTTTGCACAGGCCAAGCAGAATTAATTACAATGTGTCAAAGTAATAATAACCCAAAGCAAAACAAACAACAAAAAATGTGCCACATGTTCACTGTGGCTAGAAAGATAAATCACAAGATAATGTTAATTATCAGTCATTTTATTGTGTCTGTATTTTATTTACTCTCATGCTATATACAAACAATTGTATTGTGTACATTTTATGTGTCAATTCTGCAAAATCAGGGTTGCAGGCTGTCCAAGACCAGGGGAATGGCAAGGCAACTGATATTTTCCTGGATATAAATAATACTAATGACATCTAATACCTAGAGATCTCACTGAATACTTCTTGCTTTTCTTTCTCAGTATCGTTGGTTCTTACTCTAGTTTCTACAATATAGGAGATTTTCAGAATTTTTGTTAGTCTATATCCTTTATCATAAGGTAATTATGGGAAGAATGAGGACAGAGGAAGCAGAGGTTGAGGAGGCTGGTATTGCGCCATGGACACTAGGCAATTAAGCACACATATATCTGCACAGATGGATGAAAAGGAGTTAGTCTATTTCACTCACTATTACTAATATTTTTGTGTTAGCATCTTTAATACAGAATCATATATAGAGACCGATTCATTTTTCTCAATGCATTATCACTGTTACAACATGAGCCACTGTGGGAGGAGGTGACAATACAACATTCATGGCAAGAGGGTTAGATTTCTTTTTCTTTTTCTTTTTTATTAGATATTTTCTTTATTTACATTTCAAATGCTATCCTGCAAGTTCCCTATACCCTCCCCCACCCTGCTCCCCTACCCACCCACTCCCACTTCTTGGCCCTGGCATTCCCCTGTACTGGGGCATATAAAGTTTGCAAGACCAAGTGGCCTCTCTTCCCAGTGATGGCTGACTAGACCATCTTCTGCTACATATGCAGAGGGTTAGATTTCAACATAGAAGCATCGTGATGGATGCCCTAGCAAGGAAAGGATGAAGAGAAAAAGAAAGCTTAAAAACTTAGATGCCAAGGACCGGGACCAGTCAGCCCCCCTCAATCCGTGGGAATCAGGGGTTCCGGCAGATGGGCATAGAGTCAGCAGGAATTGGGGTGACAAACAGACTGGACACAAGGGAGTGTGGATCTGAATGTAATTTGTCAAATTGAGCATCAAACTTTTTATACAGAAGAAAATAGGGAAGTTAGGTGACACACCAGCAAGGTACCGAACGTGAGGTTACTGAATTCTTACACAAAACAGGAATGCAAACAAAGAAGGACTGGCAGGAACCAACTGGGTTAAAATTCAATGTTAACAACTGTGATCAAAAAAAAGCTCCACCTAATGTCCATTTAATCTTAGAAGTCAGCGCAGGAAGCCCTTGCCATAGTTCCTATTCTAGTCTATTGTATAGCCCACCTTCCCCCTAGGCCATTGTAAATACTTGTGTATGGGTGTAACTCGGCTATCTATAGTTCTAAGTATCTCCTCTGGTTCCTCCTTAGACCACAAACTTCCTTCTTCCTAGATAACGGTAAATTCCTGTGTAGGGCAGTGACTTAGCTATTTATGTCTAGGGTGAATCAAAGACTGCCTAGAATCTAACTTAGCTATATGTCAAATAGAGGCACTTATAATAAAGCAATACTGAGGGAAAGCACACAGATCCATTTGCCAATTAAAGCAAGGACATTGGAGCATTCATTATACAGGATGCCACAATTCCAGGAAACTAAGTTTCCGTAAACTTTTTGCCTCAGGACAGTGCCCAGGTTTTCAGGGCCTGTTGCCCTTGTCACTACTGGAGTGGATGTAGCACTTAGACAACACCCATCAAACCCCATTCAGATGAGGACTGGTTCCTAAGACAAAACATCCTTGGGAATAGACTTACCTTTTATGCAATAA
Source organism: Mus caroli (assembly GCF_978045245.1). Lineage (NCBI taxonomy): Eukaryota > Metazoa > Chordata > Mammalia > Rodentia > Muridae > Mus > Mus caroli. The sequence continues at coordinate 60,783,858 of NW_028227272.1, read as the reverse complement.
CCATAGTCTCAGATTGGTACAGTGTACCAAGTAAAAGTGGCCTTTGGCTTTCAGAAGTCCAAATTACCAGCCACATGCTATAACTGAAGACTTGAGCAGTTTTTCATTTCAGTCTAAATGTTAATATCTTCATTTCAATTTGCCGTCTGTAAGCACTTAGATAAATTTAAAATATTCTGAGAATTGTCTTGACAAAATAATATTACATATTATAGAGGTACTATATAACAAATACTATATATCTTTATTTGTGAGACAATTTTTCTAGGATTATAGTAAACATAAGTAAGCAACTGATATGTTCAAAAGAGTGAGAATTCTGAACATGGGAAAATTTCAAATATTAAAATAAATCTCTAATGCTAATCATTCTTTTATAGTAAGTATTAGATTACCAGCCTCATTCGTAATAGCTAGAAGAAAGAAGTACATTTATACACATAAGCAGAAAATGATAAGACAGTGGGTAGAGCAGATGAAAGCACCAACTCTCTGCCATTATCTTTTCGTGACACCCATGCCATTCACTTGAGCTGTTAAAGCAGCAGCCGGCTGGACTCCAGCTGTGGTCAGAATGGTGTTCATCTCATGCTATTCCCTGGTGTCCCCAAAGGTGTTTAATTTTCGAGTTAGAGTTGACACAAAGGAATAGAATTTGCACTAATAAAATGAAAGTGAGGTGACTATGGAGACATTATCTTTGCTTGAGAGAAAACATATCCTCCTTTTAATCACTGAGCCATCTTCTGTCGTCTTCAAATCCTGGGAGACATGCTAAATAGAGGTGATTGTCCGTTTATTATGTGATGTGGGATTTTTTTTTTTTAAATCAACCTTGTTAGGTGTTAAAACTTCAGGGCACCATAGCAAGTGTTCTCCTTCTTACATAAACTTCATTATGTACCAATTTAGTATAAAGAATAGAAGAAAAAAACTAAAAAACGACCAAACAAACAAACAAACAAACAAACAAAAAACACATTATGCTTAGAATACCAGCAATGGGGACAGATATAGCACACTGAACAACTCTTTGGGAAAAAAAAATTTTTTTGTTTTTTTGTTTTTTGAGACAGGGTTTCTCTGTGTATCCCTGACTGTCCTGGAACTCACTCTGTAGACCAGACTGGATTTGAACTCAGAAATCTGCCTGCCGCTGCCTCCCAAGTGCTGGGATTAAAGGAATGTGCCACCACCGCCCAAATTTGGAAAATTTTTAATATCCTAAAAAATCACTTTTGGAATATGGATAAAATATTGTTTCTAAGATATGAATAACTTTCTGTATGGTTGGTTGTTCTAACTGCCTATAGTTTAACATATAAAAGAACTTCTAAAGTAATACCACTATCACTATAGCTGCTGAAAGCATAATCTCATATCTATAAGAGTTGACCAAGGAAGGATTGAGAGGTACTTCTATGTAAAAGGTACATGTCTGATTGTTTTTATTTCACTGGCTGGTCCAATGACACTGTTCCCAGATTTCATTACATCTACAATGTGCATGGATTTGTCAGAAGCACATTCTTAACATATGAATTGACCCAAGAACATTTTGTTAGCTGCCCTTGAAGTCTGCTGTTGTGAAAGCAAATAAGTCATGTGTGGGAAGGGGGAGAAAGTCTGCTGTTTTGTCTATCTGCCTCATCCTCTGGGTTTGTGATGAGAGGGATTCCTACACCGTGTAACAGTATTCAGCTCGTCATGTGTATCAGGGAGAGATGGAAGGAGCCTCTTCTTCCTATTGGAAAACACACAACTGAGTAAAGAAGCTACAGTGCTAAACAATTAGAACAGTCTGTGCACTAAGAAACATCTCGTTGTGACATCAGTTATGGAAGATGAGGGGGTACAGCCCTTTCTTATCATGTCAGCTATTCTTTCAGCGGCAAAATATTGTACTTGTTTCCTGCTTGCTCCTAATCTAAGGAACCTTAAATGAAATAGAAAGATGGAGCAAAATAAATAAACTGTAGGGAAGCAGAAGGGACAATAGCACCCCTTTAAACTAGCATGGACCAGGGAGCAGGTTTAGAAGTATAAATACATGCACATGCAGAAAACTGAATCCTTACATAGTCAATAAATGGCTGAGTGAGGTGGGATGCTGTACTACAGGAATGAAGTGCAGTTCACAGATGAACAGGAAGAGTGCTGTTAAATTAAAGCCCTTCCATAAATGTCCCTAAGTTTCTTGATGGAAAGTTATTTATGGAGCTGGCCTGCTGCTCCCAGGTTTATGACGCCTAGATAGGCAAATGTGTTGTCTTCCGCTCACTTAAATCCCAAGTACATCCTGCAGAGTGAGTCTGATTACTATATCTCTCGTGGTTAAAATTGCTTTACATACAAGCCTAGAATTTTGTTAGAATTCTATACAGTTTGACTCAGACTAACCAGATGAGTCTGTTTCATCAGAAAAGTCCATGGGGGGTGGGGTGAGAAAAGCAATTATGCATGAAAATGTATATACTTACCCGACACAAATGAGTTTCCTATTTTGCACCAAGGAAATATGCGAGTGTCCATTGGACTTTGGGCTCAATGCTATGATCACCTAGAAGAGCCTGTCAATTAAGGCCATATGTGAATGTGGTTTCCATCCTCTGGATACTTATCCCTTAGGATTTAGACTAATAGCTACAGCATTTTCCTTCTCATTAACTGTCAAAAAAAAAAAAAAACTTATCAGAGGAGACTTTGGTCAGTGCCAACATGATGCAGACTGGAGCAAGTGTCAGAAATCTGAGAGGATTACTGTCACCTAAGCCAAGGCTCTGTACTTATTAAGAAATGAGACATAAAAAACTAAAAGTTCGCCAAGTCCTATGTGTTTTGAAATTCGATAAAGGAAAACTCCTTTCCCAAAGTGAGGGTAAGATGTGGAGGGAAGGCAGCCAAGTTTGGAAGTGTTTGCTGGTGGATGTGGCAGCTTCTGGAATAAAAGGGAAAACTTGCCATACTAAGGGTTGACAGGGCGAATCTGCATAAAGATGCAGAGGCTGGGAGCTATGAAGTCAGAGGTCCTCATTTCACTTAGTTCTGAATGGCCCCAGTGTGCTTTTCTCATTCCACAAGTAAACACAAGGATTTCAGAAGACAGAGAAGGCATTAGCAAGTTATGTGTGGCCAGATAAACTGACATTTCATCAAAGAGCGAAATTTACACTGCCATGTATATAGATTTAGAGAAAAGTTATGTAGAAATAGTATTATCTATGAAAATCTCAATAGTTGTAAGTATTGGGTATAGCAAAAAGCTGGTCACTTGCTTATTAATAGCTAGCTATGGAATGGGAAAGACATTGTGTGTTGTATTTTTGTAACTTCTTTGAGGGTATAAGTTTAATTGACAAAGATAGTAAGTAGCATGACATTCCAAGGAACAAATTCTTCAAAAGGAGGAAAATAAGAAAAGGAAAAGGAAAATGTGGTTTAGTATTATTCAAATAGATTAATAAATTAACTTGTTCCATACACTTGCAACCATTTGTGCATATTATTAAACTATTTAATTATTCAGGTAAAACATTCCAAACACCAAATTCTACTGTGCATAAAGTATAAGACATTCATTTAAGAATTACAAAATCCTATCAACATCTTTTAACCACCGCCATTTTATGGACAAGGAACCTAAAACATGTAGAAGCCTTGTAACTTATCCAGTTATCCATGCTTCTCTTATGGGGGGCTGTGGGAGGTGGTAACTTAGGTAGGGGCCAGAGTTCCAGGACCATGAGGTGAATTATGTGAATTATGACCATTGGGGTTCAGACCTCAGTTCAACTGGATACCAGCCTGTAATTCCCCACACATCAAAATACATAATTTTTCTACCATATTAGTACTTTAAACTACTTTTAAAAATAAGACTATATGGAGTGTGATCCTAATTGCTTCTTCAAATACATACTACATATTTTGCACATATGTATGTTTGTGTGTTTCTTTGGTTGTGTGTTTCTGTGTGTGTGTGTATGTGTGAGATATGTAACAATCTTTGCAACCAGGTGAATTAACATACCCATCAAAAGCATAAGATTTCTTTCATTTTCTTGCATCACCATATGTATCCCAAACACTCATCAATATTACTACAAAATAATTCAGCCGATTATGGTTCTATATCTATAATAATTTGTCTACTTATGTCCTCTCAGCTCTTGCTATGATTCTTTCCACAGACTTCTCTTTGTTGCTTCCTAACTCTGATCAATACATTTTCCTCACATTGCAAGAATGAACTTTGAAACATAAATCTGATTACTGTGGACCTCATGCGTGAAGTTTCAATGACTTCTGACAACACTCAATATGTATTAAAAGCATTCCCTTAGCATGAAACTTCCCAAGTATTTCATGGTTTCATTGATCTGCATGACACCCACGATTTGACACCCACACATTCTGTTCCAATGATATTCTGGGTTGATTTTTTTCTTTTTCCTACTCTTGCCAATTCTTTCCTGACCCTCACTTTTCAGACAAATATTGGGCTTTCCATTGCTGTTTACAAAAAGCACGTCTTTAAATTAACTTTATACAAACTAATGAAAATTACAGCCTTTATTTTAATATTAGATAATAAACACAGTTATAGATATTTTGTTTGGTTAAAAATTGCTTCTTTTAATTTCAATATTACTTAAAATATTCTTTTTGTAAAATTAAATTTTAATAAATACAGTTCATATTTTCTTACTCTAAAGACATTGCTTTGATGTCAATATTGTCTTAAAAGGTAAATTGAGAAACTGACAATCTCATTTTAAAACTTATAATACAACTTATGAGTAGTCAATTGTATATATTATTGAACTTTGTACATGTGCTCATTATATTTTATATTTTATCATTATCAGTGAATTAGACTCATAAATATTTTTACATATTTGTTCATCTTTTTCCCAGGATTTCATTTTGAAACGTTAATACTGATTGATCCTACCATGAAATGCTTCAACAGGGTATTTTTTCTCTTTAGATGTCTGTGGTTAACTAAACATAGTAATTGAGCACAGAGAATATGATGGGTATTGAGAAATGAAAGCAGATTGTATTCCTCCATTACGGTTTATTAGTTTCCTTGCAGAAGCTATTTTTTCTAATATATGTCTAGGGGTTTGAACCCCATAACATGTCTACCTATCCTCATTGACATCTCGTTATGGCAGCCACTGTTTGAGTATCACTTGTGAATCTTCACTGTCATTTCTAGAAGACAAAATTTCACCTCAGATTTTCTGCTTCCTGAGGCTGTTACAACTTTTCTACCCCACTTTCATGATATTCTCTGAGTCTACGTGCAAGAGTTGTGCTATACATGTGTCCATTTGTCCTAGGCACCTCATAATGAGTTGTGTTTTTCTGATAACTTTTTCACATACCACTTCACAATGGCTTGAACTTTGCATCTTCCTCTGTTTATTCCAAAGCTCTGTGTCACGAGCATTGTGCCACCCTGTGCAGAACCACAACCCCTGCCCAGCATCACACCCATCTATGGAAGTCTTCTCTTGACACCTAACTGTATTATTGTTTTACTTAGAAACATATAAATTATTGATGATTATCATATCTTTCAAAATAAGATGATTGTTTTATTTTTAAAACAGAGTTACCCACTTTGTGGCATCCAGTGAGTGAAAAGTAAAATTTTTTGATACTAAAAATTTCAAACTCTCCAAGGGAGATGATTTTATGAATCATTGTGGGTGCTAGGAACTGAGCTCCTTTCAGAAGCTTAACAAATGCTCTTTGATCACCTCTCTAATCTGTTTTATTACTTTTTTAAAGTTTTTGGTTTGGAAGTAATTTGTTGTTTTCCTTACTATACAATAAAAGCTCTTTGTTTCTTCATAGACAGTGTAGATAATTTAATCCATGATAAACAAATAGATGGTCTTGTAAAGTAATCCATCTTCAATATTCCTTTAATGAAGAATTGAGTATAAACATGACTTATTTTTCCTTTCAGAGACATTTACCTGCCTCCATGCTTAAGGTACAGATGAAAACTAAAACCTGTTATAAAAAAAAAAATGGGAATGGGTGGGTAAGGAAATGGGGGGGAGGGGGGAGGGTATGGGGGACTTTTGGAATAGCATTGGAAATGTAATTGAGGAAAATACGTAATAAAATATATTAAAAAATAAATTCAGGAGTTCTTGGAAACAATCAGATAATTCACTTCTCAGGTCTCTCGCATGTTCTAATGCGGTTATGCTCACCTCTCATGCGAAGCTGTTAAACTGTGATGTCTGTGTGTATGCACATATGTGAACCTTCACATGGCAGTAGAGGTTGACACTGAATATCTTCCTCAATCATCTTTTTAAAAAGGAGCAGGTTCTCAGAACTTCTTCCCACTTCCAGTCGATTTAGGAGTTTGACCTGACTGGGAAGAGAGTAAGGCAGAGGAACAAAATGGAAGTGGGAAGGAAGTTCTGAGAACCTGCTCTTAGAGACAATATTTCATGCATATTAATGGCAATCCTCCTCTAGTGAGCAGTACTATATGTCAACAAGGTAAATAATGTATAAATTAAATATGATAGGTTTATTTTATATCTATTGGTTTTCAAATCATAATATCATTTTAGTCATTTGACTAAAACCAAAAATAAATGTAAATTTCAATAGGAACCTTATAGTGTTATATAGATGGTTACAGTGTACATCTGAAACTTGAAGGCATTTCCTCAAAATATAAATCAACAATTCTAATGTTTGTTCATGTTAAACAATAAAGGCACATACAGAGGTTTCTGATAAAAATATAGTGATGATATTCTTCCTCACATCTCAGGGCTTTGCCCACCTCAGAGTGTGGCTGATTGGCACTGCAAATAATAGCACAATTATTCCAGCTGTGAATGTCTTGCAGCATTAAACATATTGGGTGATTTTCCTCCAAGTCTGATATATTTCTTAGATTTCATTTAAATTTCCTATTTTAAAAATAATAAACTAATTTTGAAATTTTTTCTCAAGAGGAGAATTAACCGCTTGAGATTAAAAGTGTGAGGTTCACATTAACAGCTTATCAAAACTTCTAGTCAACAGTCATGCACAGTCATGTTGCCCTTGTAAAAAGATATACGTGTAAACAAGTAGACTAAGAAAGAGCATAGTGTAATAGGATAACCGAAGCAAGTGCTAATAAAACTGTGATGATTAAGTGTTTGTGCATCAGGCTGGGAAAGAGAGATGGACGTTGAGGCTTCACCTCCACATGCAGTGAGTGCATGCTTACACACTTTGCAGTTATATGACTTGTACTTAATGATCAAATCACACATACACACATACATACACACACATACAAATACATACTTATAGCACACATATGCACACATAGCATAAACACACACACACACATACACCTATACACTTACACATACATAAACACATAAACAAAACAGATATACACACACAAAACAGATACACACATAAAAACATATACGCACAATACAAATCCACAAACACACACACATTCAATGGTTATGTGGCTTTATCTTATATGTCCACTTAGTTTAAATTTATGATCTCTAAGTTTGTTACATAAGAGACAACATTCATCATTTTTCATAAGAAAACATGATACATGTATTATTTGTCCTATTTTAATTTAACAGTTATACAAATGTAATTCTATATATAACATAAATATTACAAAATGCAAGAAATTGACACTATTGCTCATGAAATTGTATTATTATATTATTTATTTAACTGCATTTCAAGTTTAAAGAGTTATGTTAATTTCTATGTTAGCAACGGTATCATGTCTTCCTGTAGACAAACATACTTTAGATCAATTGGTTCTTTCTCCATTTAAATACATTAGCTCTTTTGGAAATTTCTTACCAGGAAATTTAGTCTGATATATTAAACTAGTTTTTTGGGGATGTTTGTTTGTTTGTTTTGGTTTTTCAAGACAGGGTTTCTCTGTGTAGCCTTGGCTGTCCTGGAACTCATTCTGTAGACCAGGTTGGCCTTGAACTCAGAAATCTGCCTGCCTCTGCCTCCCAAGTGCTGGGATTAAAGGCAAGCACCACCACTGCCAGACTGAATTACTAGTTTTAACCACTTGGCATGTTGCATTTCAAATATTTATAAATTACTTTAAGTCTATTTTCAAAACTATACGAATAATTATGGGATTGATGGCAGGTTCTCATGGTCTGCACATAGTGGATGGGCATTTGAACCCAGAGAAGGGGGCATTTCATTGTAAACACAATTTAGCTGCTCCCTGTCGCTTGTAGGAACAGTTCCTAGATACTTTAATCCTATCATAGCTTCAGAACAACGTCTAATACTTTGCCTAAAGTTAAAGGACAGGGCTTAGTTCTTGTGCTACAATGTCATAAAAATCATATTCTCTCTGTCTCTCTGTCTCTGTCTTCTCTCTCTCTCTCTCTCTCTCTCTCTCTCTCTCTCTCTCTCTCTCTCTCTCTCTCTCTCTGTCTCTTTCCCTTCCTCCCTTGCCCCCTCCCCATATCCGTTCCTATTAAAGTATTTTAGGATAGTAAAACATATGCTCAGAGCCAGGCTCATTTAGCATTCTCCATAGTGAAAGCACACTGAACATGTTACACCGTTACTGCCACCTCTCATGCTTAATGTGATATGACAAGAGCAAGCACAATAAAGTCACACAAATGCTAAGCCATCTTTGAGCCATACCATACTTTTACGGATTCTGTGTGGCAGCATTTGCTTTAGGCCTTTTTTTTTTTTTTTTTTTTTTTTTGAAGAGAGGAAGTAGTGGGAGAAGGAAACACTTGATCATTTTGTCAGTGCTATGGGTTGAAGGCAGTTTAACAACTGAACAGAACCGCTTCCAATGCATGGAAATGTCCCAGTCTTGTGACCAAGGATCTTACCTCCATTCAAGTGACAAAGAATAGAGTTTCTGTGAGATCGGGGAGTCCAGATCATTGGAGAATAAACAGTAGCTTTGACCTTGTACTGGCAAATAGCCCCTGTCAGGCTTGGATTCATAAGGGTAGGAAATCATCTGTTTATTTGGTGGTTTGGGCCATTAGTGTTTACGACTGGGAATTGGTAGTATAGCCTGGTGTGTAACAGCTCAGGTCTGAATACTGAAAGAGCATTATTTACCAACAGCTTTGTTTTATAATTTAAGGTTAATTCAAATTGAAATGAGCCTTTTAACCCTTAATTAGGACCATGCCTCTCTAAAAGTCAGCCACATTTGTCAACTGGAGACAGAATTCACTTTTAGCTAAGACTGTCTCCTTTCTTTCAACAGTAGCCACCACAGTTTTCTAAGTGCATTTGTTTTTCTTTCACTATGGTAACCTGACTCTCTGTGTGTATCAGTGGAGCTCGGAACCATCAATTATAACCTGGAGGAAAAGTGTGTTGTGTGCTTTGGGAAAGAGGCCAAAGTTGTATCTCAAATTGTTTCTGTACTGATTGCTCAGTTTACCCACTCTAACCATTGTGCCTGCAGGACCTTGTTTTCTTCATTATTTGCTGGAGCTGGCACTGTGTGATTTTAAGACCCCATGGGCCCATGATATTTAATTCCTATTTAGTAGTTTTTTTTTTCTTTCACCACTAGAATTAGACATTCTGAATACACTTCTAATTTACCTACTATAGATTAAAGTGATTTTTACTTCCTTCTGTTATTTTTATTCATATTTGTTGTGACACCTGATAAATAACTAGGCTAGAGTCTTGCTCTTGTTTGCTTTCTGTTGCTGTGATTAAAAAAAAAAAAAAATGACCAAAAACAACCTTGGGAAGAAAAGAGTGTATTTGTCACACATGCCCTGAGCATTGTCTGTCACTTACGGAAGCTAGGGCAAGAACATAGCAGAATCAGAGGAGAAGCAGAAAACATGGGGGAAATCTGCTTACTAGCTGGCTTTCATGGCTTGTTTTTAGCCTGGTTTTTTACATAGCTTATGCCCATCTGCCAGGGATGACACCATTCACAGAGGGCTGGGCTGTTCCACATTAATCAGCAATCAAGAACATATAAACAAGTCTGATTCCTAAAGCATCCACAATGATACGCAGTAGCCTTCAGGGGGTTCCTCTCTCACATTTAATCAATGATTGTTAATTTAAACCAGTACTTCATCCTATTCATTTATCAGTTTAAAAATCAAAGATGAGATTTCCTATTCATAACTCGTTTTAAAATACCTTGTTTAACAAGTAGAGAAAATATGCCTGGGACTATATAATGAATAAAATCAACAGGAAAAAGTCAATGAAAGATAGGAAGGTGGCATTAAAGACATACCCTACCATTTAAGACATCTGAGTCTGTTTAATTTCCCTTTGGTTTTATTAACATGCAATTGAAATCAATGACTAGTTTCATCACCATTTGACCAAGAACATTTTACTACCAGATTACCTAAGGGAAGTTATAAATTAGAGGTCTATAATTGGGCAGCAGGTTTTAAATATGTTTGCATCTTCCTTGCATACTGATTTCGTAGCTAGACTGTTTTACAGTAAGCATTGACTTTAGAGCCGAGATTTTTATTTTAAAACTGTACATGGAGCTGAAGAGATAGATCAGCAGTGAAGAAGACCAGCAATTATTCCAAGGACTATGTGATCTGTTCTAGTATCCACATTACTAGACTAGCAATTGCCTCCAGCTACTGGGGGTCTGTCACCCACACATATGTGGCATAAACACACAGAAACACATATATAGACACACATAAAAATTTAAAACCATTTCAGAAAAAAATGGTTAAAATGTATATATCTTTTGAAGAGCTTTTGGGTTTTTTTGTTTGTTTTTGTTTTTTGTATTTGCTATCTCATATTGGCTTACAGGAATACAGGAAGGTCAGAGGAAGCTTGCTAACTTTAAAAACAGAGACAGTAGATCAAACGAATAATTCTATCAATCTGGAGTGTTTGTCAGGAGAATAGCCATGAAGATTCACATTTACACATCCATTTTCTATTTGCTCTTTCTCCTTTTTCTACTTTTATATTTTACAGTCCAGTGGTTATCCCTCTCCTGGTCCACCCTCCCAGTTCCTCATCCCATTTCTCCTTCCCCCTTTCTTCAAGAGGATACCCAACCACCCCCCTCCCCATCACCTTCCTCACTCCCTAGGGCCTCAAGTCTCTTGAGGGTTAGGTGTGCCTCTTCACTCACTGAGGCCAGACTAGGCAGCCCTTTGCTGTATATGTGTGGTGGGATGGGGGCTGGGGAAATTGGGTGGGGTTGGGGGGTTGTATTTTTTTTAATTTATTCTTCTTTTCTTTTACAGTCCAGACATTCAGATATTAGACTTTATCTTCATCCTCGTCTACCCTCAGACTCTTCTACACCCCACCTCTACCCCCTCCCACCATTCCCCCAGCTCCCTGTTGCTTACTCTGGTGAATGAGATGTCTTAGGATATTACACCTCCACCAAAGCTTGGGTTCTTTTGCATTAAGGAGAAGCAGGGTGATTCTGAGTTTAATAAATTCTGAGATGGGTTCTGGCTGAGTCATTGAGTACACCACACACATTCTTCTGATTTTCTTAGACTTCAGACAAAATGCTCTCGCCTTCAAGGTTAGAATCATTTATGATAATGAGAGCAGACAGGTATATTCCATCCATCTCGTGGATGCTACTGTTTTTGTCCCAATTTTTGGTCTTCTTTTTGTCACTGGTACTTAGTTGACATGAATTTTGAATTTAAAAGAGGACCTTACAGGTTACAATTCTTGAGAGAATCAGAACTCAATTAGCAATGAAGAGAAGGGTTTTGGTATGGAGTGAATATTTTATAATATTGGCCTTATATCAACTGAACATTTGTCCTTCCATATTGATCTGTTAGGGGGTTTAGTTAAGGCAAACTGCCTACTTCCTATTTATGGCTCTCTAAATACATTCCATCTGTTGAAGTCCACAGCTTACTTAACATTTTAAGAGACCTTTTCTCTTTTCTTTTATTTGTTTGTTTGTTTATTTGTTTGTTTGTTGAGATAGGATCTCACTTTGTAGCCCTGGCCTGCCTGGAACTTACAGACAACTTACAGACCTCTCTGTGCCTCCAAAGTGCTGCGATTAAAAGTGTGTCCCACCAAGCCCCTTTAGGGATCCTTTGTTGTGATTAGAATCAGGAATATATTTACAATAATGCCTATCAGAAACCTTAAGAACAGTAGTTCATTGCTGAATATTTGTTAAACTGATTATTTTTGTAGTTTTTTTTTTTATCTTCATCTATTATTATTTTACCATGATTGGACAAATTCTACTTACTAGTTTGAATCATGTTTGTAGCTTGCAGACTTAGTGAATATAACCACATTTAAGTTGATAAGCTTATTGAATATAGATATCTCTAAGTGTTATCAGTAATCTAGGTGGAATGTGATGTAGCTAAGACATATCTTCTTTATGTAAAAATATTCCATAGGCATTCACAGTGTGAACAAAAGGTGACTGAATACTCAGTGAGTGCCATTCTGTCAAATGTTGAAGCTGTAAAAGCCTAAAACAAACACAAAGACAAACTTACAAGCAAACAAAATAACAAACCACACCAGTGCATTGAAACTTAATTTTTAGTTTAATTAATTAGTTTTAAATTACATTTTCAAAGCCTTCTTGAAAATTAAAAGCCACCCTGTGATGAATTAAATTGAAAGCAGAAGTAAAATACATTGTTTTGAAAGTGTATATCATTCCCTTCTGAGGGGATAGGATGTGAGATATGAATGCAGTTTCTAAGCAGTGCTTTTGGGCAATGTAGGGTGCACATGTGTGTTCCTAGTCTATACTGTATTGGGGAGACAGGATTCATTTGTCTGTATTTCATTACGACAACAAAGTTAAATCCATTGCTAAATCGTCCTGGAATGGACATTCTTAATATGAACTGGAAAACCTGCAAGTTTAAGTGAATGAATGATCTGGCCTACCTTTGGACTTGCCTCGTTTTACTTCGAGAAACGTTGAGTGAGAGAAAATTCAGCTTTAGTGTGGAACTTTAGTCACCTGTGTAGTGAAGTGGATGCTGTAAAAGTTAAGGTCTGCCTATACAAGACATTTCCTTTCCCTTGAGTAGAAATAACACTGCATTCACAATAGAAAGTTGATAGAAGAAAATCATTAAATTTGGTTATACTGGGTACATTGTACTGTATGTGTGTCAAAATGCCACACACCATCCAACATCAGGGTAGTCTTGAATTTGAGATTTAAGAGATAAAACTTGGAAGATGGATACTAAATTCTTTTCCCAAAATAATGTCAAGAGAAAGTTTGTTAGGAATTGTACAGTGATTTCACTTCCCATTGCTTTTTTTTTTCTTTTTAATGAATCAAAGAAAAAGAACATGTTAGACATTTATCATAATAAATGAAGGTAACAGGGACATCCTTCTGTGTAAAGTGTCCTAAGGGTAAGCTGAGATCAGTACTGAAATCAGCTTCCTGGACTTAGAAAACACATTATGCAGAGACTTGCAAAGAAAGAAAGAAAGTGAGTGAGTTTGCAAGGAAAGTTCACATATTAACAAATCATATCTAACACAGGACAAATGAGGAAATTGTGCTCTCTGTTCCAGACATAATGAAATGCACTTGACTCTTGTTGGTATACCATTGTCCTAGGAGTTAAAAGATACTATCAAGACAGTAGTAGTAGTAATAATAATAATATTAGTAATGATAATGTGATGATGATGATAATGATGTTATAACCTTTAAAAATATACAGCATAGTATCAATTTTCCTCTTTAGTTGCTTAAGTATTCAGGACAAAGTTGTATCCAGCTAGAAAGTTATGTGCAAACCAACAGTGCAATTCAGTGGTAACTACAGTCCAGATAGGACACATGCTGTGTCATGGTTTAAAATGACTACATCATGACATAGGTTTTTTTTTTTTTTTTTTTTTTTTTTTTTTTTTTGCCTTATGCTCACCACAAATCCTCCAATGCCAAGTAAAGCTGTGAATATACAAGTTGGAAAAGTCACCATACTTTAATGCCAAAATAATCTAAATCTTGTGGCTTCTCCCCCACCCCCATTTATTTCCCTTGACATTTGGTATAAATCAAATTCAAATGAACAAAAAGGGAAATCACATGGCCACATGACTTGCTGCTATAAACCCTGGGAGCAATATGTTTTACACATTTCAAGATACAAGACAATTGCTAAAAATTTTAAAAAGAGCCATTTTGTCTGCAGCTTGTCGACCAGGCTTCTACAAGGCTTCGGATGGTGCCGCCAAGTGTGCTAAGTGCCCACCACACAGCTCAACACAAGAAGATGGTTCAATGAACTGCAGGTGTGAGAATAATTATTTCCGGGCAGAAAAAGACCCTCCATCCATGGCTTGTACCCGTGAGTAGTTCTGCTGCAACCCATGCCTCCATGATTGGTTTGGTTTGGTTTGGTTTGGTTTGGTGTATCTTCCTGTGATTTTTGAAGTGTGTGTGTGTGTGTGTGTGTGTGTGGGTGTGTGGGTGTGTGCGCGCGCGTGTACACGCATGTGCGCACACGTATGTGCACATGTGCATTTGCATATGTGCACTGTGTGCCAGCGTGCCTGTGCGTGTGCACACTCATGCAAATGCATGTGCGCACAAGCGTGACCGTGTGTACGAAGCATTTGCCCACATCTTTCTGTTTTCCATATGCAATCTGAAAACGCTCTGCTTCCTTCTCCATGCTTGATTCATCATGAATGCAACATTTATCACACAAAATGGAATAGTTTTAAAGCACTTCCTGTAATGCAACCCCTATTAAAAGGAAAAAAAAATCTGTATCTGACTTCAGAATCTCACAATATATTTGACAGGGCAGGAGAGGTTACAGACAGTGGATTTATGTTCAGAGATTTTTATTATCTTTTGCTATCTCTTGGTCGTAGGTCATGGTAAATAAAAGGGTGAGGGGACTCTGATTTGTAAACCTAATACAGTAGTTTTCGTAACTATTCACCTGGGTTTTGAATTTATAGTAAATTTCTTTGTTGGACTTTGTGAACAGATCCTTAATCATGAATAGAAACTCTTAGTTCATAGCCTGGAGAGGCTGGTCCTCTTGAATCCATGTGCTTATAATCTTACAGATCCTCTGAGGATGAACTAGAGTAGACAATAAAGATAGAATGATTATTTACGTCTTCGGTTCTTTTATAAATTTTCCATTTCCCTTATAGTAGCAACCGGAAGTGATGCTCATTAATCTTTGTGGAACTACTTTTCAGGACCTCCATCTGCACCAAGAAATGTTATCTCGAACATAAACGAGACCTCGGTTATCCTGGACTGGAGCTGGCCCCTGGACACAGGAGGCCGGAAGGATATTACCTTCAACATCATATGTAAAAAGTGTGGGTGGAATGTCAGGCAGTGTGAGCCGTGCAGCCCCAACGTCCGCTTCCTCCCTCGGCAGCTTGGACTCACCAACACCACGGTGACAGTGACAGACCTCCTAGCTCACACCAACTACACCTTTGAGATCGATGCTGTTAATGGGGTGTCAGAGCTGAGCTCGCCACCGAGACAGTATGCAGCAGTCAGCATCACAACTAATCAGGCTGGTGAGTACACATTGGCAGTTTCAGACTTCAGCTGCCATGACCAACCAAGCCTTGTATGGACAGAAAAAAAGAAAAAAGAAAAAAACAAAAAACAAAAAACCAATAACCCAAGGTTGCATGGAGAGATGTGAAAGAGACCCTAAATTCTTCTCTAATCCCCTGCTTAGATAATTTTGGCACTTTACTAATTCAGTTTAATTCTCTGGTTCAGAATAAACCAGAGTTGCAAGGAGATTTCAAAACTACTCTAAATCTACTACTATCTCGTTGGGATTCTTTGGCAGTAAGGGATCCCTTGGCACAGGTTTAAACTTGAAGAATCTAGCAGGTATTCAATGCTTGCAAAGGTTACATAGATATTGTAAAAACTATGTGTATTTTTATACTGGTTAAATGTGATTCATACATAGTTACAAACTTATTTAATATTTCAAAGAATTCCTGCGAGTGTCACAGGTTTTCTTTTCTTTAAGAGTAGGGAAATTTAACTGAATACAAGCAAGCTAAAGTGGTCAAGCATGTATTTGTTTCGAGCTTTTAAAAATTCCTGTCACATGTGACCTTCCCCAAATAATGTACTATTAATGTGAAGTTTTCTCTTAACTTTATTTTTGGATTATTTTACCAAAGCAGTAAAAACAAAACAGTAACATCTTTCTTGCCTGTCCCAACAAGGTTCCCTTAGCTATAGTTAACAAATATGATCCCTACCTGAAATTGTACAATGTGTCTCCAATATGACTCTGCTGAATGGTGATATTCATACCAACTGGCTCAAGTTCTAACAGTTATAATTCAGTAAGTTAGACGAGGAATACAGCTGAAAAGATTAGTCCTCAAATATGCTTAATTATCCCTAAACTTCATATCTTATCAAAACCTCGTCCCAGAATTAATTCATCAAAAAGATATACCTCAGCACTTGCAATGTCTAGCCACCTACTCCCTTGAGGAATCCCTGACAACACAGTTGAATATTATTCCTTCCTGAGTATATACTCAAACATGGACCTTTCTAATTCTCAGTCCCAGTTTTTGTTTTTCAATAACTTTGCTTGTAATCTCTCATCTTGATGAAAAATGTAGATATCTGTAACATTTTTTCACAGTGAGACTTGAACATCATTGGTGGGAAAAGAGACTTTCAATGGCTTTATCAGCCATCACTTTAATCTCTCTTAGCAAACTTGCTTTGCCCCTCTTTATGCTGTATCCTTGTCCTACTCACTCTGGCTTTGACTTTACTGAAATTAGTGGTATCTAATATTTACAACTAATCGTATTTTAAAGTATGCAATGGGTTTATTTAGCTGTCTATGAAAAGATGAGTAATATTCATGTTACTTATTGCATGACTCTGGTTTCTCCTAGCCAGCGAACATGGGAAGTCTACAGTTTTAATTATATGGTAAATGATTTACTTAAATCGTCCATTTCAAGCTGATTTACATCCTTTAAGCAGGAACATCAATCTGCTCTCTAATAATCCCCTAAGTCAAACAAAAATATTTGAAAACAAGCAAAAGCTCCTTATGTTCTATCTTATCATTCCCCTCTGGCTTCCTGGTTATACATTAATCAGAAAATTAATAGTTTTAAATACACACAGTGAGTGAGGAGAGGTAATGGGGCATCCAGGAGAAGGTCAAGACCTTACAAAATAGATGAGTTTGTGCTTGCTAACTCCCACTGCCAGTTACAAATCATAGCATGAGGCAGGGATCCAACAGGCTTTAGCTGTGACTCTTTCTAAGTCCACTCCCATTTTTTTAAAGAGCAGTCATAGATTTGCAGTGTATAACAGAAATGATAGATTCATTTCATGATGTTTATATCATTTTGTATGCCATGGGGTCACAGGTCATTGTTCCATCTTCAATCCCCAGGGTAAAGTATGTAAGCATGGCTATATGTAAGCAGTACTGTCCCTATTGAGAACACGCCTTTGTTTCATTTTATTCTTACTCCTGAGAGGGTTAACGAACTGGTAGTCTTATAAAAATAATACCCCTGCCTGCCTTTGGAGGGGTGTGATTGTGTTTTAGCTCCTATTCTCTCTATCTTGGCTTTTAAGGGCAAGCATGAATGTGTCCCTTTTAATTTACTTTAAGATTGAGTTTCCTGATCCTTCTTTTGATTACATTGCAAAAGCTTTGTGATAACCACTTGATAAGGCACCTTCTAAATCATAGAAGATGAGGTGGTTAAACTCTGATTACTTTTCAGTTCTTAATACTTTCACAAAGTCAGTAAGATAAAAATAAACAAACAAGCAAACAGACAAGCAAACAGACATGGGTAACTACATGAACCTTAAAAAGCCCAAGTCAAACATGTAGAGGAAGAATTACAGATTGCAAGACAACCATCTTAAATTTACAGCATGAAAGGTACTTACAGTACCCCCTTCAAGTAGGGATATATCAGTTCTAGAAATGCATATTCAACTGCTTGATCATCCATCTGTTTAGTCCTGGTCTCCACCACTGGATCCATGGCTCTAAACATCTTATAGCAGATAACAAATTAAGTTTAGAAGAAATGGCTCAGGCAAAGAATGTATAGAATTTTGAGTGCTATGTTCACAGGCTACTGGTGGAAAAGATCCAGACGCATTCCCAGCGTGTCATCATGACTTTAAACTCTTTTTCTCCCTACCCAACTCTACTTCCACATCCTACTCATCCTTCCGTTCAGAGTCATTTGCCAGGAGGTAGGACAGGGAGCTTGATGGAGATGTCTGTCATGACCAGCTACAGTAACCCTGGTTCGTGCTGTGTGTTTCCAAGGGATTCTAAAAATATTCAGCACAAAAATTCCCTCATCCTCTCTAACATTCCACGACTGGATCTCATCCTTCACCCCATCATTCTCAGATTACTTTCACCCCACTTCTTTCTATTTGTTTGTTTGTTTATTTATATATTATTTAAAATAATATTTGAAAATTTAAAATGATTCCTTTTATGAGATTTTAATATAATTACTTTACTCCCCCCCCTGTTCTCATTCAAAACTCTTTCTCATACTCCTTCCTGTTCTCTTTTAAATTAGATGCCTCCTTCTGCATGATTTGTTCTCACATATAACCATGTCCTTTTCTCTCTTCTCTTTCCTCCCCCTGACCCCTCCAGTAGCACCCCTCGCTAGCTCCCTTTACACTCGCGGTCTCCTATTCTTTGTCATGTTACATAGTCCTATATAAATGCATAAAATATGAATATGATTTTCCCAGTACAATTACTGTTACTTATATGGATATAATTTTGGGGATGACTAATTGTTATTGGATCACCAATTAAAAGATTCATCCTGCATTTGTGCATGCGCACATGTACACACACATGCTAGTGTAACTCAATAAAATATTGACTTTAACTTTTAAAACAAACTTAATGTTATTTCTCCCACCTCCCTTCCTTGTCTTCTGTAGTTGCCATTCCTCCCCATTCTCACTTCCCCCTACCCTTCTTTATGTAACTGTGTCCTGTATCCATTCTCTTTCATGCTCCCTCTCTCCTGTGGGGACATTCTATTTCCTGTTCTTCCTACTTTCTGATGTGACTCCAGGTCACATCTGAAGATGTGGAGCTGGGAACCACAGATGAGAGAGAGCTTGAGGCCATCTAATGTAAATGCAGTAGCATCGGGACTCACTACATACTATTTATTCTAAGTTAATATAATAAGTTAATATTCTAAGTTAAGATTCAACTAAGTTAAGTTGAATCTCCTTTTCGGAAATCCTTTTAACCTGTGCCCTTCTGTTTTCTTTCTTTCTTCTTTTTCTTTTTTTCTTTTGTTTTCTTTTCTTTTGTTTTGTTTTTGTTTTTTGAGATAGGGTTTCTCTGGTAGCCCTGGCTGTCCTGGAACTCACTCTGTAGACCAAGCTGGCCTCAAACTCAGAAATCCGCCTGCCTCTGCCTCCCAAATGCTGGGATTAAAGGCGTGCGCCACCACGCCCGGCTCTTCTGTTTTCTTTATTGTTTTTGTTATTGTTTTGCTCTGTGTGTCTCAAGTTATTCTTTTTCTTAGATTAAAAAATCTCAAGGACAACCTGAGTCATGATAACCTGTGAGTTGAATTGCACATGTTTGCTGCAGCTTTTATGAATTGTTCTTCGTGATCTTATTCTACTTTTTTCCAAATTTTTTCTTTTTTTCTTTTTAGTTATTGGCAGCTTCTGTCCAATTCCTCTTCTCAACCCTGGGACCCCATCTGACTTCCACATGTGCAGGCCCTGTGAATGGTGCCACGTTGTGGGTTCATGAGTGTGTCAGCCCTGTTGTGTCTGGAACCTATTGTTTTCCCAGTGTGATCCAGCACCCTTCTCCCAGCATCTTTGCCTCATTGACTATTATTTTTTTAGGTGCCTATAAATTTAGATATGTAGATTCATATACATATATACATACAAACATATTTCTAAATACCAAAATTCAAATTGCTCAGGCTACATACTGCTACTTGTATATTTATTTTCAGGAGTGACTATTTGGTATTAGATAACCAGTTGGAACATCTCAGCATCTCATCATTAGTAGTAGGCCTTTGTGTAGAGTTGAGGGTCCTGGGTTTTCCCCTTGCCACTTAGGCATTCCTATTGTTGTTATTCTTGTTCAGCGCATATTTGAGCAGGCATAGTGAATCTCATTAGGTAGGTGCAACACCTAATACTACAAGGAGATACAATCTCAAAGCAAACTCCCCAATCCCTTGGTTCCTATGATTTTTCTACCCTCTCTTCTGCAATAACATTTGAGTCTTGGGTTCTGGGGTTGTTTTGTAGATATACCTGGTTTCATGTTCTTTGGAAGCACATTTTCCTACTTTCTCTGGTTTTACTTTAACTCTTTGTCACCTATAGGGAAAGATCCAAGCTTATCACTTTCCTGGATCTTTTATTTTTTTTCTTTAAGTCAACACTGAAATCATGAATGTATATATAGAATTTGTGTAAACATGATCTTTGCCCATAAGTGTCAAATGTTAAAAAAAAATAAGATAATAGTATATATTATGACCATACACATCTGACTAGATTTTTTTCAAATTAGTTTTTAACACAGGGTTTATCTGTCTTTTCCTATCTTTCATTACTTAGGAAAGTAAATTGCACATAACATGCTATTTTACTCCTAAGTTTTCAAGACAACAGTTTGAAGAATGGTACACTTGGGACTTCAATAAAATCAAGACATTAACTATTTTCTCCCCATAGTCATCAAATTTTGTCCACTGTACTACTAATATTCCTGTAGCATGAAAAATTGTTGACTATATTTTCATATTTTAGCTATGACAGAGTTTTATCCACAGTAACAAATAAACAGGGCCTTGGATATGGCTCAGTGGGTTCCTGTTTATAGTGAGGTCAATTTTCTGTATCAAAAGCAACAACAAAACAAGAAAAAATACTGATAAGTAAATTTAACTATAAATTCAAATAAAAGAGAATATAAAAGAAGTTAATTTTTACTTCCTATTTCTAAATGATTGCTATAACTGCAGACATTTCATGTCTTTCACTTTGTACATAATTTACATATAAAGCAGAGAGAAAATAACTTAGGTTTATTTATGCTTCCTACGGATACAACATTAAGTTATCTACAAAGGGATGACACCTTAAAGACTGCTTAACGTATTGAAAGCATTTCCACTATCAGCTTTCATAAAGTGATTTCTTCTATCCATTTAATTTAATAATGAAAGCTACAGCCTTTCTAGGAATAACAGGAACTATTCTTTTCCCTCCTAGTCAGAGCACACTACC
The DNA here is from genome assembly GCF_978045245.1 of Mus caroli. Lineage (NCBI taxonomy): Eukaryota > Metazoa > Chordata > Mammalia > Rodentia > Muridae > Mus > Mus caroli. The sequence goes on along the minus strand of NW_028227272.1, from coordinate 60,762,497 downwards.
AGATAAAAGAATAAAACTAAAATTCCAAACACAATTTCTCTTTGTTTGTTTAATTTTGTCATCCCAGGACTATCAGAACTTTACTACTAATGAATTTTAATGTCTAAACAGATTCTGTGGCAAATGTGTTGAAGATTATTTTACTTGAATTTATTTTAACCAATACTTAACATTTTATTAGTTATGGGACATCATGTGACGTTTCACTTCTTGTAAGTGTCCAACTGTTCATGATGGCTCACGACTCTGACTTTTGATCCTTTGCACAGATCCCACTTATCAAAAAGAGAGGAAGATGCTGCACTTACTTACAGAAGGTCCATCCTTTATTTAAAAATCATCATTAGTTGTTCTTATTATTTTTGAAGTCTATTTTAAGAAATTCAGTGTGTAGCTAAAAAGAGTCAATTTTAATTGTTCTCAAACATAAGTTAGTGTACAATAGACAATGTGAGGGAAAAGTGGTATATCATTAGTTTTGTTTGGTTGGCCCAGGTTTGTATGTGCACTGGGTCAGGCATTCTTCATCTTTTATCTTTGTAAAGTAATACTATGTGGACCCCCTAGAGACATAACATTCTATGGCTATTTTCAGATAACAACTCCATTTTTGCTTTGATTAACTAGCCTTCTTTCCCTTATTTCCCTTCTATTAAAATGATTTTAGAAAAATTTTCATAGTTGACCCTTGAGAAAGTTTGCCAATGTTGAGGACTCTGTGTTAAAACAGAGTACATTTCTCGGTGTGAATTTATTTGGTAGAATAAAACTTTTGTGGATGAATCTTACCAATTTCATCAAATCTGATTATTGTATATATATGATATTTAAATTAAAATATTAATATAAAACACATAAGTAATAACCAGGGTTTATAACTACTTGAATTCATATGTATACATGTGAATATGATTATTTGTTAAAATGCATGATGAATTGAGAATACAAAATTCTAAAGTTCTCACAGAAGTTAATGAAGTCTAAGAGATCTGAGAAAATAAAGCTTCACTCTTGACAAATTTAAACTAGGATAGGTGTGTTTGTGTGTGTGTATGTGTGCATGTATGTCCACATGTGTAGACATAAATATGTTCAGTTGTGCTCCATAGATATAAGGTAGATTTTGTATATATTTTTCTATAGTTTGCCACCTCAATTTGCAGTTCATCTTTGTTTAGAGACTGTCCAGTGACCATGCTGTCCCCTTGGGTCTATGTATTCATGTTTCCCCTAGTGCTGTGGTTACAGGTGCATAGCAACTCACATGGATTTTAAATGGTTGCTGAAGAACTGAACTCAGATAGTTATGTGTATACATGAAACACATTAGCCACTAACTGAGCAACCTAGTTTTTCTCTTAATTATCTTCCATGTTCTGTTCAGGTTATGTGTGTGGTAGGATTTTTAGATGGGAAGGATAATTGCATAAAACTGTATTTTATATAGTGCTGGTTATCGGTTGAGTGACCAATGGTCAGTAGTTTTATTTATAATTACCATGTGGAATATTTAACAACAGATTGACTCTCAAAGAACACAACAGTATTTGGAACATCCCTGGTTTTATTTGGCAACTTGATTAGTTTCTATTTTATGTGTTTCCTGAGCATTGACACAACACTTATTATGAGCCAACATGACTCTACCACATGCACTGTGGACCAAATCGTGATTAAGATGTTGCAACTATCTTCAAGGAGCTCTCCATCAAGGGGTTTTGCAAAGTTCTAAAAACCCTGCATGAAATTGATTGCGCTGGTCATGACAAAGCAGGCAGGCCAGCTGCCAAGAGTCTCGAAGAATGTGATTCACCTGGAGCTGAATGAAGACAACTAGTAATTTATCTTATATTCACAGAGAGTAGCTAACTCTATTCAATAACATCATCCTTTTTCTCTGTTACTTAAGCATGATAGTTAAAGCCTACTCATTCTACATGATTCTAACACAAACACCACCACCACTAACCCTAGAGAGAGAGAGAGAGAGAGAGAGAGAGAGAGAGAGAGAGAGAGAGAGAGAGAGAAACTTATTTCATGAATTTGAGACATCATCCTAAACCTAAATTCATAGCATTAAAACTACCTATCACAGAAGGTTCAAGATTTTAAGGTCCATCTTAGGTATATGATAAGTCCATGTCCCCTCAAATTGGAAGGTGATAGATGTGTGTGTGTGCGCGTGTGTGTATACACACACACACACATATATATATATACATAAAGAGAGATAGAGAGATGGATAGATAGTCAGATACATATATACATACATATATAAATGATAAATGGACAGATATAGATGAATAAATAGATGATAGTTTAAAAGAGATAGACGATAGTTAATCATAAGTAGATAAGATTTAAATAGATATGTAGATAGAAGAAAGATGGATAGTTAGATAGATAGATGACAGATAGATGATTGATGGATAGTAAAAAGGTAAACTATGGTTGGTAGATTTCAAGGACCTTCAAAGAGATAGAAAAGATACACTTTCAATTAGGGTTTTAGTTTCTTTTGCCATCATAAAATACTCTGGATTTGAGGGCGGGACTTGCAACCGTCAGAAAAAATAAACTCCTTTCCCTTGAGGCTTTACATTTTTTCAGAGTATGTTTATAGCTGTTCATATACCCTGCTATAGATCAATCTTTAGTGTTATTAATTAATTTGTCTGTTTTTATACCTGCTTATGGAACAAGCATTTTATTGGTACAGAATGTAATATTCTTCATAGTAAAATACATCTTACTTCTTTATATTACTTACTTCCCTTGCCACCAGTAACCTCATTGAATGAGATGGGCATTATTTGTCATCTGGTCACTGAAAATAAGAGAAAATACATTTTTCTATGACCTGGTGTGTATATATATATATATATATATATATATATATATAGAGAGAGAGAGAGAGAGAGGGGCAGCATGAGAATCACTGATAAATATGGGAGTTAAGAGCAATCTCTCAGTACAGAAATGCACTAGAGCAATAGCTTAAGTCCTTGGCATTTTTTTTCTAAATTAACATCTCACAGGAAAAATATTTGCTTTCAGAGTCTTACATAGAGTGCACATAGGCTAGAAACTTATGAGGATGCACTGAAACACAAACTAAAATTATTCTACCGCTGAAGCCCAAGGACAAGCCCAGAACTTGTCTTCTCCAATCTTTGGAAATAGAAATCTATTCTTCTCATTAAGAACTATGTTTCTGAGTGTTACATGTAGCCTTGGTTACAGCTTGAAAACTGATATGAGGAGTCCTTCGTAAAAGAACCACAGATGTTCAGTGTGTGATATATTTCCTTTTTACCCTAGTGGCCTTTATAAAAAGGGCTTGAAGATCAGCTTATAACAAGTCAACTAATGACATGATATAGAGAGGCCCCTGGTTCAGTGGCTGTTATTACAGCTGTGTCTCATTACATATTAGATGCTTAGAACATGCTTGCATTCCGAGTGGCATTTATCTTTTGAATTTCAAACATTCCTACCATAAATAAAGATTTTATGCTTTTCAAAAATGTTTCACAGTTTAGTCTAGGGAATACTGAAAGGTCACTTTGACTTAATGACACTTTCCCTTCAAGGACTCCTGGAGCTAAGATGTGCACTTTCTGAGTGCTCACCTCCACAGACCTGTGTTACTCTTTTCCTCTGCCCATTTCCTGCTATTCCCTGAGCCCGGAGAGGTGATAATAACTTGAGTTTCACAAAAACACCAGTGTGGGGGACCAAATGAGAAGTGGCCTTTGAATATAGCTTAATAATTTCCTCTTTTTGACAACTTTCTAATAAGAGTTATCTAACTCTAACATAAATGATGACAGTACTGCTGCTGGAAAAATGAATTTGTGATATGCATTTTTCTTTCAAAACCTAAAATTATAACTGCTTTTTAAATCTATTTAAAGTAAGACCTTTACAATACTCCTTCCAAATTTCTAGTTATAATTAAAAGAACTTATCCTTTCATCATTTAACAAGTAAAATTTTAAGCAATTTGTGTGAGGCGTTGCCACTGTTAATTAGTGACCACAGTTTTTCTTTTAAAAATGAAAAGCAAGAGTGTGATCCCTTTTTTGTTTTACAATTATACATACCTGGTAGCTATCTAGTGTAGGCTCAAATATTTTCCAAGATGAAACTATCTCCTATCTTATAGAATGAACCATTTTAGGAAGAAAATTCATTTCATGTGTCTTTGATTCTGGAAGAAACCCTGCCACGTTCCTTTTGTTCTCCAAATATTTGTTGACTTAGATAGAAGATTAGCCTGGGAGTTATTTCTGCTTTAACAACTGCTTCTCTGGGAATGAGCTCTGCCCCACCTTTGTGCTGAGGCAGCAGCTGGCCTGGCCAGTTCCTGCAGTTGGTGCCAGGCAGCTGTGTTTCTTGTCTGCATTTCTTTATGGACCCTCTTACACGCACTGTAGTCACCTGCACAGCCTGTTCTGATTTGATTTTCTTCCTGTCACAAACACTACAGCCAGAACCTTCCCTATGACTGCCCCAATGAGCATCCCAGAGAGGAGATGGAACACAAAGACATATTCCCTTGAATGCATGCCTGTGAATGTGTGTGAGAGAAAGTGTTGGGAGGTGAGACATGGAAGAAGGTGCGTACCACATGTGATGGAGTGTTTGTGAAAAGTCCCAGATCATATCTCACCTGGGAAGAGAGGCCAAGAATGCTGATGTCCTAAGTCCTTGTCCTGCAAAGAAGAGAAACCAGCCCCATCAACAGAACCAAACATAGATGCAAAGGTCAAAGAGTCACATTCCTACACAGTTAAGAGGGAATGATCTCATAGATCGGAGTTATATTTAACTCAAACTAAGAGATTAATCTGATATATATTGTATTCATCAGTTTTGTCCTAAAATTTTACTAATAGTGTTCATGCCAACAAATTGATAATATTGGAAAGGTGGATAGCAATGGCATTCAAGAAAATACCCCTTGAAAGCACCGCTCACCCCGTGTAAAATGGCAGAGATAACTTTATTTCACATATAGTTTTAGTTTTGTGAGTTGTTTTGCAAAGCACTTTTTGAGTTACATTAGTATATGTTAAATCCTCTAGAGAGTCAGTGTGTGTCTGAGTGTATGTTTATGAAGGCAGACATATAGAATCTTCATCAGAGGAAAGAAGGGATAGAGAAAAAAATTCTTTTGGTTTTTTGAGACAGGGTTTCTCTGTATAGCCCTGGTTGTCTTGGAACTCACTCTGTAGACCAGGCTGGCCTCAAACTCAGAAATCTGACTGCCTCTGCCTCCCAAGTGCTGTGATTAAAGGCATGTGAGTGAGAAAAAAACTTTTAATAAATTGGTATATGCTATCTTTGTTCTGAAAAGGTCAAAGTCCACTGTGTGTGCTGGCAAGCTGGAAACCTGATTGACTGAACCCTGCTACATCAAAGTTGGCAGGTTAAATTCAGAATTCTGATTTAGCTGTTTTTCTTTTTTCTTTTTGTGGATTTCAGCCAACTAGACAAGGCCCATCAATATTGTCATGTGTGCTATGCTTTGCCCCAAATCTCTTAGTTTAGAATCTTACTTCATTTGGAAAACACCTTTACCTTGATAGCAATACTAGTATATGACCAATTATCAAGGCTCCCTGGTTAGCAAACTTGCCATATGAAATTATCGCTGTTCCCCACATTGGGGATCTCATATGTTATCTCTTTGTTACATGAATTGCTACTCCACAAGTTTAAGAAAATTACTAGAAAAGGTGAAAACAGACAGTAGTCTTTGAATTTTAGACATTAGCTGTATAGCCCTGCTGGAATTCTCTTCCTCTGGCTCTTGGTGTTTCTTTAGGACTCTTTCTTTGAATTTTTCTTGGGAAGGATTATCTGGCCCCTAAAAAACTTTCTCTCTTTTAATCCTATCCAAAACTATGAGGAATTTCTAGAGCTCATCTGGATGATCTCTTGCAAATACCAATTTCTTTTAAATTAAATCCATATCTATAATAGTTAGAAACTATATCAAATGGTGATAACACTACATTATAGCATATGTGCTGGGAAACATCACCATGTGAGCATGTCAGAGAGTAGAGGGTTACCTTCTTCTCACACAGCCTGTTGATAATATCACAGGAGCAATGTCAGAGATGTTGAGGTAACCTTCCGAACACAGTATTATCTTGTGTTCAAGAGACCTACTTAGGTCCAATAAATAACTATGCCATTTACATGCAAGCTCTTGCCAATCATCTTTGAGTAGCAATAATGATGAAGGCCCTCAGCTTAGAGAATTTTAGATTCAAAGTTCCTAAAATAACTCTTAAGAGACTTGCAGCATTCCAGTATGTGCTGATTTTCAACCAAGGCTACAGATTAAGAGAGACTTTCTGAAAATAATGGGGAGATACCTAAAACAACGCAGATCAACCTGGCCAGAATGCCATTGGGATGCTCTCAGGAAAAGACGTTTCTTTTCCAGTCATAAGATGCAGACAGTGAGGATGTTTACATGGTACACTCACTCAATGTGAAATTCAGTGCACTGCCTGGCCAGAGCTCATGCACCCTGAGTTGTATGGAATACAGAAACCATTAAAATACAAATTTATGTAAACTAATATTATCTTGGTATCAAGAACACAACAATAATTTATTTATGTTTTATACAAATTAAAACATCGTCTTTTATTACCAATATTTATTGAATATATCTGATTGTATGTGGATTTTAGCATTTGTTTATGTTTGGATTCTTCCCAATCTTGTCATAGAGTAAAAAGAAGCTTGTCAACCATTATAATATAGTTTACACAATACATTAACTGATCATCAAATGTTTCCTTCTGTATTTTGATTATCCTTTGTAGCTCTTTAAACATTTCTATAAAATTCTGTTCATGTCTGGTCTGTATTGAGGGTGGGAGAGGTCATATACTTGCCTATACAGGTTCTTGGAATTGATAAAAGAATCGAAGAACATATTCAGAAGCTAGGCAACATGGTTCATGCCTACAAATTCTGTATTTTGCAAGTTGATTAAGAGGGCTCAAAACCAGGATGTCCAAGACTGTAAAGAGCAATAACTCACTGCATTTCCTATTGCTATTTTTTTACCAAGTTTTGTTATCTTTGAACTAGGAAGAGATAATTAACAGTGTCTGTTGCTGTCAGTTTAACCGCTAGTCTTGTTAGTCTTGAGCTGTTTGAAGCTCTAGGCATTGGTTCCTCTTTAACTTGACAATTGCTTAAAAGCAGCTGGCATGCCATTCTCACTCACTGAAAGGCCAGCTCGGGCTTAGTGCTAATCTAGCCGTGGAAGACAGCACTTGAAAATGAGTTATAATCAGCCAGGGGATTTTCCATTATACTGTTTGAAAGCTGTTGCCTTTAGAAACCTTCCACCTCCCTATCCACCAGGTTTTTACCCACCAGTGGCTGCTCCATATGTCCCAGAGGAAGCTCACAGACTGGCACGGAAGTCCAGAAGGGGCCTTAGGAGATGGCATTCTAGATGTCTTTTCATTCATCTTCCTTCTACATGGCACCCCTATGATCACTTTTATAACTGTCTGTCTTAGTCTGTTGTGTGCTCCTATATACCACACACTGTGTAATGTAGGTTGTTGGCTATGGTAATAATTATTACACAGCTGTTATTGTAGAGAAATTTATGAAGGAAAATATATTAACTAAATTTAGTTTGTGCAGAGAAAATGAATCACAATGAAGAAAAGAAATGAGAGGCTGGAGATGTGGCTGGTTCAGGAGACAGCTGGATTAGTATATATGAGTCCCTGGTACCCCATTCCACATCTAAAAACCAAAAGTATGGGCACGTTGGTGGATGCATTTATCTCTTAAATGATTAGGAGTTCAGTTATCCTAAACTCTAACCTATACAGTGAATTCCAGGTTATAAAGGGATATAAGAAACTTGGTGATGATGATGAGCAGGAGGAGGAGGAGGAAGAGCAAGAAGAGGAGAAGGTAGCAGTGGTGACTTCTAGTCTATGTTGATTTTTGGAGGCCTTGAGGTGGACAATGAAAGTTGGCTTAAGGATTTTATTGTCACAAAGCAGAACAAAAATATTAAACACCAGAAAAATGAGCAAAATATTTGAGAAGGTCATTTTTCTTCCAGCAATTTAGCTCCCAGCCATGTAGTTCAGTAATATCATAAAGAGTACAGAGTAGGTGATATCTACTGGAAAATGATTTTAGGGCTTCAGGATTTCAGGGATATGAAGGATTATGCTTGCAAAGAAAACACATTCACTTCTACTTGTATATGTAAATATATTAATTTTAAGTTTTATTTATTTATATTTTTTTCTTGCATATTACATCCTGATCTCAGTTTCCCCTCCCTCCTCTTGTAATAACTTCCATTTCTTAACAAAATTTGTTTGGAGTGAACACATACTCGCTTCTATTTCCTAACAAACTGAGTTAAGAATATACAAAATACTCTTTAAGGTACCTTTTTATCCTGGGTCTTGGCTTTCTGCAGTGCAACAGCCTGATTCTCTCTTTCTCTCTGTATATTCCTTTTGTCTAATATCTATATACATCAATGTACATGTATGTGTATGCATATGTATAGCATATGCATATGCCTAGGCATAGGCATATATGTAAATATATATGTATATATGTATGTATATATATACACACACACACACACACACACACACACACAAACACACACACATATACACATTGGTGTGATGGCCTTGCCTGACCAAAACCACAGACTGATTGGGCTGTTGTGTTGCTCTTTAGTTCTTAGTTCTCTGCCATAGTATTTGTCAAAGACACTTGAAAAATGGTACTTATTGAATTTTGGGTTACTATTTATACATATACAGAATTGCTTTCATTACTGATCCAGCTCTGTACCATCAATACTAACAAGCATAAAGGAATGAGAAGTGAGTAGAGCCAGTGTCACTGTCTGCTGCTTCCCCCTTCACAGGGGTCTGTTACCTGCAGTCTCAGTCATGCAGTTTATTCACCTAGTCAGAAAGGCATTTAGATTTTTCTTTAGTTTGTAGCTATTATACTGGGTTTGTTATGAATGGCTAGGATGGGGCAGACAGGGGAAATGTTGATACTTGATGCAATAGAGAGAGAGATAATCTGGCCTGTGGTTTAGAAAATATATATGTATCTGCAAGAAAGATGGGCTTGTTGACAAACTGATAGTAACCCAATTGAGAGATAGTAATCTGAACCAAACCAGGGAGAGGAGATAACTGAACTATCAGACATTAAAAGAAGGCAGTGTGGTATAAATTACTCAGGTATGAATTAAAGACCAAGGGAGAGTAGCCTTCCATTCAGATATAGGCATTACTTAAACAGAGTGAAACTAAGGGGGCGATTGGGTCAGCGCTCAAGATCACAGAGAAGAGATATTTTATATGTGATGCAGATCAGGTAAACAGCAGTTATTCCTCTAGAGAATTGTAGAAAATCAGCAAGTGATGAAAAATGTCTGATTATGAGGAGAGGGGATCCTTAAATATTATATTTTATATTTGCAAGTAATAAGATTTAAAGAGAAAGGGGGTGATCAGTCATAGATAAATATTTGATTCTAAGTTTTTAATGAAAAATAATTTATTTTCATATTGTTTCCAGTCCCATACTCTTCCCAACTGCTTCCTCCCCCATTAAGCACCAAGCTTTATGTTCATTCTCTGTCTGTTGAAGAAAGGAACATTCCTAGGAGACATAGTTTCACAGCAATGCCTTCTTCCTCTTTCCCTTACAAATTTTCTACCCCCCGTCCCGACAATGATTCCTGAGCCTCAGTAAGCTTTAGTAAGCCCAGAAACCTTCAGCCCTTCACAAAGAACTACAGGAAACTCAAGAATGTTGAAAGTAAAATAGTTTCCCCCAGGGAAGAGCACACCAGTTGGTTAGCCAATACCAAATGGTCAGACCTAAAAATTTCCATACAAGTAATATTATATGGACTGAGAAAGTTGAACGGTATGTGTATGTGTACATGGGTGTGTGTGTAGGGTGTGTGTGTGTGTGTCTAACTACAACTGACAAAGAAAGGAGTCATAATTTTGAAAAGGAGAAAGGAGAGGTATACAATTTGTTTTGGAGGAAAGAAAAGGGAGGGGAAAATGGTATAATTATATTATAATCTCAAAATGTAAAAGAAATCGTTTAAAAATCAAATAACAAAAACTAAACCAAACAAACAGAAATCAAGTAAGATAAAAATTACCAGAGTGAAACAAAAACAAAAACACAAAAAGAAAGAAACAAACAAAAAGGACACATTTTTGAGTTGGCCACCTATTCCAGCTTCCCTAGATGGAGTACTAGTGAAAGACACTCCATTGGAGAAAATCCATTTTCCCTTTGCCTGAAAGTATTGATTGCAAATACCTTCATTATTAGGGGTCAAATGTTATGTCTACTTCTCCTTCTTTTTTGCTGGGATGCTGTCAGAATCTCTCTGTTTATGTGTATCATCAGCTCTGCTGGATGTGAGTGGCAAACTTCTCTTGAAGTCACCTGCCATCTCTGGTTCCTACAGTCTTTCCACTCCATTTTCCATATAGATCCCTGAGTCCTGAGGAGATGAGTGTGAGAAGGACACTGAAATTATGATGGACTGCTCCAAAGTCTCTCACTCTCTACACATTGTCCAGTGTGGGTCTCTGTGCTTTTTACCATCTACTGTAAGAGGAGGCTTCTCACCTGATGGGGGAAATGTAGTATTTGATGGGTTAATCAAGATGTTATTTGGAATCATCTTATTCTTGTGTCCTTTAGAAAATAGCAGTACAGTTCTCTTTAGAACACATCATATACCTAGCAGAGATAAATTAAAACAAATAGACCAAAATAAGTATGTCGAGGATAGCCATATATCTGTGGAGCCTATAAGGGAGACGCCTGACTTCAAGCAGGAAATGGTTATATTCTAAAGTGGCTTTAGAAAATGTTACATTTCAAATGAATTTGTTACATTTTATTGTTATGTGTGATTATGTATTGTTAAAGTGCATTTTTATGTGAGTGTGTGTGTGTAGATATATGTACATGTGTGGGGGCATGTGACTGATGTTGGGTGTCTTTCTCAATCACCATTCAACCTGATAGACTGACCAATGAGCTCCATTGATCCACAACCTGCTTACCCTTCACCACATGCTGGAGTTCGAGACATGTGATACACCAGCCTTCCTAGGGATGCTACAAAGGCAAACTCACCTACTCATGCCTTATTTGACAAGAACTTTACTGGCTGAGCTATATTCTGAGCCACATAATTTATTCTGTTTTATTATTTTCTGGGTTTTCACTGTCCTGGGCACTAAATAAATGCTTACCAATGGATAGTGACTTATCAAGTCCACAATATCACCCATTAAATAATATTCCTTCTATCTTTACTGCTGTTATTAATTTCAAGTTCTCATCATTTCTTATCTGAACTAACCTCTAGTTGGTTTTTAATTTTCATGTCATCTGTGAAAATCATGAAATCCAAATGCTTTGATATGCTTCCAGAACTCCCTATGACCCCTCCCATATCTACCTGCTGTTTAACTTTCCAAATTTTGCTGGATATACAGGGCCTATGCTCCTGAAAAAATACAAAAGTGTTGTTTCTTTTCATCTTTATCTAACATGAAGCCACATAGGAAATTATATTTCTTTAAACTCGATTTACTTCCCTTATCTCAAAACTCAATTCCTGTTTCATTCTCTAAAAGAATTTTTCCATTTCCCATCTAAAGTAATCAAGCCCCTTTTGCCTCTTTTGTGTATCAGTCTGTAGTTTAGCCACTGTGTTTGCCAAGTTGTGTGGCCCTTCTAGAGCATCCACCTGTTTTTAATTAATTAATTAAATTAATTAATTAATTCACTTTACATTCTGCTCACTGACACAGCCTGCCCCACTACCTACATAGTCTCTCCTTTCATCCCCTTTCCCTTCTCCTCTGAGAGGATGAAGGGTCCCTCCCTGGGTATTCCCCCATCCTGGCACATCAACTCTCTGCAGGGCTAGGTACATCCTCTACTGCTGAGGCCATACAAGGCAGCCCAGTGTATTCCACATACAGGTAACTGTTTTAAGGGTAGCCCACCACCCCAGTTGTTGGAGGATCCACATGAAATCTGAGATGCACATCTGCTACATATGTGCAGGGAGCCTAGGTCTCGTGTATGCTCTGTGGTTGACGGTTCAGTGTATGAGATCATGCAAGGGTTTAGGTTAGTTCACTCTGTTGGTCTTCCTATGGAGTTCCTATCCCCTTCAGGGCCCTCATTCTTCCCTCAACTCTTACATAAGTGTGCCAGCTCAGTCCAAGGTTTGGCTGCAGGTCTCTACATCAGTTCAGTCAGCTGCTAGGTGAAGCCTCTAAGACAGTCACTCTAAGCTCCTGTTGGCAAGCATAACAGAATATCATTAATAGTTTCAGGGATTGGGGCTTGCCTATGGGATGGGCAGAGACCTGTTCTTAACTCTGTCTGCTGAGCTCTGTGGAAATCAAGAGACCTGTTCTTAACTCTGTCTGCTGTGCTCTGTGGAAATCAATACTAGGTGAGATGGACTGACACATGATTTTGATCCTGTTGCTTACTTTTTGAAGTATTGGCTCCGTATAGCAAGCAGACCGACATCTAAACTTCTCAACCTAAACATTGAAGCCTTTGACCACTGTTTCTAGCTTACCTCCATAGAAAATCTCCTCTAATCCTGATTACAACAATGAGCATAACTCTTTCCCATTCATCAGGGACATTTTGCAAATTTCGTTACATTAACCCAAAATGTATTTATTCTGCATTTATACACTAAATATCTCCATTCTTCAATTCCTAGACTGAATGCCAGAATCCTAATTTTTTAAAGATAATTTTTCTATATTGGATGTAACTGTGCCCTTTCATTTGAACTTCTATGTCATCATATCATCAGAATCTGTGTCTTTCACATATGTGCCTGAATTTTAATTTATTTTACATTACACTTTACAAACATTTCATCTAAACTACAATACTCTAAGTACCTTGCATATTATAGGCATGACTTGCATATTATAGGCATGACTTGCATATTATAGGCATGACTTGCATATTATTATAGGCATGACTCCAATTTGTCTTCCATAGTGGCTACTTGGAATCTTAGCTAATGTGGCAGTTTTAGATATTTCTTCAATTGAGAGATGATTAAAAAAAGATTATGAGACAGATTTCTGTACTTGACATTTTTACAGAATCTCTAAACTCTATTTGCTTTTAAAACAAACAAACAAACAAACAACAAAAACAAGACCAGAAACCCTCCACAGACTGAGTGGGCAGTAGTATTTAGTGGCTACCTATATATCCCTTAGCCAAGTCAGATCGACATAAAAGTAAATATTCTGGGAGAAAACATTTTTCTAGTGTTTCCAATTGTACAGAGCCGATTCCTCAGTCATTTCTAGACTGCTCTTAGCCAGGTACTGATGGTTTTGATATCGAGCTCATAAAGAGAACGAAAAATCACAAAGAAAATTGGTAAGTGTGGATAGCTTCAAAGTTTATTCAACAAATGTGTTTTAAATCAAATGATTCATCTTTTGGCATGAGCTACCCACTCCATCGTCCTCTATTTCAAAGGCTTTGTCTCTGTCTCCTGAAGGCTGTGGCTAGCCTTATTCTTGATGAATGAGACAGTCTCTGCAAGTCATAAATAAAACAAATAGAATAACTTAACATTTGACTCTCAAAAGAAGGTATGTTACCTCATGTCATGCAGGCAATATATTTGAAAGGAAAAGTATTCAGAAAATAGTATCAGACACAAAATCATCAGGCATCCATCTGCAAGGAACTGCTGCATACCACGGCAGTTTGATCAAGTGCATGATTCTTGATTAAGAATATAAAGAGATATGTGGTATTCCTTATAATTTATCACTTTATTTAGTTAACATTTCCCTTCAAAAATTCCTCTTATTCTCATTTGTTCAAATTTCTACTTTAAAATTTCTGAAAGGGAATAAGCATCCTACTGTGAAGTGTTCTGCTCAGCTGGAGTGATGTTTTAATTTTTCAACTCCCTGCATTGCTCTTTGCAGTAAATAAATGCACAGAGTTCTTTAAAGAAAAATAATGAATATATGTAAGTGAGCGGAAGAGATAATGAGCTTTTTATTTTAGTTTCTCACACAGAAAAAATATTTTTCATACAAATTATACATATAAATGCACATAATATTAATATGCATAATAGTATAAATTACATATTATAATATCATGCACAAACAAATTCCACCATTTCTAAGACAACAATTTTAGTTGAACTTTTTGAAATAAAAGATAAATACACACAATTTTAGACTCATGCCTACATGTCAGCTTAGATAACCTGGTTATCTATGAAATATGGAACTATTTTCTGTTGCTAGGTCTTGGCAATAGAGATTGCCAAAATCTCTCTCTCACTTTCAAATTGGACTTTTCTTGGTTGTGTCTAGTCGTATATATCCTGGCAATGCAAGTCATTAAAACTATACTTACTTTGTAATAAACACTATTGCTCATTTATAACAACGTATGTCTGTTTGTAAAACAGTGTCCTTAGTAAAGATAACTACCTCATGCAGGCACAAAACATTATTCTCCTCATTGTTCCTTACCAAATATAAGCTTGCATAGTCTCCATGCATTTCTCACATCTGTTTTTGCCTGGTGAAACAAAACTCTGGAAGTAGTAATCGTAAAATGGATCGATCTGTTATTCCAGAGAAGTTGGTCTTACTACAGCTAAGTGAGGCCAGAGGAAGTTAGAAACAGAAGATTGCAGGGCAGACCAATTGGCCCGACACCTAAGTGGCAGGTGTCTCCTTTGGTGAAAGGTGTTAGACAGGTGAATACTGGGATATCATCACGCTACCTGTGAACGAGTCTTTCCCAGGGGAACCTGCTCCTCTGTCTTTTTGTCTGATTTCTCCTAGACAGTAATTTTCACTCACTGTGTGAACTGACAAGAAAAATTTATTGTTAACTTCATAGTCAGCACTAGTCTAGATTTCTTCAGCATATTACACTAGCATTCAACTAACTTTCTTGAAGGCTTTGAGAAGTCCACAATGGAGGATATGTCATTAAATGGTCTTAATCACTTCTAAAGTTGAAACTTCATTCTAACTCAAACAGGATCTATTTTATCTAGTTATTATGATAGTCTATAAAATAATATGAAATTATGTATTATAACACCACACATAACATATATCAGTGAAGACAAGAATGGTTTTTAAAAATAAAAGATAAATACATTCAATTTTAATTTCATGCTTAGACATCAACTTAGATCCTTAGTTATCTATACAAAATTAAGCTAGCTATTTTCTGTTGCTGGAGACTCTCTCTCTCTCTCTCTCTCTCTCTCTCTCTCTCTCTCACACACACACACACACACACACACACACACACATACACACCAGTGTCCTACATATGCCACCCACAAAAGAGAACTTCAAAAATTTTGAAACAAACAGTTGTTGAGAGTTTTTAATTGGGGGAACCTGGTCCATGCAGTAACTTATAAATAGAGTCCTCTGAAACAGCATCCTCTCCATGAGATAGCACGGACCTAAGTGGCTGTTTTAATCATTAAGTCAATGGGATTTGACCACCTGGTATGATTGTCACACAGGTGAGTATAATTTCCCCCATGATCTATATGAAGTGCCACTCTATTGTAAGCAAAGGGAACAGTTAATAAACTGTTCAGTTAGTTCCACACACAGGAAATTTCTTTTTCATACAGATGTACATTGAGCATCTTTAACAGAAAGTGACCAGAATCCTGTGAAGGAGTCCAGCAATGCCATCAAAACCAGTGTGAAGTCAAGTTGAAGAGCTCAGAGCAGCTCTGTTCTTTATGTTCCACAATCACAAATGGCTCCATCTGTCTGGTTTGCTAGCAGTGTCTGCTTCTTGTTTGAGAGCTAGGCCTGTTGTTCTGCTGTGTCTCAGCCTTTCTCAGGGAATCCCAAGAATGGCTGAGGACTGAAGCAGCCCCAGATCCCTCACCAAGCATGCTGCATTTGGAGTACAAGATAGGGGTGGGAAATGAATAAATAGGTTCAGAATTGTTATCTTAATTTAGAGCAAATAGAAAAACTGAGACCCCAATGATTAAAAGTGCCACCGTTAAATTTTATAAAAAGTTACAAGCTATGATTCATTCCACAGTCCTCTCACTAATCAAATAATTGTCAATATTATATATGAAACTCAAGACTGCAACCCTAGTATGAGGGTGAGACATTTGTAATTCCTTATCTGTGAACACCTTTTTCCTCTCTCACTAGAATACAAACAGATATCTAAAAATAATAATAAAGAATGAAATGCGATAAAATAAAAGAAAAGAGCCAGAAAATGGGAAAGCAAACTAACCAACCAACCAACATACAAACAAACAAAAAATATCCAACGAAAGTTTTGTAAACACACATTCACACACAGAAAAACCTATAAAAACAAAATCAGAAAATGTAATATGCAAGCAAATAGCTATAAACTTAAAAAAAATAGTCCAAAAAACCAGGTTTTTTCTTTCATTAACTTTCTTCATTTAAGTTTCAATCACAAGCACATGATTCTCCAGTATAGATATTATGATGATGCTTTGTGCTTTAACTTTAAAAATATATATACCCACCTAGTTGCTATATAATTATATTTAAGTGTGTGAAGACTTATCACAATATTGTATTTGATCTTTGTTTTGAAAGTCATATAAAAGTAAAGATTCAAATGCCAGATTTGGCATTGATTTGGAGCTAGGCGGTCTTCAATGTTATTTATTACTGGAAATGAACAATGACTCTCAGCAATTTGTAGCAATCTATATAAACCATTTTTAAAAATATGTGTGTGTGTGTGTGTGTGTGTATGTGTGTGTGTGTCTGTGTATGAGTGTATGTGTGTGTGTATGTTTGTGTGTGTGTGTGAGTGTATGTGTGTGTGTGAGTGTGTGTGTGTGTGTGTATTAGCTGCCTCCAGAACTAGTTATAGGTTTGTGAACAGCCTGTCATGGGTGCTGGAAACCTAAATTGGACCCTCTGGATGAACAGTAATAGTCTTAAGTATCATGCCACCTCTACACTCCAACTTTTTTTTTTAAATGCTTTTCCAAAATAACGTTTTTATTGCATCATATGTATATATGATGTTTCTTAATGGACTATATTACCTAGTTGAAGGTTTATTTTCAATATCCATTTTGTTCCCCATAAAATTTGGTTGATATGGACTATGTTGGAAGATTTTCTCATAATATTTCTTTTGTGCCAGTATTTATTTTGGTCACGTACTTCTTTGTAATCTTGCAGGTTATTTTATAATAAGGAGAGGGTCTTCATGGACTCAAAACTCTCATTCTAATTGGGTTATATGTTTTCTCGTTTGGTTGCATTGTCCACTATTTTTACTTGCACTTAGTGGTGAATTTTGTAAATCACTTCTCAGTTTGTCATATGTTTTATCTTATGAATGAAAAGAGTAAAAACATCATAATGTGTGTGTGTGTGTGTGTGTGTAAAATTCTGTGCAATCACAAAATAGTGAACATTCTATATTCAATAAAGCATGTTAATGAAGTATTATTGCCATGTACCCATGTTAAAATTTTATACATTTCTTCAGAATTGTATGTTTGGTCTTAGTTTCCAAAGTTTTAGAATCTCACTTCAGGTATTAAGATAACATAGAATGCCATATCAACTTGGCAGTCTGTTGTCTCTCATGTTAACAGGGAATTGCAGTTCCTTCCTCTAGCTAAGTAGGAAAATATGTTTTTCAAAAAGCATTTATGAATGCAGCTGTGAGGCCCATCTCTATGGACTGGGCAGGTAAAATGGTGATACTGGAGAGAATGCTGGCAGGCTTATCCATCTTTGTGCATTTTTCTTCCACTATCCTTCCCTACTTAAGTAGAGCTACATCATAGACAGTTCAGTGTGTATAATAATGATTCTTATTTTATTGTTTTTTTTTTAATTCCTTAAGATATACAACCGAGCGGTTAAGCAAAGGCTCATAATTACCACATTTAAAAGTCATGCCGATGCTTCTCTGTAACAACTCTGAAAATGGAATTATAATATAAGACATGGTAGAAAACACTTAAAATCATTACAAGCCATATTTATAATTACTTTACCTGCTTTCAACTCTGGAAAACCATTTATACTATGTTTTGGCAGTACTTATTCTTTAAAATAACTTTTTGGCGGTCACATGAACATCTCATAAAACCATCTATTTCATGGGTACCACATAGTGACTTTAATAACTTTACTGATGAATGCCATCAACTTCATAAATTGTATTACAGTACATCCACCTCTACTGAGCAATGGCAATGAGTCCATTACCTCACATAGTTACATTCTTAATTATAATTTTCAATTAAAGAATCTGTATGGAATGTGCATTTTCATCAATAAAACAATTTAAGCTTATTTCCCAAGCTTAAAAAATAAAGGTCTGGAGTTTTTCCAAACATTAACTAAAATGGAGTGTTTTCCTTGTAAGTCTGAAGACCACACAGAATCACGTTAGAGTATTGTGTGTGTGTGTGTGTGTGTGTGTGTATGTCAACTAGTGACAATTTATCTGTGAATGATTGGGGTAGGAATCCTAAGTATCTACATGGAAACAAAAGCCAAAATTGAAACGAAACAAAAATAACTATATTTGTGTCCACATAATTTTTCCTTTAATTTTGTTCAGGCAATACAAAAATTGATCAGCTTTCAGCCATTTTCTCTAATGTGCTAAAATTTTTATGGTGCATAGAAAAATTAATCTGCTCCAGTTCTCAAAGACCTTAGGTCGGTTTGTATGTAATTCATAACTGTAAAAATATATACTAAATGCATTTGGATGATTTGGATGGACCCGAGAGCAAGAATTTTTGAGAAGTCGTGGCTAGCTGAAAGATATTTGACAATTTTATTCTTCGGAAACACATAAATGGTCCTCTGCCTGGAACTAAAGAGGTCATGTCACGGGCAACAGCAGGTAGTTTGCCTGGGCAGTCTCTGCAGTTCTGTTTTCTTCTTGGGCTCTCAAATCTCTCTATAAGCAAGGACTAGAGCTATTCATTCCAACTAAATGTTTGCATTCCTTGATTGAGCATCAGGGTCAGAGAAGGAAGACATTGATTTGGGGCAAAAGAAGGTTTAGAAATATGACTTCAAGAGGACACAAAACAAGGTTAGCAAGCCAGAAAAGACATTTTGCAGGCACAATAGCTTTTGAAGACAGCAAGTCTCTGCTGGAGTTCATCTCAGTTGTATAAACTTGCAAACATGTCCAAATCAGTTTATTCCCATTTGCTCCTTTTAGATGAATAGACTAGGAAACTTAATAAACATAATCTGTTTTTAGAACTTAATTTGTTTTATTTGGACTGGAATTTGATAATAGGTTTGGAAAGAATACTTGGAAATCATGAGGATATGCTATATCAGATTGTAGTTGTCAAATGCATTAAACATTGTTCTATTTTACTTAAAGTGTTAGGCCATCTATGTGAGTTAACAAATAAAAACCCTGTTGCTTAGGGACATAAATCTCTTTTAAATAAGATTCTGGCACCACAGTGACAGGGAGTTAGGGTTTGTTAAGAAGATGATTTTACAATAATCAAAATACTTAGCATTCTCTCTAGTTAACTTTTCTCCTCTATGGGTTTAAGAGTACTTCTATACGGGAGTAAGCTGGATACATCTGACCTGGTTTCCAAAATCTGATTTCCAAATGTTCATGCAGACTTCATAGATTTCCTGTAATGGAAGGTTTGGGTTTTTACCTCCCTAAACGAAGGATCAACTATGCCATTCTCAAGAGGCCGTTACTCTCTGCTGCAGTTAGAGAGTCTGATGTGTTCGGAGTATGGCTGTTTAGCTTACATACGAGCTATATGGGCCAGACATCCACAAGCCGTGTGCTAAGACGATCTCCAACTATTTTTAATTTGTGTTTTCTTCCATCTATATGATAAATAATACTTAAATGAAATGCATATGCATACTCTTATGTTTTCAACCATATTAAAAATGAAAAAAAGATAATGTACAATAAAAATTCATGATTCTTAGAACAATGAAGAATTAAACAACTGCTCACTCAAGCATGCAAGGTTTATAAGGATCACTGTCAGACCTTCAGTACCGAATCTCTCCCTTTCAAGAATATATTTACGTGTGAATGAAGTTCTGTCAGGCCCACTCCTGAAATTATGTAAATGAATGTGTGCATGTGTTTATCGGTGTGTTCCAGATATTGACATTTCAATTACAGTAGATTATTAGTTGTAATTAAAGCACCCCTGAAACAGATTGTCTACAATACTATGGACTCATCCTTTAAACAAATGTTCTCACTTTGAAAATGGAAAAAAAAATCATCAAAGATTGGAAACCAAGTTGCTGATCCAGGGCCTCCAGCATGCTAAGCAGGGTTGGGTTGCTCAAGGTACATGTTTTAGGTTGTGATTTAGTGCCTCTCTATCACTAGCAATATAATCCAACTAAAATCCAATAGTCTAATCACCAGAGACACAGGAGCCTCAAAGGTAGTAAGCTTGTAAGTGTAGACGTACCTATGCTTTAAATAGTGTGTGTGGTTGAAACCATATATTACTTGGCTTTTACAGGCTTTTTAAGAAGTTGGCTATAAATTAAACATCAAAGACATTGTACCACAAAGTCCCTTACTGTTTGATTGTTTGAAGTCCCTTAAATTCTTAGGTTGAAACCTAATCACCAATGTGATGGTGTTAGGAGTTGGGGCCTTGGAAGGTGTTTAGGTTCTGAGCATGGTGCCTGCAGGAATGGGATTAGTGCCTTCAAAACCAGGTCACGCAGCTTTCTTGTACTCATGCCATGTGAGGACACAGACTAAGAAGTCATCATGGAAACAGAAACTGTGCTCTGTCTAGAATCTAAATTAACCTGCACCTTGGTCTTAGGCTTTCCAGTCTCCAGAACTGTAAGAAGTAAATTTCTTTTAATTAAGTAAATTGAAAGTTGGTGATATATAGCATTGGTCCACAGGACATCAAACTCTCTAATCATGAAGAGGAAGGAAGGAGCTATGAAAGGAAAAGTCTGTCAGTTACCTTCTCAAATACCTTGTGAGCTCTCTCTAGCAGGGGTGTTCAGTTGTTTAGAAGAATTCACCAGTTGAATTCACTAAGTCATAATTAGGTTTACGAAATTCTGGTTTGCTGTTGTATAGAAGGCTCAATATAGACTGATAATGTACAGTATATTCTAAAAGGCTAGAAAAAAAGACCTTGAATGCTTTCACCTTAAAGAAGTGATAAACATTTGAATGTTCTCATATGCTTACCATATTTCGTTAGTACTGTGAGTCAGTTGACTACACCAACAGACCTCTCAGACTACTTTTTCAGCATTATACAATGTTTTCACATAGCGTAATATCACATTATCCAATAAGCATGTACGATGTTGCTTGTATGTGTAAGACAACAAATATGATAATATTTAAAAGTTGTAAATTGAAAATCAGTTTGTTACTCATTTTTAAAAAGATCTGGCATCACTTGTGATACAGGGTCACAAAAGATGCACCAAGGTTGATTATTTGCTACTTGTGAGAGGAGCACAGACTGGAGCGATTGTGTAGTCTCCATGGTGAAGTTAAAGGTGTTTAGGTTCTGAGCATGGTGCCTGCAGGAATGGGATTAGTGCCTTCAAAACCAGGTCACGCAGCTTTCTTGTACTCATGCCATGTGAGGACACAGACTAAGAAGTCATCATGGAAACAGAAACTGTGCTCTGTCTAGAATCTAAATTAACCTGCACCTTGGTCTTAGGCTTTCCAGTCTCCAGAACTGTAAGAAGTAAATTTCTTTTAATTAAGTAAATTGAAAGTTGGTGATATATAGCATTGGTCCACAGGACATCAAACTCTCTAATCATGAAGAGGAAGGAAGGAGCTATGAAAGGAAAAGTCTGTCAGTTACCTTCTCAAATACCTTGTGAGCTCTCTCTAGCAGGGGTGTTCAGTTGTTTAGAAGAATTCACCAGTTGAATTCACTAAGTCATAATTAGGTTTACGAAATTCTGGTTTGCTGTTGTATAGAAGGCTCAATATAGACTGATAATGTACAGTATATTCTAAAAGGCTAGAAAAAAAGACCTTGAATGCTTTCACCTTAAAGAAGTGATAAACATTTGAATGTTCTCATATGCTTACCATATTTCGTTAGTACTGTGAGTCAGTTGACTACACCAACAGACCTCTCAGACTACTTTTTCAGCATTATACAATGTTTTCACATAGCGTAATATCACATTATCCAATAAGCATGTACGATGTTGCTTGTATGTGTAAGACAACAAATATGATAATATTTAAAAGTTGTAAATTGAAAATCAGTTTGTTACTCATTTTTAAAAAGATCTGGCATCACTTGTGATACAGGGTCACAAAAGATGCACCAAGGTTGATTATTTGCTACTTGTGAGAGGAGCACAGACTGGAGCGATTGTGTAGTCTCCATGGTGAAGTTAAAGCAGAGTAAAAAGGTATTTGATTGGCTGGTTTAGTTTCTATGTACTTTGAGGAATCGGATTGGCTTTTTTTTTTTTTTTTTTTTTTTTATCTGACTCAGAGACTAGGATAGAAAGGGGTTACTTGTTTGAGTCCAAGAGTGGAGAAATACCAAGGAGGTATTTCTCTCTCCTTAGCTAGTCCTTTGCTCCCTGTAATTCACTCGTTCCAGAAAAAGGCAGTATTCTTTTTCTCAGAAAAAGTCAGGAAGCGAAAGCATGAAGAATACATGCAATCATATTTACAATTCATAAAATGAAATTTATAGAAGTAAATTTGTCTTATGTTTAGATTGAGGGACCATTTGTACACACAAGACTTGACTGATCATGGAAAACTTCTGTGACAAACATACACATCTTTAAATGTAGAGAGACAGATTACATTTTTAATTATAAAAATGCTCTCCGGTTCTACTGTCTAATCTATAGTCATAGTTTTAATCAAACCTTAATTTGTCTAAGACCAGGATATATTTTCCCTAGTTTCTAACTGTAATATAGCCTAATACACGTAAATTGTTCTATTGTTCTGATGCTTGAGGCTAGGAACTAGCAACACAAGAAAATAAATCTCCACTCTCTAATGTTTTCTATCCATAATCTTTAAAGTGGAAATTGTCTGAAAGTCTTTCTTCTACTCAAAGTGTGCTTTAATTATACCTCTCAATTCCTCAGCTAATTGAGACATCAGGTCCTTTTTTTAGAAGCCTCATGCAGTGTCCCAGCTGCATACAGAGTTGAACCATCTGTTCTATGCTAGGATGTGGTAACTCCACCCCAGTCATCGTGATTCAAACCAGAGTAGTGATCTTCACGGGCCTTTAAAACAAAACAAGCACAGAAACAAATCTCAATGTGATTAGCCTGAGTCTAATCAGAATTGGGTTCTCAGTTGATTTGGACTCTATTCCAAGTGATCTTGTTCATCCTAAGCCCCTCACTTCCCCGTGTCATTAACATCTAACAACCCTCTGCCTCGGTCTCTGGGAACCCAGTAGTTTAAGAATAAGCTTGTCTTCACTCGAAAGTTCTGTCAGAAGTCTTCTAATTGTTCCTAAGATTTCATGTTTACCTCTTTAATTTTTTTATTATTATTTCATACTTGTAGACACCAGTTAATTAAACAAATTTCTTCATTAAAATAAATAAACCAGGGGATCCTCTAAAGCAGCCCACTATCTGTTATAGACTTGGGCTCTTCCAGTTCCAACAAAGAAATTTTTCTAAATATTATCACTAGTAAATTATAACCAATCATAATGTTGCCTATTTTAGAATTAAACATTTGGTTATCCTCAAAACTAAATAGTATGTCCTGGACATTCAAAAGTATTTAGAAACATAATGGAATAAGGAGTTTCTCAAACTATTTTTGGCATTATATGAGGAAAAAATCTATTTTCTGCATGTGGTTTATTTTTAGTTCCTCTGGCATGCATTTTTGCTAATTTTAGGATCAGACAAATACTTAGAACACAAAGCACATATTTTCAGATATAAATTGGTAAATACTGCATTTCAAACTTGATCTCAGACCTATTTATCTGTTTAGGAATTTGAGCATGTTATGTTTCAAGTGCAAGAGACTTTTTAAAAAATGAATATATATATATATATATATATATATATATATATATATATATACATATACATACATATACATGCACACACACATATGGATGCCCTGCAAATTAATTTATTTTATATTTAAAATGTAGTCAAATATTCCAGCAACAGTGTGCCTCCTATGCAAAGCAAAAGCACAGACTGAAAACTCATCAGACATACACCCCAATCATTCTCACAGCCTTGAGTCAGAAACCGTGATTTCTTAGAGGAGACTTGCTGGATCTGAAGTGGCAATCACTGCAAGTTCTCATGGCCTGGCAGAAGACATAAAGAAAGAATAAAATACCAGAAATTATTGTCATAAGCTATGCTAATATGCATATATAAGTATGTATAAGAGACTGGATCCAACACTTTACAAGAGAGAAGAGCTCTTGTACACAGCTTTATCTTTTCTGTCTTTCATTATATCTTATATTGACAATTTATAATCTAGAGCTTAATCAACTTCAAAGGCTCTTTATGTTTTAGATGCAGCCTTTTGCAAACACCAAACTTTCCTATGCAGAGCTTTAATTAGAAACCTTACATTTACCCCATAGATATCTCAAGCCCATGGTTTATGGTAAAATGCTTAAGATTCTAGTTAGACAGCAGAACGTTTTCAATAATGAAGAAATATATATTTATATATGAACTTGAACATTAATTGGGAAAATGACAACATTTCCACTTTATGAATCTATGTAATAAACATTTCTGAACCAGTGGTTCTTAACCTTCCTAGTCCTGCAACCCTTTAATATAGTTCTTCTTATTTCATTGATCCCCAATCATACAAGTATTACATTGCTACTTCATAGTTGTTATTTGCTAGTGTTATAAATCATGTAAATATCTGATATGCAGGATATCTGATATGTGACCCACAAAGGGATCATGACCCGAAGGTTAAGAACCATTACCTAGCTGTACTGTTTTTCTCATTCCTCTTGCTCTTTGCAGACTTTAAGATGTGACTATAAATTGTGACTGTAGTTTCCAGATTTTATAACTATTTTGAAATCTTCAAAATTCAATAGTTAAAATGTCTGGATGTTTACGATATTTAGGACTCGGACACCCAAGTTTTGATCCCACTCTGATGGGCACCATTTATGTTCAGTGCACTATATTTTAGAATGCTTTTTTTTCTTAACTCTACTTATTTAGTTGAGAAAATGTCTATTTTTAACTATAGACTTCAAATGACATATTTTTTCTCTTCTAAAATATTTTAATTATACATTTGGTTTGAGTTTCGTTATTTTTAACATAGAGTGCTGAAGAGAATTTATCTTTGAAAAGAATTGCACGAAAAAATATGTTCTGTATCCTATCAAAAGGTAACTAACCAGCATGAGTAGATTGAGCAAAGTTGTAATATGCCTGCCTTGAAGACGGAATACTTACAATGTAGTCAAAAGCCACAGTAATAAAAAGAAAGAAATGACACACCGGTGATCAGTGAGATGTGTTGGCACACTGGCTTCACTAACGCACTAGGAAACAGGGGAAGGAAGACAGTAAGTTTGAGGATAGCAGGGAATACATTCTGGGGAATACGTTTGTTCATGATTTCACTTCTCATGGTTTCAGTAACCTGACATTAACTGTGGTTTGAAATATTAATGGAAATTCCAGGAATACACAATTCATACGTGTTAAATCATTCATGTTTCTGAGCAGTGTGATGAAATGCCACGATATCCCTCTCTGACCCACCTGGGATTTGAATAATTTCTTTGTACATCATCTTTACACCCTTCATTGCTACCAGTTTGTTGGTTTCATAGTCCATTATATCTAATGTAATATTTTTTGCCTGCTTTATAAATTAAGACTCTTTATATGTTTACATGCAAAGTAAAAAGTGTTACAGGAAGTTTAGATGTCAACTGATGAAGTCAGTCAAGACAGTGGCCATAAATGCTAAATGAGGAATACAAATTTGTTGTTAAAACTTTATGTTTGAATAAAGAGCAATGAGTAAGAGAGCAGTAGTTGTATTGTGGCCTTAAAGGAAGAGTTAAATTATAATGAGTTGTCCATCCCACTGTGGACTACATTTGTGAAATTGTTTTGGACATTAGAGTGTTCCAATGTCAGCTATTTAAAAACACAGATGTCTGGGCTTTTCTCTTGGAATTTATTATCTTGTAACAATTAAGAATTCCTTTACAGTTGAAATTCAGAAAACAAAAAAGAAATTCTGAGACTTTGAAGACTTTGAATAATCAGATAGTGGATATTCCACTTGCTTCGTAAACAGACATCTCCTTTGAATGCTCAGAAGTGGAAGTTCTGGAAAACGTTGGGATGAAATGTATTGAACCCAATATGGAGACAATGATAAGCTTTGACCTAAAGCTAGAATTAAATTAAAAGAAAGTATGTCAGCCTTCAGAATGTGGTGATGGTGGCATGCCAGGAAAAGATAAAGTGTAACCCTAACACTATTCATGGGGTACACCAGAAAATAGTAATGTGTGGACCAAAGGAGACATTCCATAGAATGACAAGTTTCTAGAATGTTGATTTGGGGTGGCATAATGGCGATCATACAGCAATGAAATATTATGCTAAATCAAACCCAAGAGTATTTATGGGTTTAATAGAAATGTTCATGTCTGGAAAACACTGCAAAGGAAATGTTCTTAAGTGGGCGTTGTAATGAATGGTAAAGAAAACTAAAAGGGTAAAGATTTTAATGGCACATCTGGCTCACCGGGAAAAAAATATCTTTCAATCATTTATTGTATAATATTTTCCCATAGAGATAATTTTTTAAAGTCTTGGCTCACATGGACAAGAAATACTGAGCCCTTTTTGTTATTACTTTAACTTACACAAACTCTTGACCACAGAGATACCTCAGAAGTTCATTAGAAATTCCCAAACTCAGAAAGAGGAAGGTCCCAATAAAAACAGACACACCAAACCTGGTCATTTGGGACTGTAATTTTGGAGTTTCGACTTCCTGATTCTAAGCAATGGCTGTATGTTAGTTACAGAATAACAGTACATGAAGCTCGAAAAGCATCATGGTCCAGATAACGGACCTTCTCCCTATCTGTCTTCAGACTTGGTGTGCACCAGTGTTTACTTTAAGTCTCATACAAGTCACAAGCAAAGCATGCCCGATCTCTTATACAATCATTTCACACAGGAAGAATTTTCCCCCCAGGCAAACTCTTTGGAACAACCAAGTTATAATTCACTTTTCTGTTATTTCGGCACAGGGAGCCAATGATGTAGGTTACATTAACAATGAATCCATTGTCTATCTTCTACAGATGATAAAAAGCATCATTTAGAAAGAGTTCTTTTCCACCTTTAGGCTAAGGTTCAACTATAAACTAATATGAGTTTTATCTGCCTGAATTCAACATTGCACGTTGCTGAATCAAAGCATCTTTTTGTTTTGACTGGATCTGGAGGAAAACCATCCAGAGAGTCAGTCAACTTCAAATTTCCCTAAAGTTGTGTCTCCTCAGAACACAGATTGAAAAACACTTTGATATAAGATTCATAAGCCACATGTTATCAGAAAATAAACAGAGAAAATATCTGTCCAGGTGCCTGTCATGACCACAACACCTATTATTTTCATGGCTAATGAACAAAAAGAACCATGCTCTAATCCACTGTAGCACAAGTTAAGAATTTATTACTATTCACTAACATATAAATCTAGGACTACTTCATGGAAGACAGTTATGTGATGGATGAAGCTGGCCCTCTGTACCAACCTTAATACACTGTGCTTGTGTTTTTATTCTTTTTTTTTTAAGGGTGAATATAACCAACATCAATTAATCAAGTTTATTATTATAATATCTTCTAATTTTTTGTTTTATAAAGGACTCACATACTACTAATAAAAGAATTAAATCCCATTGGCAAAGTTTTCTGTGCTACCTGCTTCAATATTCTAAATTCTGAATGAAATACATACAAATGCATAGCCTTTATATTTTAATGTGCCCGAATTAGCTTAACAACTGGGCCAATTTCTAACTTCCAGGTGGCTATCCCACTTCCCTCTGATAATCCTAAATTATCACTTACTACATTCTGCATTCTACCTTGCTGCCCAGTTGGGCAGCCCTCTTGGGCCGCAGTCTCTCCTATCCTACATGGTGGTTATGCCACTCTGCCCTGCGCCTTCTCAGGCTGGTTGCATTGTGTAATCTCTCTCCTTTTCCTTGTCCAGGGATGACTTGGTGAATCTCTTTCTCCTTCCCCTTTGATTCCTAGCTCAGGACTCCTAAAAGTCCTGCCTCTGTCTGCCCTGCCCAGCCACTGGTTGCTGGTAAATTTATTTACCAATCAGAACCAACTAAGGGCAGGATCCTTCAATGTCATATGTGTAGATGTGTTGACTCTCATTCAATCAATTTAAGTGACCCAAATTAACATAAGAATACAAGCAGCATTAGGCCAAACTGACTATAGTTGTTCCTTATAATAGCACAGCTAGACGCACCTATTATCTTCTTTACAAATACCAGTGAAACACTTTCATATATCAAGACATATTGCAAAGTAAGGAAAACTTATTAAAATCACCTTTTTTTTTTCAAAAATTTTCTGTACTTACTGGTATTTCTTTTCCTCAAAACACTATTTACTAATAGCTGTTTTCATAAAACCTTATTAAAGTTATCAGTATCCAGTCTGTCCTCTTAATAAATGAATAATTTTAATTATCTTTTTTAAGAATATGTTTAAAAACACACTTAAAATCGTATGCAAAATTGTGAATGCATTCCTTAGTCACCAATACTTTGCCTATTCAACATTTTTGTAAGGAGAACACATATTAGAGACAGAATTTTGGGTTTTGTACCTATGAAGCAAGTAACCTATCACTGACTTTATCCTCAATTTCCAACAGAAAACAGAGGATTCGGAAGATTAGTCAAACTGATTCTGTAATATAAATTACATCACTACATTATTTACATAAAAGAATAACTTTCACAATTTGAAAATTAGCAATTAAAACCACTCACCATTCTTACCTGAAAACAAATATAATATAATTTAAATATAATTTAAATCACTTTGCCATTGATATTATAAACTATCTTAGAGGACATGAAATATGAATAAACTATAGTTTAATGTGTAAACTAAAAATGCTGTAAGAAATTTTTTAAAAAAACGTTCTCATAAAATATAGTGTCCATAGCACTTCTCTTCCTGCCTAATGTTATAATATCTAATCATTATTTACAAGGAGAAAAAAAAACAATTTCTGTTAATTATTTATTAATACTAAAATATTGATGAGCCTTGCCTAAGTGTAATGAGCTTTCAGCTGGTGAACTGGGCTGAACTGGGCTGCAACTAGCCAGCAGAAGGGGTGAGTATTTAGAGAGCTGAAGAAATGACTTAACAGGGGTCTAAAAGCAGCAATCAGAAAAGGTTCATTTAACATAGAGATGGCACAAGCTTCAAGCAATTGCCTCGACTTAAGTAAGTGTGGGATTACAAAAGGCTATTTATTACAGTCCAAAGAGGCCCTGCAGCTTGTTCAAAAACCTTTGAAGAAATCCAACAGTTACAAAGCCTTGCTAACTTCAGAAGCAGTAAAACTTGGACAGACCCCCAAAACTGCCTACAAATGCTTTCATTACAAAAAGTTAATACAACCCGCATCACTTTTCCTGGACCCGAATTATTCTCTCTCTCTACTATTTACAAGGAGCAATACCAAACCTGCTTATTTTCCAAAAGTACCTTGACACGTATTTTAATCATTATGAACTACAGTGTAGCTTCATGACGATATGGGATTGAATGTAAAGCTTCTTGTGTTTAAATAGAAAGGCTTTCAACATCAGCCGTCTTTGAAATGCTCTGTAAGCTGATATTAAAAGTTATGGTGTTAAAAATTTTCCTTCAGCACAGAAACAAGAGAACTTCCTCTACTATTTGTATAAGAATTAACTATGGTTCCAAGGACATTGAAGGGTATATTTTTATTAGTGGATGGATTACGAATTCATTTTTTTGTATAAGAGTTAAGTAAAGAAAAAATAATTCTCAGATATTTGATATAGCTGTTTCTAACATCTGCCATAAATATTGAATTTGTTTGTCAATTATAATGATTACAACATGTTTTGTTTGAAATCAACTTCAGAGCAGCAAAAGTAGGAGAGGAGGCCAATTTGCGAACTAAAGCAGAATCTTGAATAGATAAAGAGTAGGCCTGAAAGATAGATGACTGTAATTGATGTAAAAAAAAAAAAAGATAACTATTTCTTGCTGAGAAAAAAAATACAAGAAAATCAATTGATGCTTTCATCTTGAAAATAAAACCTAGTTTTACCTAAGCAAAATAATAATAATAATAATAATAATAATAATAATAATAATAGTACCAAATAAAAACTCTATTATCTTCATTCATATGGGTTAACAATACATTCATTAGAGCAAAAGTCAATATTGGGATTTATTATAGCAATAGTTAATATTGTGATTTTTACACATGAAAGAGAGAGAAGGGTGGAAATGGATTCCAATGGTTGCTAACTGAAGTGGGAAAATGATGACTACTGAAGGAAAGAAATAACCATGGGAGGTACTTATAGATAGGAGAAGCTTGAATGAGAAATTTGCTATGAGAATTGTTATGTGATGGCCACAGAGGCATCTAATTACGAAACAATATGGAACCCAGTGATTTCACTTTAGGGGGAAGACAAACATTCTCTTCAAATAGTTTGACTCTGTTTGCTAAGAATTTATTACTGCTTTTTATCATTTGTCAGTATAATTGCAGTGGCACGAAACATCTGATACAGCTATACCAACCAGGTTATAATGACAACAAAAACCTTACACTGCTCACTCTTGGATGATGTTAGAAAATAGTATTTTGAGAAGTCAGAGGCAAATAAAATCAGTTCAGATTTCTTTAAGTTTGATTCAAATGATCCACAGAGGTAATCAAAAAATGGGGGAGGGCAAGTTTCCATTTGGAGTTAAGTGAACTAATAAATAAGGAATAAAAGAAAAGAATACCAGTTTTGTAGGCCTGGAAAAGGCTGATATCATCAAAGTTAAACATTGCTAAAAGAATTAAAACTTGCTTCTTTCATAATGAGAAGACTTCAGTGACTAGTGCATTTAAAACGTCCTGAGCTTTTGTTTGTTGTTTATAATGCAGAGTGTTATACTCCAGTAGGGCAAATGCCATTGCTCTCAGTAAAGCATTTCAGTTGTCTATTGAAGTAAGACTTGAAATAAGGACCTGGATGGATAGAATGTACTTTTCTTCTCAAGAAAGGATTCTAAGTAGGAAATCACTTCAAATATACATCATCTTACATTAGAAATGAAGATGCCTACATAGATGGATTTCTATTTCCATTTCATGATTTGAATAACATATGTAGAATCACCATTAAATAAGATATCTCAAAATATCTTCCATGTGTAACACATAGCAATCTTTGTATTTATTATTAAATAATTCTTTAAAAAATAAAATTTAGAAGTAGAAGATTATTTCTTGGCCATGCATTTTTATTCATGAGATTTTTGTTCGTCAAGATATACTGTAATATGTTGTATAGCCTGTTTAATGTATAATATACTAAATATTACCATTACCTATGGATATCATGGGACTCTGTGCACATAATGGATTCCAGTCCACTTCCAGAGTTGCACATGAAAATGTTATCAATGAGCTGAAGAATCTGGCATTAATAACTTTGCAACATTATAACAAATAGGTAGTTCTGATGTTTGGTTCCATGTTTTAATACATCAAACATACTTCACTGCTTACATTATAGTAGCGGATTGAAAACATCTGCTTCTTTGCCACTAGTCTACCAGCAGCAGAAACTCTCAGCTCATTTTCCATGGGCTTTCGTGCATCAAGGCTGCAATCCAGCTGCTAGAGCAGCTCAAGAGGCCAGAATAATACTCAAGAGCCCTGGAAGTGGAAATAAAAAGTCTTGCCAAAAATTGGAGCAAAGGTAGACTCCCCGAGTTTGTTGTCATCTCGCTGTGTTCTTACTTCCCGCCCACTCACTCTCTCCTCCCTTTATATATTTACAGCTCCATCACCAGTTGTGACAATTAAGAAAGATCGGACTTCCAGAAACAGTATCTCTTTATCTTGGCAAGAACCAGAACATCCAAATGGAATTATCCTGGACTATGAGGTCAAATACTATGAAAAGGTGGGGGAAAGATGTAACAGAGTTGTGTTGGATAGGGGAAAACCCTATTATTTCAAGAGCTATATTCTTGCAAATAACATGCTTGCTTATCAGTGGTAGAGCTCTGGTCATGTGACCTCTCTGATTTCTCAGTAGAAGAAATTTGGCAGTCATCTTGTCAATTCCTATCGATTTTACAGCAAATAGTAACCTCAAAGATGTCACTTCCAAACGTGAGCCAGTTAGTAATGACAATAAATATGGCATTTAAGTCTGTTCCCATCAAAACTCGTGCTATGTTAACACTTTGTTGGTGGTTCCTCATTCAAAAGCTGATGCATATCAACTTTTAAAATATTAGGTCATACAGGACAAAACTTCCAGGCATAAATTCAATACTCATATATATGTACAGCACACACATATATATGCATGTATATATGCATATATATATATATATAATGTGCTTATTTTAACATGCAGATATGAACTTAAAATTATCTCCAAATAAATATTTTGAATGTTTTACTACAACTTTTCCCAAATGATTTATATTTTTAGACTCATTTTGCTGAAGAGAATAAACAGGACCTGTTTTCAAGTGTGAGAACGATGATTCTAATTCTTGAATGAGTAGATGAGTGATGTAAAAATAACCCCAACTCTGCTCATTAATATAGTAGCTCAAATATAATCTAATCAGTATCTTTAGTTAATGATTATCTGCAATTAGGGTCTAGAGGGATGGCTCATTTGATAAACAGTTTGCTGTATAAGCATAAGGTCCATAGTTAAGATCCCTAATAAAACATAAACATCCGAATATAGGAGTGTGCCAGTTATCCCTCCAGAACATGGGAGGTGGCTGTACCAAGATACCCATGCCTCATTGGTCATCTCATCTAGCCAATCAGTTAGTTCAATGTTCAGTGAGAGACACTGTCTCAAAGAGAAGATGGCAAGCATGAGGAAGACAGTGTCAACCTTTGACATCTGTAGGCACATAAGCAGAGCACGTAAACAGTCAAAGAAAAGGGAAGTAAAAGAATTATCTGTCTAATTACCACAAGAACATAGCCTAGAAGGAAAATAAACTTCTGTGTGTGTGTGTGTGTGTGTGTATATATATATATCTATATATATATCTATATATATATCTATATATATATATTCATTTTTTATAACAATACTTCATTAAAGGGATTTTAATATGTCATGTAAGCCTCCTAGAGAAGTTGTCTTTGGTAAATACTTCTAGACTTTGATGTTAAGATATTAAAAATATTCAAGTATAATCAATTAACATGTGCATTAATTATAATGTACATTCAATGTGCATTCAATGTAACGTAAAATTGATATATTGAGATAAATAATTCCTACTATTAAAATACAATATTATTAATATTTTTAAAACTAGTAAAATATTTACTCTTGAATATTCATGGAATATCTCTTCTCACTTTAACTCAAAACAGGTAGGTTTTGTAAATATAATCTTGTAATTACACTGAAGTTCTTTTCAGCATTAATTTTGAAGAGAAGGTATTTTTACAAGGATATTAGGTAAGGATGAAATCTATCTTTTCTGTTTTCTGTGCAAGAGGTAATTCATCCCATATGAGTTAGAAAGTTTGATAACGTACCCAAAGAATGAAATTATTAATGTGACTTCAGTAAGCATCTTATACTTCAAGACAAAATGTTGAAGAATTTAGTATGATAGTATTATAAGGGTTTGGTTTTAACATGATTTTTTTTCTCTACTTCAAAGCAGGAGCAAGAGACGAGTTATACTATTTTGAGAGCAAGAGGCACAAATGTTACTATCAGTAGCCTCAAGCCAGATACTATTTATGTCTTCCAAATCCGAGCTCGGACAGCAGCGGGATATGGAACCAACAGCCGCAAATTTGAATTTGAAACTAGCCCAGACTGTATGTATTACTTCAGTTTTTGATAAAATGTGGGGCGTTGCAAAAATTAAAAAGTGTCTGATCAGTTATTCTCAGCATTAGGCAAAGGTCATGCACTGAAGGTGTGTTGAGAGTATACTTAATAAGTTGCACATTCTTGTATATATCATTTTGAATTGATGTGAACATATATCTGTGGCCTTTTCTGAATTTCAAATTATTTTTTTTCTAATTTATCAAATG
This sequence comes from Mus caroli, assembly GCF_978045245.1. Classification (NCBI taxonomy): domain Eukaryota; kingdom Metazoa; phylum Chordata; class Mammalia; order Rodentia; family Muridae; genus Mus; species Mus caroli. The sequence continues at coordinate 60,727,916 of NW_028227272.1, read as the reverse complement.
ATTCATATTTTCTATTAGCCAGAAACTGTAATAGAAGAACATTATTTAATGTGATAGCATGCTGCTAACACCTGCCAGCCCAGATATTCTAAATTCATTGCATGATTTAATAAACTCCATAAAAGAAACTTACTGATCCATGAGGTTCTTAATTTTGTCCTAATTCTTAATACAACCAGTACGTAATTTTGTTTAATTAAGAGCAAATAATAATTTTAACATTAGTTTTGTTTTAATCCTTCATACATTCAATGTTATAAACTAGAGAATATTAGTTTAAAAGTTTTAATATGTGTATATAGCTTCATTTATATTCATAAGAAATTGGAATAATCTGTCCATGTCACTCAAAGGTAGATTAAAATGTGTCTATAACTGGCAAATATATTTCTCAATAAATCTACCTTTCTTGAAATGTATGTTTCTTATTTTAGAAGTCCACTGCTAAAATAGAATCGTTGAAAGGGTAGTGATAATTACTATAATGCTAATATATAATAAATATAAGTTAAATTTATTTAACAGAGTAACAAATGAGATTATAATTAAATGAGAGGAAAATATGAATGTGTTTATACATGTGTATGTGTGCATTTGTGTATTAATACACTGGGGAATACTTACTCAAAAGTATTCATAGGACAAAAGTAGTTAGTGTATCTGTGGGCCATAACCCATGGAACAATGAGACTTAATGATACGAACTATTTTTATAAGAGAAGATGATTTAATATTTCTAGTGAATAGGTGTCATTTTAATTATAATAGAAAAAACACATAGCCACAAACAATTTTATACAGCCAAAGCCACAATTATCAAAACAGTCCTTCAGGAGGATCAAAGGCCCACACCAGTGAGACCAATATTATCCTAGAAAGAGCTCCAATGCCCAGAACTCTACTGAAGAGAAACCTTATAATCTGTTCTGACCATTCTAATTTGCCATTTTCTCTGGCAGTTGCATTTTCTATTTTCCAAATATTTTTGTCCAACTGTGAAATCACATTATTATGGGTATGATGATATATTTATGCCTAGTAAGAAGTCACAGGACTTAATAAAAGTGTTGAAGTCAAAATGATAAATACTTTATAAAACACTTTTTGTCAAGTGGCAATGCTGTAGCACGAGGAACTCCAGCTTCTTTGAGGTGCTGGACTTCACTTACTGCTCTTTAATGTCACTGATTCCCATGGTATACATTGACAATACTACTTGAGCCATCATTCACAAACACCCAATTCTATCTCTAGGGAAGTCTCCTAAGCCTCTTGTAAGGAAATAGGCATGAAGAAACTTCTCTCTGAAGACATGGCAATATAATGTACAATGTCATGGAATCCCCATGAACAAAGCTTAAAATCAATTGGAAAATCTTAAATGATGGTCATGAAAGTAATTGCAAAATGACATTAGCAGTTCTTCATCTTTTGTGCATTTTGTGCAGAAACCATATTTTAGTATCAAAATGTCTTGTTTTGAAAATAATTACAAATTATCCTTTCAAGCTTATAAAAGAGCAATATAGCAAGGCAATTATCTTTTGTTATTCTCTGACGAGTAGTTAGTTCTGATCAGCATTGCGGAACTTCATCCTGTTATGGTGTTACAGGAAAGTCAGTTCTATGAGGTAATACAATTACACTATATTAGGAAGCTTTGAGTCACTGTGACTCACACCTGACAAAGAGTTTAAAGAAGGAACAGTTTATGCTCACAGTTTCCTAAGGTTCTGTGCAGAGTTGGCTGGTTTGTTAGTGTAAGCTTAGGGGTGGGGGCAGAACCTGGTGTTAGGAGATGGGGATGGGACGCTACTCACCTCATGACTGAGAGGAAGCAGAGACACATAGAAAGGAGAAGGCTAGAGGCCAACTATCCTTTCACACCAAAATATCAGTAACCCACTTCATTCCACAAATCCTTACCTCCAAGAACAGGACAGACCCAATAATACCATCCAATAATACCTTCAATCTATGAATCTGTCAGCAGATTAAGTAAGCCATTTCGTGTGTTTGTGTGTGCTCACGTGTGTGCATGTGTGTATGTGTGTGTGTGTGCGTGTGTGTACATGTGCGTATTCGAGTGTGTATATTACTGGAATGTAGGAAAGAAATTATTTCTCCCAATTACAATTCCTAAAACTGAAAAATCCTAGAAGAAAGAACTGGAAACTGCTGGCCTGTAAGGATCTTCTGGATCCTCATATGGTAGAAAAAAATTAACACAGGTTAAATAGGATGACTGTTGTTTCTTACATAGCAGGAGTCTGAACATACACATATGTCCAGGATATATTTACCTGAACACTTTAGAATCCTTGGAGGCCAATGGATATTATCACTATTCCCAGCGATGGGATGGGAGCCCCAGTGCTATTATATGAGGACACCTGAATGACTCAGATCATGTTTGCCCTGTTCTTGTCATTCATTGTAAAAGAATCGAGGTGGTAAATTAAAATTTTGGAAGGGATGAATAGAGACTATAATACCAGAATGGCAATCGCAGAGTGGGATCATTATATGAAAAACAATGTATGCTAAGACTATTTCAGAGATTGTGAGGTTCTTTTGTGACTTCTTCAAAAGAGAACTGATATAATGAATTAAGAACTTGCAACCTGACTGGTACTGTATAAATGTTTCATTTTTATTAATTTAGTAAACATACAAGTATATTAGATAATATAGCAAATGAGAAGGATGCTAGACATGCTGACTCAAAAGAATGAGCAAGTGCTTAATTTTCTCCTATGTAGAAAACGACACTAATGTGAACAGCTTAATTAGAATGTGAGGAACACACCAATTGGACATTCAATACCAAATGGCCTTTTCTTAATGGATACATATAAGTAATATTGTATGGACTGAGAAGGTTATATCTAGGAATATATGTATACATGCATAAGTGCACATAATAAAAATTAGTTAAAAAGAGGCTATGAATTTGAAAGAGAACAAGGGGGTATGTATGTGGGAGTGCTTAGAAGAAACAATGTTTGGCTTTGTATTTGTTTTTTTTTTATTTCAACAGCAAGCATGGTGTTGAATGTTGAACATTTTGGATGGCTTTAAGGGGCAGGATTATATTGTAGCAAAGTCAGAGATCCATCCCATGACTGACAGCGAGAGAGAAGGACCATTCTGTCTCCTTATCATTCCCTTTGCTGCTCTCATTGAGCTGGCCAAGATAAACTTGTGAACTACAAAACATCCACAGAATATTAAAGTTACTGCTCATTAAAAATTACATTCCAGAGAATGAAAAGCAGAGTGTCACCATGTGTTTATCAGTATTATGAAACCCAGGCTAAGCTATTTTACCAACTTATTATACACCTGTAGCTAGTAGATAGGAATGTATATGGCAAGTGGTTATGAAGATGGAGTTTCAGGAGTAAGAACTTTATGGGGAGGTATCTGATGCCTTAGAAGTGGGATGTTCTAGATGCCTGTGGATAGTCTCAGGCTAAGGTGTGTATCTGGCATACTGAAAAGAGGATGAGTAGAAAGGACTGGATGTGGGGAGCCTTCTCCTGCATACAGATTTGGAAGTCTCAACCACAACAACAAAGAGGCAAGGAGTAGAGATGACCCATTCTATGAGGGCTTTTGTGGTCCAGAATGCCCAGACTCCATAACTCCTGATTTTGTTCTATCTAGTCACCATGAAGGAGATGGCCTATGCCTGTGACTGCAGTGGACACTAAGGGGCAGCAGCTGGAGGCTGCCTGCTCACTGCCATAAAAATACCTGAGCCCAGACTCCACTCTATGACTAGCTCAGTGGTATAAGCAACAGGAGGATAGTGGAACTACATAAGGTGCCGAAAACCATTTACAGTATGGTATGACTTCCAGGCACACCCTAGGCTCGTTTGTCAGATGCACAGGAGACTGAACACTGCTGCTCTGCCCTGGTACTTACATTACATCATTTAACTGCTCCTAAGAAACACCTGAGCTTAGTTTGTGTGTGTGCTTTGTTTTAATAAGTCTTTAATTGAAAATAAAGATATTTTGTGCACTGTATTATGATCACAGTTTTCCATTCCTCATCTCCACCCAAAGCTCTGCCATCTCTCAAACTTTTCAACTGTCTTCTTTCTCTCTTTCTCTCTCAAGGAAACAGACAAATAGAAAAGTAAACAAACACACAATGATAAAATGAAATGAATGAACAAAAAGTAAATGAAACAAAGACAGAGCATGGGAAACACACACACACACACACAGATATGAATAATTCCTATAAAAACTGACAAAATTTAAATTGGCACTTTATAGGCAAAAGATCAGCAAGGATAAAAAAAAAAGGCCAAACAAAACAATATGAGATAATCTAGAAAAATCAATGGGTATGTTTCATTTTGGTCATCTACAGCTAGTTACAGTGCCTGGTCTTAATTAAGAGAACGAACATATTACAGAAAACCTTCCACCATTAGATTTGGTCCAGTAAAGGAGATAGTGCTGGTTTCTGAAGAAAGAGATGTCTCTCTCTCTCTCTCTCTCTCTCTCTCTCTCTCTCTCTCTCTCTCTCTCTCTCTCTCTCTCTCTCTGCCTCTCTCCCTTTCTCTGTCCCCCCCTTCCCCATTTTCTCTTTCAAGTCAAAATTTCATCACCTGTCCAATCAGGATTTACCAACACAATGACATATTACCTGGGTAATCTGAGCTTTCCCAGGACTGTGGGGATGGTAGAAAACCTCCAGATCATGATTCTCATAGACTCTGTATTATGTTAACCTCCAAACTTAGGCCCTAAATCTTAGTACCTGGTTTAAAATATACACTGAATCCTGAAAGTGTCAAAAAAAAATAGCAGAGTGTATGTGTAAGGAAAGTACAACAGACTGGCTTTGGAGAAGAAACATTTGAGTGATGAAATAAAAGAGAAGAAAGGTGAATAAAGAGAAATTCTGAATTCTAATCATAATCCAGAAGTCACATAGAGACAGAAAACACTATATAAAAAAGATTACCTGATAAATTGGATTTGATTGATCAGGTCTGAAATGAGGAGATGTCAGAATTTGTGGGTTTGATCTTTCCTAGTCAGATGTCCTGGGCTGAATCCAGGACCAACACCAACACTGGTAGTTTATAAGCAATGCCAGTCTTCACCCTGGCTACAAAACAAATAACCAGAACTTATTTCCCCACTCAGTGGCTTTTTATTTACACTACAGTCAAAACAACACTGGCCTTCCTCAAGATTCCCTAAACTTACTCTGTAATTGGGCAGATAAATATTTGAATCTGTGTGAAAATAGAGTGTCCACTGATGCTACTCAATTTAACTCAAAATAAGTCATTTTCAATTGTGTCTGTATGCCAATGAATGCTTATTATCAGGCATAGAAATTTGAATTTCATAGAATTGACAAATGTTATAAGATTTTGTTGTGAGTTTTTATACCTACTACATAAAGCAAAGCCTGTTTTGGATGTGAACTATATAAAAAAAATCTGGAAGTTGAATAGATTTGACTTTAGGGTAATTTCTTAATTAATTACTTAATTAATAATTGGTCTGTTTATGAAGACAGGAACCCCAGGAAAATTTCTTAGTGATGGGATGTACACAAACCATCATTTCATGACTTTTATATTTTGAAATTGTCTTGAAGCTAACAAAGTAATAACTGTATATACTTAGCAAATCCTCTATAATGTTTACATTAATATTAATATTAATATTAATATTAATCTAACAGTATGAGTGTGTCTTTTATTAGTTTCTTCATGTGTATGAGGACATGAAATACGTGTTCCTTGTCTGATTTGTTTCACTTAGTACAATACCCTAGAGCTTTATCTCTACTGCTATCAACCAAAATTCGCTTAGCCAAGAAATAGACATATCCAGTTCAAAAGAAGACTCTTCCCAAATTCACCTCGTTTCTTACTAGCAATTCTGATTTACTCAATGACTTTCATGCTAATGTGGACAGATAGAAACTAGCCCTAGATTTCACGATCTGGCACTCAAATAATTTATTATTAAACTTTAATTTTATTAATGAATAATGTCTAAAAAATATGAGAAATGTGTCCTTTTTTTGTTTTGTTTTTAACTGTGAATTCCTTCAGTGTTGGATTAAACTACAAATATATACCAGAATGTGGAGTGAATTTAAAAGTACGGCCATGTACCTGTCAGTCACACCAGTAATGTTTGTTCTCTTATTTCTTTCCTTCCACCTTGCAGCTTTCTCCATCTCCGGTGAAAACAGTCATGTGGTGATGATTGCTATTTCCGCAGCTGTGGCCATCATTGTCCTCACAGTGGTCACCTATGTTTTGGTCGGGAGGTGAGTTTGGTTCACTGAATGCTTGTCCATTATTGTGGTTTTCCTCAGTGCCCTGACCTGCTTTAGAATCTGAAGACTGTGTACTCAGAGAAGTCCCTTAAGAGATTTGGATGTTTATGTTTGAGACCCTTCTGCTTTTATTTTCTTTCATCCTTCTTTTTGTTCTTATTTCTCCATCAATATTGTTTAAACTTTGATATTATGTTTAGTACATTTCTTCCTTCTCTTTCTTTGCTCCCTCCAAAGCTTCTCATTTACACCCCACTTTGCTCCCTGTCAAATTCATGGCCTCTATTTTTTTCAGTTGTTGTTGCACATATGTGTGTATAAGATACAATATATCAAATATATAACATGTACAATATACAATATATGATACATAATGTGTATGTAATGTATAATATGTCATATGCAATATGTAGTATATAATATGTAAAATATGTGTGTATATGCACACATGCATGCACACACACATGTAGCATGTCTAGTAATCACATGTATACTTCCAGACTATTAGATTGGTATTAGATAACCAATTGGTATGCTCTTGCCAGGAAAATCACTTTTCCTCCTCTAAGTATTCCTTGGCACCTCTAGATTTCCCTGTGAGACTGCGGCCTCATAGTCTTTCAAGGGTCTACTTTAACATTATATCTATTGTTGGTGCTCTTGTCCAGCGCATGTTTAGGCAGTAATGTTGGTGGGACTTTATGGGTGTAGCTTCTGACCTTATAAGGAAGTGAAGTCTCCCAATAAGCCCCCCCCATCTCTATTAATTCTTACCCACACCCTCTAACTCAACTACTTCTCTTTTGACCCCACTCCTAGTTCCCACTTTCTTTTTCCAATTATCCCCTCAATCTTCAAATGACCCCAGATTCCTTGACACTTTCTCACCCCAAACACTGGTAAAAGGGCACTGCACTCATTACCAATGGAGACTCCACTCTTCATTCATTCTAACAGTAGTTGTTAAAAAACTACTATAAACACATTCTAAGGCCATTATAAAACCTGAACTGGAGGTGTCTGCCCAGTGGGGAGGCAACTCTACATAGCTCCTCATTAGGCAACCTTCCAGGGTACCTAGGGGGAAAAATGTAATATAGTGTCAGTAAACTTTCACTAAAGCATTTGATTGTTTCAGGGGAAAGCTTGAGTTGTGGGGTTTTATATATTCTGAGCATAGGTAGTGCATTTATATTTTGTTGCTTTGCCTCTAGGTTTTGCGGCTATCACAAGTCAAAACACAGTGCAGAGGAGAAGCGCCTTCACTTTGGGAATGGGCACTGTGAGTTTCAAAATTTTGTTTTAACATTTCAGCTTTTGCAGTTGCTGATGTATGATTGGGTAACCTCTCTTTGAGAAAAGGAATTCGAAAGTAGTCTCATGAGGAAAAAAAATAAGCAAATTAAATTGATTTTAGAACGAGGAATAAATCTAATGTTCTATATGAAATGTTTTCTCCATGGAGGTGTTTTAGAATACTTAAGAGTGATAGGTAACCTGTGGTTTTATGTACACATAATGTCTGTGATGAGTTCTAGGAACTGTAGTCATCTCTAAGTGGCTGAAATGCAAAGCTTAGCCTCAACTTCCTCATGACTACATGTCTGCTGAAGTCCAAATAAGAGCATCTTCTCTCTCTTGTCTGCCAAGTAAATAAAAATGACCACTTTTTTTTTATGTAATCCATTACTTTAGTTTGCTCACCAACCAGGAAAGGGCTTTTACAATAAACTATTTATTTTAAAGTTACATACCATCTAATTGGTAGGAAAGACAATATTTTCCCTCCTCACATCTATAACAACCAACTAGATCTCTATTAATAGTTTTCCAAAGAAATACACTTTTAGGTAACATGTTTTGCCTTGAACAAAGAGATGTATACTTTTATCTTCTCTGGTAGAATAAATCATCGAATGTGTCTGCTTTTTCCAAACTCTAGCTTCATTCAGGGGAGTTAGTACAAACCAATGCCCTTCAGAGAAGGTGCATGACCTCATGGAAGTTACCAGAAAGACTAGACTAATGCTTGCTTGCTCTGAAATACCTCCCTTGGATTAACAGCTACCTCGGCCTTTACCACGATCTTTTAAAACTTTCTTTAGATGGGCAGGATGCTTCCTATCAAACACTATTTCTGCATCTAAAAAATTCATTGTAGTTAAAATTCACATAAAATTCCATCTCCTTGTTTACATGTAGAAAAGCAAAACAATAGGTCAAAAAGAGGGAGAAGAATGCCTATGAAAATGTAAGTTTTTGTCTGGAAGCAGTGGAAGAGCTTGTGGAGGCAGTAGGTGTTATTCATTTCATCATCGAACTGAAATAAAATAATCCATTCAATGATAAAACACCAAAGCTTTACCTTAATTCAACCCCATACCTAGGCAGGTTATTCCAACCTAGGTTAAGTTAATTTACCAAATATACTTAGTGAATTATCAAGTTATAGGAGAGCAGCCTCCCGTTCTTTCGTAGTCTGACTAAATTAGGCAATTCTAGTCTTCTGAATCCACCTTAATGGATGGTTATTGTGAATACTGTCTATACTGCACCACGCTGACTTAGCTATTTTATGTCAATCATAACCCTTATGAATATGGACATTGATAATTATCTGTCACCAATTCTATGCAGATTCTAGTATTTTCCTCTTTTTATGGCCTAGTTTCTTAGTTTTTTTCCAATGTGCCCTATCCTTACAATAAACAAATTATTGAAAATGTATATTATCTCACTTTTAAAACCATAAGCAAGTTACATGCTTGTCATAGACTTTCTACCTCTGATTACTACAGCTGGCTTATTTCAGACCATTTATTTGGTATTACTTTAAAAAGCTCTAGCTATGAACTATTCCCCTAAGCCTTGTTACAAATCCTATAACATTGCTTCAAAAGAAAAGAAATGTGTTTTGCCTCTTAAGATCCTGTCTCCTTGCCCTCTCTGCCTGGACATTTTTTTTGCTGTCCTTAGGGCAACTCATGCTGGTAAAATGGAAATGTAAATTATTGTGTTTGCACAGAATGAACTGTAAAGTAGCACAGCTTAACACGTGTGCATGTGTTTATTATCTGGTTTTTGTGGCAGAGCCCAGTTACTCTGTATGGTGCCCTTAATTATTGGTGTGAAGGGATTACTTGCCTTGCAGCCCAAACCTCCTGGTTCCCAGAACATCAGGAATGAGCAGTTAAAAAAAATCAACAGCTCAACTCCCTAGTGTAGAGACCATTTTACTCAGGGCAGTGTGTTTGTGTTTATAATTTTTCACAAATGTCATGTGGACAGAAAAATCAATTTACTTTATGCTAATAGAAGCAAGTGTGATTGATTTTGGAGGGGAGAATGATTATTCAAGCTTTGTACCATTTAGTTCAACACATTTTTCTCCAAGTCCTACTTTAAAAACTCAATTTAGGACTTTTAAAAATAGTTGCATATTTTTGGTTAAATTTAAGACATTGCATGTCACATTTATCTTACATTTTTATAAGTTCTAATGCCAGCTACTCTCCCTAACATGAGCTTTATTCTCCAAATTTAACAAAGTCACAGATTTTCAATTATTTAATGAAAATAGTCAGCTTTCTGTCCAAAATGTTATTTTCTTTCTTAAGTAGAAATACCATACTCTTTTACTATTCAAAATTAGAGGCAGATAAATATACCAGAAAATCAGTAATTGAAGTGAGTATTTAAAGGTAAGCAAACCGAGTAACTCTAGAAGATCCTAACACGTATTTACTTCCTAAAATATTTTAGTTAATCATTGGTTCCCAAACCGAGAAATGTATAACAGCTTTCCATAGGCACAGTCTTAGTATTGATATTATTGGTAATTATTAGTTTAATGTTAAAAATGATAAATTCTTGTTTTAAAGGACGAGCCCACATCTGGTTTCACAGAAAATAATAAATGTTTCATAAAATAAATCAGATTTAAAAACACACACATACACTCTGAAATACTGTACTCATTGACTGATATTCCATTGTGCTGAGGGCTTACCCTGAGGACAACTCTGCTAATTATTTATTCCATTTCCAAACCAATCCTGATTGGACCAATGCATTGCTTAGTTATCTTTTTCTAAATGAGATGCTGCAATTATAAAGTAATTGTACGAAATTACATTGCCTAGTTTTTTTTTTCATAAAAGAATATGTTCTTCAACATTTAAGTGTAACTAAAAAGAACTATATCTTTTAAGCATACTTGGGCTCATATCAAAACAATATGATCCATGTAACCAAAATTGAAATCAGCTCTAATGTTAACAAAAGTTTTGTGGAAATCAATTTTCAATCCTTAATATTAGAGTGTGTTCACAGATTTAATGTATTTAAAACATTTTCTTTTGTAGATAATTTGTTTGAGCATTCCATATTCTCTTTAATGAGGTAGTTTTTCCAAATGAAAGGTATTTCATGATATTAAATGATATATAAATGATTTACCTTTTGGGGTTTTGATATTTTATTTACAGAAAGCCATGAAAATTTGAAATTCAGATTAATGGAATAAATAATTGAGTTTTGAAGTTACATTTATGACTTAGGTTTAAAATTGCTTCTCAGCCTAACAATTAAGCTTTTACACAGCATTTATGTTGCCTTTAGTTATGTTCAGAGTCATACATGATCTCAGTCTACTGATCGTATGCTGGTATGCACATAAAATGTAAAGCTTAAACGCCATTTTCCATGTAAGTGGTAAACTCATTTGTGAATACTTAAAACAACATGCATACAGTAGTATCAGAGATGTTCTGGTTTTCTTTTTAATGTTTTAATTACTTTGTACTCCCTTCTGATTCCTGAGCATATTCATGAATTTTGATTTTCTGTCAGACGGCGTACTGTAAAGATACTTGGCTATTGCAGCGCCTCTGAACCAGAAGTGTTTAGCAGCACAGTGGTTGGTTGGTTTGTGGCAGTAACTACCATACCCACTCATGCTATTGACCTCTTCCTCCTGCCATCTGCATTTCACTACCCCCTCCTAGGATCTTAGCAGAGAAAATACTTTATTGTGCTTCCTCTTTGTGCCCTAATGCAAACAACTTTCTTCTTACAATTAGTACATCTCCATGAGATATTTTTTTTTTTAATATTACAGAGTAGCCTACAGATCAATACAAATTAGTGTGATAGAGATTTTTTTTCAACGACTAAGATTTTGAAATTTGCTCAGTAAAATCATGCTTTTCTTTTTGTTGACAGTAAAACTTCCAGGTCTCAGGACCTATGTTGATCCACATACATATGAAGACCCTACCCAAGCAGTTCATGAGTTCGCGAAGGAGTTGGATGCCACCAATATATCCATCGACAAAGTTGTTGGAGCAGGTAACTAGCATGTCAATAGTTCTCCTACCAAACTAACAGTAAGAACACTACAGGAGGAACATGAGCTTGCTAGTAGGTGTACTACTGTGGAGACAGGCATTTTCTGATTTCATGATCAAAGACAGGCAATAAATAAATACAGCATTTAATGGAATGTAATTATTTCAAAGGTGCCAGACTTACAGACTCTCAGACCATGGCTGCCTTTTATTTATTGAGTTCCAGAGTCAGCAATAGCAGTGGCTAAAAGCTGATCATGTGTCACAAAGCTATTGACTAAATGGGGACAGCAGGATAAAAGTGAGTCTTACTATAAACAAAACTAGTCATTGTAAATCTTGACTTTTTTTACTTTAAAAGTGTCTTTCAGAGAACCAACAATCAAAAATAAAAAGGTGACCCATTTGACACAGATATCAGATGATCATTTTGAGAATATATTTTAAATAATGTAAAATGCATCAATTTAATACTCACCTCGTAGGTTTGACACACTTGGCACTAAAGCTCCCTGGAAATTTTCTGATAACCCCATGAAAGGAAATTAAAGAGTTTTCTAGTTTTACCTTCTAAGTTATGGCTCAATTTCTCTTTTTTCCTTATTATCTCCAAGTCTACAGTGACATATTCTAACCTGGATTTAAGAAATCAGTTGATTTCTCAAATATTGCTCTCTTGTTCCTGCAACCCAACAGGCCCTATAGTCATTACCATTGCTTACAAGCAAGGTTGATTATTCCTTCTTCACTCTGAGGTCTGTTGGTCTTTCCTGAAATCTGCATCACTCTCACTGCTTGAGAAATATGTGAAGGAGAGTTGCATCTTTTATTTTGGATTGCAAGTGGGTTTGTCAAGGTATAGCTTAATTCATTGCTTTGCAAACAATGGAGTCTGAATTCACAGAGTAAGTTAAAGTCAGTGGAGGTTAAAATTTCTTAAAGAGAAGGCAAAATATTTGTTGTGATGCAGCAGGGAATAAATAGGTTATTCTGCTATTTTTGGAGGTCAAAGTATTTATTTTAAAAAAATAAGTAAGTAAGTAAATAAATAAATAGATAAATAAATACATAAATAAGACGATTTTCTCACACCTCTCAAGCTGATACATCAGGTACCATATTTAAAAAACACTCAGCAATGTTTTGTTAATCAAAAAATACTTAATTGAAAAACACTTCAAGAATAACCCCTATTTTGTTACTACAAGATTAATGCTTACATGTGGTACAACACAGATCCAACAGTCTGTTCAATAATGGGATAAGACATTCCATGGGTGGCCCATTTTGTAGCAATGATAGCTAAAACAGAGTCTGAGAGCTCTATGTAAAGGGCTTCCATCAGAGGAAGCCTAGCATCCACTGGAATAATGGTAGGTAAATCTTATCAGGAACCTGGTAGGATCCTAATGGCTCAAGAACATTTTATATCAAGTAAATTGGAAGCTTCAAAATTCAGCAATATTTCATGTTCAACAATTTTCAGATCATTTGCACGTTAAAGCAGCTTTGTTGAGGGCATTAAGTCTAAGAAAAAATATGTGCGCAGTGAGTTTTAGGTAAAACTGGTTATGCTTCATTTGGTATTGTTATATCATTGTTCTCCTCCTAGAAGCCTAGGGAACTTTATAGCTGGTGTGTCAATAATACAACAAACCAATACTCCAATAAAATGAATTGATAGCAGATGCTTACCCTCTCATTTTCAGTCAGCCTAAGTCTATAGCCAATTTGGCCCTCATAGTAAAAACAGAATAGTTTCAAACATCTGACATTAATCCTGTGTTCAATGTTAATATCTGTGCTGGCCTGTTGATAACCCTGAAACATTGTTAGTGATTAGAACAAGGAATGCAGCCTCTACTATGTTTCTCGCAATTCTCCACTTGCAGTTTCATGATGTGCTGATGTAAACCATTGAGAGCTTTTGTTAAGATCCACAAATATCCAAGGATTTCTTAGGTTATTTATATTGCCACCTTCAAAAAATGTTGAGCTTATAGAATATACCTTGACAGTCCAAACATATAGATTTTCAAGGAATTGTTTTAAAGAAGCAGTTGCTCTGTTTTCAATTATTTTGGTGTGTGTGTGTGTGTGTGTGTGTTGTATACGCTTCAATCACGTATGTCTGTACACATTGAAAGCAGAGGTTGACCCTGAATGTTTTCCTACATTGATCTATATTTGATTTTTGTGGTTGTTGAGATATAATTGCTCCCTGAACTTGATCTTGTAACTGTGGTAAGCCTGGATAACCTACAAGCCCAGGGCATCTGCCTGTGTCTGCTCCTACACAAGACTGAGGTTACAGACATACACCACTATTACCTGGCTGGCCTGCTGGGCTTCCTAACTCACGACTGCGTACTTTACCCACTGAGCTATCTACTTACCCACATGAAATTTTAATATTTCATGATATTTTATTGTTCTTTTCATATCCTAATAGGTGAATTTGGAGAAGTTTGCAGCGGCCGCTTAAAACTTCCTTCAAAAAAAGAGATTTCGGTGGCCATAAAGACCCTGAAAGTAGGTTATACTGAGAAACAGAGGAGAGACTTCCTTGGAGAAGCGAGCATCATGGGACAGTTTGACCACCCCAACATCATCCGACTGGAAGGCGTTGTCACTAAAAGTAAGTAAAATCACAAGACCAGCTTTTGTTTATGCTGAGCAGACGCTGAAGCATTTTGAGATGGCAAGTAGCTTGATTCTAACTGATATTCTGTTGAGGATGATCATATTTTTTTTTTCTGGCAATAAGTTCAATGCCAGTGAGAGTCTCTTTGACTTCTGACACTAGTCCATGGATTAAAAGATTGTCTTGAAGAGAATCGTGAAGAATCATCTTGTTCTCAAAGTAGCAGGATAAGTAATGGCTGGATTTTGACAGGAACTCCCAACTAGCTGCCTTTTCTTGTATTACTCATCAGCTCCAAAGAAACTCTCAGATCTTTGGCTCCTTGCTCTCCTCCTGCCTTTAGGAAAATTACAGGCATCTTGGGGATGCTTCTACAATGTAAGACTGGGACTCACACGAGACCCACAGCTTCTCTTTGCTCCCCAGTGGATTTCAGGTAGTTCTGACCTAGGCTCCCAATGCCTTCCTGACTGCCTCTGACTCAGGGTCATTGCCGAGCTCTGGATTTATATCCATGATGGTTTCTTCAGCCAGCATTAAAAAAAAAAAAAAAAAAAAAAAAAAAAAAAGATCCTCTGCGGCAGTTCTGCGATTCTTGGCTCCAGGCCCAATGCAAACCTCTTGAGAATGGGTTATGGATTTTTTTTTTTCTCTCAAGATTTTGGATCACAGGCTGAAGAGTTAGTGAAATTGGCAACAGACTCTATCCAGTGAATGACAACATATGGCAGAAAATTTGGCATCTTTCAGGGGATAATTCATTGGCACCACATTTCCATACTCTATGGTTACCAACAGGCATTACCCGTTACATTTTGCACAATGATACTTTTCTGTAACATTACATGCAGGCCTTTACAAGTGGCACTGATACCTTCTCTCACTTTAGTGTAGCTAAAACGGTACTTCCTTCTACACAAGAGCATGGTTTACTTAAGAACACTTTGATTTTCCTCTTGAGTTTTGATAGAATTATAGAAAATAGAATTAAGAATTGAACAATTCAACCTAATAACAACAATAACTTTATACTTTCAACATCGACAAAATAACCATGGGTAATTTTGTATTTATTTCTTGCCTCTGCATTTGTAACTTTCAGGTGATATTAGCAATTATACTGAAATATTTGCTGATGAAACATACTTTTATTTTAATAAATAATGAAAACATTGATAGTAAGGTGGAGATTATGAAAGCAAGTGTTTCTACTGTTCCTTTAGGGAAAGAATTGTTTTAGATGGAACACATTTCATTGGATCCTCGGTGCTAATTAGACATTTAATATCCATCATGACATCTTGATCAAGCTGTTCTTCTGTGTATCTGGAACCCAACTGGGGAGGTCAATCCATTTGTACCTATGCAGCTCTTTCATCTTATTCTCTGTTGTTACATTTACCATGCCTCAGTTTATGTCAGGATGTGCCTGCTGGTTTGACTTTTACTGTGGTAGTTCTTACACTGTAATTACCTCTTCGTATATTAGAATTGGCCATTTCTCTTTTCCATTTTCATGAGCAGCCATATAGCATAAAGTTCTTGTCTAGAAGTAACTGCAGATATTGAGAAATATAACTTAACCATTGTCCATTTAAACTCTATTCCCTAATATGGACAAAAGAAGATTTCCACATTTCAATTTTCTTCTTGTAGCATGGAGTGTGTGTGTGTGTTAGGACATTTGTATATCATACCACATTCCATGTGTAAAAGTCAGACACAACCAAAGAACCTAATTCTACCATGTAGATCCTGCAGACCTAACTCATAGCATCCAATTTGGCAGTAAGTGCTGAGCCAGTTTACCATCCCAGTTTTCCATGTTGTATTCTCATATACAACTTAATATGTTATGTTTTTATTTTTGAAAACCTTCCCTAAAATCTTGATCATAGTAAACAGCCTTTCAAATTTCTAAACCTTTGTGGATTAATGTGTTAATGTTAAACCCTAAAACAAGGGGCTGGGTAGGTTATTCAGTGCTTAGAAGCACTTGCTGACAGGAAGTGCTGAAAGGAAAGAAGGCAGCAGGATTACTGTGTTTGCTGGGCATAGAGTCCTAGTATCAGACTTAGTGTGGAACCCTGTCTCAAGGGAATGAGACAGGAAGAAATAGAGGAAACACCATAATTCCCATTGACTCTAGCATGCTTGCGCACAGTTCCATTTACCACACTCGAAAACTAAATACATAAGTGAAAAATAAATTGAAATACCCCAAACAAGATAATATTCCTAAGCAATGTCAGGGATATAACTAAGTTTAGTCACTGGTCAAAATAAATATTTAATTTTCCACTGTGTTAGGAATCAAGCATTAATTGAGCAAAGTGATTTACATGTACATATATGCATATATGGTTATATATTCTATATTTAAATATATTGATATATTTGATATGCATATATATGTATATAAAAACTTCAAGGAAAAAGGAGGCAACAAATTTGAGAGTGTGAAAAGGTATGCAAGAGCGATTCCAGGCAGGAAAATGATGTAATTCAGGAGGTAGAGAGAGTGAGCAGGATGTAAAGTAAATAAAAATAAATAAATAAATAAATAAAGAGGTGTAAAAGCACAAAACAAAAAGAAGTACAAAGGGGTAGAAAGGAAAGGAGAGGAAGTAGCGTCGGAGGAGAGGGACATGAACTGCTGGTAAAAGGCTTTCATTGACACTAAATTGAGTTTTTTTCACAGGCATTTACTTACATAACTGATTGTTTCAATCAGAGAGTGATGGAGAAAATGATTACATTTCAGCCTGGACAGGATTGTCACTCATTTTTCCAGCATAAACATTTAAGAAAGAGTGGGTAAAATCGACCATCAAACAAAATTCTAGGTTTGAACTGATGCTAAGCAATGGGTTCTAGGAATTCATCCACCAGGGGTTGTTTCCTTTCATTCCAGTGTCAAGGAGTTAGTAAGAGCAACCTGTCTGCTGTGCCTTCAGTAGAACAGATTTATTGCATTTAAATCAATGTAAAACAGTAAATATCACAGGAAGTGTCATTTGCATCTAAAAAATAAAATGAATTACAATAAACAAAGAAAGACAAGAACAATAAAATATCCAAATCAATCCCCAAGACAAAAAATACAAAAAAATATTAAGGCCAACGGCTGTTAGTAAACTGCAGATAATAAATAGTAGATAGGATGAGTTGAGCATCTTAGTCAAGTCTGATTCCAGAGCATCCTAGTGTCAATCACAACTACCCCCTTGGAATAAAAACTTTAAATGTGCTATATCTCCCTGGTCAAATAAGACCATGAGTTGATGCCAAGCCCACTCCATAAATACAACCACATACACTGTAAATATATAGAGTGCTCTGTGTTGAATTTGATTCTGAGCTCCTCCATGTCATGTTTAAAAGCTCTAAGTCTGGAGGCCAGCAGTGACAGAGGGAGATGCAAACGTTTTTAGTATCGTCTTAATATGCTTCATTTAATATAAAAGAAAGCTAATCTGCCTCCACACGTTAGTTATTTTCCCACAGATTTTGTTTTCTAAACCTCTTTGGCTTATGAATAAATCTGTCTCCAAAGTCCAGAGATGGATGGGCATGCACAAGGAGCATGAAGTCAAACTTGATTTTTATGCACAAGATGGTATTTACAAAGGAAACATGAGCCTGTTCTTGTTTTCATTAGGAATTCAGTGGCTCTGAAGTCAAATTCCAAGTCAACCTCACTCAGTTTGAGACCTCTTGCACATTAACCTGTTACAGGTACTTCTTCAAGTGAAACAAAGAATTGTCAGAATTGTGATATTTTCAGACATTTTAAATATCGTATACTATATACAAGACTAGTGTATCTACAAGACTAGTATGTCCTACTTCTGACTAAGCATGAGACAATGAGTCACCAAGTGGAAATTTTAGAGAATAATTTCTAGGGTTTTTTTTCTTTTGTATAAAAGCCATTCCTTTTATTATTGCTATTAATTGTGTGCAGGAACTATACAACCTCTGTAATATGCTATTTTCAGATCTCTTTTTGGAAAGATCATTATATAATCATTACTTTTTCATTTATTTGAGTTGAGCCATAAACAATGTTAATGGCATGGTACGTGCTGAGCCTGATGGCCCTGAACAGGAGAAGGTGATAGAGCCTCTGATCTTCAAAATAGCAGAAGGCTGCGGCGCATTCTGAGCAGAGCTAGGTACTAACATGTGTTATCAATTTTACTGAAGTTCAAAAGGATGCAACTTAGTTTCAGCAAATGTTTGATATTTCTGCCATCACACCATTAGTTAACTGATTCTCAGGCTCCAACAGTAATTACCATTGGCAAAATTTTACCTAGTAGCATTTTTTTTTAAAGTGTACCGGTATATTTTACCCTTGTATTATTTTCTAGAAATGGAAAGAAAATTGCAGCATCAAAAAGATACTGTGGGTGGTGCATTTCTTATTTGTCCCTTTGAATGTTCATATTGCACAAAAATTATATATTTCTATTAACTTTACCTAAAATGAGAGCAAATAGTTAGATGATGTCATACTTAAGTGATAATACAAGGCTTCATTACCTCATTTGCTTCTTCTCTCTAAAAGTCTAATCTGTGTTTCCTCTAATACTATAGTTTCAATAACTTTATTAGTAGGCAGTACATACATGGAGTTTATGTCACCAGTTATGAGAAGGGAAGATGGTGATGATGCAAGCAACTATGACAGAGTCACAATTGCAAATCTACAGTTGAGTCAAGACTCATATACCAGCATGAGCTATCATTTCTGAATAGCTCCTTAGTTGTGGGTGAGACTTCATGCCATCTCCCACATCCATGACAGAATTTTGCCTGGAAGTGCTGTGAACTCATATTTACTGTTGCACTCTAGTGCCCTGAAATCATGGTCTCCATAGAGCCACCGACAAGCCCTCTGGCTCTTACAGCCTTTCTGCTATTCCACAAAGATCTCTGAGGAAGGGTGGGACATAGCTGACCCATTCCTGGCTGTGCTTTCCTCATTCTCAGTCTGTACAAATGACCAGTTCTGCGTCACTGGGTTCATCACCATCAACATGGATTAAATATTTCAATAGTTAATCTTTCAAAATGCCAGGAAGCCATGCTATCTAAATGAGAAAAATGTGCAACACCAATTCCATGGCAATTCCAATTTAGCCATGCAAGGGACATTAGTGGCCAGAAAAAAATGAAATAGCCCAAATCCATTAAACATGTAAAACATAATTCCCTTCTTAGTTTCCCTTAAATATACTGACAAAGACCTTCTTGGTTATGTTTCCAAGGTTATGTTCCTCTACCCACCGACCCACCCACTACCACCTCCCCACCCTTGATTCCCCTATACTGGGGCATCTATCAAGCCTTCATAGGACCAAAGACTTCTCCTCCCATTGATGCCTGACAAGGGCATTCTCTGCTACATATGCAGGTGGAGCCAGGTTGACTTTTTTGATAGCTTAGTCCCTGGGAGTTTGGGGTGGGGGTGTCTGGTTGGTTGATATTGTTGTTCTTCCTATGGGGTTGCAAACCCCTTCAACTCCTTTAGTCCCTTCTCTCACTCCTCTATTAGGGACTCTGTGCTCAGGTTGATTTTTTGAGACAGCGCTTTTTTCTGTAGCTCTGGGTATCCTGGAACTCACTATGTATACCAGACTGGCCTCAAACTCACAGAGATTCACCTGTCTCTGCCTTCCAAGTGCTGGGATTAAAGGTGTGGACCACCAAAGAAACTTTATACTTGAAAGAACTTTATACACTATATATGTATATACATATATACATACATGGAGACACTAACTTAGTATATATTAGTAATTCTGTCTTCAAACTAGTGTTTGCAGGAAAGAAGGAAAAGTGCCATTTTGAACTAACATTATATTAACCTGGTATAGGTTAAGCAATTATTATAGGATACTAAAATAGCTAGTCATAATAATGCAGAATAAATTTTAGTAATAACAAATATAAAGCCATATCTATCAATGTATAAAAAGAGAGGAATGAATAGAAAAGAAACAGTTCAAATATAGACAATAATGTAACATACAATGACCAAGTTTAGTTTATTCTAAGAATTCAAAGTGGCTTGTATAATAGTTAATAATTTGAAATATTTTCAACATTGTTAAAAAGAATAAAGGTACTATTATCTTCAGAAATAAAGTACTTTAAGTTTAAAGATCATTTAACATATCATACATAGAAAACATATAAATTAAATAAGCCGAAGTCATGGCTTAGTGGGTAAAGTTCTTGCGCACAAAGATTGCAACCTGAATTTGGATCCTGAGCACCAGTGTAAAAACTGGATAGGGGAATGTGCACAACTCTTAACTCAGTCCTTGTGGTAAAGGGGAGGTGAAGTAGAGACAGGTGGATCCCCAAAGTTTGCTGATATTTCATTCTGGTATAATTAGTGATTTTTTGGGTCATTGAAAATATTCTGTCTCAAAAAACGTAAGCAGAGAACAATAGAAGGACAAACCGAAATTTGATCACAGGCCTCTTTGAGAATTTGCGCATATGAGCACACATATGAAAATGTACACATTTACAACACATACCACTTTTTAAGGAAACCCTGTATACTTGAACAGCAGCAAGATTGAAAGATTTAACATCGAGGTGGCAATTGTCATTGATGAAGAATACTTGGAACTAGGTTTTCAGACCCAATATATGAATATGCAGGGACCAACCTTAGCCAAACTCTGATCGCAAACATGACCTCCACCAATTGCCACAGACTTGCTGCTTGGCTGTGGAGTTAAAAAATTGACTCAAATGGACTTAACCTCTGCTTTCACGGGCACATGCATTTGTGGCTATTACTGTGGTTATTCCCAAAAAATGCTTCAGTTAAAATGGGATCAGGAAACACACCTTGTATCTTTACCATGGACTAATGAGAAAATACAAATCTTTCCTTTCTTATATTACTCTCTTCTCTGCTATTTTTCATTTCTTCTGCTAATTGAAATGGTTTTTACTTTATATCACACTCATATATCAAAGTGTGCTTAAGGAGCCACACATTACACAGCAGTAACTAATAGTACAAGAAGCTGACACAAGAAGGCGACCGTGAGTTTAAGGCCAGCCTGGACAATACAGAAAGTGCCAGGCTAGCCAGGGACACTTAGCAAGACTCTGTCTCAAAACAAACAGACAAGTAAACAGTATATTCAAGACTAGAAATAGCAATTTATTGTGTTAGAAATAATTAGTATTTTTTTGGGAGCAGCTAGCCTTTCCTTTAATATTGATCAATATTTTAAAATTTGAATGTAAATATTTTAATCCCCAAAATGAGATTAGAAAAATTTAAAGACAAGCTGATAATACTACCTATACTACATCATCCAACTCTTGTTTTTAAGGAAACCATGCCTAAGATAATTGTAGCCATCAATATATATGCCTTTATCTGTAATTCATAGATGATTTCATTGGGCAGTGATTAAGTGACTTCTAATAACTCTGAGCTCCTGCAGATAATTGTGGAAATGAACTTATAATAACAGACTGGCTTGGTTCTTTACTGTATTCCTGTGAGAGGCTCTTTCTTCTGCTTTCTTTTTAAACTTAATAAATTCAAGAGTGAAAGTGAAACTGTAGTGTGAAATTTGCCTCAATGATTTTGGGTGAATATTCAGCTAGTCATAGGCTAGAATTTTCACTGTGGCTTATTACATATTGCAAGATGTCTAGAACTCCAGTGACAATAAATGATACAGGCTCCATTTTGAGAAAGCAGATTGTGTCATGTGCTAATCAAAGCACACAGGATGGGTTGTGCAAACTTTAGTACCAGCACGCTGCATAATGTGCAGATGAGCTGGTGTTTTGTAGCTTGTTCCCCTCTACATTTAAAGCATGCTGCAGTAAAGTCTCACCACTATTCCAGAGATCACAAAAGGAACTCTAAGCTAGGATATTGCTCTTTGAGTGATTCTGTTTGCTCTTTGTCTGTACATTTAGGTTGCTGGATCTTTGAACTTAATGCAAAGCACATTTCCAGACTTGCCTATCTTAACTGAAGTGTTTACAAATACCTAAATTAGAAGAGCTAAAGGCAGCCTGATCTCATTTCTGGATGGTCATGGGGCTATGGCTTAATTGACTGGTTTGACTTCTTAGCTACTTTTATTTCCCTTGCCAAACATTTTACAAGACATGCTAATGAGAAATGAAATGGCCATAAGGCTGAAAGTCAGAGGAAATCCATGATAAGCAGAGAGCTGAATGGTATACAAAAGCAGCCACCAGCCAAATGAAGCAGAGTTTCTTCAACTACTTTTGAACCATGCATCAGGTTTGGTAGCATATTATTCTCCCCAGAATTGTATTAGGAAGGAGCACAGACCCTGATAATGATCTGTAGAGACTTAGAAGAAGCAGGCTTATTTTTCATTCATTCATTCATTTCTAAATCATTCCTGTACTTAGTAAAAGACAGGGCTGGAAGTTTCGTAGAATATAATGTTTCTATGCCATAAGAAAAGCTTGCATTTCTTCTTGAAACTTATCAAACAAAGGTTTAGCTAAGATTTGGAAAAAGCAAGATATATGATTAAATTAAAGGGATATATTAATGTGGCCCGAAAAAAATATAAATAAACTGACATCTTAATAAAACTAGGCCAATGCATCAGTTGATAGTAATATATGTAAAAAAATATCTGAGCATTTTCATGTAATTTAAATATGTGGATATTTAGTTTAATTATATTAAGATATCAAAATTATAAGTGATGTAAGAAATCCATTGATATATATGAAGGAAAATAATATATATGAAGACTAGGGAGAAAGAAGAATTAAGAACACAACAACAAAACAAAACAACTCAATGAACTGATTTCCAGTCAGAGAACACGCTTAGATGGGAACTTGTTACTGTGTCATGAAATTAGTTGGACGTGATTGTTTGACCAGAGCCTGTCCTGTGGTCAAGGACTTTCAAGAACTCTCAGTTCTGACTTAACCTGGGGTCACTAGACTTGGAAAATAATCATAAAACTTTGGATGAAATATTTTACTATATGAAACTATAACTATAGACAGATTGCCATTAAAAACTGAAGGCAAGGAAGCTAGGGAGAATCATGATAGTCTGACCCACATCCTCCAGCTCCAGAAATGCTACTGAGAAGATAACTGAATGTTAATTCCCTAAGCAATCTCAGTGTGGTGATTGGTTTTAATTGTCAATTTGCCATAGCCAAAAATCACCTGTGAAAAGGGCATTAATGACCTAAGATCCTGTCTGTGTGAGACTGTCTTGACTGTGCCTCTAGATGTGGACAGACTCAGCCTAAAGCAGATGGGACTATTCCCTAGGTTCATGCCTTGCACTTTATGAAAAACGAGATAGTGAGCTGAGTCCTGATTATGTGTGTGTGTGGTGGTGGTGGGGGGGGGTGCATTCACTATCTCTCAGCACTTTTTTGAAATAGTTTTTTATTCTTTAATCTTTTTTTACAGCCCAGTCTTTATCCCCCTCCTAGTCCACCTTCTGGCCATTCCTCATCCTATACCTCTCCCCTTCCCCGACTCCCTACCCCACCAGTCCTCCCCACTCCCTGGAGCCTCAGGTCTCTCAAGAGTTAGGTAATTCTTCTCTCACTGAGGCCAGACAAGGCAGTCCTCTGCTCTAGGTGTGCCAGGGCCTTATATCAGCTGGTGTATGCTGCCTGGTTGGTGGCTCAGTGTCTGAGAGATCTCAAAGATTCAGGTCAGTTGAGACTGCTGGTCCATCCATGGGGTTGCCCTTCTCGGCTTCTACCTGCTTTTCCCTAATTCAACCACAAGGGTCCCCAGCTTCTGTCCATTTGTTAGGTGTAAGTACCTGCATCTGATTCTTGCAGCTGCCTGTTGGGCCTCTCAGAGTGTAGCCATGCTAGGCTTCTAGCTCAAGGGGAGACTCCAAGGCCTGACACTACGACTGACACTAACTCTCAGCTCTTAACTGTGAAAATAACTCCCTGCTTCCTTTCTTGCTGTCTATTCCTCCCAAAGGAATAGACTACGATGTGAAATTGTGAGCAAAACCATATTTTTTTTAACCTGATTTGCTTTGTGTCATGGTATTTTATCACAATAACAGAAATGAAACTGAAACAAGGAGGGTGAAGATGAAAAGTTTGGTTTTCAATAAAACCCTAGAAGCAAAGGGATAAAGAAGCACACTTGGATATCTCATGGCTGGGAAACACTGTGATAAATAATTTAATTTAATTTCGATAAAGTAGCTTATAGGACCTTTGTTCTGCCACTTAGCCTCCTGTACTTTTTGCATTTTATTTTGAAACATGGATTTTTTTTTTGTAATTACAACACTGTAGAGTTTAGAGAACACAAAAGTTTCCTAAGTTTATTAGATATGTCAATGTTTATATAATAGGTATGTTCTTTAGTTGGTACCAGTTAAGAGTGCTGATAAATACATATCTATCATTTATTATATGTTCAGGTAAGCCAGTGATGATTGTCACAGAATACATGGAGAATGGCTCCTTGGACAGTTTCTTACGTGTGAGTAAATTATCAGATTTATAATATTTATGTGTCTATATCATATATTGTATATATAAACATACTTTTTGACAAATGAGCCATAGAAATTATTATGTCTTTTAATATTTACTAAGTATTTTGCTATCAAATTTCAAGTAAAAGTGAAATAGACTAGGATTACTTAGTAAAGGGAAAATATAAAATTTTCTTTATTACCTCCAAATATGAATGGTTTTTATTTAAACATTTTAAAAAGAATGCTAAGGCATTTGTATTGACCCAAATAACACCTCTAAAATAAATTTAAATATTTAAAAATCACCCTAAAACCACATATAAATGAAATTTATATGAGGCAGAAATAGTCCTTTGCCCTTCTTGTCAGCTAACCCAGATTGATCTCAAATAATCCTGTGTACTCAGATAT
The DNA here is from genome assembly GCF_978045245.1 of Mus caroli. Taxonomy (NCBI): domain Eukaryota; kingdom Metazoa; phylum Chordata; class Mammalia; order Rodentia; family Muridae; genus Mus; species Mus caroli. The sequence goes on along the minus strand of NW_028227272.1, from coordinate 60,702,655 downwards.
CACTGATGTTTGAGGAGATGGTGAAGTGTACCTATTCTCAAATGAGAGATCTCACTTTGGTAATAATATTTCTAATTTTAATGTTTATATTTTGAATATATTTAATATGTTTCAATTTAATTTACTTCAATAGATATGTTAAAGAAATACAAAATCTTCAAGATATTCAAATAGCTATTAATAATTTCACAAGATAACAAAAGATATTTACCCTGTCCACAATGACTTTTTAATTTTTTTTCAAATTGATGTAGATAACAGATGGACAATGGGTAGACATATAAATTGTATAGAATAATTGAAATTCCTAAGTTTTCTACAAAGGAGAAATAATTATTTTCATATTAATAAGTCATGATTTTAGAAATAATTATTATTTATATATATTCAAAAGAGTTTTCTGAACTGAGTGCTTTAAATATGATATAATTATGCATTATCTATACCTTATAAACTATATATTACTATTTAAATACAAATGTATTAGAAGGTCTTCAGCCAGGACTCTATGACTTTGTCTTTCATCATATTTTCTTTGATTCGCTACAAGTCAGGGTCAGACCATAACCTAAAAATTGGGCAAAACATTTTTTCTGATAATTGTTTATGATGATTGTTAAATTTTAACCAAGAGAGAAGAGTAAAATTTAAATCAAATAGCTGTCATCTTGGAATACCCATGCTGTTTAATTCTTTCTTAATATTTATTTTTGAGAATGTGCTTGAGTATCATACAAAGATCAAGATAGTCCTACTTTTGAGCTGGATTCTGATTTTATGATAGAGGACTGGGTAATGCAACCACTATCAATTTTGCATTGGCTGTGGATTCATTAGTTTGCAGATAATGATAGTCTAAGATGCTTTTAGTCAAAATGTGCAGAGTCAATAATGAAAAAGTGTTGGCATATGACATCATAAAATAAAAGAACCATATCTTAGACAGCATTAAAAATGCGTTTCAGAAACACGATGCCCAATTCACAGTCATCCAGCTTGTGGGAATGCTCCGTGGGATAGCGTCAGGTATGAAATACCTCTCAGATATGGGCTACGTCCACCGGGACCTTGCTGCTCGCAACATCTTGATCAACAGTAACTTAGTGTGTAAAGTTTCTGACTTTGGACTCTCTCGGGTGCTTGAAGATGACCCAGAAGCTGCTTACACAACCAGGGTGAGTAATGGAGATTTCTATTATAATTACAATTTCCATATTACAAATGTAGGAGTGTATAATCAAGTTGCAATGATACCATAAAATCATGTGTCAATTACATTTTCTACACATGAAGATTTCTCTCAATAAATACCACTTATTTGTGAAAAATGGATAGGTTGCATTTAAAAGCCAAATAGCTGTTAGAATTGTGAAATAAGATACCTGGTCTAATAAACCTCTACTCAACAGAGCAAGGTCTCCACATGTTTAAACCATTGACATTTCACTCACTGTTTTTGATTGAGCTATCTTTAACAGGCAATTTTGACAAATTCTTTGTGTGTGTGTGTGTCATCTTTACTAGTGTGTCATCTTTAAATATTTAAATATTAATCCCCCACAGTCTCTCTTGATGCTTCTGTGCTCTCTACAAACATCACCCATACAGGTTGTACAAACAACTATCATATTTCTGACCACATTCTCATCCCAAGAGAAAAATACGTAGCAAAAGATAATATTTACTTATCATCCCAAGAAATGACTGTATTATCCTTACTACTGTTTAGCCCTCTGACAATATCTTTTATAAGTTTACACAACTCAATAAACTTCTAACAGTCTAGAAGGACTCACTGCTTGTATTGTTCCTTTAACGACTGTCATATTCAAAAAAATTCTTCCATTTTTAACAAATCATATCAATAGGAGATGTATTTATAACTTAACCTAGCTCTTGAGTCAGGCTCTAGTTTTTCTGTCATTTATAATGTCACATATATTAAATTTGAGCATCCTCGATCCAAGTTCTATTCTTGATCCTAGAAGACTCTACAGAAAGGCTGATATAGCGGGAAGCTGAGAGGCTCAGGCAAACATGATAATCTGCTATTCTTCATTATACTGGTTGTGACTTGGTTAGGACTAGAGACACTTGAGGACCATTTATTTGTCTTTTTAAAGAAGGAAAGAGTTAAAGAAGGGAGTAAAGAAGGAAGGAATCGCAATGTCAATATTCTTATGGATCATTTCTGAAGAACAATGCAAGGGGATTTGTTTTGAATTTCAGTGTCAGAAGATTCTGGCTAACCACACCAGCCAAGTGGATCCATTCCCATCCTGCACACAGTTGCTTAAAACAGTTCAGTGTTCATCCTTGTGTTCCTTTGGAGCTCTCTCAAACACCCAAGGGGGTCCCAGCTTCCTTTAGAGGAGCATCTGCATGTCTACAGTAATTTGGGAGTCATTGACTTAATCTCCAATAACAAGTTTTGTTTAGTGCAGTGATTTTATGATTTACTCTGAAGATGAGTATGATTATAAAGTTATTGGACTGCTATTTTTTATATAAACACACCAAAACAGCAGAGTTGCCATTCTAAGCATCCCTGGGGACAATGAGTACTGACTGGAGATTTAGTTTAAATATGAGAGCTCCTCTTTTTGAAATTTAAAGAGAGAATGTGTCAAGTAGCGTTAATTAAAAAATATTGAAGCAAAAAAATTGGAGGAGTAAATTTGAGTGACATAAAAGTTTATTATTGTAAAAATCTATATATAAAATCAAGTTTATTCATTTGTGTTTGTATCCAAAAATGTTCTATTCATTTTGGATGCTTTATTATTTACTTGGCTTAATAGTCAATGACTTTTTTATTGACTAAAGTTGTTCAAGAGGCATGTGTTTTGTATAAATATGATGAACTCACATTAAACATCACATGTTACTTAAGTAACATTTAAGATATTTTGCATAGTGTCTGTAATTTCTACAAGTCAAGAAATGTCACTCTGCATTTCAATCCATTGAATTTTAGACACCACCATTCTGTATGCTGTTGCCTGTAGGTAGGGAGAAACCAACGAATCAATCAATCAAACAAATAAACAAACAAAAACGCATGCACCACATTTTGATTCAGTGTTGTTGATGGAGGGTGTCAGCTGCTTCCATTATTTCAAATGTCTCTGTGGGAGTCAGGCAAAATAAAAAGAGTTGTAAAGAAATTGTATCAACTAATTATGAACAAAATTAAAAAAAAAACTTTAGAAGCTGGACACATGGCTCAGTAGGCAGGAGCACTTGCTGTGTGTGTACAGAAGGACCTGAATGTGTATCCGAATACTCATGTAAAACCTGGGCTCCCATACACGTAATTTAAATATAAAAATCTTCAACTGGAGTATTTATGTTGTTGAGAATATGCTTGATCTATAAACATATTATCCATTTCTCCATATTACTCTCTTCTGTGTTCATATTTATATACATATATGTAGGTATACATTATATATATATATATATATATATACATACATACATATAATGATATTAGATGTCATATAATGATCTCCCCTTATGTTCTCAACAACATGATGAACAGAAGGGGCCAAATAAGCAGTCAGTTGAATGTGTGTGTGTGATTCTATTTTAATAAGAATTTTAAGGAAGAATAAGCTAGTTTCAATAACCACATCCATTTATTGCTCTTCATTTTTTTCACTCCTGAGTGATGCCAAAATTTCAAATGTTGACACTGCAGATTGTACAATATTATTATGCATCCTGAACCCTCTATAAAACCCCACTTCAAACTCTTGGGAAGTTGCAAGTGAAAAGGCTATAAAGTTTTAGTATTATTATGAAAGCAGTTTCAAGCACACAGACTCCCTGAAATGCTCTTGGGATTCCTACAGATGCCTGAATGACACTTTGAAGACAATTGCTACAGGTGCTTTACCAGGAAAAGTACCTTGAAAGCTAAATAAATACTTCAGTAGTCATTCAATGATATAAATCTAAATTATGATGTCGTTTTGTGCGATGTGATATGTTTTAAAGAGCTGTTTGTGAAGCATAACTGCAGCTGCACCCTACCCTCACAAATCATCCTGAAAACCCCTGGATTTCCTTTGGCTGGTATAACTGGAGCATGCAGCCTCACAAACATAAATCCCAAAGAAATTTTGTTGTTGTGCAACAAACAACAAAAGAATTTATTCATTTTGTTTTTTTCAGCATGTTGCTTTCAAAGTATGATTATGACACGGTACCTGTCTCATTTGTTTTGAACTGTACTCCCATGTAATTTAAACGTGTTGGCAGGCAAGAACCTAATTGTGCAAGTTGTGCTGTAACATTCACACACATATGAAGTCCATGGCACAGGTTCTCTGGCTTCTGTTTCCCTCTGTCTCTGTCTTCTGTGTCTGTTTCTCTCTGTCTCTCTGTCTCTCTTTCACTACACCCTCACACATACATACACACACACACACACACACATACATGAACATATACTTTCATGCTATATATATATATATATATATATATATATATATAGAGAGAGAGAGAGAGAGAGAGAGAGAGAGAAAGAGAGAGAGAGAGAGAGAGAGAGAGAGCTGCACATACATGAAAGCACAAGATTTAAAAATGAATAAGAGCTATTTTGGTTAGAATTTTGTGCCAGTATTTTGTTTTATATGATTTCTTGAGTTTAGCATTTAGTGTAAATATGCATGTTTGCATGCACCTGTGCCAATTAACATTCATACTATCATGTTCAAACAGAACTCATAATTTCAATATACCAGTTGTGGATCTGCTGTTACAAACATTGTCCCAACTTGACAAGAGGTGGACTCTAATGTTGTCTATGTCAGGCAGTCAGGCAACCTATTCCCTTTTACAATCTCAATAACTGGGCATGTAATTGTTTCATGGACTATGCTAGGAAACGATTTCTCTTGGGTCCATCTTACAATGTCACATCATTTTCTCTTTACTTCTTTATGATGTTTTGTACTGAGAATAACCAATAAAATCCTAGTTTGGTTGAGAGGATCAGACCTTTAGTGATAAAAAAAAATTATGTTGTGTAGATTTTATATCTGTGATTCTACTGAGTTGTTTCCACTAATATTGTGGGTAGCATTGTATTATCTAACTTCATATCTCAAATGAGCAAAAATGATAGCTAATGATAAAGAATTTAATGGTCTTGTATTGTTCATAGTACCTCCAATGAAAGTTATGAAAGCCAAAGTCGTTGTTCTTGAAGGTTTCTCAACTGAAAGCCATTCAAATCAAAAGTGGCATGATGTTATATAGATGAGTAATATTAGTCATATTCCATTAACACATGAATGAAATATATAAAAACAAACTATGTAAGCAATGTTCTTTGTACAATAAACATTATAACTAAATAAATAAAACCAATACCAAACCACTCCCCATTCTCTAATTAGGCATGACAAGTCTTGCATGCAACTTCACAAAACAAAACCACTTACTTCTACCAAGTCTATATTATATATTGACTTTACATATCACTGTAGAATCAAAAGTTGATATGTCACCTTGGATGGCATATGGTTTCAACATACATTTTAGATAGATGGTTAGCATAATCATTTCAGCCTGGGAAAATAAATCTATCCATATTTATGTGATGGAAAATCAAAGCTGTAATTTTGAAGTGGAACATTGACTATGGAAGTTTTATGGTAATGTGTTTAAATATTTTATCTACAGTCCCCTGAAGGGACTGTTATTCTATAAAATGGATAATTCACTAAATCCCAGATTTATACAGTAAATTAGTAGCTACTATATTCCAGACACAGTTCTTGAGACTGAGAGTCTAGAAGTAAGCAGAGCCAAGATCTCATCTCATGAGTTTGCACTCACTGTAACTCAGATAAAGGGAAAAATCAATTGCAGGAAGAGCAGTCTCATGAATGACATAGCTCATTGTTTCTATTTCTTTTACTCCCTTTTCTAGCATAGGGACAAAGAGTTAGTCTGTAGCCCCATTTGTCCTAAAATGTCCTAAGTATATCTATCAATATTTCAGTTTCCAAATGAGCTCTATCTGTTACCTCTAGTCCCTTACTCTATTTCTTCCATCTGTGGTTCTATGGATTGATTCTTGGATCTCATTGACTAAACAGCTAATTCTCATATAATATATATGATCTCATACACACACACACACACATATCTATCTATCTATCTATCTATCTATCTATCTATCTATCTATCTATCTATCTATCTATCTATCTATTTATCTCTATATATATATGTTACCATTCTCAAAGTGATTTTTTCTAGTATTATTCATTTTTGTGCACCTTTCCCAATGTCAGTTTTTAACAGCGAAGTAATAATCCATTGTGTAAATTATGACCTTTTTCTGTTATCTATTGAGGAACATCTAGCTTGTTTCCAGTCTCTGGCTCTTCTGAAGAGGGCAGCAATGATCACTGTTGAACAAATGTCTTTTTGGTAGGATGAAGCATCCTTTGGGTAGATTCTCAAGAGTAATATAGCAGGGTCTTTAGTAAGATCAATATCTCTCTTACTGAAGAACCATTACACTGATTTCCATATTGGCTGTATGAATTTGTGCTCCTACCAGCAATGTGTAGTGTTCCTCTTAGTCACATCCATCTCATCCTTGAGATGTCACTTTGTTACGTTGATCTTAGACATTCTGACAAATGTCAGATGGAATTTCTAAGTAAGTTTTAATTTGCATTTCCTGTTGGCAAAGGTTGTTAAACATTTCTTTAAGTTTATCTCAATTATCTAAGCTTAACCCTTTACTAACTCTCTGTTTAGAATTATATCTCATTTTTAAATTGGGTTATTTGTTCTCTTGGTATTTAATGTTTTTAGTCCATTGTATATTTTGGATAGTAACCCGCTATGGAATGAATATTTAGTGACAATCTCTTCAGATTCTATAGGCTACCACTTTGTCTGAACAATGCTGTTCTCCACGCAGAAGCTTTTCAGTTTTATGATATACTATTTATTAAATACTAACCCTAGTAGCTGTACTAACAGTGTTCTGTTCAGAAAGTCTTTTCCAGTGCCAATTAGTTAAAGGTTATATCCCAACCTACTTATTTTCTATCAGGTTCAGTGTATCTGGTGTCATGTTGAGGTCTTTGCTCTATTTGGAGTTTAGGTTTATGCAGTTAGTAAGTGTGCATCTATTTGAATTCTTTTACATGTAGTCTTACATATTAATAAACCGGTTTATATCTATACTCCAGGTTTTTAGTTTAGTTATTAGGGTTTTTTTTTTGATGTCGAGTTTTTTGAGTTCTTCATGTATTTATGATATTCTCCCGCTAGCAGAGGTATAGTTGGGTTAACAACTGAACTGTCAGTTACACTTCCTAGAAGAGGAAAAAAAAAAAAACACTTTTATCGAAGAGAGTGATACTGGAGATATAAAGCAATCCAGGACATGCCTCATGATTAGAAGCAGTTGACCAATATATAATTATTTTTGGCTACAGTTTTGTGTTTTGTTTTGCTTTTGGGACATGGCTTTATTTTGTTTTCTTAGTTTTGGAAAGGCTTCGTGTTATATTGGTGTTTCAGTCGTTTGCCTGTTTTTTGAGAAAAAAACTTAAAACTTGGATAGGTAGGGAGGAGGAGAATGGGGGAGGGGAAAATATAATCCAAATATATTTAAATTTAAAAATTGCAGCCAACCACTGGACTGAGTATGGGGTTCCCTGATGGAGGAGTTGGAGAATGGACTGAATGAGCTGAGAGGGTTTGCAACCTCATGGAGGTAGCAACAGTATCAACAGGCCAGACCCCCCACCCCCCCAGAGCTCCTGGGGACTAAACCACCAACCAAAGAATACACATGGATGGAGCCATGGCATTGGCTGCATATGAGGCAGAGGATGGCCTTGTTAGACATCAGTGGGAGGAGAGGCCTTTGGTCCTGTGAAGGCTCAATGCCTCAGTGAAGGGGAATACCAAGGCAGGAGGACAAGAGTAGGTGGATGGATGGAAGAGCACCCTCATAGAGGCAGGGGGTGGGGTGGGGTTCTGAAGAGGAGACCTGGAAAGGGGAAAACATTTGAAATGTAAATAAAGAAAATATCCAATAAAAATTGTTCTAAATAATATAAAATACAACATATAAATATATAAAATGTGCTATGTAGCTTAAGTACAACGAAAATTTGTATCTTCTTGCTTGAGCCACCTGAGTTGTGTTATTGTAGGTGTGAGATACTGTGCTCAGCTCTAAATCACTCCCCAAAGTAAGGTGTTAGTCAGTATTGCATGAATTCCACCCACTATGGTGTAAGACGCCTTGTTTGGCTAACATTATCTCTGGAATTATTTTACATTCGGTACAGTGACTCACTAAGTGTACATGTACAGGGAAATTGTATACTGCATACCATTATATCAACATTTCAAAAAGGCTAGGAAGTTTAAACTAATTTTTGTTACTTTTAAAATAAATTATAGATGATACATAAAAACATTAAAAATATACATTTCAAGCTGGGCAGTGGTGGTGCACGTCTTTAATCCCAGCACTTGGGAGGCAGAGGCAGGCGGATTTCTGAGTTCAAGGCCAATCTGGTCTACAGAGTGACTTCCAGGACAGCCAGGACTGTACAGAGAAACCCTGTTTCGAAAAACCAAACTAACTAACTAACTAACTAACTAACTAACTAACTAAAATAAAATAAAATAAATAAAATTAAATTAAATTAAAATATACATTTTAATGGGATACAATGTGAAGCTTCAACACATGCGTATATATGTAATATTTGAACCAAACATTTAATAATATCTGCTTCCTCAAAGATTTATTATTTCATTAAGATTAAAATATTAAAAATTATCTAGTTTTTTAAAAACGCATAATAGACAGTTTTTTATTGAAAGTATCCATGCTATGCAACAGCATGCCAGGACTTCTTGCTCCAATCTAACAATAATTTGGTACCTGGTGATTAATCTCTCCTGACCTTCCCTTCCTTCTTCTTTTGTCCCCAGATCTTTGACAGTTCCTAATATCCTCACTTTTATAAGAATAATATTTTGCAATCCCACATATGAGTGTGATTATACATGCCTGTCTTCTTGTGTCTGGCTTAGTTCAATGAATCTGTTTATTTCCAGTTCCATTCATTCTTGACCCAGTGAATGAGATCTCTCTTGTTTTTATCAGTGCACAGTATTGCAGTGCCACATGCCCATTTTCACACTTTGCTCTGTTGCTGGATGCACAGATTTCTTCCTTCTCATGGCCATTGTAAATGGTGTTGCTATTAGCACAGGAATGTAATGTCTCCTTGACATAATGAGTTTGTTTCCTTTGTACAAAAAAAATCAATAGTAAGACAAGTGGGCCTTATGGTTATTGACTTTTAATTTTTTAAGGACCCTCTATTCTATTTTCAATAAAGACTCCATTATATAGTAGTCCTACCAACAGTGCACATGGATTCTTTTTTTTCAGGATCCCTACCCACTATTGTTATTTTTAACATATTATACTTAAAATTTTTTGGAATTTGTCTACAATATTTCCACCTTTCCTTTTTTCTATCCACACCCTACCCCTTTTTAGTCTCCTTTAGTCTCCATAAAGTATATGTGTTTATAGTGGGGTGATATTTAATCATGAATTTTCTTTACTTGCCAGATGATTAATGATGTTGAACATTTTTAATACATGTTTGCTATTCAGAAATTACTTACTATTTAAATCTATTGACCTTTTAAAAGTCAAGTTAAATTTTATTGTTCCTGAGTGGTATTGAAATATCTTGTCAGATACATACCTGAAAAATACTTTCTACCATCTTGTGGGTTTTTCTTATACTCTATTGTCAGTTCCTTTATTTATTTATTTTCATGCTGACAACTTTTGGTTTATTATAACCTTCTCACCTAGCTTTGTTTTCATTCTCTTGCTTTTGGGATTTGTCCAGAATTTTCAGACTGGTTCTAAAGTTCTGAAGAACCTTCCCATTTTTTCTTCCAGTTAGATCAGAGTTCCATTCTTGCACTAAATTTTCACAGTACATCTAATTGGGAAATGGTGACGAAGGAAGAAGAGAGTCATTCTTCCTTCTGTATGATTCATTGAGAAGATAGTTCTTCCTGTAAGCCCTAGGCTTACCATAGTTTTCAGAAGTTAGTTGGCTGTAGGTGTAAAGATTTGCTTCTGGGCCCTCTGTTTTGGTTCATTAGTCCTGTGTGTGCTTTTATGACAGCATCATATTGAAAGGTAAAGAATACAAATTTGGGGGCTAGAGAGAGGGCTCAGCAGTTACTGATTTTTAAATGAATATTGCCTACCCCAATTTCACATACTTTAAAATAATTTTTTTAAAGTTATTTTGAAAACAACTTACAGATTTAGTTTATATATTATACATAATCTGGAATTTAATAATTTACTGAATTTGGAAAGGACTGGAGACACAGTATTTCACATTTAGCCTTATTCTTTAGGATGTACGCTGTAGTACAGGTATGCATTTTCCATCATATGACCTAACTTTTATATTATTGTGTGAGCATCTGGAAAGGACATAAACATAACTTATTTGAGTTGCTTTTTCTGCATTTTTAAAACTATTTGAATGGGAGTATTCTCCTGCCCATTAATAAATTCTTAATTGTTTTACATAAAGTTGAAAAAAAATCTCAAGAGTTCAAGGGTGGGTTTCTACTTCTTAAACAGCCATCTGTCGCTTGTCTTTCATGGCAAACAACATCTGCTGAAACTATCCCTCAGAAACCCTTAGGAAGGAGCTACTTAAGATCAGAATAGATGTATCTTCTGGGAGGTGCTTCCTCTTGGAGTGTACCTTGTTGTCTACTACAGTGAGTGAAGCAGATAGATACTAAGATGTTCGACAATGTGATGTATCAGTGTACCTCTGCTTTCAACCTGAGAGGCTAATATTCTCCACGGTCAATGGTCAATCACTCTAGGTTTACTCAGATTAACCCTCCTAAATCCTTTGCTATTTGAAGTATAATCTGACAGAGCTCACAGGCAAGGGAGAAGATATGAGAATCCTTGGAACAGTGCTTAAATCAACAGGAAATTATTTTCACAGAGGGTAAAAAAATCGGTATAAAATAGTATGCTTTAACACCCAGGCATTGTTTTTCTCTTTAGAAGCTAAAGCTGAGGTCAGCCACATTCAACTAAGAAATAACATCAAGTAACCTTCTAGAGGAAAAAACATCACCATCATCTGGCTAAGTGTCTTATGCATAGGTTATCAACCTGTGGGTCACGGCACCTTCAGGAATCCACTGAGCCTTTCACTAGGGGTAACATATCAAATACCCTGAGAATTAGATATTTACATTAAGATTCCTAAAAGTAGAAAAATTCCAGTGATGAAGTAGCAAAGAAATAATTTTATGGTCGGGGGAGGTGGTCACCACAACATGAGAAACTCTTTTAAGGGTTGCAGCGTTAGGAAGATAGAGACCACTGGTGTGGGAACTATCAAATATAAATTTTGAATTCTCAAAGTTCTGACCAACACAGGTAAATGACAGGTAATTGAAAATGACAGGTAAGCACTGTTCCATAGAATCCATAACATGTATGTTTGAAATTCTTTATCCATCTCTTTAAATTCTATAAGCTGAATAGAAGGAAGACAAAAATACATACTCAAGCAGATCTATGGTTTAGAAGGAACTTAATCTCTCTTAAAGACCTCAACATAATTATCACTGTGAATGTCAGCATCCTTGCTGCTCACGTAGATTTAGTACAGAAATTTGAAAGCCAAATAGCTGAGTTTTATATGATATTCAAGCTGTTAGGTTGTTAGAGAAGATAAACAGAAGAATATAGTTAAGTTTTATGTTCCCCATGGCCCTATGTTTTTTATGGCAAAATTGCTACAGAAATGTCAAGAAACTTGGCAAAAAATTAAACAGGAGAATCAAAACTGCTCCCAGAAAGCAACACTTATTATTTCTACTAAAATAAAGTATTCAAGTGGGATGAATAACTGTGTAGTTCCTGGAACTCCCAATTCGTAAGTTCCACATAGACAGATGCACTTAGATATGACTGTAGGTTTGGTGCTTCAAATATAGGGAGCAAGCATTAACTTTAGATTTTGCTGACCTTGAAATAGAGTTCCATCTGAGGCTGAGATTTTAGATATAGTCCATATGTTATGACTCAGGGATTGCTCCACACAACTGCTTACTTACTTCAGATGAAAAATTTTTCTAGGAGTTTAAATATAGAGAAAACATTTAAATAAGTGATTAATTTAAAAAATCTATTATAATATGGAAAATGTATCATCATAAATTATTTGTATACCTAATTGTTTTTCTGAAACATTCTGAATACTCGGTGGCATTTCATCCAGAAAATGCAAATTATGAAATGAGTTCCAAGTTTAAGTTCATCAAAAAGCTGCCATAAAATTAATTTATTTTCAGGAATCCTATGGGCCCAATAAAGACAGCACACAGTCTCATCAAATTGAATTTTTTGCATACTCCATTGAAACCTTTTATACTTAATAGCTATTTGGCGGTTATTATGAAACAACCAGTTAAACAAATTTTACACATATATAAACTCAAAAGGAAATTAAAAAATAGAAACATTAAAATATTTGATGAGCTGTTGAGGTGGGTGATGAGCTTTTATGTTCCCCATCATGAGTAGGACAATGTATAAGCTTTGGAATTAAGTATTTGAAAAAAATAAACAAACAAGTAAACAAACAAAAAGCACCTAATGAGTCTGTCTTCTGTATATACAACTTAATACAACAATTATTCAACTGAAAGACTGAGCACTCTATTGGACATTGTGGCACAGTGCATGCTTTTCTATCCCCCTTCTTTATCCGCATGACTTCAGTATGTCTTTATGCCCTTGTCATGTGGACTACAGATGACAACACTGCTCTCCAGCCTCAGGGCCTCTTGATGAAAACTAGCCCACCAGTAAGCTCCACCTGAGAAGAAAAATTATACTCAATTTTTTTTGAAAGAACAGGGGAAAGCAATTGAAATAGAAACTTCCAGAAAAGATATGTTATCAAAATCTACATATTAACTTATTCTTGTGAGGCTCAGAGGGTAATAACAATGACTGCTCTTCCATAGGGCCTGGATTCAATTCCCAGAACCCACATGGCAGTTCACAACTGTCTGTTATCTCAGTTACAGAGAATCCGACACCCTCACACAGCCATCCATGGAGGCAGAACACCAATACAAATAAAATAAAAGTAAAGTAGTTAATTTTTAAAAACACATGCAAAAAGTAAACAAATAAATTAGATCTTGTGAATTGAACACTTGACTTTCATAATGAAGCTAAATCCTACAGTAAGAGCAAAAGTTATCTCTAGAAACAATGAGCATGAAGAATAGAAAGTACAACTAATTTATTTAAAATCCCTGGTCTTGTGAATCTGGCTGGGGTATGTCATGTCAGCTCTCCTCCAGGGACAAGCCTTTTCCCACTGGACTTTTGATAGTGTCTAGAGTTAATTTGGGGTATCCTAATTAGGGGTCACTGATATTATTTACACACAGAGGAAATAAAATCATTTCAGAATGTAGAGTCCATGTGACTGGAAATATCTGGTCAGAAATGTTGATAGGAACCTTTTCGAGAACCTGGCTCTCATATTCTCCCATACACATAAAGAATAAGAGTGACAAGGCAGCCATGTTCTCCAGTCTCACCAAATGTAGGTATGTTCAGGAATGCAGGTGGAAAGAAGTCAGCATGGTTATACAATAGAATCTTCGACATTAGAAAGAATAGAATCCTATTCTTTGTATAATAATGACGGGCCTGAGGAATACTATGCTAAGTGGTTTGCGTATATTCTACTAAACCTGATCTCATAGAAATTAATATGGAGTGGTGGTTACCAACAAAAGGATTTAGGTTTTGGGGAGGAGGAATGAAAGAGAATGGTTGACCACCAGGTGATGGGCGGCAGATAGATAAAAATGGAAGATATATTTTATGGGTTAGTGCAAGCAATAGTAATATATTATTTGCTTCAAAAGCTGGAAAGACATGCCAGTCACAGAAAGTGCTAAGAATGTCTCCCAAGAAAAATACAACAGTGGGAAGCTAAGACAGAATTGACTTAGGAGAATAGGATTCTACTAAGATAAACAAGCTTTTCTTGGATGCCTGATCTCTTGCCAAGACAATGAATCTAAATATAAGCAACAATTCTGTGTGGTCGGCACAGACCCACGTGTGTGATGCTCATAACCTTTGGTTTTATTACATATTCAGCTTTTGTGGGCTTGTGATTTCAAATTATAGTTTGGGAACACTACATTTTATTTTATCTATGACAATGGACATTTTACTAGCTCATTACGCTAGCACTACATCTTTGTGCTGGTAGTGAACAAAACGAGTTTGAATCTACAAGGCTGGAATAGAATAATTTGTGATGATATGCTCACTTCCCCCCTTTTAATTCCACAGTTGTTTTATTGGGTTGAATCCTCTTCAGCAGTTTATGTTTTCAATTAGATATGTTTAATACCAGTTTCTTCTGTGTTCATTAAAAGCCACAGTGACTTGATACTGCCTCACACGGACAAGGGGAAAATTAGAAGCTTTGTAAGTCTGATTTAGTTGGCAATGGCAGCAAAATTGCTAAATCTGAGTCGTGCTTTGTAGCCAGTAGTGAGCTTTTCATTATTTCCTCACCTAATGCAGGTATGTAACTTTAAAGGTGTGCTCACTAGTCTCCTAACTGGAATGAGTCGAATGTGACCTAAGAACTGAAGGCTTATGCATCCTTCTGTTAGGATCAGACCCTTCATCTTTTAGGATACAAACCTATTGCCCGAGGACAGAAATTTTAAGTAATGACAAGCCTCCATCATATTAGTTTTTTTCTGAACTAAAATTTCTTGGTAAATCAATAAAGGGTTGATTTTGGAAAACTTTTAGTCCCAAGAGGTTTCCTCAAGTTGTACATTCCATGACACTATGACTATTTAATATGCTATAGTTGATTTTTTTTAAAAAGGATTAACATTGAGCAATTGACAACTTTGCTTTTTTATTATTTCAGTGTTCTGATATTTTTAGGGATAGATTTTGTTCTAAAGGTATGTTTGCCAACAGTGGCTTAGAAAATGCCCACTGGATCCTACAGCTCCTCTCTGCTGAAGCCCTGCCTGTTGATGCCTTCTAGGAGAGTCGTTACTTTCTTTAGCTGTGCATAAACTTAGTTGTCCACCAGGCTTCTGTGCATAGTCACAAACCCATGGTCACAAGCATCATCTTGGCTAAACTCAAATAATCTCCAAAGAAAAGGGATATGGATGTTTGGGAAGTATTCTAGGGAGAAGGAAGGTCAGCAGAATTGGGAAGAAGGTGTGAGAAAGTAGGAGGTTCCAGTAACCACAGCTCACTCTACCCATATATGAAACTGTTAAAAAAAAAAGGATTCAATTAAGTAAATAACTGATAACAATCAAATAAACTGTGAAAAACTGAACATTGAGACATTTTTAGCTGAATCCTTCAGAGCAGATACCCTGAAAAATTGTTTGATTTTGGAGTATTCTATGTAATTACTCATTTCACTTGATTTTTATATCCAAAGGGAGGAAAGATACCAATAAGGTGGACATCACCAGAAGCAATTGCCTACCGCAAGTTCACCTCAGCCAGCGATGTATGGAGTTACGGGATTGTTCTCTGGGAAGTGATGTCTTATGGAGAAAGGCCATACTGGGAGATGTCCAATCAGGATGTAAGTGTGTGTTTTTAGTTTATGAGTTATGAGTTGAGATTAAAACTTCAAGCTGTGCGAGGAAGTGGAGCACAATGAAGCCAGGTGGCGCCTACTTGGTGACATCGGAGCTGAATACTTAGAAGAATAAAGCTATTCCCACATCTTGCAAGGGTATTGAGTTGTTTTTACAGCTTTACTTATTTCCCTCAAGCAGAGATTTTAAAATGTAACAAAAGGAATACTTCAAACCAGAATGCAATAAAATAATTTGTGTGTGTGTGTGTGTGTGTGTGTGCATGCGTGTGCATGTATGCATCATGGTATATTTAAGTATTTCTTCCAAAAATTGATTTCTACTTAACACTAATAAGAATCATCTGGCATCCTTTCTTGACTTTATTTTACAACTGTTCCAATATTTTTCTTAATTAATTTTATTGTTTCCCAAAGACAAAATTTAATAATTTCCATCATATTGTTTCTAATAATACATACACACACACACACACACACACACACACACACACACACACAGGCTTGAGGAAAGGATCTTTAACATTCTCTTATAAGTATAGTATGAGTTTTTAAATGATTGTGTTTGCATTTATTACATGTTGCTACTATTAGTCAGAAAAAAAAGGTATTATTAGTGGGATTAGCATATTTCTTTCTGCTTACCAGAGAGTTTAATCAAGAACCCTACATAAAAGAAGGCAATCGGAGATGACGCTGGTTAATTCCAAGTCATAGGTCATGAGAATGCTTCTACTATATTTTGAGATATAGCTATTTTTGTATTTCCTCAAATGAACTTAATGTCTCTAGATATAATAAAGGTAGGAAAATGACACTAAGTTTTCAACATACTCTTGCCAAAATCAGGTTTTACCAAAGCACCGGCAAGCATAGCATCATCTATAGCATGGCAGAGGAACTCCTTCGGGGTAAAAAGTCTCAGGAGTTTTTCCCGGGTGGATGATTCAGACACTCAGTCAATAAGAGGAAAGTACTTTGTACATTACGAACTCTTCCAGATGGTTCTCATTTACATGAACCTTTTAGAATTACTGCTACATGTGTTTGAAAACAATGATGCACTGCCCATAGGAGTTTAGCAAAGAGAATTTCTGTGGTTTGAAAAAGTTCTCAACTGTGGTAAGGCTGAAATTTGCATCACGTTTTCTTTTACATGAATTAATACAAGATTTTTATAACAATCCATATACTAAAATAATTATTTTTGGTCTTTGGCAACAAAGATGCCCTGTGTAGCCCAGGAGACCTCAAACTCACAGAGATCCACCTGCTTCTGCCTCCAAAATGCTGGTATTAAAGGCATGCTCCACCACTGCCCTGCTCAAAATAATCACTTCTTAATAGCAACAAATTTCCCTTTCCTGAAGAACCTTTATTTTCACCTTGATTTGCAAAAGATAAACACACACTACATTCTCTCACTTAACCTTTATATAATATTTTCAGGCATTTATACTTTGTTATGTATTTTCTTGGGCAATTTAAAACAATGTTTAAAATGTTCCAACCAGTGTGATTTGAAAAGTCCAACAAGTCTCATGTCTTCCTTTCCCGGAAATGCTGCTTCTCTCGTAGGTAATTAAGGCCGTGGATGAGGGCTATCGCCTGCCACCTCCCATGGATTGCCCAGCTGCCTTGTATCAGTTGATGTTGGACTGCTGGCAGAAAGACAGGAACAACAGACCCAAGTTTGAGCAGATCGTCAGCATTCTGGATAAACTCATCCGGAATCCAGGCAGTCTGAAGATCATCACCAGCGCGGCTGCAAGGTGACACACTGGATCTGCATGCTGCTCTCCCTTCACAATGCATGTTTTCCGGCTCCCTCTTGATCTGTGTTCTCAGAAATTATAGTTCTCAGAACTGGAGAAACTACGTATGCTTGTCTTTCCTTTGACTTGGGAAAGAATTCTCACGCCGTGGTAGAATAATAATGAGTATATTAATATGATTCTTGGCTAGAAGTGTCCTTATCTTCTAAGCTTATGTCTGGAAAATAGAAAATCTGGACACATAGCTTATTTTACTCCCCATTGTTTAAGGAAAGGGAGTGGGTGATTTATTTGCTTAGAGCGATCTTCCAATAGTTCAGCCCAGTCCAATGGTGCATGCCTATAAATTCAGCATTCCTGAGGTGGAGGAATCCAAGGACATTCTCAGACAAACAGTGAAATCAAGACACCCTGAGTTACAGGAGACCCTTAAAACACACATATGTGTACACACACACAGAGTCACACACACACAAGCACACATGCACACACAAAAACATACAAAAAAACTTCAGGCAGCTGATGAGGGTGTGCCTAGTGTGTGTATGTAGGATGTCTATGCGTGTGTATCTATAGATCATAAGAGACTTGATTATGAGTTGTGACCAAATTTTTATGTGAATATTTGATGCAATGATTTAAGAAATAAAATAATAATGTTATTAAATCTAAATGAAGAAAATCTTCAGATTTAAAATAAAAGTACAAATTACAGCATTAAAAAATAAGGCCAAAGGGGAAATGAATATATATATATATATATATATATATATATATATATATATACACACACACACATACACACACACATATATATATATAATTTAGCACATTCACATTCTGTAGACACATGTATTGTAAAATGGTTAGCATGATTAAACTAAATAAGGCTTCGCTATGTTAGATATTTAACTGTCAGATCAGTAATTAACTTTACAGTGAGGCATCTTACTTTCTAGGCTGACATCCTTATTATGTAATCTATTTCCTGCAATCATCAAGATGTGGATTAAGTCTACCCTTCTTTTTATCTTATAATGAAAGTGTGTTTCTTTTTAAGACTCTCTTCTAATTTTCCTGAACTGTGACTCAGGGTAAATTCTATCCTTTCCTTCTGTGTTGGACATGTTTTGGATTTCACTTGGGAGTTCATAAACAGATCTTTATTTATCTTTGAATCATTTTACTTAAAATAATGTCCTCTAGATTCATTGACATCACAATATCTATCTATCTATCTATCTATCTATCTATAGATAGATATATTGATATATAATAAGAATATCCATGAGATATACTTTTAATCATTTATTATTGCCATTTTTGGTATTTTACATAATTTGACTATTCACCCAAAATTTGGAATACCTGACAACATTTTAACTCCACTTTTATAGGCTGGTGTATGTAACTCCACTTCTAAATTTTAAAGAAAGTTTATCTTATATGAATTTACATACCCACCAACAATATTTTTTATCCACCTCATCAATAGCCCCTAATATCTATTGCATTTTAAATTATACCCATCCTACCAGATGTAAGGCGATTTTATATTAGTTTTGACCTGCATGTCTCAATGATAGGTGAATGGTTTTACATGTCAATCATAACGTTTTCAAGTCTCTCTCGATAAGACGCTTGTACACATCTTTTGTCTGCTTATTATTTGTGAGGTGTTTGCTGTTTCCTGGTGAGTTGTGTGACTTGCTTATAAGCTGTAGATATGTAATTTACTGTTTTATGCATGGTCTTTATGGATGTATTGTCTGTAACAATTTCTCCATTCTGTGGCTTCTTTTTTCATATATATTAATGATTTCTTTGCTGCATAAAACTTTTTAGTTTGCTGTAGTACTTGCTTTCGTTTTGCTTCGGTGTCCATATCCAAAAGCTATTTCCAAGAACAATGTAGTGATGATTTTATTTCATATTTTCTTATATGTGCTTTAGAGTTCAGGTACTAGAGTACAGTCCTTAATCTTTTTGAGTTAAGTATAGTGAGCATACATGATCAATATTTGTATAATTTACTTTATTTTTTTTAAAAAGGTAAATCTAAATTAAGCTTTTAATGTCATTACAGGAGAATAATGGTTTATTAGTTTCATAAAACATTTAGGAGTCACTACAATAGAATTTATTGACTATCTTTAGACAGAATTTACCATAACTTATTCTATAAAGATTCATCTCTGTTTCAAACTTCACAGGGAGAGAGATAATGCAGACTCTGTGAACGTCCACCTGACAGTTTAACAACTGGCTGGATCACAGACCTGTCCTAAGCAGGGCATATGGTCCTCATTTTACACCTTGAAGCCATTTCTTTTGATCTTTGTTCAGTAGTAACTATACCAGGGAAAACAACTTTTCAACTCTCTTTTCTCATACGAAGGCATTTAAACCTTCCACTGGATGATCTTATCAATATGAAACTAAATTATGCTATAGGATCTAGGGTATTTAACCTCAATTTTGGGGATGAAAATAGTCTTACATCAGATCACAGAAGGTCAGGATACATGCAAGTATCCAACTTTTAACTGATTTTTTTCTATATGTGACATTTTTCTACTATAGTATTAACTACCTGAATAATTTCTAAAGATTTAGTTACAAAACATTTAATTCTGGAAAAATGTGGATTTCTTATAAAGTTAAATTGGCTTTAGTTTATTAAATATAAATTTGGGGGAATTATATGCTTATTTACTGTTATAATGGCATTATCTTAGGAGACCAGGCCATACAAGTCATTCATTATCAACCTCCTTATTGCCACTCAAGGATTTCAATTATTTTGCCTTAAATGAAATTTTGTACAGTTTGTTATTATTTCGAAATTTTGTTATTATTTCAAAGCAAATTGACTCATTTCCTCCTTTAATGTTCATTGTTCTTAAAATATTGTTGATTGAATATTCTTAAAATGATTATGTACTTGGGATATTTTTGATAACAGAATGGAATTTGATACCTGCTCTTACCCATTTCGTTGTTTCCAGTCCTTTATAGAGGATCTGTCCCTCTGACCATCAGGGGAAATGCTTCTCCCCTTTCTCTACCTTCTGTCTCTGTCTCTTCTGT
Source organism: Mus caroli (assembly GCF_978045245.1). Taxonomy (NCBI): domain Eukaryota; kingdom Metazoa; phylum Chordata; class Mammalia; order Rodentia; family Muridae; genus Mus; species Mus caroli. The sequence goes on along the minus strand of NW_028227272.1, from coordinate 60,682,019 downwards.
CTATATCTATACTTTCCATTTAAATGTAACCTCTGCCAGAAAATGTATCATGACATTATTTCTCACATTTCATTGTGAGAAACATCTCCAGGGGAATTGTCAAAATGTATCAGATTCTGAAACTTTATGGAAGAATGCTAGAATCTGGATATTTGATAAAACTTTGCTGACTTTTGTTCTCAACTGGTAAATGTTAGATGCTGCATTCAGTAGCACCTGTATTTGTAGATATTTTTGCATCACTGCATGCCTTCTTTTCCGACATTCCTCAGAACACAATTTTCTAAGCATTTGTTTCAAGATATCTTCACTCATCTTTCTCTGTCCTTCAGTTAGCCAGCTTCCTTCCACTGTGATTCTAGTTGAGTTGAGGTGAATACACCCACCGACACCTATTCATTTGACTTGTGGGGTTTAGGAGTGACCTTCAGCATGCCTTCTTTGCATCATATGTTCCTTTGAGCTAGAACAGTGTACTGGCTGTCCAACTAAGGGCTTCTACTGTTTTTCCTTGTACATAGCTCCTAGACACATCACACACATAATTGCCTTATCCAAACAAATATAACATTAACCAGTTGTTTATAACCAATTTGGAATTCTCTTTATAACTCACAAGAATTGCCAGACTCTTTTGAGGGGTTCAAAAGGCCTAACTTTCCTCAGTGATCCTATTCATTCATTCACTATTTTTTTTTTGTGGGTGCACATGATAGCCCTACCTGTGTAATAGAAATGATGAAGCTTCTGAAAACTGAGGAAGACAGGTGGTACTGACCATATTGACAATTATGCTACATATGATGTACAATATGCTGCAGATAGTACAAACAGTTGGAAGAAATAAACAGATAGCTATGTGGGAAATAAAGTTGTTGTTGAAAATTCACCATCTGAAGAGCTTGTATTTGAGCAATGATCTGCAGGTTCGTTCTTAGAGTCAACAGTCTCTCTCCCCTGGGACACACATTCTCTCTCTCTCTCTCTCTCTCTCTCTCTCTCTCTCTCTCTCTCTCTCTTCTCATCTCAGTTCTATTTGCACAGGATAAGTAAATTGAAGATATTTTAATATGAGAAAGAATTTAGAGATGTGGGCAGGTAGAGATGGGAGAGAATGAAGTTTGATGGTTCTGTCATAGCGTCAGGATGCAAACAGAAGCCAGAGCACTTAAGGCTACAAGGCCGTCATGAAGACTTTGAGAATCATTTTCAAGAGCATAAGGAATCCATTATAGCATCTGAAGTAGAGGAGTTACATGATTTGATTCACATAGTAGCTGTTTTCTGAAGGGAAGGCCAATGTGAGGAGGAAGAGGCTATTTTTACCTTGATGGTTGAGCACTTTCTGTTTAACAACTCCCCAGCCTCGGTGGTGCTTCCAGTTCCTTCAGCACATTAAGCCGAAGCCTCCTGTCCTCCATTGCCAGTTTTCTTCTGCATCTTTCTGTCCTTAAGGAATCATCTAATGCATCATGTATTTATTGTAGAAGTTGTCTGGTTAAATGATTCAAATCCAAACCATTCTCTTTTTTTGCAAAATGCATTATGATATTTAGCATTTTCTTCATTCTGGAGGTTTTTTTGTGAATTCTTTAAAACTATAACTTTATTTGAATTGACTCACAACAGAATCTCTCTATTATGGGGGTTTTGTGAGCATCTTGTTCAGGGTCCATGACTAAAGTAGACTGTAAAGTAGAGGGTCGGGGTTCTCCAGGACTAAGCTCTCTTTACACATCACATAGAGTAGTAAGAAGAGAAGTTGTATTACATTTTATTGTATACTTCATTTCAAGTAACTGATTTATTTTCTTAAAAATACAGCAAGTAGCAAAAGACATCTATGGTCTTAGTGTGCTGAGAGCCACAGTCTGAGGCTATACAATCACAGTTAAAAAGCAATTTCATGTAACACTAACATGCTAAATCCCACGACAATTATATAGATAGCCGATGCAACTTCCACTCCCAGCTTACATGTGAGTATGGAGAAAAAGATGTTCAGAAACTCTGCATGCCTCATAGAATATGAACATACTGAAGGAAAATATATTCAGGAGTCACAACGGTATGTGACTTTAATTTTACTCTTGCAATTCTCTAAAAATGGACATAAGAAATTAATTTATGGGCGTGGTGGCGCACGCCTTTAATCCCAGCATGTGGGAGGCAGTGGCAGAGGCCAGCCTGGTCTACAAAGTGAGTTCCAGGACAGCCAGGGCTATACAGAGAAACCCTGTCTCAAAAAACCAAAAAAAAAAAAAAAAGAAATTAATTTATATTGTATATACCATTTTATAAACAACTGACAGCATTAAACTTTATAGAGTGAGTAACTCTGTAGAGATAAATAAGCCACATAAAACCATAGTGGATGAGTTCAATTTCATAGCATGTAACAGTTCTACTGTAATATAGGATTTTAAAAAGTAGTATAAAGATTATGAATAAGGTCTCTAAGAAATTGTTTTGAGTGATAATATTATGTATAGAAAGTTGAATTTCCATCCCTGTGAATAAGGGATGCAATAGTGTGGTGGCAGCCATACCTTAGAAAGACTAGAAACAAACAAATCCAAAATAAGAACACAGAAAACAATTTCTGTGTCTACTAAACAAGGCTTAATATAGGATACAGAATTGTAGGTAGTATAAAACCTGGTAGCAAATGAAATGTGTAGAGTGATGGAACATATTAACAAGGATATTTGGGTTTTACATTTAGAGGGCTGTGAGCCCTGTATTCTCCTTGACAGAGAGGAAGTGGGAGTAGTAAGATGGATAGGCAAGGCACAGGCAAATGAGCATTCACAACACAGTGAAACTTAGTGTCCTAGCCCTGTTTAGAGTCCTCTTTATATAGGCACAGAATAGCAACTATGATTGTATGCTTAGTAGAAAAATTTCAAATTTATTGACTGTGGTATTTATCACCAATGCATCCGGGTTTCATTTTTCTAACAAAAGTTAATTTCTAGCAAAGTGCTCATACTCTGGATTACCATGAGGCTCTACGGAGGGAATATGTGGTTCTAATAGATTGACAGTGGACTATTCTAATTCCAACTTGCAAGTATGTAATTTTCAGAGACTTCTATATTGCTGTGGTGTTCAAATATCATAGTGCAGTCTCTAAATGCTGCAGTTAGAATCTGCAGAGCAACCAAATTAAATTCTACAAGTGCCAAGAATCACACTGAAATGGTCAAAGGCTTCTGTTGAATATTCCTTTGTTTGGTGGCACCTGGGGAAATTTTTAGGCTGCTTATATGGGAATTACGTAGTCACTCAATAAAATTTACTACTACAAAGAAAAGAGACATAAACATCCTTGAGTGTCTAAGTTCATAACAAGCTCTAGTCACTCCCACCCAAAAGGAAAAGTCTCTGGAGGAGAGCTTTGGGAAATATTACCTACAGTAAAGTGGAGAACAAAGGATTGTGATTGTTACATAGTGGGCAAAACATTGTCATAAGTGAAATGGTAAGACTCATAAAACCGAGAGAGCAAAATGAATTGGACTTCAGGGATGGATGGTTGCCGAGTTATTTTCCTAGAACTATTTTGGTTCATTTTTTTTTTTTTTTACAGCATTGATTCTCAACCCCCTTTTGGAGTCACATATCAAATAATATGCAACAAAATAATTTTGGTGTTGAGGGTCACTACAAAATGAGGACCTGCCTTGTATTAAAGGGCTGCAGCATTAGGAAGGTTGTAACAGAACTGTTTTAGATTGACAAATCTTAAATCATAGCAGGTCTATGGCTACCTACGTGGTGAGTACAGAATTTGTAAAGAGATGCCATTGAGAAATTGCAAAGACAAACACAATTACAATGTATATCTATGGTAGGGAAGCATGAAGCCCTCCTTTTTAAGATTCAGACATATCTCAAGCCCTTCTGGAAGCCTGCTTGAGATGAGACCTCCTTGAAACCAACATACATTTAAAACAAAAACAAAAGTTAAAAATAAGATAGAGATATCTTTGTTAAAATGTTTTTGATGGAAATTCTGTGGAGGACCATTGCAGGAGGCCGGGGACAGGGATTCGAGGTCGGCCATCATATCCATCTGTCATTTTGTATACAGGCTCTCAGTGGTTCTCACCTGCCTAGTCCTTTAAGATAGCTCCTCATGTTGGTTTGATCCAGAACATACAATTACTTTCATTTCTACTTCATAACTGTAACTATGTTACTGTTATGAATTATAATGTAAATATCTGATATGCCACCCCTGTGAAATTACCATTTGATCCCAGACAGATCGCTACCCACAGAGACTGAGAACCACTGGGAATGGTTTGTCTACTGAGTCATCTTCCTAGCCCTAAAAGCTACATTTTTTTGTTAATATTATAATTGATTCATGGAATCCAAACCATTGAGATAAAGAATTTTAAGATGTATTTAAACAATTAGGCTGACGTTGCAAAGTGAATGTAACTAATTCTGTGGTTAAAAAAAAAAGACTGAAATATTCCAATTAATCTATGTTTAATGAGGTACTGAGGACCAAGTCATGTAGAGTTAATTGAAATCATCGTAGAAATTGCCTTTCAATGAATTTATCAGTATGGGAGGATCATGTTAATGAATTTACAGCAAAAATATGAGCAAAGCAAACAACTCTTCATTTCTCTGTTAATGGTCAATAATCAATGCCATTTTAAAATACTTCTTTTTTGTATTTTTTTATTAGATGTTTCATTCATTTAAATTTCAAATGCTATCCCCTTTCCTAGTTTCCCCTCCGAAAATCCCCTATACCCTCCACCCTCACCATGCTCCCCAACTCACCCACTCCTGCTTCCTGGCCCTGGCATTCCACTATTTTGGGGCATAGAATGTTCGCAAGACCAAGGGCCTCTCCTCCCACTGATGGCTGACTAGGCCATCCTCTGCTTCATATGCAGCTAGAGACATGAGATCTGGGGGTACTGGTTAGTTCATATTGTTGTTCCTCCTATAAGTCTGCAGATTCCTTCAGCTCCTTGGGAACTTTGTCTATCTCCTTCATTGGGGAAACTGTGTTCCCTCCAATAGATGACTGTGAGCATCCACTTCTGTATGTGCCAGGCATTGGCATAGCCTCACAGGAGACAGCTATATCAGGGTCCTGTCAGCAAAATCTTGTTGGCATATACAATAGTGTCTGAGTTAGGTGCTTGTTTATGGGATGGATCCCAGGGGGTTGGGGCTCAGTCTCTGGATGTTCCTTCCTTCAGTCCCAGCTATGAACTTTGTAACTCCTTCCATGGGTATTTTGTTCTCCCTTCTAAGAAGGAATGAAGTATCCACACTTTGGTCTTCCTTCTTTTTGAGTTTCATGAGTTTTTCAAATTGTATTTTGGGTGTTTCTGAGTTTCTGGGCTAATATCCACTTATCAGTGAGTGCATATCATGTGTGTTCTTTTGTGATTGGGTTACCTCACTCAGTATGATATCCTCCAGATCCATCCATTTGCTTAAGAATTTCATAAATTCATTGTTTTTGATAGCTGAGTGTTACTCCATTGTGTAAATATACCACATTTTCTGTATCTACTCCTCTGTTGAGGGACATCTGACTTCTTTCCAGCTTCTGGCTATTATAAATAAGGCTGCTATGAACATAGTGGAGCGTGTGTCCTTATTACAAGTTGGCACATCTTCTGGGAATATGCCTAGAAGTGGTATTGCTGGACCTTCTGGTAAAACAGTATTCTTCAGAGTAGCTGATTTTTTGACAAATACTTTATACTTCAAGATAAAGTCGACAACCAAAACCAATTCTGTCTTATTCCACAAAATGACTTTGACCTCAAATTCTGAACTGACAGGATGATTTTGCTCTCTGACAAACATTATAAAAAACACTTTACAAGGAAACAAATATGCCAGATACCCAGGTGATTTCTTCTTCCTATTAAGAATCTTAAAACCAAGGTAACTAAGTTTACTATAGGGAGGGATTAAAGTGGACAAGAGATACAACTGCTAAAGTTTCTCTTAAGAGCTAAAGATAAAGAGCTTTACAGAGTACAGTGGCTTTCTTCTCCTCAATGTTTCGTTTCTTTAGCAGTTTCTCATTGGAAAACAAAGACATACTTATTTTTACATATAATTTTGAATGAGTGTAAAGCTATTTTTCACTGCCAATAGAAAGTTAATATATTTAATAGTATGTAGACTTTTAATTTTATAGATAAAATGATCAAGGTTAGTACTGATCCACATACAAATAGATTGTCACATGTAACATTCCTTCTTGAATACTGTGAACAAACACGAAACTGAAAGTTAAAAACCAAACTGTAAAATGAACTGAAAACAGTAAATGAAAATGATATTAATATTTTGGCTTGAAGGAATGATGTGACATGCCTCAAAACTATTCCCAATAAATAAAATTAAAAACAAATTTTACAGCACACATCTTTCATATTAGTGATCTGTCCTAGAGGCCATAACACCTACTCATTGCCTGAAGAAATATATATTATTTATAATTTTGAGGTATGAAAAATGCCATTTGTAAAGCAGCATTCTGAATAGAATAAGTTATTACTCAATCCTAATGAATCTAGGACACTATTGACATGAGCTGACAATTAGGAGATATTCTTGGGCTTGGCAGTAGTTAGCTAACATTTGTTCCCTACTACCTGGTGCTAATTGGTCTGTAAGCACTGGCAGCTCAAATAGGAGTTGATGGGAAGAAAAATATGTGTTCCTCTTTAACACAAGGGTATGAAAGCCCATAAAAGAATAATTCACAAACCCAAATACAAGGAGGGAGCAAGCAGGGGAGGAAAGTTATTTTTTGCTTCCCCTGAGCAAACATGTAATTTCCATGATTTCTTTTTAATGACTGCGGTCTGTGGCCAGTAGGCACTGATTTATGAAAAGCTGTAAAAGATCAGGTGGAGCTCCGTAGGACATCGTTTACAGCTGCATGGATTGAAACCTATCTAATTTGTCTAGTAAAAGTGTGAGCTCACAGTGCACATCACCCTGCCTATAAATTTCCCCTTCAGACCCTGTGTCTGGGGCTGGGTCTGAAAAAAACCCTCCTGCCTGCAGCTGCTCAGAAAGCCGGATTCCCTTGGTGCGCATGAAGAGACATCACAGGCTCTTCACAGTGAGAGACAAATTCCTATCCATTGATAAACTCTCCAGATGTCCTCTCTGAGGAGGAAAGGAACCAATTTTTATTTGAAATCCCTAGAGAAATCCTGGAAGTGGAAAAATGATACTTTGCAGGACTGGTTATTCTGAGGTCACTGGCATCAAAATTAGGTTCCTTTTTTTTTTTTTCTCTCTCTCTTTCTTTCTTTCTTTCTTTCTTTCTTTCTTTCTCTCTTTCTTTCTTTCTTCTCCTCCTCTTCCTCCTCTTCCTCCTTTTTTGGTCTTGGTTGTACTTTGATCCAGGTCACAAACAGAAAAACTCAGCTGGGGTCACTCTAATCCCTAATCCACATGTCCTGTCCTGTTTTATTTCAATTTGTTTACACCCATTTTCCTGAATTTTTTCTTGAGTCTGTCCAAAGTGCTGAGTTTAAAAATGCAAACCTTCCTCAGCTGAAAAGAAAATGTTTCCCATTTTGCTATTAGACACATTTCATAAATATCCCGAATAAATGGCCTGGGGTTTGATTCTTCATAGCCACAAACCTATTAATATAAAAGTATTACTATTCATGAAACTAAGAGTTGACATGGGTTCTGTGCAACAGCTACTGGAAACCTGGAAACTGTCTGGTCTGTGTATGATCATAACTGCAGGTGCTTTTCTACTCCTCACATCCAAGGGGACTTTCTATCTCATTGTCTTGTATCTTAGCCTCACTGCATTTTTCTTAAAAAGCTTTCTCATACTTGATTTTCTGTGTACTTTATATGTGAGAAAGATGACTTGTCCCAAAAAATCTATTATTCAGCTATGCTGTATGAGGACAAGAATATAGGCATAATGAAATGGAATATTCCCATCTTCCTTTAAATTAGTTTTATATTTGAAAGTTTTAATCCGATTATTTTAATATATCCACATAAATCATAATAAAATGTATATCCATTTATTAGTTTCTCTCATGTGTTCTAAGAAATAGTACCTAGGTCTCAGGCAGGCTCTGAAATTCTTTCCTGAAATGTCTATCTCTGGAAGACTGAGATGGTCCAGCAGCTTAAGGAGCTTGGTGTCAGGGCTGGAGAACTGAGTTTGATCACCACTAACCACATAGAAGTGGATGGAGACAAATTATCAGAGGACACTGCTGCCTCTGATGTTCACATGTGCATTGTAGCACAAGCATCTTCAATATGTTGTTTACACCACACACGCACATGCACACGCACACACAGAAAGAGAGAGAGAGAGAGAGAGAGAGAGAGAGATAAAAAATTTAAAACCTTAAATACACTTTGCATATTTTTTGTATGTCAAGGAATGTTTTGTAGGTTTGTATGTTAAGGGGACCAACAATGGTGGTAAATAAAACTTCCCAATAAAATTGCATTTGAGATGTAGAGTTCACACATTTATGAATTTTCCTCTAAGTTATTTTCTTATTCATAACAGAAGTGTTTCTCACATGGCCTACATGATAACCAGTGAATCCTCTCATACATAAGATACTGCACCACTCCAGAGCATCTGAATGTGTGAAGGCTTTCATTTACTTAATATGATTTCACTCTAAGCCATGACAGTAAATGTACTTCAAAAATAATGAAGCACACTAAATATTCTTAATTTATCTTTGAGTCCTCTAGATCCCCAAGTTGAGTTCCCTTATTTCGAAAGGTTGAGTTGTAACACTTCAAATTACATATTTAATTTAGATGAGTGTTTTTAAAAATACCAAACTTCTAAAAGTTTAAAAATGACAATAATGGATATTTCACACTATAGCATGAATCTAGGAAGTTAGGAACATGCTCTACCCTGAACACATTTTACATTAGGGGTCATTAAAATATACTTAGAATTCTTAAGAGATAAAGATTAAATCTAATGCCACCTCAAAAAACATGAAAGATTTTGAAAAATCACTCTGATGAAGTAATAATTCAAAATGCACATACACACCATTATAAAAATTATACTATGGTATGTACAGTTTTAATGCAAACAACATTTTGTCCAGTAATGAGAACTGCAACAACATAAGGCAGAATAGCACATCCATTTACAAGGGTTGTTTGGGACCTCATAATGAGCTTGCAAAAGTTATTCCCTATTCTAATAAGATTTCTAGTAACAGCCATTTTATAGGGCTCTTGCACCATCGTATACATGATACTACCCATGCCTAAATTTATAGCCCCTCAACACGGTAATTAATATCATGCCAATCCAGCCATTCCACAACATTTGAAATTAATGAACTGCTTGGTTTTTCAAGTTTTAAATATGCAAATAAGATCCATAACATATGCAACCTATGTCAGACTACTATCAAACCTCTACAGTTCCGAGGCAGCCTTGTTCTGAATGGATCTATGCATGTATCTGTCAGCTATGGAAAGCCTACCTTGCTTCCATCACATAAATCCAATTTTACAGATGAGGAAAACCGAAAACCTTCCAGAGCACATAGGTAGCATGTGTTATGCACTGGAATTTTCCCTGGATCAGAGGTGAGGCGATACCTTATGATCACAAATACCTTAAGAAAAACAAAGACACAATCAAATCTGATTTAGACAATTCTTTGACCAAATGACATAGCATGGCAGGAAAGATCATTTGCCCCCTAGGAGCTTATATCTAAATCTCTTCTCTGTCTCTTTTGCCTCAGGGAAAAAAAAGATTGTATCTTAGTTTCTGTTAGTGTTGACTATTGTGTCTATTCTAAAGCATACACCATCTATGCCTAACTGATATTGTAAAGGTTAAATCTTAATGCCTGAGTAATGTGCTTAGCATAGACCTGGAACAATATAATTATTTGTAAGTTTTAAATTTAATCCACAAATAAGGCCTTGGTAACCTCTTTGTTTTTAAGTTCCCTTATTGAAAAAGAAAATAGAAGTGTCAAATAAAACATGCTTGTGAGTCAAAGATAGTTAAAGAAAGGGGCCCTTAAAAGCTGAAGAGAGAGGGAAGAAAAAAACCACCAAACACAGCACCCCCACCCTAAGACAGTTTATTCATATCTTGCTTCCTTTGAATTTTCAGAGATTGAAACAGAGTTGCTCAATTTCCTTCATTTCATTTTTGGACCTTTGCTTCAACTAATCTGGCTTACATTCCTACATGTATAAATAGACTACTTAAACCAACCCTAAATGTTTTTCAATTAATGCTGATGAATGCTGGCAATATAAATCACAGTCTACCTCTATGTCTGTATCTCTCAATATATGTATATACACATACACACAAATGTGTATGTAATAGCTGTTCGGTGTTTTTCAATAAGGAATAATTCCATATATTATTATCCATCTGCTATTTTCCATACTTTTTAAAATTTTTACCTTTTTAATGACATTGGTAGTGTAATACAAAATTATGCTGACTTCAAATTTGGCTGTAAATGTGCCTTATATTTCAAATTATTCTTTACCCAGCAAAGCTCTGCAATTTCTACAAACAGCCATTCATTTGGAAGGGATTTAGTGTTGAAACAGACTTCATGACTAAGTACTTACTGTGTCATGCCTGCTATAACTGTCTCTAAATCCTACTACTTTGCTAATGAATTAAAAGATCCCATTAGAAAAAGATATATTGGTATTTTTAATATATTTTGATGAGAACATTTTGATGGTTTAAAGAGCAGGAAAGAGCAGAAAAAGAGATCTGTTAAGCAAGATAACTACCATCTCCTTCCAAGGAGCCAGCTTGAACAGATGAAGTCTTCATGGCAGATCAATTCCTCAAATAAACAGGAACACGACATGCAGTCTGGAAGTTCCCGCTGATGGTGGTGTCAAATTTTGACACTTAGCCACTCCAATCACTCCTAATTTCTACCCTTTGGTTGGCTTCTTTTCTTGCAGGCCATCAAACCTTCTTCTGGACCAAAGCAATGTCGATATTGCTACCTTCCACACAACCGGGGATTGGCTTAATGGCATGAGGACAGCACACTGCAAGGAAATCTTCACAGGCGTCGAGTACAGCTCCTGTGACACCATTGCCAAGATCTCCACAGAGTAAGAGGCATAGTGGGGAGAAAATAGAGGGCTGTGCTCGTCCTTCTGTTCGTATTCATCTTTCATTAATGGGTTATAGATATCTGGTTATACCTGTTTAAGATTCATGGGTTATAATATCGGCTTTACTTCTCAAAGTAATGTCCAGTGTAATAACAGAGCAGAACCTGAGAGTCCTTTTGACCACATGCCCATTGATATTTATGGAGCTATCTTTCTTCTCATGAAAGGAAGTTCCCACAGGATAGGAAAGTCCTAGATAGCAGGATGTCCTGGCTAGCTGCATAAATACAAACTTTAGTAGAAAAATTAACAAGTATAGTGGGTATTCTTATGTATGTGATTTACTATTATTTTTTTACAAAAATTTCACATCTGTCAATATTAGAAATTGAGCTGTGGATGAATGATCTACTAGGGAGAGAAAAATGTCAAAATCTAAAAGTAGTTTCACAACTGCTGAATATCTACCATCTATCTAAACTCTATCATCATATATTATTAAAGTGTTTACTCTCTGAATTAAAAGCATGCAGAAAAGTGGCGTAACAAATAAGCTTTAGACAAGGCTTTTTTGTTTTTGTTTTTAAAGGCTCATAGTTAGCGAAGATTAAATATGCATTGTGTTGTTAGTCTTGACCAAGTATACCATGCCTTGGTTCTTAGGGACCACTTCAAGAAGAATCTTCTTCTTTAAGAAACTCTTTGATTATAGAAAAGAGATTTTATTGAGAAGCAAGTAAGAAGTAGATATATAGTTCAGTTGGTAGAGTACATTTACTCTCCAGAACCATTTATAATGGTTGTGCAGGTACATACATTTAATACTAGCACTTAAAAGGAGACAGGGGGCCAGGCGTGGTGGCGCACGCCTTTAATCCCAGCACTCGGGAGGCAGAGGCAGGCAGATTTCTGAGTTCGAGGCCAGCCTGGTCTACAAAGTGAGTTCCAGGACAGCCAGGGCTATACAGAGAAACCCTGTCTCGGAAAAACCAAAAAAAAAAAAAAAAAAAGGAGACAGGGGATCAGAAGTTCACAATCATCTTTATCTACATAGACAGTGTGAGACAAGTGTGGATTATATAAAACCCTGTCCCTAAAAATGAAAAAAAAAAAAAAAAGAAACAGATCATCAGAAACATGATCCCAGTGAAAATGATAACTTTTTTCGGACCCTCAAGGTATGGTGATTTAAAACTGAAAAGCAAAGAACAAGTGGCCATGTTCTTCATCTCTCTGTAAATGAGGTTCAATTTAGTTCACTTGGCACTATAACTGTGTCCTTTTCTTGTGTTCTAAACAATATCAATATATAAAAATATTTCTCTAATATCACACACATGCATACACACACACACACACACACACACACACACACACACATGCATGCACACATAAGCTCTTTAGCTCTGCTATTTGTTTTATCCTACAAGGAGCAGATCTCTTAACCAGTAGTTATATAAGAAAGAATTTATTCCTATTTGGAAATAAAAACATTCATAGCCACAGGCCTGCCCTCAGTTATCAATTCTGTTCAAAGGAAGTAGGGCAAGAGATCACCTACTTGATTCTAGAGGCCTTCATTCAAATGTCAGATTTCAGACTGTCTTAAAGAGAGATGTTTGTGTTGGGCAGATATACCCCAAGTTGACCAAATTACTTGTCAGTCCTTCTCACTTTGATCTTCCCTATGTTGAATGTAATTGTTTGTCATTTCAAGTTCATTTAAGTCTTACCCTCTATAACTGAGGCATTTAAACGTTATTGCATTTATAAAGGCTTTGAATGTTACCCTGAGAGTCGTTTCAACAATTTCATTGTAGGGAGCTGCATGTTAGAGGAGTACAGAGTGTAATTAATGCATACATAAGTACACAACAAATAATTCCTTTAATTGGTGTTATAGTGTTATGACCAGAAACATTTAAGATCACAGAAGGACCTGTGAACATCTTTATTGCTATTATAGAGGATAACTTGTTCTCAGAAAGTAAACTTACTTTTGTCTATCTAAAACATTCAGACAGTCCTGTTTAAAGTGGAATGCTATGTTTACTGAACAGATCTTTTAACCAATCAACAGTACACTGAGTTTCTGTGCTGGTAGTTTTGATCAGACTCAGTTGCAGGATATATCTGAGCATTCAATTTTTTTCCTTTGAACATTTTTATACATTCTTATTTTAGTAACATAAACATTTAGTGTTCTGCTATACAAGACACCTGCTTTAGAACATAGAAGTATGACAAAGAATAACCACAACGTTGAATGTTTCTGTCGAATTGTCAGATTTTTAAAAGCAAAATTATGCAAATATTTATTTTTCATAATACATAAAGACATACTAAATTGAAATATAAGAGACAGATCACTTTTAATAAGATTAACTGCTACATTGTAATATAAATACAGTCAGCCTTTAGAAGCTGTGAATAGATTAAGAAAGCTCTTTGTTCAAAATAGGTAAGCCAAAATATCTTCTAACATAAAAATTAGTGATGATTTGTGTCAACATTACAGTAGTAAACCAATAAACTCTTTGGCTGATAGAACATTCTCTTTCACTAAAACTTACATTTGAATAACTGGTAAATATACATTCAGGAAGCAACCTCATCTTTTCTGAGAGTCTTCATTCCTTCTAGTTTGTTCTTCATATTCTGAGAGTATCTTAGCATCTGTTCTATTGCTGTGAAGAGACACCATGACCTAAACAAATTATAAATGAAAGCATTTAATTGGGATATAACATACAATTTCAGAGGGTTAGTCCATGACCATGATGGCAGACAGCATAGTAACAGGCATATACAGTGCTAGAGCAGTAACTGAGACCATACAACTGACCCGCAAGTTGGAGGCAAGAGAGAGCAAGCTAACTGGATATGACCTGGAGTTTTAAAACACGCCACTGACATACCTCAACAAAGCTATACTTTTTAATCTTTTCAAACTTTTCTACCAAGTGAGAACTGAGGATTCAAATGTTTGAGCTTAAGAGAGCCATTCTCAATCAATTACTACAGATAGTCTTAGATGTTGCTGTCCTCTACTCCCTTAGATATCTTCCCTACCCCCTGTCTTTTTGTCTTCAGTTTAGGAGCAATTTAGGGCCAACATCTATTTCCTTAATAATCTTTCTGTGCCTTATACATAACTCTGGTTTGTATTATTACAGAATTGAAAAAGTAAAAAGGAAAAGAAAAAAAAGAAAAGAAAAGAAAGAATGGAAGAAAGAAGGAAGGAAAGAAAGAATGGAAGGAAGGAAAGAAGGAAGGAAGGAAGGAAGGAAGGAAGGAAAGAAGGAAGGAAGGAAGGAATTTCTTAATAGACTAAGGAGTTGGCTTTGTCCATTAAGTAATGTAATACAAGCATAAAACCAAAACCTCAGTTTCCATCTCAATATTCACATAAAAGCAGAACCAAGAAGCACATGCAGACACACACACACACACACACACACACACACACACTGACTTTAATTTACTGAGACTATGATGAAAGTAATCACACAACATTTTTAACTGAAATGTTGTCAGACACTTATCTTGATTTTTTTTTTTTAATTTTCTCGTGTCCCCATGTTGTTATGAACTTGATTGCATCAGCTCCTATTTGTCTTCTGCCATCCAGGCTCAATTCAGAAATAAGCTACTTAACCACATAACTCTTGTCCTAGAATTGGCTGATACCAGGATGGTATATAGAATTTCTTTCTTTTTTACTGCTCAGTCAATCAAGCCCTAAGAAAAGGTCAGTAGAGTTTCCTGCTCAAGTAAATTTTAATTAATTTCATAAATTTTAGGGATTTCATTAAAAATGAATGCTACTAAAGTCCCCAAATTTTTACATGAAGCCAAGAACACACTTTTATCAAACATTAAAATATTATTTTAGAGTTTAGGCTTGATATAGAGACGTCCTAGTGAGAAAGAAAACATCATAGGGATCCTAAGAGTAGCAGAAACTATGGAGACAGAAGGGGTTTAAATTTGGGCATTGAATGCCAAACAGAGTAATTGTTACAGGTCAGTATCCTGCATCTTGCAATGCCATTTCCTATGTCTAGTACTCATCCCTTTGTGTCTGAGATGTAGATAATATACCAGCAACTATTTAGTCTTGAATGATTCTGCTTCTCTTTTCGACTATATAGAATAATCAAAATGACCTGAGGATACCATTTATGCTATTGAGACTGCAGCAGTTAGTAGTAAGAGTGTGGAAAAGGCAGGGTGGTTCAGAGAAAACAAAGATGATCAAAAAAAAAAAAAAACCACAAAAACAAAAACAAGAAAACAAAAAAACAGGGAAAAACTGAAGGGATAATTTATGTTGTCCAAAATCAGATGTAATCTTCAGTATTAAAACTAAACACAGTTCTAGATCTACTGTTGTCTTCTAACTTTCATGACATAGAAGTCTAAGACATTATTATATAGATTTCTCTAGGAATATGTTTGAGGACAGCATCTGAACAGATGTAACAAGGCATGTCCCTAGTTATTTTACAGACTCTTGGCACTCCTCCTGTTCCTCTTCTTGTTTTTCCTCTTGCTCTTCCTGCTCCTCTTGTCCTCTTCTTCTTCCTCTTCCTTCTTCCTGCTTCTTCAATACTAGGTCTCTATATGTAACCTTGAGTGTCCTGAAACCTACTATGTACATCAGTCTTGCTTGAAGTCATGAACTCCATCTGCCTCTTCCTCATAGGTGCTGGGGATAAAGACACACATATGTTTCTTTCTGTAGGAAATATGGAGCCTCTAGTAAAGAGTACCTACTGCCAAGTGTGCTCTCTGTTCACAAGGGTCAATTAAACTAGAATCCTGTTCATATCAAATTTACCTGCTTAAAAGACAAGGAAAGACTATACAATGAAGAAATTAAATAAAAAAGAAAAGCAGGCATAATTGATAATAATAATAGTGAGATAAAAATGAAAAAGAAGCAAGATATTCTCAATAGAAGGGACTGTTTGAGTGGGGATTAGGACCATATATACATATCAGCACATTGTTTTAAAAAGAAGCAATTCATGAAATATACATATTTAGCTATTTTTTATTTAAAATGAAGCTATTTTCTTGCAGTACTTATTTTCATGACCAATTTATAAGCTTAAACTACTTTACATTTAATAAAGATATACCTTCTTCCATTTATGAATGAGTGTACAAAAATAAATGCTACGGCATCAGCAACCAGTGCTGTCAGTCATGAATTTGGGAAGAACCTAGGAGGGTCAAGACATGGTGCTCTTAAACTGGCATTGATTGAAACATTCAGATGATAAAGAAAGAGCACTACTTTTATCAAAGGAGTCAGCAGTGTGTTCCCTTCAATGTGTGCCTTCTCATAGCAAGGAGTATACAGAAGACGAATATGCTCACACATGGTCTCAGTATAGACAGACAAAGGAATTCAAAAGATTTCAAAAACTGTGTTATTATCTGTAATCAGTTAGGCTAATAAAAAAAAAGAGTTTAGTTGCTCTGCTATCTCATATATTCACACCGTTGTCAGCTTCAGTAAGAGTGCATTCTCAAAAATTATAGAGGCAAGAATGAGAAATCAAGACATTGGTTAACTTGCTAAGGCATCTCTATTAGACAGAGTCTTGCGTCCTCTAGCTTCTGGTACATAATGGTATTTGAATGACAGTATAACTCAATCTCTGACGCCCTTTGTATATTTTCTTCTTTCTTATGTCACTCTGTATGCTCTTCTGTCTCTCGTAAAGAAGCACACTGTATTTACCACTCATCGTTGCCTAGTACTCTGCTTCTGTATTGCTTCAACCCCTGGCCAATTATATCTCCCCAAAGCCCTAATTTTAAATAAAGATAATGCTAGTTTTAGGTTGACAAAACAGTGAAAAGCATATTTTTCCCATCTCAACATCTATATTCCTATACAACATAGGAATTGAATACCCCAAATATAACAACAGATCAATGTCAGAAAATTAGAAATCAGATATCGATCATGGGTTGCAGAATTATACAGTTGAGTTTATTTGAAAAGTAAAAATTTCCTCTTCCTACACTACTCAGAACACCAGGAGTCTTACCAGTTATTTTCTCTTGTGTTTTTCAGTGACATGAAAAAGGTTGGTGTTACTGTGGTTGGGCCACAGAAGAAGATCATCAGCACCATTAAAGCTCTAGAAACACAATCTAAGAATGGTCCAGTTCCAGTGTAAAGTCCTGGGAGGATGTGAGAATCAGGAAGATGCAGCAGCATCCTGCAGACAGATGGGAATGATAAGATGCTGCAGAAAGCTCCAAGTCTAATAAGACACTCAGTTATAAGTCCAAATGCCTTAAAATGGAATTGAAAATCTCTTTATTTTCCCCTATCATTTTACAGATGGGTGGGTGGGTGCATTTTGCTTTGTAATTGCTTTTTAAATGTTAATTGATGGGGTTAATTAAAATTCTTCAGTACGAAGTGGAAGAACTAGTGTAGAGCCATTGATCATTAACTATCATGGAAATAAACCAAGTAAACTAGCAAAACAGATCTGAAGGCTTTGTTGTGAATGGCCACAGAAGAAAAGACTTGTCGTATTTTTATACACAGAAAAAAAAAATCTGTAACAGGTATTTTGTTTCTTTAAAAACAAGCAAAATGGAGGCATTTATACCTCAAACTTATCTGGCCATACTTACTACCTTATCACGTTAGTATTCTCTTTATCTGTTTGAAGCATATAGAGATAAAGTTTGTAGTTGTTTTAAATACTATACATTTTTAATTGTTACCTTCCTTAAGTAGACCATGTAAAAACACGTCTTAATTTGGGGGGAAGTGCATATTTATTTTCTTTTGGATTTTTAAATTGTTTTTATATTTATGCTTTGATGATTTAATTTGGGTTTTGTTACAGCCAAGTGCCAAATGCTATTGCAAATTGTCAGCAGTAAGAAACATGTTTAACTATACCCAGAGAATTATATGTTCTTTTCTACAACTGTTGAACAATCCACTTACATGTACCAACAAAATGAAATGCTTTCCCTGTTCCTACAGTCACCAAATCACTCACAGTCTGAATATCCCATTCATTTTTGTCTCTTCATTTATCAGTAAATGTATGCTCCTAATTTAGTGTAATATACTGGCTTGTATGTAATAGATTTTTACCAATATGTCATACCTTCCCTACTCTGGTGCTTAGAGGATATCAAATCCTTTCATTCATGAAAGAAGCTTGTTAGAACTCCTTAGATTTGCAAACTGGAAAGAACAAAATGAGGTTAAATGGTTACAGTAATTGACAGCAGCCTATAGGTAAATGCATGAGCCAAAAAAAAAATGATAAGAAAGAAAAATTGCTTGTTTTGAAAAGTCTTTTAATATCATTGCTTAAACATGTAGAGAATGATGATAACTAAGCAACTCATCTGCATCACTGGGGTGTAGGTCAATTAATTGCACACTTTCATGATCAATATCAGGTATAACTATCTTTGAGTCTTCCACTTCAATGTACCTATTGTGAGTTAGGTGCATGATTAGAAGCCTTGACCTTCTAAACATATTATTAAGCATAACATTTTTGAAAAAGCAACTCATCGAACCAATAAATCCACATCCACAGACAATGGAGGAATGAGATGTCTCATTATGGGGATGTAGTCTTGCTGTTCCCGAAAGGCCAATTGTAAGCATATTCTTGAATATTAAGAAGGATGTGCCTAATGGGCATCCTGATAATGACACATGCTGAAGCAATATTTTAGATTCTGGATTTTCTTGCTGATAGTATCATTCCATAGGATCAAGGGATGCGTGTGTCACAGAACAAGATGGTTCAAACAATGCTGTATGAAATATGTCTCTATGCAAAACGGGACACTAAAGAAATACAGCTTCCAATCATAGAGGCAGATTTCCAAACATCATCTGTTGTAGCTTTAGTATACTAGAGCTTAGGTGAGTTCTTTCAGATGTGAAATTGTTTCCCAAATGTTGACAATACTCCGCATCATGCTGCTAGAATTTGTATTGAACTTATAAGAGCATGAATATTTTGGAAATGAGCTGATGAAACTAATAATAAATTTTATATGTCCTGAAAGCAGGTAGAAAAGACTCTAATCAAGTAAATTACAATTTGGAATACCAGGTCAAAATTCAAATCTGGCATCTGAACCAACTCGCCTATGACAGCATTGATTCTCTTAGGCAATATTCTGAACACGCTCAACAAAAATGAATTTTAAAATAATTATATATTCAAAAATCATTGAATCTGTTGCATTTATTTTGACTGAGAATTTTGTTTGAAAGGAGAGGTGGTTTAAGCAGTATATTGCTTTTAATTTGTCAGTATTTTGCTATCTCACCATTTACGGATTTCCTTTGCATAACCCCTTCCCTGTACATATGTAAACATAACAGTGTACGATTCTGGACTGGGGAGTAGAGGTACTAGATCGCTTATGGCCATCTCTTTGTACAGGAACTACATTGCCTTCCCATATCAATGAGGCTACCGCTCCCTTGCCACGTTATGTACCATATTACCTGATTTGTATCTTAAATTTGATTTATAGATATTATTTATTTCTCGCAACACACCCAGTCTAGGCTGTACTGAGTATCTATCAAGCCATGTATAAATATGATATGATTGGCAGTATGTGTTTACTTTAAACTTGCATTTTAAAAACATGGTTCATTTAGTTTATGTTGCACAATGTAGATGGCCTCTTACTAATGTAAAATGATTTCTAGTGGGAACATTTATATTTTTATAATAAACATAATGAAAATATTTTTACAGATCAAAATACAGAAGTGGTCTTTGATGTTTTATTTATATATGAAGCATATGCGAATTTATACAGGGAATTCAGAAAACATCTATGTCATGCTTTTGGTTTCATTGTCCTCTTTATTATGGAACAAAACCATTTACTGTTCCAATCTATTGCCAGTAAATTGGGGAACTTCATCAGTAATTCCAATCTTCATAAAGGATAAATATAATAATATTCTCTTGATTATGCATCTAGTTTACACACACAATCAGTCACTCACTTACTCAAACATGCATATTTAAAGGGAAGTGTAAAACTCATATGCTATCATCTCAGTCAACAAATTTGGCAGAGGTAGAACCAAAGATCAAATCATAATCAGCTGTCTTTCCTCACATCTTCTTCATTTCAGCACACATTTCTACTCGTTAAGTTACTCTGAAGCTATATGTTTGTATAAGTGGAAAATACTACTCTAGCTGGTTTTAATATAAGGATATTGTATATATTGGATATTAGTCCCTTATCTGATTTCGGATAGGTGAAGATCCTTTCCCAATCTGTTGGTGGTTTTTTTGTCTTATTGATGGTGTCTTTTGCCTTGCAGAAGCTTTGCAGTTTCATGAGGTCCCACTTGTCAATTCTCGATCTTACAGCACAAGCCATTGCTGTTCTATTCAAGAATTTTTCCCCTGTGCCCATATCTTCAAGGCTTTTCCCCACTTTCTCCTCTATAAATTTCAGTGTCTCTGGTTTTATGTGAAGTTCCTTGATCCACTTAGACTTGACCTTAGTACAAGGAGATAGGAATGGATCGATTCACATTCTTCTATATGTTAACAACCAGTTGTGCCAGCACCATTTGTTGAAGATGCTGTCTTTCTTCCACTGGATGTTTTTGGCTCCCTTGTCGAAGATCAAGTGACCGTAGGTGTGTGGGTTCATTTCTGGGTCTTCAATTCTATTCCATTGGTCTATTTGTCTGTCACTATACCAGTACCATGCAGTTTTTATCACAATTGCTCTGTAGTAAAGCTTTAGGTCCGGCATGGTGATTTCACCAGAGGTTCTTTTATCCTTGAGAAGAGTTTTTGCTATCCTAAGTTTTTTGTTATTCCAGATGAATTTGCAGATTGCACTTTCTAATTCGTTGAAGAATTGAGTTGGAATATATATAAAGAACTCAAGAAGGTGGAATCCAGAAAGTCAAATAACCCCATTAAAAAATGGGGCTCAGAACTGAACAAAGAATTCTCACCTGAGGAATACCGAATGGCAGAGAAGCACCTGAAAAAATGTTCAACATCCTTAATCATCAGGGAAATGCAAATCAAAACAACCCTGAGATTCCACCTCACACCAGTCAGAATGGCTAAGATCAAAAATTCAGGTGACAGCAGATGCTGGCGAGGATGTGGAGAAAGAGGAACACTCCTCCATTGTTGGTGGGATTGCAAGCTTATACAACCACTCTGGAAATCAGTCTGGCGGTTCCTCAGAAAATTGGACATAGTACTACCGGAGGATCCAGCAATACCTCTCCTGGGCATATATCCAGAAGATGTCCCAACCGGTAAAAAGGACACATGCTCCACTATGTTCATAGCAGCCCTATTTATAATAGCCAGAAGCTGGAAAGAACCCAGATGTCCCTCAACAGAGGAATGGATACAGAAATTATGGTACATTTACACAATGGAGTACTACTCAGCTATTAAAAAGAATGAATTTATGAAATTCCTAGCCAAATGGATGGAGCTGGAGGGCATCATCTTGAGTGAGGTAACACAATCACAAAAGAACTCACACAATATGTACTCACTGATAAGTGGATATTAGCCCAAAACTTAGGATACCCAAGATATAAGATACAATTTGCTAAACGCATGAAACTCAAGAAGAATGAAGACCAAAGTGTGGACACTGTGTACCTTCTTAGAATTGGGAACAAAACACCCAGGGAAGGAGTTACAGAGACAAAGTTCATAGCTGTGATGAAAGGATGGACAATTTAGAGACTGCCGTATCCAGGGGTCCATCCCATAATCAGCTTCTAAACACTGACACCATTGCATACACTAGCAAGATTTTGCTGAAAGGACCCAAATATAGCTGTCTCTTGTGAGAAGATGCCGGGGCCTAGCAAACACAGGAATGGATGCTCACAGTCAGCTATTGGATGTATCACAGGGCTCCCAATGGAGAAGCTAGAGAAAGTACCCAAGGAGCTAAAGGGATCTGCAACCCTATTGCTGGAACAACATGATGTACTAACCAGAACCCCGGAGCTCTTGTCTCTAGCTGCATATGTATCGAAAGATGGCCTAGTCGGCCATCACTGGAAAGAGAGGCCCATTGGACTTGCAAACTTTATATGCCCCAATATAGGGGAATGCCAGGGCCAAAAGAATGGGAATGGGTGGGTAGGGAAGTGGGGGGCGCTATGGGGGACTTTTGGGATAGCATTGAAATGTAATTGAGGAAAATATGTAATAAAAATATTAAAAAAATTAAAAAAATATAAGGACATTGTAAGATTCTCTTGAAATTATCATTGCTCCTTAATTATCTGAACAGAGATCCTAAAGCTTTGTCTTAGATCACAGTGGGTAGAGGAATATATTAATCAGATTGGAAAATACTCAGACCTGTGTCTGTCCTGGATGTAGCGATGGGGTTATATGTAAATGAAGAAAATATCAAAACAAAAAACAAAAAACAAAAACAAAACCATGCTCTCTAGAGAAGTTAGATATTTCAGGATAGCTCCTGTAAAAAGGAAAGGGTACGACAGCTATGAAGGAAGCCAAGATAGTATAGATGGGTGGAATAAAAATAAAAGCCAACTAACTAAATTGCAAGCTACATGCTAGAACACGCCTGATATTTGAGCAAAAATAAACTGTTTGCCACTGGAGTCCACTTAATGAAACCGATTTACATAAAAATGAAAAGTTTTTAAGTCAAAGAGAAACAAATTAAATTGAGAAACCTATAGAGGCAGAAGTAATTAGGAAGAGATCACAAAACAAATTAGAAGTGATTTTCGCATTGAATGAGAAATTGCATGTCAACATGTTGAGTGGAGTAGAGAATCATTGTAACCGATAAGGTGACTAAATTATAGGCAGGGAAAAAAGAGAAAACAGCCATTTGTTTTGTAAATGTTATTCAATATTATTATGGGGAAAGGTTTTTTGTCTGTGACCTTGCTCTGTGGACTAGTGTTAGGCCTGAATTTTACAATACTCCTGCCTCAGCTTGCTAAGTACAGGGATGATCTGTATGTGCTACTGATGTATATCACTAAACTTCTAGGCAGTTTATTCTCAGAAGATACAAGTCCTTCATTATACGTTATAAACTTACCGCCTGTTGGCTTGGAGCTAGGAACTGTCAATGAAAGAGAATATGATAATGGTTGACTCTCTGGGTCTGAAATATCTCCTGCAATATGACATTTTCTAGTTCTATCTATTTACTTGAAATTTTCATATCATTTTTCTTCCTGCCTGAATAGTGTTATCTACTGTAAATATACCAACTTTCATTATCTCCTCGAAGGACATTTGGATTTTTTCCATTTCCTTGCTTTCAGTAACAAAGAAGCAATGAGCACGCCTAGGCAAATGTCTGTGAAATGAGTCATCAAGTGTTTGGGGTATATCCACAAGGCTGGTAGATTTGGATCATCTGGCAATTTCATTTTTAAATTTTTGAGCATTCTCCAAGAGATTTCTGAGTAATCCCACCAACAGTGGATGTGGGTTCCTGTCTAGCATTTGTTGTTCACGTTATGTTCTTGCTCTTTGTCATTCTGACTTTGGTGGGCTGAAATCTCAAAACTGTTTTGATTTGTACATCTCTAATTGGCAGAGATGATAAACACATTTTTTAGAAATTATTAGACATTTTTATTTTTATATTTTGAGGACTCTTGTTGGATCTTGAGCTCACTTTTGAATGGATCATTTAGTTTTGTGATTACATATATATTCTGTATATTAATATTTTGTCCAATGTTAAAGATTCTCTTCCATTCTGTGTGCTTTCCCTTTACATGGTTCTTTGCTTTTTCATTAATTATTTTATTTATTTACATTCCAGTTGTTGCCTCCCTTCCAGTTCCCCCTTCCAGAGTTCTTGAACCCATTCCCTCTCCCCTTTGCCTTTGAGAGTGTGCTACCCCAAGTCATCCCCCTTCCCTGGGGCATCAAGTCTCTACAGGTTTAGGCACATCCTCTCCCACTGAGGCCAGACAAAGCAGTTCTCTGCAACTGGAGCCTCAGACCACCCTGGGCGTATGCTTTTTTTGGTTAGTGGCTTCATCTCTGGGAGCCTTCAGGGGTCCAGGTTAGTTGACACTGTTGGTCTTCCTATAGGATTACCATCCCCTTCAGTAAGTATTGCTTAGCTGTGTAAAATCTTTCCTATTTTAGGAGTTCTCACTGTTCAATAGTTGGCTTCAAATCCTGGGCAGATGGAGTACTATTCAGAAAGTCCTTTCCTATACCTATATCCTATAGGCTACTGCCTGTGTTATCTTCTGGAATATTCAGTGTTTCAGGTTTACTTATGTCTCTACTTCATGTTTTTGTGCAAGGTGACAGACCAAGTCTAACTTAATTCTTCTGTGTGTGGCTACCCAGCCACTCAAGGTCTCTCCTGATTTGAGCACAAACTCCATTTTTGATATCCCCAACATATTCTCCAGTAAACAGAGAGACTAACAGACACTAAAAGGTATAAATTTGTAGTTCTTCCTCAGGAGGCTCACAAACTTAAATGCCTCAGGAGCCTGCAAGGTTATACAATCCTATATATAAACACACGCAGCAACTATGTCGGTGGTAACCCATAAAAGGCACATTTGTTTCCTCCAGAAGCAACTCAATTTCAAGAAACCACTAATCCAATGTAAGTTTCTATTGTTCTTGAGAATTCCTAGTATTAGTATAAGAATTTCTCTCTCTCTCTCTCTCTCTCTCTCTCTCTCTCTCTCTCTCTCTCTCTCTCTCTCTCTCTATCTGTCTCTCTCTCTGTCTCTCTCTGTCTCTCTCTGTCTGTCTCTCTCTCTCTCTGTCTGTCTCTCTCTCTCTCTCTGTCTCTGTCTCTCTCTCTCACATACACACACACATATATGTATATACATACATATAATATAAATAATTAAAAATCCCTTCATGGGTTCCATTGTGTTTTTCATACAGATTACTTCTAGCATACAGATTACTTTGGACAGTTTGTACATGAGCATGGGATCTTTCTTGAACAAAATACTACTTTTCTCTTCATTTCCCATATACCTACCATATTTACTATATCTAATGCTCTCCTTTTTTGGCAAATTATACATAGCATTCAGAGAATGGCATTTTTAAATTCCATAAGACAATGGTCCTTTCTGTTCCATTTTCTAGAACCTTAGCTTATATATATATATATATATATATTCCTCAGGCCTCATTGGCCCAATATTAGATAAAGGGTCATTCTCTTGTACTGCCACAAAATATTTTTAAATGCTGTGCTTAATATAGTCACCACATTGACCATTTTAAGTTGAAATACTTTTTTTTGGCTTCCCATCACCATTCTACACTATTGGCATATTGAGAAGAATACATGCCTTGAGAACCAGTGTGATCGTATTGCTCATTTTAGTTTGTATGATGTTTAATAAGCATACATATAATTTTGAGTTGAATTGCTACAGTAAAATAATGTTTGATAATATAATAACAGGTAAAATTCCTGACTTTTTCCCTCTAGGGAAAACTGTCAATTTCCTCCATGTCAATAAACCTAGTTAATGTTTTAGTTGTACGTCTTGGATCATTGACTATGCTGATCTCTGCTAGACTGGCTCATTTTCATAGAATTTTGTGAACTTATTTCATTGGTCTCAGTGCTCCCATTTTTCTTCATGCAGCTTAGTCATTGAAGTAGATCCTTGAACCAGAGCTCAGCTATAAAATTTTAACAAGGAAAATGCCAAGACTTCTCTGATCCTCTCTGCTCTTTTACTGTGTACAAATAACATCAATATGCCTGCTAAAACAGCCCTTCTTATGGGGCATCTGGGATGCACATTCTACTGACCCGGAGGATCTAGATACAACTTGGGAAAATAAGTGATATAGTTAAACACACCATAAAATGAAGACTTTGGAAGTTTATAGACATTTTCTCTTTGAAATTCCCTGGGAAATCTTGCTTATAAGTTGACAAAGAAGAGTCTTAATTGGATCATTTTTTAAAAATCAAGGTAGGTGGGCTATCATCTTTCATCTTTGAAAAAATATTGTCTACTCAAAATAGAAACAATAAAAACAGAAATAATAGATAAGTATAAAATAAGCTACCTAATAACATTCATTACTTATCTAATACAAACATACATACCATCTATATTTATCTTAAGTAATTTCAGCTAATTCCAATTGAAACTTTGCCACATACAAGATCATTTTTAACCTATTTAAATTTTATTATAACTTTTTGAGAGATAAAATGGATACACTCTGAGTTGAGGTTAATTGTGGTTGAGCCTATTAGGTCAGCTAACAGCCGACCAAGGTAGCATAGCCGGTAGAATGTAAGTAAAAATAGACCTTAGAATGTTTATTCCAAATTATTAGTTTATTAGGTGTCAGTATAATAATGAAGCCAACAGTGAAATCTGAAAGGAAATAATGGGATGCTCTATGGAATTAATGTGTTGGCGAATCACCGTTTAGTCCTTTTTTTTTTCAATATGTGTATGTTAGTAGGTAGCTCAAGTAGTAAAAATCTTCCTGCATAATCCTTTGATTGCTGTTGCCACGTTAGAGGAACATGCAGTTACCCCTGACTTCATTTCAGTGAACTTTATTTCAATAGAATGAGATCTGTCTGACATATGGTGAACACTTCAAGCAAGCATGCTCTCTGGAACATGCAACAAATAATCTAATTTGGAAACACTGAATACCACAGAGAAAAGTAGGGCTTTTGAGCTGTTCTTTTGACAGATTTCCCCACCAGTGATTTATGGAAGTGTGTTAAGTTTGGGATTCTTATCTGAAGCCAAAGAAATACCCTTACATTTTTGAAGTCCATCACCCTCGATGATGGAGGACAAAACCTCGGAATGTTTGCTGAAATCAAGCATGAGAGAACACAGAATGTCATGTACTATCAAGAACTTACTGACTTTCATATGGTTCCCATTTCTTCTCATACACAGAAAATCTAAAGCCTTGGGAAAAAGCCAATACAAATTGTTATAGATAACACTATCTGAACTTAACTGCCATAGGTATGCTTCATATCATAAATATATATTTCATATCAGCAACTCAGCAGTACAAAAATTGAAAAAGACTCTAGTTAATTCATTTGCATGTGTTCCATCCAACAATGCTCAATTCGGCAATATTATTTTTACTCTTTGAGTGAGTTCCTTTAATGTGCATTTTGTCTTTTCATGTTTCCAAGTTTATTATACATGCTCTTTGGTAGGTATATTATTTAAAGAAAATTAGAGTAATAACTTAAGTTAACAAACACATTTTATATACACATACACACACTCAAAGAGAGAGAAAGAGGGTGTGTGTAGTGTGTGTGTGTGTGTGTGTGTGTGTGTGTGTGTGTGTGTGTGTGTGTGTGAGATCAGGTCCCGAGGACTGGTGGCTTGGTGCTATGATTCTTAACCTATCTCACCAGCCCCAAATTTGAAATTTAATTCATGAAAGGTTGTGCACACAAAATTGAACAGATTGCCTTAATATTTTCAAGTTATTAAAAAATTCTTAAAAGCAAATTATTTTCCTTCATTGAATTAGTTTAGTTTAAAGCATTATTTATATATGAGAGTCTAATTTGTTACTTTTATTAATGTATTTTTCATCTAATGATGATGCTACTTCAGTTAAATGGCTACAAGAAGACATCACAAGTGGTTCATAATTACTTCAATAAGATAAACTTGGATTATTGAAAAACTAATGAGGAAAACCACTAATGTCTACTAATGTGTTGTAGGTCTCCTGCTTAACATAACGTTACACTTCGCTAAGCATCCTTTTCTCTTGAACACTTAGAAAGACCTTGCCAACAGTCAATCTGGTGTATCATATGAATTTATTCAGGGTGTACGCCATAGGATATGCTCATAGTTTGTCATATGACACACATTTTAGAGCTCTGTTACAATACATGCCAGCAAATCAAATTATATAATTTCTTGCAATGAGGGAAAAATAAGAATATGGTCAATGACATACTAATACATAAGGAATTAGTCAATGGCAATCCAAAAATAGGATTTAAAACTTTTGAGAAATGTTGCCTTCTCAGACAGGGTGTGTATGAATGCAATAAAAAAATATAAAAGAAGTGTTTCATTTTATTTTGTTAGTCACTGATCCAATTACCCTGCGTTCATAATAAATATCACTCCATGCTTTTGAAAGGAAAATGTTATTTATCAGTCATATTTTTTATGGGTCAAGACTTTCCTCAGAGAAAAGCTTGCCTCTATTCCATGAAGCTTGGCTCTCAGCAGGAAAACTCATCTTGGCAATGAAGCCATCTTGAATTTCATTCATCCACATATCTGTTTATCTTACTTGGCTGTCACCTAAGTACATAACTGGACTACTATCTGGAACACTCAGACATGTTTTTGCTTTCTGGTCTAGGCTACCTCACAAATAGTGTTTGGTTTCAAGTAAAGGTCTTGTGTGAGATGGGAGAGGAGATGAGAGTAAACACCAATAGCCATCACGAGTCAGACTTTACCCAGTCTCCAAGCCATCAAGTTAGCTTGCCACACTTACAGGGAAGCTGGCAGAAGATCTGAGGTTTTGGGTCAGAGACAAAAGGCTTGGCTTTCCCTGCAGAGGCAGTATTCAGAGTAGCATCATTTTCATGCTCTGTTTCCCCAGTTTACACAGCTACAAATGAGCCAAGTCATGCCTACATATGCAACAGGCCATGTAGAAAGAAAGAAAGCCCACATTTAAAGGGCCTAAACGTTTTATGAAGAATTGAAAGCAATCTTGCCTATCAATTGCCACAGCAAGTAAATAAGCCTACCAACTGCATCAGCAGAATTTTGAACTCCAAATTTATTCACTATGAGTGCACCTTTTTGAAAATGTAATCAAGAAGTCAGTTACTGGTTGATTGCTTGAGAGAGAAAGAGAGCCAATGTTCTTCAAGACAATGGCTCCTTCAAAGTGTAGTCTGCTCTGGTAGAAGATGACACAACCAAAAATATAAATACAGAACGAGTTGGTGGAATTAAAAGTAAATGAAAAGAGAAAGTTGGGTGGATATGGAAGGGTGCAGAGATCTGGAAGTAGTAAGAAATTCCAATGACAGACACATAATTGCCTGTGCTCCAAAAACTAATCAATGAACCAACCAGCCAATCTCCCTTTTATCCCAGTGATAAGAACAACAAAGAAATTTGGTATAAATTCACCTAAGCATTCATTCCCCACCTTAGCCCCTGATTCCCTTACTCTACATGGGGGAGAATTTTCAGGAAATAAGAATCAATTCCCATGTATTCTACAGGTCATGAACACACATATAGTCAAATTTAGACACTTGTATATAAAATTTTGTATATTAAATAAATATTATAATCCATATAAATACTTGAAAAGATAGAATTTAGTCATATTTTTATGAAAGCAATAGATCATTTCGATAGAACTAATATCTCTACAATACTGGATTTCAAGTCTGAGTATAACATGAAGTCATGTTTTTCAATCAGGGTTCTCTGATACCTTCATCAGTGTCCATATATTAGCATAATAATATATAGGAGTTTTAATTCTGAGTAAGCACTTGCTTGCCTTTGAAGCAGCAACAATAAAGATGACGCTCTTAACCTTAGTTTCCCATGTGCAATTGTTTGTTCATAGATAGTTTGTGTTTGGATTTTACATCCTGTTATTTTCTTGAATTGACATTATTTTTATTGTTATTATATTCTCTTCTCTCATTTGTTTTGGTTCTTTGAGAAATTCCTACAGTGTGTTTTGATCTTACATTCCCTGATCTCCCAACTTCTTCCAGATTTTTGGACCCTTCCATATCCACCCGACTTGCGGTTTTCATTTATTTTTAATTCCACCAACTCGTTCTGTATTTATATTTTTGGTTGTGTCGTCTTCTACTAGAGCAGACTTCACTTGAAAGGAGCCATTGTCTTGAAGAATATTGGCTCTCTTGCTCTCTCAAAGCATCAATTGTCAAGTGATCCTCTTGTTATTGGTGGACATGTGTCCTTCTCCCCTCTTGATGCCTTAATTTGGTCTGACCGGTGAGGGTATTACTTTCATAACGATTATAAATTAATGTGTGAAGCTGTCCCTGATGTTTCTAGAAGACATTGTTTTCTTGTAGCCATCCATTACCTCAGGCCCATACTCTTTCTGGCCCCTCCTTGGCAATAATCCCTAAACCTTGGGTGGAAAGGACATAATATAGATGTAGTTCACGATTGAACTATACATCATAATATAGATGTATAGTTCACGATTGAACTATACATCATAATATAGATGTATAGTTCACGATTGGACCATCTCATTATTTTTGCACCTTGGCTAGTTGGGATCTTTGTGTTAAGCACAGTTTTGTGCGAACAGAAGTTACTCTACTGATGATTAAAGGATGCACTGACCTAGGGTTATAACAATAAATCTTCAGAAGTCAGCTTTACTATACTAATATATTTAGTAGAATAATAAGAGTAGGGCCTCCTCCAAAGCCTATGAAGTGTTGATTCACATGTTCTTGGTCATGTAATTAGTACAAGCATAGGTTTCATCTTGTGATGAGAAACTGAAATCCAGTGAGAAAGTGGTTGTTTAATGCTGTGATGTTCATGCCACTATTGCATCAGTGAGTGTGTCTTGCAAAGGCAATGATTGTTATAACTCATTAGGTTTAGAGCTAAGTAAAATTGATGATTGTTTTTCTCTCCCTATAGCATGCATAACATCTTCTGATACAATGAAAGCTAGCCAATGGGAATAAAGAATTCTTGTTAGTGCCATTTTAAATTTTCTTCACGTTCTATAACTTATGTGTGGTGTCTTCAGCAATGAGGGGGCTACAGTCAGGTTCTAGAGGATAGCCAATAGAATTGGCAACTTCTTGTAATATGTGGGTTTAAAGGAAGTACATGTCCAACATCCTCAAGAGGTATCCCATTATTAACACTGCTTTCTTTTCATTTTTTATGTTTGCATATGGTCTATCATAGGAGTATTACTGCCCTGTTATAGAGCAACTTCATCTTGTTGCTTCTACTGTCATAGATTTCCATACAAGTTATTGAGAAGGTCTTTATATTATTTATTCCTCTCTGTATTCCATATTATATCCTGCCTTTCTACCCAGCACAATAATTTCACCTTCTGTGTTTGACTATTCTTCTTTAACATTTCATAGAACTGCATTCTATCTCACCTCCCTCGAAAGCCCCTTTCTCGTAGCTGCTTATTAATTTTCTCACCTCTATGTGTATTCCAAACACATATATCTGAAGATTCACAGGTTAAATATCTACAAATAGAGAAAATGTGACATTTGTCCTTATGGGCCTGAGTTACTACCCACTCTGAATGAAATGTTTCTAGTTTCAACCATTTACTTGCAAAGTTTATCATCTTTAAGCAGGCTGAGTAACGCAACTTCATTATCCATTCTTTAGTTTGATGGACATCTAGATGGTCTCCATTTTCTGGCCATCGCAATACAACAGCAGTGAATACGAATGAGGAAATTCTCTCTAGTACATGCAGAAAACAATGTGGTTGGCTCATGTGGAAATCTATGTTTAACTTTTTGATGAACCCCCACACTGACTTTCATAGTTACAGCAACTTGTGCTCCCACAAGGAATGATCAAGTGTTTACCTTTTCTCCCATCCACTCCAGCACTTATTGTTGTTGTTTTTAAACTGTTGTGGTTAGGGTAGAATGAAATCCCAAAGTAAATTTAGTTTGTATTTCTGAGGGAAAAGAATAATTAGCATTGTCTTTATATGTCTTTGTAGTTTGTATTTCATAGTTTAAGAGCTCTGCTAAGTTCCATTCTTTATCTTTAATTGGGCTGGTTTCCTTTGTTTGATTTGGTTGAGTTGGGTTTTTGGTTTTTGGGATTTGTTTGTTTGTTTGGTTGGTTGGTTTGGTTTGGTTGTTTTTGTTGTTGTTTTTTTTTAGTTCTTTCTGTCGTCAATATATTATCCCTTTGTTACAGATATGTATAACTGGTAAAGATTTTTCTTTTTTTCCATGCTGTGGGCCTTCTCTTCACTTCAATGACAGAGTCTTTTGACATACAAAGTATTTTGAGCTTCATGAAGTCCCATTATTAATTGTTGATCTTAAATCTTGTGCAACCAGGTTCTGTTTCAGCAAATACATTCCTATGCTAAAGCGTCCAGGTTTTGTATTAGATCTTCTTTGAAGTTCTGATAGAAATCTGCACTAAAACCATCTGGTCCTGGGCTTTAGGGGTTATGGGGCTGTCTTTTTCTGATCCTGATTTAACTTTGGTCCCTGATATCTGGGTAGAAAATCATCCATTTCATTCAGGTTTTCTAGTTTTGTTGAGTATAGACTTTTGTAGTAGGATCTGATGACTTTTTTATTTCCTCAGTTTCTGTTGTTATATCTCCCTTTTCAGTCCGGATTCTGTTAATTTGGATATTGTCACTGTGTTCTCTGGTTACTCTGGCTAAGGGTTTGTCTATTTTGTTGATTTTCTCAAAAGACCAGCTCCTAGTTTTTTTGGTTCTTCCCAATTTTGGCAATTGACCAATGCAGATGTGGATGCTTGGAGCCAACCATCAGGCTGAGCTCAGGAAACCTGCTGGGGGAACTGGAAGAAGGACTGGAGGAGGAGAGGGGGATTGCAACTCCATTGGAAGAACCGCATAGAATAGCCTGGCCACCCACTTCTCACAAAGACTAGACTACTTAACCAAGGAGTGTACCTAAAGGGATCTCTGGATCCAGATACATATGTAGCAGAGGATGGCCTTGCCTGACAGCAATTGGAGGGGATTTCCTTGGTCCTGAGGAGGTTTGATGCCCCAGAGTAAGGGAATGCTTTGTACAGGTCCTACGCATTTTAACATGTACCTTAACATGTATGCTCAAGAGGTGGGGCAGGAGGGTGATGATAAGTGGGGGAGCACTATCATACAGGCAAAAGGGAGGGAGAAGGGCAGATGTGGGATGGGGGAATGGCAGAGGGGTAACCAGGAAGTTTGATATCATGGAGTGGGGGAATGGTGGTAGTGGTAACTGGGAAGTGAGATATCATTTGAAATGTAAACGGATAATTAGTAATAAAAATATGCTTGTTCTATTTTTCTTTTTTATTTTATTATTATTTTTTTACTCTTATTTTTTAATTATGTATTTTCTTCATTTACATTTCCAGTGCTATCCCAAAAGTCCCCCATACCCTCCCCGCCATTCCCCTTCCCCCACTTAATTCATGTAGTTGAATTTGGCTTTTGTCTATTTTTCCAACCACCTTCTTTTCATAAATGTAATTGAACCATTTAATTTTAAAATAAGTATATTATGACCAAAATGTAAACTACAATGTGTTTTCTAATCATGTTACTTTAGACTTTGGTTTTAAGCATGATTTATTCAACCCTTTGTAAATATATTTACACTTATATTAACTCATATTATTGAGGTAAACAAATCATTTTATTTGTATCTATGCCCAATGAAAACACCATACATACTTTGTACAGGTCCTACGCATTTTAACATGTACCTTAAATGATGCTTACTAAGATAAAAAAAATCTGTATTTGAAAAGTGAAGAGAATTATGAATAAATCCTCAAATCCTTCCAGTGTTATACAACAGAATCTTCGAATAGGTCTGCACAGTGTGTAAGGATTTAGTGGATTCATTTTTAAGGCACATTGTTTTTATACAATAGTTGGAGGTTAGTTGAGAAATTTGGGGAGCTTCAATCATTTTTTCCTTTCTAATCATATTTCTTTAACCTCTAAAGACATTTTATGTAATTTTTGTGGGTTTACTTTTAGTTGTTCCTAAAGCATTAATAACATTAAAATTGTGTTTTGTGGAAAACACTATTTTCACAACTCACCTAACCTAGTTGCTTTAGAAAATGAAGGAAATAGAAACAAAGTATGAAGTTAGCTGAGTTGTCACTTATGTCTAAAGCCAATAATACATGTGATTGTTTAGTAGAAAGCATTTTGTTCTCTCTCTCTCTCTCTCTCTCTCTCTCTCTCTCTCTCTCTCTCTCTGTGTGTGTGTGTGTGTGTGTGTGTGTGTGTGTGTGTGTATGCGTGTTGATATGTTTTGGATCCCCAGTCATGTCACTTTTGCTGTTGGAGAAGGTTAATTGGTGAAATATCGTTGAATACATATTGATTTATCTGGAGCAAGTTGACTACATAAGCATCATTATTCGGCTGTCTTCATTATCATGCCTTTATTATCTTTCACTGACATAAATTTATTATTCTAGGAAACTCTTGTTAGAAAGATGAAATATGCAATGAACTTTATTAGATTTTATTATGAGCCATGCCCAAAACTCATTTAAATAAATGCTTACATATTAAATGACTTAATAACCTTAAACAAGTCTTTAGAGCCTAAAATCTTTGAACATGATATTTCAGGTCAGGTTTTGATACTGAAACTAATTGTTATTCTCAGAGTGTAATTAATCAGTAAAGAGCCTTGTAGAAGAGAGTCTGAAGGGTGGCATGGGTGGTCTTAGTACAGACTTCCTTCTCCAAGCGGTTAGGCTAGAGTTATCTTCACTTGAATCCCAAAGTGTCTAAACATGATTAGTTTAATAGAAAGTGAGTGCATATTTATATTATATTTTAGACATTGTAAACTGTGTCCATCTTCTTTCATGTTTATTATGTTTTACAAGATGGAGGGATTTTAAGTCCTTAAAACATTAGTTTTTCTGAGTTGAATTTCAAAAGTCTGAATTTTAGAGTTAATGTCTTCATCATAAAAATTAAATTAGGTATATCAAGCTAATAAAGTTAGGGAGTTAAAGTTGACTATTACATATTAGGGTCTTTCCTCAGTTTGCTAATGATTATATATATATTCTTTCTCTCTGTTTTAATTTTATTGAAATAGAACTATGAACCAATTACATTCAGAAGATAAACTTTGGGTTAACAAACTGTAGAAATTTGAATTACATTGATGTTAAGTTTTTAATGTTATAACTTTCCAACAATTTTTCTCAAAATGTACAGCAAGCCTTCTTTTATATTAATTGTGAATAAAATGACATTTGACATTGAAGTTTCTAAAATCCAAAGTTACAGAAGGCAATAACTTCCCTTGAGTGAATCAGAATATGCTCTCTTTCTATGGAAACCATTATGTTTTGTCCCAGGTTAAGTAATAATAAGTTTAGTTTTCATTTCCTGCTTTTGAATTATAAGCCATTTATTTCTAGTTATGGGCTATATACATTAAGAGGATAGAAGTATTTTAAAAAAAAAGATGTCATGAGCAGTAAATATCTGTTCTGTAAGTCGAGTTTCCTGCTCTATGTAACATATAATCTACTAGATTTAGTTTGAAATGAGTGAAAATGTTTCTCATACCACTTAACAATTAATCAGAAAGTGAGACACTGAAAAGATGTTTATCTTCAAAAATATGTATCCTCATTGAAAGAACTAATTCATTCTATACAGTCAGAGTAGCGAGAAACAGCTGGGTAGCTATTTAAATCACTGTGATGAGTACAGAAGAAAATATAATCTCATGTGAGGTTTGGGTCTCCCACAGCTTTGTGATTGCTTTTGTTTACTCATGGTGGAAGTCTCCTTATTACACTGTGTGCATGAGGCACTTTTATTGGCTTCCTAACAGTAACTTCTTATTTCAGGAAGCACCAGATTAAAATTCGACTGGCAGATCTCTGTAACTGATCTTATAGCATAACTAGAGCCCATTGACTTGATGTTTAGACATGTTCAGGAGACAGACAATTTCCTACGGGGCTGGATACAATTTGGGCTTTTAGCTCTAAAATACACTTGAACATTTTTTCTACTCTCACTAAAGATAGGGGCATATGCATCTAATGACAAAGCACCATCTTCACATTACCCTCTTACATGTGGGGGACTGGAAAAGTGTCTGAAATAAAATGTAACTACAAAATACAAAGCTCTGCCTGCAGGTAGGATGGGCAATGTCTTGTTGCCAACCTTTTGCTTGATGTTTTACTAAGGATGCACTTATCAACGCAGTGCTGAGCTCATAGTTTCCCCTTTGCACTGCTAACTGTGTGTTCCTCTTGTTCGTTGGCCAGCTAATCCATGCATCTTTTGTCCTAAACCATATGGAACATGTTTTTGTATGAACTTTCATGATTGAGGACATCTGTCTCAGCCCTATGTTTGCCTTCAGGGGATCATTACACCATTTAATGGTACAGTTAACAGCATGTTTTGCATCATGTAGTGGGCTACAGATAGTTTTGGGGGGATTCCAATGTTTTTATTCAAAAAGAGAAAGAAAAGAGAAAGGAAGGAGGAAAGGAAGAAAGAATGAAAGAAAGAGAGAAAGAGGAAGGAAGGAAGGAAGGAAGGAAGGAAGAAGGAAAGAACAAAAAAAGAAAAAGGAGGGAAGAAAGGAAGGGAGGAACGAAAGAAGGTTGGAAGGAAGGAAGAAAGGAACAAAGAAGCCAAGACAAAATATAGAGAAGTTTGGAGGAGTTTGTGTATTCTCTTTCTTCATTCTTGTCTTTCTTCTGCTTTTCCCTTGTTTTTTCTATTGTTCAGTGTACTGCATTTGATAGGCAGGGCGTAAGATGTACTAAACTGCATAATTCCATTATAACTGAAATATCTAATCATGAGTTACCTTGCTTCATTTGCATATCATTTGAATGCCGTAAGATATTTCCTTTACTCTGCTATAGACTTTTTTTGCATCAGGTATGATTCAACCATTCCCCAATTAGATCTAAAATTTATTCTTAAATCATTTGATCCAAACTGTCAAGATAGCTCTAGATTATATGCCATAATTTCCTATCAAGTCTACACTGGAACTTTAATTTTTTTCCTATTTCATAGTTGCTTACTTATTGGTCCATAAGTAAATATCACAACACATTGAATAAAATGGTTTCAATAACTTAACAAAGGTCACAGTAACAACCAGAAGGCACAAAGTTGAGCCACTGATAGCTGCTTGGTATTGTGAATTGCTTTGCATCAACACTCTTACCAATGACCCACTGAGCTCATATTTCTACACTTCCATGTGTGTTGTGTTTTCTTCTCATTCTTCAACAACTTCAGTTTTCATTCAAACCATACAGGGATCCACTATAATTCAGATCAATAAAATAGATATAAATGTAAATTTTTATAAATTAAATCAGTAGTATAATGATGAATTTGCATTTTTTTCATTTTTAAATTATGATATGAACTTAGAGTAAGATTTGTTCTTTTAACAAATGTTAAGTGTAACTTTTTTTAATTTACCATAGCCACAGTATTTTCCGCAAATAACTTAGAACTTAGTATTTCTACATAACTGAATCTTCACTCTATCCCCCTCCCCCACCCTCATTCTACACTATGCTCAGTTTGATCAGTTTAGATTCCACATATAATTGAAACCAGACAAAATTATATGTATATGTCATATCACATGTACAAATATATTAAATGTCTTTATTTAATTTATAATTTTAATTTTCACTCATGTTATTACATGTAGCAACACTGACTTGTGTTTTTTGGTTGAAAAATATTCACTCTGTATATATGAAACATTCTTTATCAATTTGTCCTTTGATGAACATTTTGGTTGTTTCCTTGGCTATAGCAATTGTGTAGGCATTGCCTGAAAAATCATTTTGTTTATTTTTAATGGAATAAGAGATAAACTTTTCATTTACAGTTTTAGAGCCCACAATCAGTGACAACATGTGTAACCTAATAAATATAAATAACATAGAGTACCACATGTCCTTCCATATGAATCAAAACATTTTAGAACACTTTGCCTGTAGGAGTTACTTTTTATTTCAGGCTTGCTGAGGTAGCTCAGTAGGTAAGGGCCTGATGAGCTTAGCCCAGTCCTCAGAACTCACAAGGTAGGAGGAGAGAGAATGTTTCCAGTAGTATAAAAGGACAGCTGTGGGCTCTTCCCACTGGAATACAATTTTTACAGATTTCTGGGGATAGTTACCTACATACAAGGGCTTATAAGCAAGCACTCACGTGTCACAAGTGCTTGGAGGCAATGAAACATTTCAATATATGTTAGAGGATAGCAAAGAATAGTATTTACTACATGTACAAAGAATTTCACATTTTAACCATCAAAAGTAGACAAAACCTTTTTCTTTTGTCTTTTAATCAAGTTTTGTTGAAAAGTTCTTAAATGACAATAAAGATAGGCCACTGTCATCCATTGTACAGACTTAGTAAGTCCCCCCCCCTTTTTTGATAAATCATTTAGATGTTTCCTGCTTGAAAATAATTCTAAAAGGTAGCAATGGATAGAGTTAGACAGTCTTGGTGGACTACTAAGCAGCTTAGATGGTTAAGAACAGGAAGCTCCTCCAAGACTTGTTTTACTCAGTTCATTAAATATAGTACTAGAGTTCTTCCTTACTTATGCCATTTTCCAAAATGAACATTTGTTGAGCTCCTACTCCTATAAATAAAGGTATAGAAATGATCAACACCCCTGTTCTCATAAGAGCAAAGTGAGTTGCTGGGACTAAGTGTTTGAGAGAAATATATGGACAAAGAATTTTAGCTATCAGGCCTACTGTGTAGTGTTCACAGAGCGTGCTTATCAAGCATGAAGAAAACCTTGAGTTAGAACTATCTCTAAAAGTATGATTAGGAAGACATTTATATTCCAAAAATGCAAGTACAATTGTATATTATAATTTATTTTCAAGTAGCATTATTGTGTTAAAATTTGCATATTAAGTTTGCCAATTTAAGCGCTCAATTTGATGGGTTTTGTTAATTTATTATTATCATTAATTATTATTATTATTATTATTTTCTGTGTATGTGAGAGTGTAGTCTCTGTCTCTCTCTCTCTCTCTCTCTCTCTCTCTCTCTCTCTCTCTCTCTCTCTCTCTCTCTCTCTGTGTGTGTGTGTGTGTGTGTGTCTGTGTGTGTGTGTGTGCTAAAGCTAAAGTCAGCCATTTGGTCCAGACTAGCTCTTTAGCAAGGACTAGAGATTCTCTTGTCCCAGAATTTACAGGCTTGGGTGGCCTCGCTCTGCTCCTTACACTTGAGGATCCAAATCCTAACCCTAACCCTAACCCTAACCCTAACCCTAACCCTAACCCTAACCCTAACCCTAACCCCTGAGAACCGAGTTCCGGGTGCACTTCCGTGCAGTATATGCTTTTCTTCATTCAGCCATCTTCCTGGTAAGTTTTGTTAATATTTTATAATTGTATGAGATGCACCACTGTTGAACACTTTATGCATCCCAGAATACTTCCTCATTCCTGGCTATAGTTTGTCAAATCTCTGGTCTTAGCATCACTTGTTTGTTTTCCTGCCTATAGATCATTCT
Organism: Mus caroli; assembly: GCF_978045245.1. NCBI lineage: Eukaryota > Metazoa > Chordata > Mammalia > Rodentia > Muridae > Mus > Mus caroli. The sequence goes on along the minus strand of NW_028227272.1, from coordinate 60,642,458 downwards.
GCTTCAGAGATATTGATAAACATGAATAAAGAGCATACATCATCGAAGTTTCACAATGTATTTAGTTATGTTCCATGTTCTGTTATGTTCCTGAACATCCTTCATACTGAATATTTCTTTTCATTTCAGATTATAACCTTTGTAGTTAAAAGCTGTCTTTTGGTTAAGAACTTATAGGCCAACTTTAGCTCACACTTTCTTCATTTTGTAGATGGAGAAATGATCTTATAAAAGCTTAAATATTTGTATAATGTCATTGTAAGAAAGTGACAGGCTAGATTAAATTCAGGCTAGTCTAAATCTTCACTCATTGCTTTTATTCTCAGAAAGACAACATTTTAAAACTATTAACATTTTTGGTGTTTTTTTGTAGGAACTCAATATTACTTTAAATTCTAAAGTAATAGCCGGCACTCTGTGAAGTTTCAAGTACTCATATTCAGTTGTTTAATGACATTATTATTATTATATATTATATTTATTATTATCATTATTATTTAATCTTGTTCTTTACAGTCTAGATGTTACCCCCCCCCTCCAGTTCCTCATCCCATTCCTCTTCTCCTGTCTCTAAAAAAGATGTCCCCACCACCCCACCCCACCAGATCTCCACCCTGCTGGGGCCTTAAGTCTCTTGAGATTAGCTGCTTCTTCTCTCACTGAGGCCAGAATAGTCAGTCCTCTGCCTTATGTGTAGGGGAGGGTGTGGGAGAGGAGTGTGCGTGTGCTCATATTGGCTAGTGTATGCTGCATGGTTGGTAGCTCAGTGTCTGAGAGGTCCCAGGATCCAGGTTAGTTGAGACTGTTGGTCTTCCTATGGGGTCTCCCACATCCTTAGCTTCTTCCAGCCTTTCCCTAATTCAACCACATGGGTCTCTGGCTTCTGTCCATTGGTTGGTTGTAAGTATCTGCATCTGCTTCTTAGAGCTAGCTGCTTGTTTTGCCTTTCAGCCTATAGCCATGCTAGGATCCTATCTGTAAGCTCACAATAGCATCAGTAATAGTATCAGGCTTTGGAGACTCCCGTTTAGCTGGATTTAACAGTTTGATTCTTGCACATTATGCTTAAAAATTACAAGAAAGTAAAGAATGAATTATGCAATAATATCATCTATATCATTGTTTATTTAAAATCTCAAGATACACCCCGAACCATGAATTCTCCCCGCAAGACGAGGTTCATGCCATTTCACTGTGTCCTTGTTTTAACTTCTCTTTAGAATGCAGATTGTGGTGATGTCTTTTCTTTCTTACAAAAGGGAAAAGACCATGAAGCAAGCTAGTGTAACTGAATTACAGCTATCAATATATGATTATTCAAATACTTAAAAAGCAAATACAATTATAATATATCTAAATACAGTCTGAAGAAGCGTTGTTGGGAAGTAATGCTTTAGAAAAATAAAATTTAAGCTGGCTTACTGGAAGTTTTAGCAACATGGGATTTTTTTATCTGTTTCTACATGCAAAACCTTCACACAGTTTTGTTAAGTACTAAGAAAACAAGGGACGGATGTTAATGCCATCAAAATTTACCTGATTGTCTATCTGGAGAGTCCACCTACTTAAAACCACTAGAAGTAATGCTTCACAAGGTCTGATCATGACAAAGACAAATTGACGGGGAGATTAAAAAAATGCAATAAGTATTATGGCTAAGGAAAGATGTTCGCTCTCAGTGGCTGCAGAAACAGCTACATAGTTAACAGCATCTATTGATCAGCATCCAGCACTCACATGGTAGTTCACCATGATCTTTAACTTCAGTTCCAGGGCATCCAGTGCAATCCTGTCAGAATGGATGAGGCATGCTTGTGATACACATACTTACACACTAGAAATCACTCCTTTGGATTAAATAAATCAGTACATACTTTAAAAAGCATACAGTCAAAAAAAGCAGTGCATTCTGTTAACACCAGCAATTAATAAAAAAAAATGCAATATCTATATCTGAATTCTTTTTAGAGAATTTTCTTATTTCATTTCTTTTCTTCTATCTTGATTTTCAATTATAGTTTGGAATTGAGTCATGTGACCATATGGTTAAACCTATCATTCAACCCTCTTCAGACAATTGGAAGTTGAAAAATGACTTAAGAATGGATATGATGCCAAAAGTAAGGCACAAGACTAGGGGCTGTTACTAAATACCGTCCAATAATAATGGCAAAGGGAAGTTATTTTGGATCTTGGAAGATGGTTAAGGCCAAAGAAAAATGAAATTTGAAACTGAGGAAACAAAAGTTTAGACAAGATAATCCCAACATCAGAGAGACCATTTGTCATTGTCAGAACTCCAAAGAGCAATAAAGCTTTAATCCACTTCATGGACCCAAGGACTCATGGTCTAGTAATTCTTATGTCACCAAACCATCTTGTGTCTGTATGAAATTACAGTGTGTCACCACTCTCCATCTGCAGCCTTAATGTTTCCGTCCTTTGATTGCATGACAGGGAAACTCTTGAACCGGAGCACCATTGTACTTCACAGGAGTCCGCTGGGAGCAGCTGCTCATAATTTGGAGTTTGACTGGGTTTTTTCTTCCTAGAATCCTGATCTGAACTGAGTCCGTGTTCAACATGGTTTAGGAACAAGTCTTACTGTTTTAATGCCCGAAAGATTTTAAAAATAGAAAACATTTCAAAGCTGCTCATAAACTCACTTTCTTCCTAGACTCTTTTTTTCTGTTTGTGCAATCTGAAATTTCAATACCATTTTAAATTATGTTTCTTTGACTTAGAAACAAATAGTTTATGTTCTCTTCATTGTTCTCTGAAAAACAAATACTATTTTCTAAGATTAAACTGAATAAAAACAAATGTCATATTGGATTTTGGTTTTAGATATAAAAAAGTGTTTGAAATGCATTAAATTGGATATTGACTACTTCAGTATAAAGAAAGGAGAGATTAGAAATACAGTAAAAGGAAAAATGAGCAGTAAATTACAGATAACATTTCAAAACTCTCAATTTTTATTTTTTCTTTATTAAAAGAATGCAAATACTTTAACTTTTGTCTAATAGTACAATATATATGTGGCAATGCTGCTTTGTGTTTAAAAACGATTACCTGAATGGCCGAATGTGGTATATTATGTTGCTTGTGTATTTGAGGATATTTAGAATATTTCATGACCTAAGTGTGGTCATGAAGAATATCTCTAAGTAAAAACAAAAACAGAAACAAAACAAAAAACACAAAGCAAAGCAATAGAAAACAAAGAAAATCAAACCTCTTTTGTGAGGTATTTGGGCCACTTGTAATGAGATTGTTCAGATATAGATTTGAGTTGATTGTTTTCAGTTTTGGAATGGCCATATGCTCTGTTTGTCCATTGGTAAATCTCTTCATTGTTCTTGGTTAAAGCCTCTAAGAAGAGCTGTTCTGAAAACATCTGTTTAACTGAGTTCATTTGACATCATTCAAATTTATTTGACCAAAGAATGCTTTTCACTAGGTATCTGTTTTGCAGAAGGGAGCCCATGCTGAGAAATGGTCTCATTCATGGCTCTGAATCACAGTGCAGGGTTTTGTACTGACATCATGGTCAAAGGTGGACATGTTTTCTTTGCTTGTTTTGCTTTTAACCTTTAGAAACATTATGGCAAAATATGTAAGGCAACCTGATTCTCAAGAGACCTGTGATTTTCTCTGTACTTTGTTGGCTTTTTTTCCCCCAAGATGTGGCATGTGTCTCTTCTACTACCTCAACAGATAATTTTATGACTACTTCTTTTTAATCTATATCCACATATAAAAGAAATTAAGACTCCTAGAAAAAGCTGGATCAATGAAGCCAGAATTAAAATCTATATTTCTCATACTCTAACTAGTCGGAATCAAATTTCTATTTCACCACACTAAACAAGATCATGTTTTAGATCATGTTCATGTTCTATATATAATACAAAATTAACATATTTGAGAAAATATTAATTATCAGTAACTTGGTTGCCTATACGGGATATTTTATGACTTTTATATCAGAAAATTGTTAGGCTATCATATGAGCAATAATGATGACAATTATTAAAATTTTTCCTAGAACAATACTATTTTCAAATGAAGAGGTACCTAGGCTTTTAGTGTGAGCCATTTTATTCTGAAATAGTGACTAAGTATACCAGGAGTACATGCAACTCCAAATAGATATGCTTACAAAATTACTGAGATAAGAGGATATTAGCCCAGAAATTTAGACCAAAATACAATTTGTAAAACACATGAAACTCAAGAAGAAGTAAGACCAAAATGTGGATACTTCGTTCCTTCTTAGAATGGGGAACAAAATACCCATGGAAGGAGTTACATAGACAAAGTTCAGAGCTGAGACGGAAGGAAGGACCACCCAGAGACTGCCCCCCCCCAACCCCCAAGATCCATCCCATATACAACTACCAAACCCAGACACTATTGAATATGCCAGAAAGATTTTGCTGACAGGACCCTGATACAGCTATGGCTATGCCAGTGCTTGGCAAATACAGAAGTGGATGCTCACAGTCATCTATTGGATGGAACACAGGGCCCCTAATGAAGGAGCTAGAGAAAGTACCCAAGGAGCTAAAGGGGTCTGCAACCCTATAGGTGGAACAACAATATGAACTAACCAGTACCCCTCCCCAGAGCTGTGTCTCTAGTTGCACATTTAGCAGAGGGTGGCTTAGTTGGCCATCAATGGGAGGAGAGGCCCTTGGCCTTGTGAAGATCATATGCTCCAGTATAGGGGAAGGCTAGGGCCAGGAATCAGGAGTGGGTGGGTTTGGGATCAGGGCAGGGGTTGTGTATAGGGGACTTTGGAATAGCATTTGAAATGTAAAGGAAGAAAATATCTACTAAAAAAAGAGAAATAATCTCAGGGTTCATGTGACACATAAACCATGCCTTCCATATAGTTTCTTAAATAATTAAAAAATTTCCAATCTTTCTAATGAGTATAGAAATAGACACTCCTTGCAGTTGCATGAAATTCTTATTTTTCTACTTTGTATTCCTTTAGTGTTGGTTCAGTGTCTTCTTGAAAATTCAATTTGATATTAAATATTGGAACTAATTGGAAATGGTATGATAGCATAGTAAACTATGGGAAGTAAAAAAAAAAAAAAAAAAAAAAAAACAAGTAGAAAACAATTATTTTGTGGTTGTTTTTCCTGAGACTCACCTCAGTATTTCACCTCCAGAAGACAGACAGAGAAGTATTAGTAATATCCTTTTGGAGCAATCTGCCAGTCACAGAACTCTTATTCTTACCAAATAGACCTTGAGCTATTGCTGCCACCTGGACCTCCTGGTGTGTCAATCACACAATGGGGACTGTTCCAAAGTTTGAGAGAATTCTTTAAAGCTACTTGGTAGTAGGAACTGGTTGACTGTGTAACAACCTATCCTAGCAAAGAGAGTCAGGCCATATTGTCAACAGAAAATAGAATTGCAAAACTTGATACACAAAAAATTAATAGTTTGAATCTGTATCACAATTGCTTTTAGAGGGGGAAATTGTTAATATGCACAAATATCCCAATTCCCTAAAAACTCTAAGGGCACTCATCCAATAGTTTTGACCTTGATAGTACGTCTCTTAAATCTCAGGTGGTACAAAATGAAACAACCACGTCTCGTCTCCTCAACTAGTCTTTGGCTGTTTCCTGTCAGTATTTCAGAGCTTTCAATAGCTATGCATATCTTGTCAGATTGTTACAGTCAGGTCAGCCAGCTACCCTGAGATATACAATATAGACACCATACTAAGAAGTTTTGTGTCTAGAAGATATGACATGCTAAAGTATGCTGAATTTTTGTGGCAGCAACTGGTAAAATGAACACTGAACATCCTCAAAGATATTTTAGAGATTACAGACAGAGCCTCAAGCAGGAATCACGCTCAGTCAGTGATAGAGGTAAACTGAATAAAGGAACTATTAAGGAATGCTATTTCATGTTGACATTACCATACCTGTTTGTGTCAGTGTTTACAAACAAGGTATTTTATTGAGACTAGCCCCCTGCATAACGTGAATACCAATGTTGTTTTTCAATGAAGCTACTTCTGTCCAAGTTTCATTATATTTTCAAGCAAGGGTAGAGTGCAGCTGGCTCATGGTCTGAGATCAAAACCCCAAATATACAGGTTTTCATCTGTCTAATAAGAAATAGAGTCATATTGGAAGAGGAAAATGTATCATTGGAACCCAAAACAGGTAAATAGTGAGTGAATAATGTCATATGAGGATACTTTCAAAATATTGAGTGTTTTCTGCTTATGCAGCAGCTGGCTCAGCTTCATCTAGAATCACTCTTGTTAGTGTCTGGTGTCTGAGATCACCAATATAAATTCAAGGACTCCTGAACTTTGGCTAGGGGTGAAGCGCAAACCTGATTGATGGTTCTAAGAGGGTAAAGATATGGACATGTAGGAGCCGAGCCTTTATTTTCAAGTAGCATGAAGCTAGACACAAATCAGTCAGATCAGAAGTTTGAACTCTCCAGACATGGAGTTGCTCATGAATAATGGCAGCCTTCCACGAATCAGTTTTATCTCACATCGCAAGATGTTAAATTATGCCAGTCAACTTTGCATGACACTGCACAGGATGCAACTTTGATCATTTGGCTTCCAGATAAAATTCGCCTTCTAAAAGCTATCAAACCTTCCAGTATAGAACTTTCTAAATGTAAGCATATAGAAGGAAGAAGAATTTTCAGGTCTGAATGTGGAGGGGCAATGAGATCTGCATTATTCCTCACACATCTTATAGGTTATCACTTTCACATATTCCCCCTGCAAATCAATGTCTCCGGGGCTTCGAGTGAGAGAGCTTCATGTCCAAAAAGAACTTGAAGAAGTTATTGAGACGGTCTCCAGGGAGCTTTCAATGTCCAACCTCAGCTTGAAACGCAGATGACATCCTGATTGTCGAGGGAAATATATGTCATAGAGGAAGCTCACAGTAGCAGGGTTTTGTTTCCAGAATACAATATGAAGAATGGATACCAGGTACAATACATAACATTGACATGTGTGTTCAAGGTTGAGTCTAGACTGAAATGGAATGTCTCAAGCTTCGAAATAAGCTTTGATACCTTCATAAGGTTTTATAGCTTATAAGTAGTGTGAGTTCATAGACATATATCAGTGAAGTCCACTTTTTTCTATAGGTATATTAGCTGTGTTAAATTATATCAAGATGGCTTTGGGGGCACACCTCCTCCTGCATCAGCTGTTCCAGACACAAAGCTGTCTCTAAAATGGAAATGTGAGTGCCTTGTAAAACCATGTATATGTTTCAAAGGGTGTAGGGAAAGATGGTTCTCCTACCCTAAAACTGACTCTGTCAACCTTTCTGCCTTCTTGTAGTAAGGCTTTTGTACTGTATACTTTGCGTGCATGTTTTTCTATATGGGTGTTTCATGGGGTGGTAAAAAGTCCCATGTGTGTGTATACATAGGAATGCCAGAGGATAGCAGGTACCATCCACCACTTACTTGTTTGTTTGTTTGTTTGTCTTTATAGACAGCAGTTCTTTTTTACTGAAATTCTAAATGTTTAAAACCACATCTGGTTATTTTTCATGTGGGTTCTACGAATTGAATTCAGGTCCTCTTGCTTGCAAGACATATTACCTTCTGAGCTGTCTACTCAGCTACGTTTACTGAAGTTTCATAGTTGGTGTCAGCAGAGTTTGTTGCTTGCCCAATATGATAC